>NW_027094094.1:7145832-7745832 GCF_029207755.1 Chamaea fasciata | reverse complement strand
TCTCTGTGTTCTCTAGCTTGGATTCCTATAGCCACAAAGAAGATGCATCTGCTTTTCCAGGGAAAAGAGCGTTGATTTCATTTCTTTCTTGGTTTGACTACTGTGATCAACTCATCAAAGAAGCACAAAAGGTTTGAAATGTGTTCAGCTGATACAAATGTATTCAGCAAATAAGCAGTTGCCGTTGTTTCCCAGCTTCTGAGTTTGAGACACACCATTTTTTACTTTTGTTTCAGACGACTGCTGTTGCTATGGCAAAAGCTGTGCGGGAACGATTCTTCATTGATGTTATGGAACCTCAGCTGATGCAAACGTGAGTAGCTCCTACAAGACACAGCAGAACAGAATCTGAATCAAGCTGATTTTTGGGTGGTGGAAATCCACTCCATATCTGACATGAAAATGTTTCATTCAGTTCAGAGATTGGAATCCTCACGTCAACTGCACTATTGCACCGCATTGTTCGTCAGGTGACTTCGGATGTGCTGCTGCAGGAGCTGGTGTATTTTATACTTGGAGAGCACAGGGAGCCAGAAACACTGACAGACATCAACAGGCATCCACTGCGACACAGGCTGATCGAGCACTGTGATCACATTTCTGATGAGGTGAGGGTGATGTGACACAGGGGTGTCTGCTGGCCGGTTTGGGACTGCGGGGAGTCTGTAAAGACACCGCTGTGAGGACTTTTCACGTTTGTGTCAAGTAATGGTTTTTGCCAAGAAAGAGAATTCTGGCTCTCAGCCCTGCAAATTCCCTTTAGAAAATGAAGTCAAGCTGTTTTCTCCACCGAGCATATTTCTTTTTTTTTTTTTTTGCTAAAAATTTTTTGACGAGTTTGCCTGTGCACTATGCATATCCAGTTAGACTTGCTCGTCTGTAAGATAAACTGAGTGTTTTTAATTGCATTTTAATTTGTTGCTGTTATTTTCCATGTTGTGTCAGTTCTGTCTCATTATCATATAAGATCCAGATAAAAACTTACATGAACTGAGTGTGGTTGGAGAATATATGCAATGCCAATTAAAAGAGGATGTGGTAACTTTAAGCTCCTTACATACAGTAAGCATCATTGAAATAATTTACTTCAGTAAAATCCTTCCTTAGAAGCTGTTCGTTTCATTTTTTCCATTAAACAATCTCAGCCCTCTACTTTTTCAAATAAAGACCAAGCTTGCAGAAATACAAGTCTGTGCTTTCTCATATCCATTTTTTAGTATGCCTACCTGCTCACCCTGTCAGAATGAGTTATCTCTGTAAATTAGTTATCTTTGCAAAGCTAAGCACTCTCAAGCAGTCTTGAAAAATTGTATTTATATTGCTTAAAGTCAGTGTTCCTTTAAAAGCCTATGTAACGTCTGCAAGTAAAAATCTTAGCCTATAGATCTAGTCACAAAATCCGAGTATTACTTTCTTTTTTTTTCTGGGTATTTATTACTATAAGTCCTGTTGTGGGTCTCATTTGCACAATGATAACCAGCATGGATCTGACTGTAGAAGAGGAAGCTAAATTCTGAGTTCTCTGTATGTTCTTTGTATTGCTATTTTCACAGATTTCAAAAGAGGTTTTTTTTCCAGAAAAAAAAGGCATTCTTATATTGATTTTCAAATGTAAATGGACTCTTCCTCCATGTTTATACCACATGTAGCATCATAGTTTCCTATTTTTTCTTATGATTTTTGTTTCCTTCCATAATGTCAATAAGTGATTGCAGTGTTCTAGGGTGGACAAAGCAGATAAAAGGCAACAAGCACAGGGCAGCAGTGCTTCAGTTTATCGAGTTTTTACTCTTTCTGTTGCAGATCAGCATAATGACTTTACGAATGTTTGAGCATCTTTTGCAAAAACCCAATGAACACATTCTTTATAATTTGGTTCTGAGAAATTTGGAAGAAAGAAACTACATGGAATACAAGCCTCCCTGTCAAGAAGATAGAGATGTGGTAGAGAATGGACAAATTGCTGGAGCAGTGTAAGTTTCATTATTAAGAAAAGTGTTCACAAGTAACTTGGATCCTTATTTTTAGAATGAAACAGTTTTTTTTTCCAGTAATTGAAAGAAAAGTGAGCCTGGAGAGCACTTGAGTGCTGTATGTATTAATCCATATCTGTACAGTGATGCAGAAATTCCTACATCAGCAATTTATGGAAACTCTTAGAACAGGAACAGAAAATCTAAAATTTCCACAAGCCTCTTTGCAGAACAATTCAGAATACAGACATTCAGAGGTCTTAATTTATTTATGCATCTACCAAGCTGAAATCTATGCATATTTTATTGCAATCAGTGAGAATATTCTTGCAGTCAATAACTTCAGTGTCTTGCTTACATTTATGTTCCTTGTATTTTTTGATGAAAGAACACTTCTGAGGCACTACATAAAATAAATAAATAAAATACTGAGACACTACATAAAGTATATATGCTAGGTAACTCTTGTAACTCAATGTTTTAGTGAAGGACAGGTGAGGACTGGCCCCACAGACTATTTTAGTCATCTAGAATAATTTAAATATGTCCTGGAGTAGAATCCTCTCATGTGAAAAATAGGGCTAAGAAGTTTTAAGTGACTTAATGCAGTAATTTTGTACAAGCCAAAGATGTCTCTTCTGTTGTTCAGATTGTTGGATATTTGCAAAGGTTGGTATTTCTGCACATTAATTAGGTAATGCAGTGTGGATATTGTTATGTTCTGGAAAACATCCTCATTGTTCAGAGAAGAAAAGCAGCCTGCCTTGTGACCCAGAGATTGTCCTGCCTTCCATAACATTAGGTGGATGATTATGTTTTTGTCTAATGTAATTTCACAGAGATCTGGAGGAAGATCCATTTTTTACTGATCTGTCTCCAGATAACACATTGTCAGCTCAGGAGTGGCTCAGTGCTTCTCCGCCCATCAGTCCAGAACATCCGAAAAATGATGGGAAGACTGAAGTTCATAAAATTGTAAATAGGTGAGTTGAAACAAAGACTTGAGGAAATGTCTGAATGTGTGGGTGTCTGCACACACTGTGCAAATTAAATGTGTACTCTGTAATGGATGTTATTCTGTGCCAGCTGGGAAAATGACTCCTCAGAAGGAAATTATGTGGCATTTTATCAGAAAGCTACTTCTGAAAGATTAGAGCTTGCATTAATTCAACATAAATGAGAAAAATGGAAGAACTTTACAGCTAGTGGTTGAATACTCGTTGATTATAAAAGTTGCTTTTTGCAGAAATATTTGCTGTACTTCAAATGCTGTTCCTGGACTTGACCTTCCTGGACAAGTCTGGGGAGTCTTGCCATAAACCTTTCAGGGGAAAAAAAAACCCTCAAACTTCCTTAGAACTTCAAAGTTCTTAAGCACATACATAAAAGGAAATAATTGCCATGCTAGAGATAACCTTCCCTGAAAGTCAGGGCCACCTGTGTCAGCTGTGACATACCTCAGTGCCTGTTAGACTCACTGCAAATTGGATATCACAAAGCTCTGAGCAACTTAGTGATGGTAATTCTCTTAGGAGCTAATATTAGGATGAGGGCTGTTTGCTCTGTCAATACTTGGTAGCAGAGCAGCACTGGTGTGTCAGTGCTGACCTATCTGCCTGCCCAGAAATAATCAAAGGTGTTAGCCAAAGGAAGCAAACAGCCCAGGGACAGCCAGGACAGAGTGACATCATCACTTCTTGCCCTCTTTCCTCCCAGTATCACTATTTATAGTTCATGGTGGACATGGTTTGGAGCAAAGACACAAAGAACACTCTCCTAAATTCACCTCGTGTAACATCCATCAGGGAATAGAAATGTTTTCTATAGAATAGAAATGTTCTGCAAATTTGTATTTTTTGAGATAAGATGAACTCCGCATGAAAAGTCAGCTACTACATATTCCTGCATATAAATTCTGGGGTATGGTGAAGGCTGAAATTTGGAATCAGGGTCCAAAGACTGGGTTTTATTTTGCAGACCAGAAATTTCAATGGGTTTAATTTACTTTTTTTAATGTTTTTAATATTATTCAGAATTTTCTGATGCATTTTAGGGCAGATACTGGAGTAATAAGGACAGAGTGTTTGACTACACACCTGGCAAAAGCGATTACAGTTGTAACAGGGACATTTATATGCAAATCCTCTTGTGTGTCTTAGATGTTCATTTTTTGCCACAACAAACTGGTAAATAAAACTACCTATGAAATAGGTTAAGAAGAATTTTAACTGTAATTCTTCTTCTCTTTTGGCTCATTTATTCCCAAGTATATTTTGTTTTAGCTCTAGTAAGATGGAGTCTGACCTTTAGCAAATACTTGACCTATTTATGAGTATTCCCTCTAATCTCCATTCTGTCTGCTGATTCTCAGAAAATGCTTCCACTGATGACTTTAGCTCTAGTGGCAGATACAAAAGTTCTCAAGCATATACCTTGTTACTACAAACAGTAGTTGGAATAGATAGGCTTAAATAGATTTTGTGTTCTCTGTTCTTCACATAAACTTATGGTAGAGTCTGTGGATTAATTGGCCAGACAGTTCAGCACTGTGTGTACACTGCTGCAGATGATGAGAAAGTATTGATCCGGTGCTCTGTGGAATATAGTCATTAATGTACTTTTTTTCTCCTCAGTTTTCTCTGTCTTGTACCTGATGAAGCAAAGTCATCATACCATGTGGAGGGTACAGGTTATGATACTTACCTCAGAGATGCCCACAGACAAGTAAGTCAGTGAACTCTTCCTCAGTCCTTGAGAATTTGAAATGCCGGTGAGAATATACAAATGCTTCTGTAAATAGTCCTATTAAATGCATCTTTTGGTAATGGAAGATGGGAAAATTCAATTTTCATTTTTAATGAAAACTTACCTTTGGAGATCTGTCGATGATGAATTCACCTTGTATTGCACTAGTGGGAATAATGGATGACATGAAATGCATTAATATTCATGTAACAAATACAGTGAGAGAAAACCTGAACCGCAGATAGATTCTTAATTTGCTTCTGCATTTATCTGCATTCTCTTGGAGAATTGCCTGCCAAGCTGTTTGAAAGAACTAAAGAGAAATTAAAATGCTGCATAGGAGTTATGCAATCTGGGACTTTGCAAATAAAGGCTCATCACAGGGAGTGCACAGCCTAAGGCATTCAGGTTTGAAGTTGGGAGGTTGGGTAGGCAGGGAAAGCTTTGTGATTTACTGTTTAGAAATAAATGCAAGTTTTGCTTTTACAAACATGAAGTTTCCTTGGTCAGAGGACAGCCACTGTTTGTTTGCAGCTTTCTTACTGAAACCATGTGAATCTTCTAGAACAGACAAATTTATGCAAAGGAGCAGAGTAACTGAGAGCTATATTTAGTAGGTAACTCAAAAATTCCATAACCTTGGAATTGTGTTATCAGCTGCTAAAGATGGGAAGTTTGGATTTCTGTATTTATATTGCTTCATCTGTAGTCTCTCCTGAAAAGAAAGGGAATAGAAAATAGAGAATAAGGAAACAAAGGTTGATGTAAAATTCCCCTATGTTCTATTCTTGGATGCCAGAAACCACTTATCATCCTCGTCTTTCTTTCATGCCTTGGGAAAAAGAGTGTACTGGGAGTTATTAGAGAGCAGAATTGGTTTCTGTCACTTCCTGACGATGATATGGCTACTGTTAAAATATTTCCCCCCTAAGAGTAGCCCTGCCTGTTGCTGTTATTACATCCAAATAGCTGTTCTGCTTCCTTACTGCTATTTCTGGAAGCCTGCACAAGTAGGTAAGCTACAATCAATGCAGAATTTTTGAGTGTGTTTTCTGACTCTTTTGCTTCTGTTTCTTCCTGTGTTCCTTATTTTCTCTGCTTCAACTTGTGCTTCTTTCAAGGTGTAATTCCTTGCACGTGAGGCATCAGGCAGCGTACAGCAAATATGGGGCAAGGTAGAGAAAGACTGCCAGGGGTGTTAGGAAACAAAGAGAGGGAAGAGGAAGCCTCAGAATACTTTTAGTTTGTATGTTCTGCATGTACACGTGCCTTTCCTGTCCTGGGAATTGGGGAGCAGAATGGTTTGGATAGCAAGATCAGCTACCCATAATGTAGTGGAAGTGTGATGTGTTTTGAGAAGATAGTTAAGAATGCAATTCCTGCTTCAGAAGAACCCTGATTAGGTTGCGTATTGTTGGTGTTGCTTTGTGTTTTGGCCCCAGCTGCTTTTTGGGAGCTCTGTTCTCCACTCACTGCTTCTCAAACTACCCTGGTAGCAGGAATATCCCCAGGAAAATGAGGTGCCTACTGATAGTGGTTTTACTGAAAGCGTTTACTTTATAGTGACTGATCTTTTTGAGCTTGGATTTATCATTTAGCTACAGATTATGGTTTTAAGGTGTATGGACTAATGGTTTCCATGGAGATTTAAGTCTGTTTTCCTCACTACTTTGTTTGTAGTTCCGGGATTATTGTGTCATTTGCTTACGGTGGGAGTGGCCTGGATCTCCCAGATCTTTGGAAAAGTGCAATTTAGAAGCGTCATTTTTTGAAGGGCACTTCTTGAAAGTCCTGTTTGAAAGAATGGGCAGGATTCTTGATCAGGTAAGAAAAAACAAGTTAAGTATTCAATTTCTGATACTTTCATCACTTTTAAGAGCTGATCTCCATCAGGTCCTGTGGATTCCCATCACTCTCTATTATAGTGTTACATTATTGTGTAATGTGCCCTTTCCTGGTCATAAGCAGGGCCAGACCCATTTGCACGTACAAATGCACAGGGAACATGTGCAGGAAGCCAAGAGTAGCCTCTAGGTCAGCTCTGTGAGTGTTCATGGGAACACTGATACAAATCTGTGATATCAGAAAGCATTGCAGAGGTGGTGGCTCTCACCTCGTTTCTGGCAGAAGAGAGCTCAAGCACACAAGTGAAGTAACTTGTTTCAAATGCCTCATGTACTAGACACTACCTTCTTCCTCCTGCTGGTATTACAAGTTTCTGTAGAACTGACTGTACCCTAAGAATTTTTTTTTTAATTTCCTGAACGTCAAAATTTGCTGGGTTTAATCTTTTTAGCTACAGGGAAATTTTTTTCGGATTTATCTGATATGGGGCCATTTTAGTGAGTCTGCTGACATATGGACAGAAATAAAAGCTCTGTGTGAAGAAGCAGCTTTCTTTAATGCTGTCAATTAGTTGGAATCACAACAGCAATCTGACAGAACAATGCAGCACGTGTTACTCCTTTGTTTCCTTCTCCTCTTGTGAGCACCAGATAATGCCCATGCCTTCAAAGCTTCCTAATGAATTGGCTGACTCAAACAGCTCTAAAGACCTTCTCCTACAGTTCAGCTAGGTAGACAGTGAATGGATTTATGGAGGGAATTTTTGTCTCTCTCTGCAGAGTAACTCTGCTATAATAACTCAAAATGTAGTGATCTCTTTTTACCTGTAACATCTGTGGTCCAGGGGCTGAAAGCTTCATTTGTTAGGAGATTGGGATGAATCTATTGCTGGAGTGCCAAGTACAGAAATAACTGCCACTGACTGGAAGAAATAAATGCTTTCATTTCAAAAGATTTATGAGGCAACTTTGCGATGCAACGGTGTGTGGTAACAAATTCGAGAATAAGATACCTAAATATTACTTACGTGGACACATGTAATCAGTGGAAATTTTGTCAGAGCAGCCCCAGTAGTCCCTGAGGCTGTTAAGCAGAAAGACAAGTAGGTGTTTCTTTCAGTGCAAAGTGAATCACCAGCTCAGTTTCCTCAACTCTGTGGACTGAAAGCTCCACTCTGGTGCCTGAGCTCAGGTATCTGTTGCCATTTTTGTGGTGCCCAGGATATTCCCAGAAGTTTGTGGTTACAACACAGATCTTGAAGGTTCCACCCTCTGTGGAACCATCAAGAGACCAGCAGATACTTGGGAGCATCTGAGAAGGCAGGAGATGTTTGTGTGTGGGCAGGTGTATGAAGTGTCAGATCTCTGTTGAGCCAGCTAATGAGAGCTTAGACATGCAGACATGGCTAAATGTATCTGTCTTAATCTGAGGCTGAATTTATCCAAATCTCCCAGACCTGAAAAGGGGAAGGAGCTGTTCTTTTCATAAAGAGAGCATAAAGATGGGAATTTGAGGTCATGAAATCCTCCTCTTCTAGGTGTGATGAAGCCAGTGAGGGTATTACTGCCAATATGCAGTCAGAGATTAAATGAGGGCCCTGTCATCCACTTAGATCAACAAGGTTGATGGACACAGAGCTGTACCAAAGGAATGTCTGTCCCTCTCTTGTCAACTTAGTGTGTTCTGCCATTGTAGAAGCGCGAGGAGGTTCTACTCTTTTGTAAATTCTGGGCTGAATTAAAATGTCACCTTGTTTTCACTGGGATGACAAAGAGAAAAAAAACAGTTTTGAAATATGAAGAAGCCATGGTGAAAATGCTTGATTTTATGGAAATAAGTTTCTTACTAGAATGGTCAAATCCTTTAAACTAGGCACTTTTTTCCTGGAAAATTAGGTACTGTTTTATTCCTTATGACTGATAAGCGTTTTCCAGCATCTGGCAGTGTTGCCTCTCCCATTTGGTTGATTTGGGGAAGGGAAGTAGACTTGAAACTCAGAACTTCCTGCTGCTTTCCCAGCCCAGGACTGGTCCCATCTCCCATAGGCTGCTGCCATAAGATGGCCAGGCCTTCTGCAACGGTTCTTTCCCAGAAAAAAATAAAGTAGAAGAGAAATAACATATTAGCTGTAAACATGGATTTCTCTCTGGCAATTTCCTGAGCTCATATACTTTACAATTTCCCAGGAGAAGCAAGCAGATGTTTAATCTAGGCTGATTCCATGCTATTTCTTTAGCTGAAGGAATATTTTACGGGAAGAGGGCTTGCCATGCAATAAACAAGTGTGCAAAAGCTTCAAGTGGTTGTAGCAGCAATACAGATAATAACATCTAATGCCCAACTGTCATATTCACAGCTGTGAAAAGCAGAGGTTGGGCCTGTCTTCTAATCTAACTTTTTATCTTTATTTATTCATAACCCTATGTATAAAGTTCTAGTAGTTAAATAAACATGAGGTGGATGAAAAGAAGCCCAGCATGAAAATAACTAAGCACTGTGTCTGCCTCTTTTGCAGCCCTATGATGTAAATTTACAAGTTACATCAGTGTTGTCCAAACTGTCCCTGTTTCCCCATCCTCATATACACGAATACCTTTTGGATCCTTACGTCAACCTCGCCTCTGGCTGCAAGTCTCTCTTCTCTGTGATTGTCAGGGTGAGTAAACACAGCAATAATTACACATGGCTGTATGGCAGTAATGTATTTAATAACTTTGTCGTTAGTGGTAGTAGTTGCTGGGTAGTTCAGGTTGGTAAATGTTTGTCATTGAATGCTGATTTCAAATCAAGATTGGGCCTAGATGGGCATCTCTGCTCATACTCTTTCTTTTTTTTTTTTTTTTTTTTTTTTTTTTTTTTTTTTTTTTTTTTTTTTTTTTTTTTTTTTTTTTTTTCTGATGAAGGCTGTTCTTGACAATTAAGTCCTGGATTTATCAAAAGTGCCCTTCTTCTCCAGTTCCATCTCTTCCTGCCAGACTTGCATCCTAGAAGTGCTGGCTGGGTGCCTGTCACGCTGCAGTGTCCTCAGTCAGAATCCCTCGCCCACTCCACGCACCAGCTGTTACTAAGCTGGTCAGGAGCCTGTAAATGATGCTTGCCCAATAGTAACAGAGGGCTTAGCTCCCTTTCTCCCAGCAGCCTTCCCTGTTCCAAAATGCAGCCTTCACTCTCTCCCCTTGTGCTTTCCCTAGGCCCAAGAAGTCACTGGTTGCTTGTCTGTGTCAACATTTAAAAAGACAAGTTAATCACTGATGTAATTGAAATAAGTAATGCCATTTGTGACAAGAGCAAGTAAGGCTTTTGTATTTCTTTATTTTCTGCACTCGCTCACCCTCCTTTTGGGCAGAGCAGCCTCTCTGCGGGTTGTTCTGTGAGCCTGTGAGGATGCTGAAGTGGGCACTGAGGCTGCCATTGAACCTTGCTGTCAGGCACTCTGCAGAGGTGTTAACTTTGTGTATTGATGGCCTGCCCTTTACAGGTCGTCGGGGACCTCATGGTTAGAATCCAGCGCATCCCAGATTTCACTCCCAAACTTCTGCTGGTCAGAAAACGCCTGCTGGGCTTGGAGCCGGAAGGGCCCATGTGAGTAAACACATTGCGCCTTCACCGAGGCGCGTGGCTGGGTCTGTGTGTGCCAGTCCTGATTCCCTGCAATTTTCTTCCCGTCCCAGCATTGACCACATGACGTTACTAGAGGGCGTGATTGTGCTGGAGGAGTTCTGCAAGGAGCTGGCGGCCATCGCCTTTGTGAAGTACCACACCTCAGCCACGCCCTGAGCGGCCCCGGCTCCGGGCGCCCAGAGACAAGGCGGTGTCTACCGGAAAAGTGCCGCAAGATGTTTGGAAGACAAGTTCCTTTCACCAGATGTTGAGACTGCAAATGGACTTGGAACATGAGCGAAGGCATTTGGGGACAAACTAATACACAACATTTCTAGCCACTGTGTGAAGAGCTGCAAAAGCTGCATGAAGAACCACAGACATCAGACCTTGATGACAATGCTTAGACTGTTTGGGCTCTTGTATGTCCTGGGGCTCACATGCACCAATTTGCTCTTTCTGACCATATTACTTTTAAAAAAACAAATTAATTTTATAACATTTCTATGTCTTAATTCTTTTTCTTTTCAGTTGGGTATATGAAAGAAAAACACACCTATAGTTGCAATGTATGTTATTAAAAATGAAGAAGTTCAAAAAATCCACCAGTCCATATACAGTAGGAATGTTAATGAGGGATCATTTTGCTTTTGGTAGACCTTAAGTAGAACTCTGAGCTTGATTCCTCAGTGGTTTACTCCAAGAAATCTATCAGTCTAAAATCAATACTAAAGAAATGAATCCTGATTCGGCATCACATGCATAGCAGATATATCTGAAGTGTCCATGTTTGTAGCGTGTTTGTCTCTGTCATTCCAAATGATTGTTCTCCAGGTCATCCATGTAGCCAGATTTGCTTTAGCTTTTTACATGGGAACTCTAGTTGTTTGACTCACATCACCTTTACATTATAGGTTAATTATAGGTCATCAGTAGTTGTTGCTGAAACAGTATTTTTAATTTCTTTTAAATTGGTATTAGTCTGAATTGGTTTAAGAATCTTTTGTGCCTTGAAAATTGGCAGCATAAACATTCTGTTATTTTGAGAGACGTTTTTATTGCTTACCTAACCATCACAGTGATGCCAACTCAGTTAAAGCATTGATAACTTTTTTAGGACCAAAATTTGCACCTGCTTTTCACAGTGCTGGGATGCAGGAACGCCTCTCAGTGACTCGTTTTCCATGTGAGTGCCATCAGCCAGGGCAGGCGCTGGCAGTGCCAGCAGAGGCCACCACAGGGTGCTTTGCTTCTGCCCTCCAGAGGGTCCTCACTGCCAGCACCCTGTGCACTGGCAGGTGGCTGTGCTGGACCTTGCAGTCACAGCTGTCCTGCTCTCCACACTCGTGGGTAGGACATCTTTCCCCTCCTTTGAACAAGGCCAGGTCGGGCTCAGCTCCTTCCGTTTACATTGTCTGTCCTCGTTTGTCTTTGCTGCCCCCCTGTTTGCACAGCTAATGCCCATTTCAGATGTCATTGCTCGTGTGCAAACATGGACTAATTTATTCAGTCACTAGAATTCTTCTGGATTTACATGACTGTACTTAGAATCAGATTCTGCTCTCTATCCATGCCTTTGAGGTCTTGTTTTTTAATATTTATGGAAGCTGGATGTTAAGAGGCCTTTTGAGTTAGCAGGTTAATTAGAGCAGTGTCACAGTTAATGGGCTAAATTTATTCTTGTCACCAGTGAAGAGCATCCTGCTGTAAAAGCTTCCAGTACAGGTTCAGCTGGAGAAAGCAGTTCTGGAACTGGGGAAACATTTTAGCAGGTAAAACCTGTATTCAGTGGCTCCCTGTACTTTTTTTTTTTTGTAAAAAGTGTTGCATTTCTCTGGCAAACAAAAGCATGTTTTACTTCTTCACCTGTTGGGGTTTTTTTCTGGATTTAGCTCCAAATGTTTTCAGGTCCAAGTAGCATAGTAGGATAAAATCTGAAAAAATTACACTTTATTCATTTTTCTTTTTTAGGAACATCCTTTGAATGTAGCAAATCATTTTTAGTGACCTGCATTGCAGGCAGTCCATGTTAGGAGCTTCCTTTAATACCTGACACATAGTTTAGAACATGTTGATGTCTATGCAGAGCGATCCATAATACATACATTTGTTATTTATAAGGTCCCAATTCAGCAAAACAGTTAAACATAAGCTTAATTTCAAGTATTTTTTCCTTAAATCACAATCTTTTATATGAACAAAGTTAAGCAGTTGAGGAGAAATGCTGATGCTTTACTGAATTTTGGTCTTTGTTGGTTTTGCTTGAGCTTAATTGCTTTTCCCTCAAATCGTTTATTTATTTTTTTTTAAAGCGTGTGCTCCAGAATATTTCTAATGTCCCAATTTCAGTGGAAACTGGAAATGATAATACTGCTATAAATGAAATTGAGCGAAATGTTAAACAAAGCTTGCAAGAGCATTCTGAGTAATGTAAGAATTGATAAAGCCGTTCAAGAGTTGCCTGATTTTGAATGAAAGCATTAACATCACTTCCCTTGTTTTGCTGTTTTCACTGGCACCTGAACTCATTACACTGAAAGGCTGCAGCCTCTGTGGTGGTTTAATGCAAAACACGCAGAGCTGCAAACACAGCTCCTGAAGCTTGTCCATGAGAAAAATAAGTTGATAGAACTATGATCACTCTTAAATTCAGGCTAGGATTGTTCAGTCTCCGGTGACATTGGTAATGTTTTCTTGCAAACCAAATGTTATTTAGTCAATACATTTATAAGATATGGATCCATCCTCACACAAGTGAAGCAATCCTTTAAGTTGCTTTAGCCTAAACTGCTTTTGTGAGTGCTGCCTACAAACCCTTAATTACCATACCTGATGACAATGACCTTTATTTTTGTAAAAGTGGTTTAATCTTTCTTAAGAGATGGAACTCATTTAATTATTTTTGTGGTGATATTTTTCATGCACTTTTTTTTTAATGATTAGAATTTAGTTCAGGTCCATTTTTTCACCTTTTTGATCTATGCACGTCATTGAGGAGCCCATTTTGTTTCTGTGTGTGTGTGTTTGTATGTGGTTATTTATTACCCAGAGAGGGCCACCCAAGAAAATACTTGGCCTGAAGAGTTCATGGTTTGTGCAGATCCTCCAGATGTCAGTGGGAAAGACGAGTGCTCATCACCTATGGGAATGGGGCCAGCGGTATTAGATTGAAATACATGAGATGGGATAGTAGAATAATTTGTTATTTCAAAAAGCAGATCCAAACCACATTCTAATCCTGATGCACATGTGTGTAAATAGAAGCATTGTTTTATGTTTATTTCATTCATAGTATGTATTTGATTTAGACTCTGATTTAGAAAATTTTGTAATAAGCCATGTGCTAGCTCTGGTAGAACAAGTTTGTCCTTAGTTTCTCCTATAATATTCCTGGTATTCAGATTCTGTCTGTGTAATGTTCTTACTCTATATTTGTCTGTGCAATATAAAAGCTGTGACTTGATGCACAGCTTAAGTCTGGTTGTACATCACCTATGTATATATATACATATATATATATATATATATATAAAAGGACCAGAATCCCGAGCTTGCTTACACTATGATTAGTGTAAAGATCGTCACACTTCATTTTACAGGGCACAAGTAATCATGGAATGGCTTTGTAAATGCATGGTAATTTCTACCATAACCTGCTGTGCAATCTCACAGGTGACATTTTATTAGTGCTCTTTGTCTTGCTAGAAGAAATACTAACCTGAAGTACTTGATAAGATTAAAGGGTCCTGGAGTAGACTTGGGGCTACATGGAAAATCCATATCTGATATTGCATATCGTACAGGGTTTTCAAACCATGTCCTCAATGCTTTCTGTGCCCTGTAAAATAGTGTAATTATATAAAATATATACTCCTTGTTTTGCCTCCTGCCTTGTTTACATTAAACAGAGGATATTCAGTAAAAATTTTCTATTAAACTTTGTGTAGGTCATTTACTAACAGTGTTGCCAAGGTTTCACAGATGTGGGAATTTCCAATGAGGAATTGTTGAAACAGCCACATTACCAGACATACAATATTAAGTTTTATGAAGGAGGTTGTGATAAAACTCAACTTTTTGTGCTAAAAAAATGCATGGAGGATTAAAAGGGATATTCTCAAAATAAATTAATTTCAGTGAAGCGACTGCTTCTATTATTACAGAATCCGTAATAATTTTTCTGTGGGTGACCTTGAGACAGAGTATGTTTTTACATTTTACATCATGCCTTTGATCCTGAAGTCCTCATTTATTTGGAGTCTGTCACTACAGCATCTTCTGGGACAGACATACTTGCTGTATTGTGCTGTGCAGGGCTTGAACTGAATCAGCATGCTCTGCCCAGGAAAATGGGAATCAGGGAAATGGGCAGGATGGAGCCATCCTGGGCACAGATTAACATCTGCTCTTTCCTGGGAGCTCTGATACCCTCCCAGGAAGGCTGCAGCTGCTCAAGGCCTTGGTTTTCTATTGCATTTGAGTGCAGAGTGTGTCAGTCACAACACTGGTTTGTTGGAGACATGTCATGGGAGTGAGTGAGCATCATTTCTTCCTTCAGGGCCTTCGAAGAAGGCTTTTATACGCAGGGATTTATATATGTTTTTATATACTTTTAAATTGTTGTGTGTTTTTTCTATTTTTGGTTTCTTTCTAGTTTTCGTCAGCCTCTTAAAAATCTTGTTGCTCTGTAGGATCCCCTCTGAGAGCTGCACTTGGATGTTAAGCTGTTCCTCCTCGGTATTTAACATCTGCAAGTGCTCTTACATCTTTAATAAGAACAGTGCTACAGCAAGATGATGCACTTGACAGCTTTCATTATAGCTCTCTGCATCTTTCTCCCATCCTCTTGGGTCTCAGAGATTGTCATCTCCCACCCCAGATCATTTATCTGCTGTGTCTGCATGAGGCAGTCAGAGATTCAGGGAGACTTTGCTTTCTCAAGCAGTGAGGAAGTTGTATCAAAATGGAATGCTTTGCATCTTCTTATACTTTACTTTGATATTCTTGAAATGACTGAGTTATTGAAGCGTGGTTATCTTATGGCACTTGCATTCTGATTTAAGATTTGGGGGCTCTACATCCTATTGGGGGGGAAAAAAGAGTGCTGTCAGTGTGTGGTCTCTACTTCATATTCATTAACTCCGTGTACGGGTTATCAGCTGGAGTTCTCAGTGTAGATACAAAGTAGCACAGGATCTACTGACTTTGTTAACCTTTAAATATCAGCAGTACTGGTGCTGTCAAAGCCTCAAGGCTTTTGCTGGTTTGGTATGTGATCCAATTGGATTAAAGTGGATAAATGCTCAGTGAAGTGAATCTGTCCCAGGTTGTGTGAACCCTTTCAGCCTAAACTGTGTGTTCCTTGTGCATCCTTTATCAGCTGAGGCTCCCTTTGAATGGTGAGAGAAAGAACTGAAGAGCAATTCAGGAACCAAGTGAAGCATATGGTGGATTCAAATTTTCAGGTGTCATAAGCTTCCTGGAAATGCCAAAAAGAGAGTGTGAAATTTTAAATTTTACATGTTTTGACTGGTTGCCTTTGGAATTAGATCTGTGCCTTTGGAGTCAGATCTGGGAGGATAAAATGATGCATCTTGGAACGTGGTGTCTCACTGGGCTACTTGATTGCCCTTGCTAGGATGGCACATCCAATCTGAAGTATGCTTCATTGAATTCCTGCTGGTTATTACAATTAATGCTGCTGCTGGTAGAAAATCTGCCACGACAGTGCTGTGGAGCTCACAACTTTGCCAGTGTCTTGGAACTTTGGAAAAAAAAAGTAGATACTTCTTGCTAGCTTTGCCTTTCTGCTCTACAGCATCATAACTCAGTAGGGTTGAGTATGGTGTCCCTTCCTCTGGTGAAACATTTTACAGGCTGAAAAATAAGGAAACACATGAAAGGGAGAACCCTGTTTCTGTGCTAGGCTGTGGGAACATATTCTCTTAATCACCTTAATTTTCAAGAAGTTGAAACTCATTTTCTAAAGTGAATGGTTCTCTTCTATAAAGAGGGAGAGTATTCTCCACAGGGAGCCCTAGACAGTGAGGATAAACCTGTTTCAGTCATTTTCCCTGAGCATGGCAGAAATCTGTTATTTGTTTTGGATATTTGAAGATATGTAGTATCTGAATTCCAGTTTGGAGAGATGAAATAGGTGAAAATGTTATATGTAATACAACAAGAGACAAAATACAAGAAGTTCTGTAGAAAATAGCAAAAGATGTTATTTTAGAGAGGAGAGCAACAGAAGTAACTAAGTTTAGCGTAGTTAAGTTATGGCTTAGGGTTAGAGGAACATTAGTTCCCAATAAAAAGATTTGGAAGACTTAAGCAGCAGGACTGAAAGAATTTTGAAACCTTAATTGATGAGAATGCAATTAAGAATGAAGTAACAGCGTTGAGGCAAACTGAAACTCCTTGTCAGTGAAAACTTCCTGACCTTGAATGTCACTCGATGAGAAGTGGAAGGAGCCTGTAACCTCAAACTTCTGAAGCCAGACTGGACAAAAACCATGGAATGTCTCACGAGGGAACCAGCCTGTGTTGGTGAGGAGGTGAGGCAAACACACAGTTACACCCTCAGACTCCCAGCTGATGGACATTTCCAGCACGACTTGGGTTTGTTCTGCTGGAAAGCAGGGAGATGGACTGAGCATCTCCTGTAAATGAGGGAAGCTGCTGCAGTCTGAGGGAAGCAATTTTCAGCTTTCCTGACCCCGCTGACTCACACAAGAGCCCCTCTGCAGACGCAGCACCCACCACGCACAGCGGGGGCACGGCTTGATTAGCAGGGTAGGGTCCCCCCATGCTGGGCTGCCTTGGAGAGAAGAAACAAATTACCTGTTCTCTGCATCGTCATTATGCTTTACTTGAGAAACCCACTTCTACTTCCCTCATCTCCACATCCACAGGAAACACCTGTCAAGTTCATATTTCTTCATTTGGGTCATGAATTTTTATTTCCTAGCGTTTTCAGAGACTCCTATTTTTACTGTTAGCAGGTTGTCCATCAACACTGCACGTTTCCAGACAATTTTCCTTTCAGCTTCCTGAGAGGGGGGAAAAAAAATCTTTGTATTGTTTATCCTGGCTTTTAGACTCACATTCTCCTGCCTTGTTAATTCCATCCTTTCAAATCCCTGAAAATGTTCTTTGTCGTGTCCTTCACCTTGAGGATTCAGTAGTCAGCAGTTTGTGAGGCTCAGCAGGCAGGGAGGGTTATGGACAGCATGGATAAAATCAGAGCTGCTTCTGCCCACCCAGGTACAGCTGCAGGATCTGTGCAGGAAGAAATCCCACCTGCGTAGAAAACGTGGAGTGGTCAGAAGGAAAACCTGGACACGCTGAAATCTGTGGAAATTTTGCTGTCAGGAGGAATGCACACAGTCTTCACTCTCTGCTTCTCAAACTCTTCATGGCATTTCTGATAATGTTTTTTTTTAAGAAGGAAAAACAGATGAAAATTAAGAAAACAGTGGTTGCTGAAGAAAACTGGACAGCCTGGACATGTTTAAAAGAAAGACACTGAAAACAAATGTCTTCTTCTAACTTGGCAGCAGTTCTGAGCTTCCCAACATCTGTGGTTGGTGTCAGCTCAGCACAGGGACAGGACCTGGATCAGCTCTGGCACGTGTGGGACAACTTGTCTGGGACCAGGGGAAATACAACAGTTTGTAACCCTCAGAGGGCGTTTTAAAGAGTTACCACAGAAGTAAAGATAAACCAATGAGAGGAGAAACATATTTCATGTATATTTATATAATATATATAATAGATGAGAAATGTATCATATCTATAATGTTTCTAATTGCTCAAAACTTTATTATTTTATGCTGTTTCTTTGTTCAAACAATCAAACACAAATTACTAAGGAATGCAGTCACCCCCTTACCTTACATTGGTAAACACTTAGCAGGATCATACAAGATTCATACTTCAGCCAGTAATAACTGAAGTATTACCCTCTCCGAGCCATCCAGCAGAAGGCTGCTTTGCCTTCTGGTAAATAAGACCTTCCATTAACAGCTTAGAACTCTGCTGTTCCCTGACTTTTTGACAAAATTTAGGAAAAGTAGTAGTAATAATGGCTAAATCATGCATCAAAATTGTGTGAGAAGTTCCATTATATATATATATATATATATATATATATATATGTATAATGTCTGCTTCTATGGAACCATGATCTCAGCTTAGATCATTAAATAAGGAGTTGGTTTAATATCAGCCAATAAATCACAATAAGCCTTGATGTTTCCAAGATGGCAAATATGCTTATCAGATCATAATTTTACATTCTAAAAGATCAAGAATGAGCACAAACCCCTTTCCCCCCTTTTATAATTAATTCCAAATGTCAATTTGATCTACTAATACAATTCTAATTGCCAAATTTCTAAAATGGGGTTGCCTTTTTGTTTCTAAATATCAACCAAACAGAATAATGAAAAAATAGATGCTTTGATATGATTAAATGTGACCTGATCAACCAGTGGGACAGGCCCACGGCTTCTTCTCTCTTCAATTTATGTCTCTCAAGTGAGATGCTGGCAAGGACTGTTCTTGCCTAAGAGGGGAAAGCTGCAACATGAAAAGTTTATACCTTTTACTTCTGGGTTGGAAATTAGAGGTACATTATGATGGATACTTTGAGATTATGGCATATATACTTACCCTGGAAAGCATTATTTTTATATTTCATTTTATTCCAGGAAGAAGCAAAGGTGTGGGAACTGTAAATAATGCCATGCTAATAATCCCAGCCAGCATCTGCACCAGGTGATGCCATTTCAAGGCACATTTTACTCTTTAACCCTGATCACCGTCTTGTGCTGCCAATTGTTTAGTTATTGTTAAGCAGTTTGCTTACTAACCACGCACTGAGGTGGTGCTGAGTATTCTGAGCAATTTTGTTGAGTTTGTGGTTTTGAGTGGCAGGTAGGTTTTTCTCTCCCTGTGACAGATGGATGACTTATTCTGTTAATAGAGGAAGCTGTCACAGAGGAATTACACGTATAGGCTTCATTTACATTTTTAAAGTGCAAGCTATATAGGTGAAATTCATCTTTCCAGCTCTTCAGGTATTAAATTGTTTGGTGGAAGGGGCTTGACTTCTTAGTCCTGACTCAGTTTTCTACAGAGACTCTGCCCAGTAGCTTGTGAACAATTACCAGGAGGCCCTAAGAAATTGCTCCAACATTGGCCTCAGTGTTTATTACTGCAGTGGAAAAGTGTGGACTGCAAGAGCAAGCTGACCCAAATGCCAGATAGAGAAGTTCTCCAGGTTGGAACTGAAATTTGATAATGAAAACTCGCACCATAATGAGCCAAGGTCAGTATAATTGTGTAACTCTACTATTTCAGCAGCTGAAGATTCCACCTGATTAACCTATTTATAGCATTGTATTAATTCAGTACCATTTATTCCAGATGCTCCATGGAATTTTATAAACAGCCAAGGAGACACCAACCCTGAGTGCAGTATGGAATGAGCTGGCTTTCATTAAGTTAACTCCTGATATTCTGCTGATCCCCTACCTTGAGCGATGTATTAGCAGGGTCTTAGTTGGATGACAAAGGAGAAACTTAAAAACAGCATAATAATGCAGCTGTGAATGCCTGTTGTATTGTATTGCCGACACTGGTAACAGGCCACAGGTTTAGTGCAGAGTTTGCAAGGTATAAAATGGGTTGGCAAACATATAAATGAACCCAAATGTGTCTTAAACTGAGGCAAAACCATCACCATGAACATCACAGTCCTCCTGGGCAAAGGCTCCAGACACCAGTGCCCTTCAGCACCACCACCAGCGCCTTGAGGAGCTGGGAAAGGGACCACATCATCAGAAAATGGGGTAAAACATAGGAAGAACGCTTTTAACTGTTTTATTATTAGCATTGAAAATTTTTGTGCCTAGACATAGCTGCTTCTTTCTGTGATAATTACATCTGGGCTGATAGTGGCTCTTGGAACAGACTGCAAGCATAGGAGGCAAGAGGATAAAAGACACCAGGAAAAGTTTAGTCTTCTGCTGCCAGGGAGAAGACTCTGACAAAGCAGGGACAGACACTTCTATTTTCTGATGAAAAATGTCATCTGTTTTGTTGTTGGTTTTGATCCAGATACTCTCCATGCTGTGGAAAAGCTGCTTGAGGGCTTTTCCTGCCTGAGAACAGTGACATTTGATCTGAAATCTGTCTGGAGGCCAGACTGGGGATATGCATGAGGCTGTTGGTATTTACCAACATTTAAATGGTGCTGTAGCTCCAACTGGAAGACTTTAGCCGAGTACAGCCACACCATCCCTATTAAAGAAACAAGAGAACACCTAAGTCCTGTCTCCAACCATGCATTTTATAAGAAAAGCTCTTTTTTCTTTGGTTTGAGTATAAACATATCTATTCAAATCATATTCTACTCTACTACTGCCTCCAGGTTTACCCAGAATAAAAAATTGCTACTGTGACAGTCAGTATGACCAGACTGCAAAAACAGAAACGCGGAATTTCATTCACATGATCATCATTGTTTAATCCAGCAAATATTACGATTTCATTTCACCAGAACATAGTTTTCTTCCGATTGGGTCCCAAATAATTTCATTCCCTGGTTTTTGCACTGTTTCAGTGACAACCTACTCACACCACATTTATTTTAGGGGGGTCAGTGTGCATGTGAGAAACAAAGCTCTCATCAGTGGGTACCATTCTTAGTATCCATTTGTCTCTTGGTTCCCTGAATCACTGATGGGAAGCATTTCCAGGGAGCTGATAATCACGATTTAAACCATTATGTTTTCTACCGTTTATAAGCATGTCTGAGCCAGAAATCATTTTGTGGCTGTTGCTGCTGCATCCTTCAGGGACAAAATGTTCTAAAGAGCTAATGTTGCTCTTTCATTAAGAAACCTATTCAGAACCACAGAGAGTGATTTTGACAATGCAATTGGTAGTTGCTCTAGGGCAGGAGCTTGACAGGAGTCCTATTTTGAGCTAAATGAATGTATTCTGTTTATTTAAAGAAGCAGAGTCAGTTATAGATTTTGCTATGCATGCACAAGTATACACCTGTGCATCTGGCATCTTGTGCACTCTGCCTCTCCATATTGCACAAAATAATGCTGCCTTGATACATTAAAAGGAACTGTTTGCTTCTGGGGAGCCCTGGCATGAAGACTATGAAAGAAAAACCAAAAAGCAAAAGGGAAAAAAAAAAGGAAAAGAGAAAGGGAAAAAGAAAAATAAATCAGAGAGATTCCTACAAACCCTAGATCACTCATTTAACTATATCCCATGTTTTTGTAGCATGAACACATTTTGCTTTTTCATACAGAATCATCGAATCATTTTGGTTGAAAAGGACCTCTAAGATCTTTGAGTCCAACCGTTAACTCAGCACTGTCAAGGCCACCACTAAACCACGTCCCTCGGTGCCACATCCACATGTCTTTTAAATCCACCAACCAGGGGATGGTGACTCCAGCAGTTCCCTGGGCAGCCTGTTCCAAAGCCTGACCAGCCTTTCAGTGAAGAAATTTTTCCTGATATCCAATCTGAACCTCCCTTGGATGCAACTTGTTTCCATTTCCTCTTGTCACCTAGGGGAAAAGACCAACCCCACATGTGTTTTAAGTGTGGGTTGAGACGGAAAAGCATTTAGTGAACAAGGGAAATTGAGGTGAAGGTCACTGAGACTCAAAGTGACAGAAGAGATTAAGTCCTTGCAAAGATGAACAGGGGTGTAGCTTCACATCACGGTTTTTCTGGTGGCAAAGCTTGTTTTCAAAAGTTCATATCCTTAGCTGCTGGGCATTGTGTTATATAAACAACGTTACACTGGTCATTGCACCACAGCCCAGAAAGTTCAGCCAGCACAGGCAAAGGTTATAAACCGCTGCAGAGGTGGAAACGTGACCCAGGGTGGGAATGGGCAGCACATTTCCATTTGTCTCCACGGAGCAGAGCTGGAAAGAGCAGCAGTCTCTGAGCAGAAAGGGTGAATATGTGGTTGAGCTGTGGTCTGGGGAGCTGGAAGAAGCTGGTTTCTGTTCCTGACCCTGCTGCATGACCCAACATCTCTGTTACTACAGCATGCGAGAAATATTACTGAAAGTGTTTCCTCAGAAGAGTGTAGCTATGTCTCATTAATGCAAGTGTAGTGGAAGATGGTGTAAGAACACAGCATTGTTATCAGTCCCTCTCATCTTTAAAAGTGTCACTGCTCAGGTAATCGCAGACTTCCAGAATTAGATCTCCTGGTAGTGCTACCAAACACATGCTTGTGTCCTAGCAAAATCTCCTTTGTAAGGACTTTGGAGATCAAAGAAGTCTGGGCTTGATTGGAAACCAATTATCTACTGCTGTGTGGTCATTTGAAAACTAACTGGATTTTTTATTTCCTTTGCCCTTTAATCCCCAAAATGAGAAATATAAAGATAAGGAATATGAGAACAAAAGAGTAGATGTACCAAGCAAAGAATGGAAAGGGAAAGCAAGAATGTGCCTATAGGTTAGTTGGGTAGATTTAAAAAAAAAAAATCAGGTTTCTGGATCAGGAAATCCCAGCAAACTACAGGTATAAGCAATATATCTTTCAGCTCAGCATGTCTGTAAGTCAGAAAAACACCCAAATGGGGCTGCAATATGGATCACTCATGGATGTCCATGGGGAGAATATTTTTTTCTCCATATGCAACTGGAATTACAGTATTGCTCATGCAGCTGATGCTACCCAAAGTACCATTTCTTTGCTGTACGTTTAACTTTAATCTCATTGCCTGAATTCTTTAGCCTTTCTCCTACTCTTTTCCTTGTTTGGCTTCACATTCCAGGAAGAGCCCAATGCCTATAAGTGTGCTTAGGAGCTCCAGCTCTTATCATTTCCAGCGCTGTCTGCAGTCTGTGGGCCAAGGAAAGCAGGTGCAGATCTGTCCCCTCCTGTAGCATTTCACCTACTACCACGGCCCCATTACTTTAATTTTAGTTTCACAGTCTGGGGTCAGTCCTTGTACAGGGACAATTAACACTGAGCCTCTGAAATCTGATAGGGTTTAAAAGCAATGGGTGAGTGGTTGCCACCTGGTGAGAGGAGGAGGAAGGAGGGGGTGGATGAATGAGCCGCCCTTTTCCTTTCTCATCCGGCGCACATTAGTGGATCAATGACTGAAATGGATGAGGGTGCTGCTGAAGTGTCGGCACTGCAATGATGTAGCTGCTATTAATGGCTAGAGCTCCAGCCCGGAAATTATAGATGAAGAAATGGAAAAAAAAAAATCTGTGGGTTCTGAATTGGTGATTTGAGGATTGTAATTTAGTGTTCACTTTCATAGTTCATAAAAAGGCTACTGTGCACATTTTCAGAAGTTGGTCTGCTAGTTAAGGAAAGAATAAAGTCAATAAACTGCATTTGATCTGAATTCTCCTTCCACTCTCCATCGAAGATACATCACACCATCAGCAATGGTGGCTTTCCTTTAAATCAAGGTTCATGCTTTTCAGCAGATCTGTTCGCAGTGGGGAAATGTACCATTAGCTCTCTGGCTGTCTGGATTTAGAGCAAACATACAAAATATTTTAGTTGATATAGCCTGTGAACTCAGCATATTTCAAGGTCAAATTCCTGTTTCACTAAAACCGCTGGCAAACACATGGTTATCTTCAGGCAGCCTGGATCTAGACACAGGAAAGAAAAAAACAACCCAAAACTGATCAAAGCAACCCCAAAATCCCACAGCAAAAGCACCTTGTCTTGCAAAACTGTTGAAAAGGACAAATCTGCTATTCTCAGCTAAATCTGTGACCCGAGGGAGGCTGTACCCTTCCACCAGCAGTCTGACCAATACCAGAATTCAACAGGGTTTTATCCGTATTGACTTTCTCTGGGCTTCTCTTCTCCTACAGCGATCAGACAGGTCACAGAGGGGAGCACGAAGGGAGGGAGCTCAGCTCCCTCCTCACTGACAATGATGCAAAGCAACGCCCTCTGCTTCTGAGACGCTAAAAGTGAATATATCAAATTGTGTAAGAAAGCTGTCTATAGAGCAGGGTTCCCACTCTCATCTTTCGGGTTAACCTACTTTCTGCCTCCTGCTCTGAGGCTTTTCCCCGTCTCCCTGCTGCGGGTGGCTGCTGAGGCTGCAGCTGCCCTTTCTGCAAGCAGCCAAGGGGAAGACGTCCAGCATGGATTGGGTGCAACAACAATAGCTGCTCCTGAAAAGCAGTTCCTACCTAAATCCACAGCAGTCACGCCTGCCGAGATGAGGGAATTCTGCCCTTCACATGATTGCATGACACTGCTGCGGCACTCGCCAGTCCCCACTCCCAGCCTTTCCTGCCCGACAATTAATTCCCCGCAGGTCTCTTAGTGGAAGCCTCAGTGTGTGCCAAAAAGGTTTTTTCTCTAATTTCAGTCTCCTAACTTTTTTTCTGTGCTCCCTAAATAGCAGAGACTGTCTGATAAGGCAGCCCGGGGTGAGCAAGGAGAGGAGGCACTGAGATAAACAACAACGGGTGATCGGGCATAAATATTTCAGAAAAATGTGCCAGCGTAAAAGGCTTGGCTGCAGCTATTCCTCCTGAGGGGTCAGGTTGCAAAAGCCTCTTCCTCACTCCCCCAGCATCTGCCTCCCTGGCTCCGAGGCATGGACACATCCAAGCGCCTAATAAATTCCAGGGACGGGCAAAGCAGGAGAGCAAGTATTTACTTTGCCCTCGTAAAACAGCGCTTATAATTCAGCCTTGTCGCTGGCTAATTAAAGCTTGCACAGCCAGTTCATCACCAGTCAGGGGCTGCCAGCCCCGCTCCCTGCCAGGCCGTTCTGGGGCTGTTAAAGGCGGCCCGATGTGACTCGGGGTGTTCCCCGGTAATCGCAGCGGTCCGCGTTCCACATGGCTGCGTGGCCGCTGCCCAGCACGGACATGGGCACATCATGAGGCTGACCCTTTCCTAACAGACTGGTTCCCAGAAAACGCCACGCTGCAACTGGAATTTTATCTCAAAACGAGCATAATAGAGAAAGAAAGATCTGTACCACCCAGCCCTAAGGATCCAAAGCGCAGATTCAGCGCTCCCCGGGGGTTTGTGCTGCGCTGCTTCAAGAGGCCGCTCTGCCCCCGCAGCCCCCAGCTCATCTCTCCCCAGAGCAGAAGGGGATGATGCATCTGCTGCTCACCTCCCCTGGCTGCCAGGCCAGCTCCTGCCTTGAATACATCTGGTACATCCCGCAGAACTGTAGCACAGCTGTGTCACGCTGCAGGACAGACAGTCCCAGCTCTCAGCTTTCTGAGAAGGTGGGAACGTCTTTGCTCTGCTGAATTCTAATGGGAGAGGGACTCTTGAGCAGCCTCTTAGTGCAAAATACCATGTTTGTAAAGACTGATAAAGAACTCGGGGAATTACTAAAGACTGTGGGCTGAAAGTCACCCTGAAAGTCACATCAGACATATTGTGTTCACAGAAGCATTTTCAAACCACTCAAGCTGTGTGGGTTAGGGTACATGCCAGCTTGGGAATTCTCTGTGGATGGATTCAAGCATTCAAGTGGTGGGACTACCCTGTCAATGAGCAGGTTTTTCACGGTCCAACTCAAATTCATCTAACATTTATGTTTTCCAAATGTGCAACAATCAGGATGCCTAGAGAAAAAGAAGCGGAGCAAAACCTCGAGTTCTGGGTTCATCTGAGGGCTTGTGTGCTCCTCTTGTGCCCTTCAAAGCTCAGACAGCTTCAGTGACTCTCAGCCCTGCAGCCCATGAGGCAAAAAATCCTCGTTGTGCTCCTGCAAGGAAAAATGCTGCCAGAGCCCTGAGGCTCAAAGACTTCTCTCATGGAGTATGGGACATTTTAGAAAAGCCGGTTTCTTGCTCATTGATAATTTTTCCTCTGGTTCTGATTACAGAGAACAGTATTGCTAAACAGAACATTAGAAAGTCAAATAAACATTGCAAAAGATCCAAAAAGATAAACACCTATTCTAAAAATATTTCCCCATTTCTATTTTTTTTCTGTCTGTCTCTGTAAACTCACCTGACTATATTTACATTCAAGATAGATGATCAATATAATTTTAAGCTCTTTTGTGGGAGATAATTATTTTCTGTATTTGATGTATTTTGAGAAAATACAGCCAGAATGTGGATTTTCCTAGTCAGGCCCACTGCTTGGAGATAAATTATTCATCTTTCTTTTAACATGTAATCTATTAATTTTTAATTAGTAGTAAAGACAAGACTGGACAATAATTGTTACTTCTTTTGGCCTTTTCCACTTAGCATAAAAGCTGGAAAAAGAAACCTTAGCATATTTAAAAAGATCCAACAAAATGTTATTTCTGACTCTTGAGAGTATAACTCTCAAGATCAGTTTCATTTCACATAGAAAATAAAAGCAAATCTAATATGCGTTATATGAAACTGTAAGGGGAAAAGCACAGAACCAACACAATGGTCCCAGCTTCTTGTCCTCTAAAGGTCAGCTGTGAGGATGTGACACAGTGTTAAATTACCAGGGCAAAAGAAGCTGAAATGCTGAAGTATGGAAATACAAAAGAAAGAAAAGGAAGACTTGGATGATTCCAGGTCACTATACTGTAGTCCTCAGAGCACCCAACTGCTCTGTAAATACTGCTTAATTAAATGTGCTTGGATTGACAGCAATATTTAATTCCAATTGCATTATAACAGAATCACTACCTGCAATATTAATTCCAGATTCCAGAGCAGAAGCAAACCAGGGGTAGGTCTGAACTTACATCCTGATCAAGAATTTACAGTGCAGGTTCAAAAGCGTCAAGTCTAAGGACAATATTAATTTATTACAAGGTCATGCAGACCTCCACCTTCTTGATTCATGTTCTCTGCTCCTAACTTTACAGAAGACCTGTGTAAAGGTCAATTGCTTAGTCTGAATGTCATAAAGAAGAATGAAGCAAATAGGGTCACCCCTTCAAATTTCAGCTTCCTAGAACTGGTACTACATCAAGCAGATATTGGTGTTGGATGCTGTGAGGAGGAAAGGCATGGAGCAGCGGCTGAATGGGAAATCTGACACGACTACAAAACATGGACTTATGATGTGTAGAAATTCAGGTCTGTCAGTCAGACAAAATGTGAGACTCTGCTAAACTAAATGGGCTTGTTTATCACTGTAATTATGTAGCTTTACAATGATAAGGTATGAGATCTACATGCCTTACTCTGTGCCAGGAACTGTTTTGCAGAAACCCAGTAAATTTAATTATGAGAGATAGGAAAAAAAATTCCTTTATTTCACAATCTATCCACCCCTGTAATGATTACTCTGGGGAAATTCCCACTGAAGCCAAGCAGATGGTTCCTACCTTGTTTTACACCCAGCTTATTTTCTTTTAAGCTATGAAGTGGTTTACAATGCCATTTTTCTCTGGAGCTGTCTTGCATTTGGCAGACCTCTGACTGTGTGTGAATTTTCTTTTATTGTATATGCGGATAAACGGCTCGTTTTCTTTTTTACCACAGATAGCAAATCCCACTTTGGATTCATATAAATAAGGGCATGAATCAGACAACTATCCGGTCCAAACATGCTTTCAACAAGATGACTCCCATTGACTTTGTTACAAGGGAGTCAATAATCAGATTTAATGTCACTGAACCACATGGGTGCATTTCCTCAAACACCCATACTGAGCTCTTAAACACTTGTCTATGGACCAATATTGTGTATTTCTGCTTCTGACTAATCCCTTGCTCCCTTTTTGCACAGATATGTAAATCTGCAGCAAACTGGAACTGGTTGGATGAGGGAGTTCCCTGCTTTCCTTTACTGGTAACCAACCCTGCTCCTGAGGGCAGGAAGAAATGTGCCTGTGATGCTCTCCAAGGCAACTTCTGTCCTTATGTCAGGAGCCAACTCAAGCCCTACACACTGTTCAAGGGGTTTACCCAGGACAGAGGTGTGTAGCTGTTCATTGTTCTCAGCAGAAAAGGTAGATTTCTGCTATTTCTCCTTTCTTCTCATAATCATTCCATCCTAACAGAAAAGAATATCATACAGGTTTTGGAAAAGTGATGAACACTGATGATATCTCTCAGGAAACTTTTCTTGAAGTCAAATCTTTGTAAAACTACAACTGCCCAGATTAAAGGCTGAACCTAAACTGGCAGGTGCCTGATTGAGGAATAGTATATACTTTATCTGATTTGAGACTATGTAGCTCCAAGGAGTTCTTTAAAGAGAGATAAATCATTAATCCCCACAATCAGTTCCGAGCAGCTAGAAAAGAAGATAAAGTTCCCGTGTCTTTGTGCCACATACACCTCCAGGCATCTTCTAACAGATTTCTCTGCAGTTTGAATTCAGCTCTCTACTTCAGAGTCAGAGACACACAGGGAAGCTGTGTTTGAAAGCAAAGAAAATAGCTGAAAACTCTCAAGAGATATAATTTAAAATGGATGGTGGTGTAATGGGGGAAATTTATTTGCAAGCATTATGTCATATTTTTTCTCAGATACCCATTAAGAGCATACACAATACCTGGATGACTTAACCTGTGACCATTATTTATTGTAACCTATGTTTTCCCCAGAGTGAATGCCTGAATTCGAATCTTCCATTAATGGCTAAGTGCACTTCTGGGAAGGGTAAACAGAACAGCAAAGGACTGGATCTGCAGGCAAGGAGCACACAGCAATCAAAACCAGAAAGAAGAAAAGTGACTTTAAGTGTCCTCTTTGCTCCCTGATCCTGGACAGGCTGTGTAAGGCTGGCCCCAGAGGAAATGAGAAGACCCTGCAGCTCGCTCATTCTGCCTGTAGTCTGCTTCAATCTTTCCTTTTTTTCTGTGGAATAAGGAACCCATTTTCAGGCACTGGGGAGAAAAGCATTCACCCAGGAATGGCTCCGGCACAGTGATCTGCGCAATGCAGAGATTTGCCACACAGCATCTTTGATGCAGAATTACTGTGATGATCAAAGCAAGTTTAATCAGCTCAGAGGTTTGTGTTTGCAGCCCCTTCTGCCTTCCTGCCACTGGCCAGGATGTCTCCTTCACTTTGGACAGCAATGATGCAGGGAAAACCAATCATAGCTCTGTGGCCAGGCTTCCCCCAGGCATGTTTTTCTCCCTCATCCTTCAGTGAGAGGACAGATGGAAATATGAATTACGAGTGGGAGACATTTCCAAGTCTACCCATTGAGGGAGGAACTTCTGAGGGAAGGTCATGTTTTCTATCTGTTCCCTGCCCCACGAAGCCTCTGAAACAAGCTCAGAAGATTTTCAGAAACATTTGGGAGTGTGCGCCTATGAACTGAAGCGTGGCCTACCAGCATCATATAAGGCTGTTGTTTTGGCTGCCAACCCCAAGCTCAGAGCACAGCTGATTTCAGAGACATGACGGAGATTCTCTGACACACAAACATCTTCCTGTGAGCATCTCCTATGGCTCCATTCTCATTTTATGCTGGTCAGACAACGTAGAGACCCCTGGGGAGAAAGCAAGAACACTGTGCTGCTGAATCTCACAAACTCACAGTTTTCAGTGTTAAAACCGTTGGACTTTAAAGCTAAATCCAGATGAATGTTTCTGAGAAGGAAAGTAGATCCTTTTAGTGTCTGAACCATTAAGCTGTACTTAAAAGAATGAGGGAAAGGTCTCAAAAGCCTTGTTTAATACAAGCTGCTATTCTAGATTTCATTCCATCCCCAGCTGGTATTTCCTGCTCTGCAAGACACAGGGGAAAGCTAAGGCATTATTTAACGGGATTTCTCAGAAAGAGAAATCTTTAAGCTCTGCTATGGCACTGGAAGCAGGGGTGGCTGGGGGAGCTGCATGGCTGGTACCCACCCAGGAGTGTGTGCTGTGCAGACAATGCACAGAGCAGAGAGGCTGTTATTCCATAAATCTACCTCTGCTATATCCAAGACAAATCTAATTTAAGCTTTATTTTTGAGGATTTAAGTGGGGGAAAGCCTTGTCCTTGTTTTCTGCACAAGAAGTAAGCTTCCAGCAGCTGGAGCCGCTGATCATGGAGCAGTCACAGTAACTGATCTACTATAGCTGAAAAGTAACTTATTAGACTGTCAAATCACAGATTTCTTTTAGAGTCTCTGTCTCCCACCGGCAGTATTGAATGGGCAGGTTCCCACACTGACTTTCTGAGTTGCTGTCATTTGCAGCAGTTCATCTATTCCAACTCTCACCCCTTAAGCTCATTTCGACAGAAACAACTGTAAACTCTTTGCAGTTCATTCATTGGGCTCTCACTTTGGCAGAGTATCAGACTGATGCCAGGACAACCACGGCCGTGGGATTTTTTTTAAGGACGTTTAGTTCCTGCCATCTGTCTGTTGGCTCAACTCTAAGAAATTTAGATTGTGCTGCTTTCCTAAAGTTGTTTTTTTTTCCCCCTTGGACTGCTGTCAGGATATGCAATCTGTCTCTGTGAGTGTTCCACTGAGACAGTACTTGAGATGCGATAAAATGCCTCCAATTCTTACATGTGTTACTTTATTTCTTAAGACCAGGTGATGATAACGACACATTTTCGATGCACGTCACTTTACAGGCAATGAGTACAAAGAGGTTCCAACATTTTAATGCAGACTTAGTGCATCTTAGGAATAGTGTAACAACATTTTCTATGCTATTTCCTTCATTTTGGCCTATTAGACCAGGTTGTTTGGTCCAGCTGAGGTGTGTGATGAATGATTAGTTTTTGAGCTGCCACTAATCCGGGCTGGGGCTTTCCACAGTGGAGCCATTTCGCTCAGCAGTGCAGGCATTGAGGGAGAAGTGGGGGTAGCTGCACTGCCTCTTGGCTGCGTGTAATTTTGTTAAACCCCACTTTATTTTTCATATTTATTTTCCTCCAAGGTGTTTTGAGAGGAGCTGGTATTTCTCTGATGCTCAGTACCTCTCCCCATGAGCCTGTTTTTGCCACAGTGTTAGACAGCCAGCTGGACTTGAGTAACACCGGGAGACAAACCTCGGAGTCAGTGCCATCCATTAGTACCTGATCCATTTTGATGCTGAGCAGTAGAACATAACCCATTAAAGGTTTAAACTTAGAAGCGGTTTATGAACGATTCCCATGAGAACAGGAAATCCCTACTAGAAGATGGAAGCAGAGGACACAAGTCTCTTTAGGTGAGCTGTTCTTCTGAAATTTCTGCTTTTGACAAAGTTGGGGTACATACTTTGTGGTCCAGTTTTCAGAGACGGCTTTAAAGGCTGGGACATTCCCAGTGATAAATCTGAAAGTGTGGCAGATTCTGTCTGTTCCGGTAAATCAGTTATGAGCCCGTAAACATTTACATTATGATTTTAGACTCTGCCTGAGGGCCCACCTAGGCTTAGATTAGACCTTTTATCTCACAAGGTTTATTTATTTTGAAGATCTTAAAAATATTACATTGATAATGTGTTTCTAGATATAAGCCATACAAAAGAGACATTTAGTTCATAGAATGAAACAATAAAATCCTAAAAATGTGGGAGTGCAGCTGGTTAATCTCTGTGTTCTTGTCTAATTGACAGTTTAAAAAAAATGCTGTCTTAGCTAGAAAATACAATCCCTGCTTTAACAAAACACATCTTCACAGTCCTGCTTGATTGCAGGGCACACATTTTATCTATATAGCTGAAGTCCAAGTAAATGATCTTTTTTTTTAGCTGACTGCAGTGCTTTTGCAGAGAATGATGATAAATCTGCAACAGACAAAACCCAGATGTTTTCAGTTTCAATAAAAATTAGTTATTTTTTAAAGTGAGAATAACAACAAAGAGGAACAGATTAGACAACGTAGGATTTAGATAAATTTGGGGTTACAACAGTTCTCTTGCCTTCAGCCAGCATTATGAATAATTTAGAGCCAAATTTAGGGGCACTCCAGGACTAAAGTATTGCACTATCTAATTTCTGTTGTTACTCTGAAGTGTAAGCAGCAAGCTTATTAAATATGAATGGAGTAATCAGACAAATTCTATGACTGTGTGCAGGAGCTTCTCATTAATGATTCACAGTGAAGCATCATGAAAGACTAAATAGACTGCACTGGATTTAAAAGTAATAAATATACTCCAGAAACAAAGTAATTTAATGACCTTCCTATGAACGATGGGGCTTAAAGCAAAAGGATACTCAAGCAGAGTATCCTCATCGAAGCTCTAACTCAAGTAGATCATCTTTTCCACTTCCCTCTTGATTATCTTTTGTCAAAACAGCCCTGACATGGTGGCCCTGTTTAGTGCCTCTTCGCAATGCTGTGTTTACACCCTGGTAAGCTCAGCCACCAGAGCCTGCCACGATTTCACCCTGCACAGGGTGATTGCTGCTCCTTAGTAGGACAGAGCACGTACCTTCAAGCCAAGCTAGCAATTAGGGCATGATTTTGAGCATCCTTTACCTCTCACTGACTTCAACAGATAGCACTCCTGGGATCAAGCTCTTCAGCTGTGTAAGTGAATCCTGCTTCAAAGGGAAATTCTGAGCTAAAAGAAAAAAAATACCCCGGCCTTTTTGCAGCTTTCCAGGAAGGGGTTTTCAACATCTAACAGAGGAAAAGATTCCTTAGCTTATTTCTGTTCTGTATGTTTGAGATTAGATGCGCTGATGTTCCTTTCAGAAGTGGAATGTGAACCAGGATACCAGAACAGCAATTCCTTCCTTCATCAAACAGTTTAAACAGAGATTCAAATTAAACAAAACCAGATAAAATTGACTGACTTTCTAGTTGTAACCAGATTTGCAATTCTAGCAAATTGGTTTTTTTTCCTAAAGAAAAATATTTCTGAATAAACTCCCATTTTCATTTCCCCACAGCGATTACTAAAAACCCCAGACTTTCTCTTTGTCAGCTGTCTAGACAATGTCCTTACAAATCCTGCAAGATAAAATAGCCAGTGAAAGAATGATAAAAATACATGAAAACCTGGAAGAGATGCCAGACAACTGGGAAATACTTGACTCCATTTTACTTTCCTATTTCAAAGAAAAGTATTGGTCTTCAGATACGACAAGCAAAATTATAGTCTCAGGGTGCTCATTGAACATGATCAAGATATGGGATGAGATAACCTAGAGTGAGTGAAATATGGATTTAGGTATGTGTTCTGGTCAAAATATTTATTACTTTGTTCACACAGACATGATAAATATGGAACATATTTTTAATGATTGCAACCCAGAATAGAATAGCAGAACTCATCAACTTTTTGATCTCCTTGTTTTTAACAAGGTACCTGTAAAATCAGTCTTTCTTCTGTCTGCAATTTTAAGTGTAACTTTATGAAAATGAAAAGCAGGTATTATCAATTTAATCCTACAGTTGGCAATTAGCATCTTTACAGACTCTGAAGCCTAAACAATTAGAAGTTGAATAATTTATGGCAAATGGAACCATTTCTGTCAACAGTATTGTAGCATGCATTTGAAGTATACTTCACCGCCTGGAGCTGCTCGATGATTGAACCCGGAGTTCTCATTAGTGATGCAACTGCTGCCCCCGCCCCTGGGCAATGGCTACTTCTGTTTGCCTGCACTTCTGAATTAATTGGAACTAAGTCGTGGTCACTTGTGCTTATTCTGGGAAGATTGTGACAATAAAGGGGAGTGGAGGAAGTGCACCCTCATGCCAGGACGGAATCTTCCAGGCCAAACCTGCTGGAATAACCACGGACTCCTCTGGCCAGGGAACACAGCAGACACTTCCTCAGCTCCAGGTTCATTCTTGGGACAATGGACAGCAAATTCACAGCTTTGAGTTTCTTATCCTAGGTCGTTGCTGGTGGTGTTGACAAGCCACTCACAGCAAAGATGTTTAGCTGGGCAGAGAGTAGGAAGCAGCTGGTAAGAGATGAATGATCAGGTAGATGAATATGGGAACTGTCTCTTTGAAAGAGGGTCAAAAGGATTGAATACTTATAGGGAATACAACACCGAAGAGGTGGCTTGGAAAAAACCTGCCAGCTTAGAGTCAGGCTGAGAAAGGCCAGTTTGTGCCCATGTGTGGGATGCTGATGTGGGGGATGTCTCTAGAGAGATTTATTGATTGAGGTCCTGTCTGGGGGTTGGTCATCTACTGCCCTTTCTGGCAGGAGGAACCTGAGATGCTTAACTATTGCCTTTGTAGGGTGTCTGGACAGCTCTTCCTCTTCCCTGTGAGGAGACAGATGTCCTCCTTCTTATGAGAATATGGTAGACCGGAGCTTTTAAGCCATTGTTACATTTTGGGCTGTAACTCCAGGACCTCCATGTGGAGTGAACCTTCATCTCTGTGCTTCCTCTGGCTGCCTCATGCAGAAAAGTTTTCACCTGGCTGTTCACTTCCTTGCTGGGAGGCACCCAGGGCAGGTGACTCTTGGGAAGAGTGTGAAGGCTTGGCAGACTGGGAAGAACGACTTATTGAAAAAAACAATGATGTGTGATATCCTACTTCTGCAGTGAATTATTCTTTCTCCCAGTAATTTGTGCGTTTGTCCCCCTAAAAGTATCCATACAATGGAAGATGGAGGATGCAGGGAGAAAGAGAACAGCTATCAGGGATCAGGCAGCTTCCCTTGCAATTCCTGAAGTGTCAGGGAGTCAGGAGGTGTGATGAGGGCCAGGGACACTGCAACCATCCATGACCTGCTCTGTTAGTGATACTCCAGGTGCAGAAAGAGGCTCAAGAGCTTTGCCCAGGAGGTCAAGATTTGCACCTCATAAAAAGCTCAAAAAATTAAATTGGGTGTTAAGAATTTTGGGAAGGAACATAAATCACAACAGAAGGTCATGCTATAAAACCAGAGCATGGCCAGATTTTAACTGCTTAGTATAATCCTGGCCACCCCATATCAAGAGGGATGTTGTAAAATCCAAAAATAGATGGAGAAGATACAATCATAATGAAGATTATAAGCCAAAAAACAGCCTCTGTCCAAGGAGCAACTAAATAGGAAACTTCAGAAAGAATTAATAGGATTCTTCACATTGAGAGGAGACAGATGGGGAAGAGCAAGATATGATTTAAGACCTTTCAAGTAATGAAAGAGATGGAGGAAGTGAATGTGTGAACTTTTCATTTTTCATTGTACTAGGACAGGGAAGTACTTAGTGCAAGGTAGCCTGAAATAAAGGCCAAAATAAATAGGACTCCTTCACAGAACCTCCAAGTGACTTGAGAAAGTCACTGCACAGAATAAAAGCTGAATGGACTAATGGCTTCAGAGCAATTAGGCAGAGTAGATAACAGCTAGAAGACCTGTGGATAAAGGGGAAAATATAATGGTCCATGTTGCAGCTTTGGCCAAAAATACCTCCAGCTGCTGACCACAAAAAGCTGGGAGGTTATGTTAGGGGAGATGGAAACTCCTAGCAGTGCCACTCTGGTTTCCCCAGCCATTCCTCAGGCTTCCAGCAGGGGCACTGGCACCTGAGCTGCCCCTGTTTCTGCAGAGGAGATGGCTCTGCCACCACTGCAGTGACAGCCCATTGAACCTGGATGTGCAGGAGTGTTGGGGGTTTTTTTGGTGTGTGTGTGTTGGTGGTTTTTAGTGTTGTGGGTTTTTTTTTTTATTTTTATTTTTTTTTTCCTGGAGGTACAATCTCCTCCTTCCCTTGAGTGAATAGGTAAGGAGAAGAGGTCACTTGAGGAGGTCAGGTGTGCTCTTTTCTGCACATTCATCATAAACCATTAATCAGAGTCTGTATGTGTGCTCACAAGATGAGAAAGAGCTGCCAAAGGGCTGATAATTAACACATTTATCTGAATGCTAAAATTGTACAAAGCCAGTTGAGAAAATGGGCATAAATTTGAACTGCTAGTGAAGATACAGATCTGGGTTTTTTCCCTGTTTCCCAGAATCTCCAAATCAAGACTGAGTATTTTTTAAGAAAACACATTCCAGATCAACTCATTGCTGAATTTATTTTCTAGCTCTGGCATTTAGCAGCTTCTCAGCTGTAAAAGTGTTTAGATCCTTTTAACCTTATGTTCTGAATTTACAGAGGGGCAGGTTGGACTTAAATTGTCCATATAAACAATCCCTCATATGTTGCCTTCTTCCATGTGCACATCTGGCAAGTTCTTCATCATTCCTAATTATGATGCAGGTTGGTGGAAAATTACTTCTTTGACAGAATCTGTAGCAAGAAACTGTGTGAATTTAAACAAGAATTGAGAATCCCACTGAGACTTTTATTAGAAGAAAAATCAAAGATCTGCAAAAAGTATTTTCTTTTTTTTTTCTCCCTCAGCATCACTGAATCTTCCGATTCCAGACCATGCACATTCCTCTGTCATTAAAGACAGACCTGGGCACATATCAGAGATTAAAAGCAACTTTCCAGATATATCCTCACTAATGCAATGTGTTTATAAAGGGTCCACAAGGAGCAATTGAAAACTCTGTCATATTTTTCAGTATCACTACATGTACCAGTGGTCAGGAAAAATTGCTGTTTTCTTGTTTAGCTGACTGCCAAAACTGAATTTCACATAAAGAAGAAATAGCTAAAAACATTTGGACCCTACTGTAATCTGTCCAGTTCAATTCAAATTGGCACCATAAATCTGCACTGAATCAGCTCAACCAAAATCTGCTCTTGACTAAAGTATTTTCAGTGAAAAAGAATCCCACTAATAACAGAGAATCCAGCATAAAAGTCTAAAGAAAATATTTCTTTAGACAAATAAGTCTAGACTTAAAATCCAGATTGGTGTAAACATTGACTACCGATCTTCTGGATAAAATGCAAAAATCTGCTCATTAAATACTTGCAGTTTAGAAATCTTTTTTCATGGGGAGAATGACTAATTGCCAAACCTAGGACTGATGTACGCTGTGGGTAGTTCTATCTTTCCTTCACATTCAGTAGCTGACATTCTTTTTTCAAACCTGCTGCAGCTCAACAAGATACTGAAGAACCTGCCTTTGTTCAGAAGAACCACTCACACACAAAGAATGAATGATGTACTCCATGCTCGTCTGAATGGGACAGAATGAACAAATTGTTGTTATTTATCTTCAACTTATTATCCAAACAGATGGGACAGTTAAAGGGGGAAAGAAAAATTAAGTATTTCAGGCTTTGATAGTCCCTGTTCCAGACAGAATCCCACCGTCTGACAAGTGAGCTGTTTACGTGACTGTGACCTGAACTTTCAAACAGCTGCAGCTCTTTGTTTTACAGGAGACCCTGCACTGTGATTGACCTCCTTGCAGTTGTGTGAGCAGAGATGATGAAGCTGGAATCGTGAAATGAGCACAAACACAGGAATGGTCTCTTGCTGCTGAATCTGTTTCCAAAGCTGTAATGCAGCACCAGTTTCTTCTGCATTGTGGTCTGTGAGCATTACCTCATCCAAAGGCAGTCTGAAAGCACACAAAGCAGGGAACATCTTGCTGGAGGAGGTAGAAGGAAGTGTTGCATCTGTTCTGCACAAGCAAGTCAGGGATTTCTCCTCTCCTGCAATAACACTCATCTGCTGTTTGCATGTACAGCAGCTACTATCCATTATCTCTTCTGTACAATTGCACCAGGTCCTCAAGGCATTGCTTTGTGCAGTTCCAGTGACCTCAGTGGAGGACTTGGGCTGCCTCTACCAGACCTGTCATGTTCTATGCATAAAACAACATCATCCTTTCAGCCATTTACTGAGCTACTTTATTAGGGTTGCAAATAAAGTCAATAACTCTAATCATGCTTTTGGTCATTGTGAATCCTGGCTTGGCTAGGAACTGTTGGAGATAAACATCTCATTTCAAATAAGCTACTGAGCAGATGGTAATGACTTTTAATCACAAGCAACACAAGGAAAATCTGAAATAAAGCCCTCGAGAGGAACAGTTTGGTACATCATTCCCACCATTTTGAATGCTGAATAACCTTGCCCCACAAAGAGAGCCATGTGAGATTTATGTACACATAGCACTTCCAGCAAACTAAAATACTGGCAGACAATAATTGTTTTTCACAATTTTTATTTTGGGACCTTATCCAATGCCCACTGAAGTTAAACCAAACCTCTTCTTTCTAAGCCTTCAAAGACTCCATCTGCTGCAATTACAAAGTGCTGTGTTTTAATTGCGGATGCAGAAGTTTGGGAGGCCTACAAGAACTTCCTGCTCAATACTAAAAACAAGAGTTGGAGTGGTTTCTTTAGACACCTGAAACCCTTCCCCTAAAAAAAAAAAAATAAAAAGAAATCCACAAACCAAAAAGAACTATTAGCCATTTTCAGAAATACTACTGGGGGTCAGACACTGCCCTCAGCTCATAGCCTGTGCCTGTGTCAGGTTAATGGCCTCATTTCAGACTCTTCTCAGCTTAGGGCAGTCCTGAGAAGGCAGCACCGGGAGTTTTTTCACAGGGCCTGTCTGCTGCTGCATTTTTGGAAAGCTGAGATGCATTAAGGACAAGTCTATGCCAAGAGTGGAGCTCTCATTTCTATATAATCTCCCTCTGATCCTTTGTGATGTGTTCAGAACAGTCTGCTTACCCAATGATACTGCTGGCCATGACAGTGTGACAGGTTTGCATTTCAGTCCTTGTGCTGCAATCTCCCTGCCTGGAAGCTCGCTAACACCATTTCTTAATGGTCATGTTTAAATAGTTTTGCTGGAGCCCACTTACAGAGCAATCTGTGTTCAAGCGCTTTTTAGCAGGGAATTGGCGAGAATTGGTTTCCAAACAACCCGATTAAACCGTGTCAGCAACAAAGGCTCCATCACAATTTACAATATGCCTTCCACAACAGTGCCTAAATTTTAACTCCACGTAAATCAGCAGCGATTCTCCTGCTGACTTCTCCCCCCAGGGTGGCTTTGCCATTTCATCTTCCAGAGAAGGACTCCCATCCCTCACTTCTATGTCCTGCAAAGACCTGCGCCACTAACCAGGGAATCCGCCCTCGCAGCTTATGGTGACAGCGAATATTTCCACAGCCACATTACAGCTCTGCAGATGAGATCCAAGCAGATAAGGTGCCTGGGTAATAATATGCACAAGAGAAGTGCAGGGGAGGCTGGCTGGCATTGCTGGTGGCAGGAAGCCATTCCCCATCCCATGGTCACAGTGGTGGCAGCTGCAGCTGGAAGCTCTGGGCCCTGTGCAGCTGCTGGGGAAGGCAGGGAATGAATCACTGACTCCAGCAAGGCTGAAAACCCAAACAGGGACCTTGATCCTGCTCTGCACAGAGACAGCCATTGACTTCAGCAGGAAGATTTGCTTCTCTCAAGCTCTGGAAAGGTCTGGGAACATGCACAGCCCTTAGTGAGACACGCATTTTTTTATGCATTTCTTCATGGTTTCATCTGCTAACGAATAAATGAAATCAATGAATGAAGCATCCGAGCTTCTCGGTGCCTTGCTCAAGCACGACTTGTTTAAATGCCTTGGGAATGTTGTCAGAGAAACAAGCCTGTACGAATCAGGTCTGGAGAGGAAAACCCACACACTGCACTTACGTATGGAGGCGAGAAATCCGAGAGAAGCCTTCCCAGCACTCTCTTTATAGAACACGTACAGAGGCAGGAAGATTAATGGACACAGCAACTAGTCAGCAGAGTATCACAGAATCAATTAGGTTAGAACAGGCCTCTGAGATCATCGAGTCCAGTCTATGACAGAACCTCACTGTGTCAACCAGACCATGGCATGAGTGCCACATCCAGCCTTTCTCCGAACACCCTCAGGGACGGTGACTCCATCACTTCCCTGGGCCCTCCGTTCCACTGTCTAATCATCTTTTCTATAAAGAAATTCTTCCTAATACCCAAACTAAACCTGCCCTGGCGCAGTTTGAAACTATGTCCCCTTGTCCTGTCAAAACCCAATTCTTTCCGTTTGGGCATCGAAGGTACCGCAACACACCGCTCAGCGAACTCCCCCAGCGATGCCCGCAAATCGCTCTCTGTCTGCTGGAGCGGCCTTCAGACAATTCTGGGGTTGGTTTTCGGTTTAGACCGGTTGATTTTAGGTTTCAGCATAGAATCTTGTTTCGTTTTCGCGCTACACACCCGCCGATGCCCTCTCGGGCGATTCCCTAAGCGACCTTAAAGCTCTCCCTCACGGCTCCTCCCTCGCGTCCCGCCCGCGCCGCTGCCGTTCCCGGCGGCCCCGGCAGCATGGCGCGGGAGGCGGGCGGCGCCGCGCTGGGCCGGGCGGCCGACAAGCTCTTCTCGCTGAGCGGGCTCTTCGCCGTCCGCAAGCCCAAGGGACCCACCTCGGCCGCCGTGCTCAACCTGCTCAAGGAGAGGCTGCTGGCAGGTGAGCGGCGGCGGCCGGGCCGCCACATGCGCAGAGTTCGGGCCGGGCGTGCCCTGCCCGGCGCGGCTGTGGGATGGGGTCCGGTGTGTGCGGTCCTTGGGATGCGGAGCTGCAACTCCCGGCAGAACACTTCACCGTCTTGCTCAGCGCTCAGAAAACCGAATCATAAGGGGGGGTTTAGTTTTTCCTTGTGGGTTTTTCGCTGGTTGGTTTGTTTTGGTAGTAGTTCATAGCCGCGGCATGGCCCGCCTTGGAGAATGGAGCCGTTCCTGGGTGCGTCCTGCTCGCTGCGCCAGGGGAGGTTCAGGTTGGACATCAGGAGGAGTTTATTCACAAAAAGCGCCGTTAGGCATTGCGATGGGCGGCGCAGGGAGGTGCTGGAGTTGTGTCCTTGGAGGCCTTTAAGGAAGGACTGTCCCAGCCAGAGTCAGTGTTGGTCACACCGCACGGTGACCTGTGACACCACATTCACCCCACGGCTCTTGTGACAGGCACCTGCCCAAGGTACAGCAGGACGTGAGCCTGAGGTTGGATGGGGATGATTTTTGCCCCAGCAGGAAGCTCCAGTCCTGCGGGGCTCAGTGCAGGGGATCCCGGGCTGCTTGGAGAGCTCCCAGGGACAGCGTGTGCCCGTCTGCCGGGATGGGTGTCAGCAGCATCCCTGCAGCACCGCACTGGCAGGATGTTCTGCTGCAGTCCCACTGCCTGTTGCCATTAAAAAAAGTACCGCCAAAGGAGTGAAAACCCATGTTTCAAAAAGTTGTAAAGTTCTGGACACGGTCTGCAGAAACTGCTCGTTCTGGGTACGGGGAAGTCTCTGTGTCAGATATTGGGGGAAAAAAAAGAGGTCATTGCAAAGGTGTGAGTGACTGTGGCCGAGATTCTTTCTATAATGGATACGGGGACTTGATCATCTAATCTGGGCTTTTGGGCACTTGCTGATGAGGTGAGAACATACTTTCAGACTAGTGAGGGCTTATCCTGATTTTCTCTGTAGTGAACTGTAGTGTAGGTGCACACCTTGTTTGGAAGAATCAGCTTCCCTGAATGGAGAGAGAATAGATATGGATAAGGGAGCTTAGGCCGTTTGTCATATTTAATACTAATAAATAGGGGGTATTGGACTCTGCGAAATTCCTGCAGTCATCAGCTGTTTAGGAAGTTTACTGGGTTGGGACACTGAGAGTTCATCAAGAATTGGCTCAGATTATGTAGCGTAACATTTGTGTATAATAGGAACTCTGCTGCTGGTTCTTCCAGGCTTTGTTAATGAAATTTCACAGGCTTGCTACCAGTACTTTCCAAAAATCTGTTTGCAACAGTATGTGAGACTTCATTAGAATGTAAGTGAAAATACCTTGCAAAGTGTTTGAGGTTGGGAGTAAATCTAAGTTAATCATTGGTCTTCTGCAGTACAGTAATTTCTGCACTGCTAATTAATAGTGTTAATATTTGATTTTTATTTCTTTTAGCAGTCTGGAAATGTGTGCCATTTTTCCTACATTCTGAGGTTATTTTATAATGCTTCCTTTCAATTTCTATTTGCAGAAGCTGGTGTGCAAACAAATGGGAACAAAAGAAATCAGGTTTTGAAAATTGGACATGGAGGAACTTTGGACAGTGCAGCCACAGGAGTTCTGGGTAATGAAAAACATAATTATAGTCATCAAAATATGATTTCAGGAAACATTTTCATGCCTGCATGAAGTCAGGTGGAGAAACAATTTAGGATACACGTGGCAGGTTCTCTAGGAGAAGGACAGATTACTGTGGAAGAATGGTCTGGGTTAAATTTCCAGTGCCTATACTTCTACATGCATGTAACATGTTTTTAACAGAAGGCTGTATTCTTTCTGCCTTCTCTCCCCTTTTCCAAATCCTGGAATAACTTTTGGGTTATTACATGTGGGAAAATACAAACTCTTGTGTAATGAATTGTAAAGTACCTGAGAAACTGATGGCTTTTTAAACTTAAGTTGGGGATTTATAGTCATCATAATCCGTTGAATTATTTTGTCTCAAAGTAATAAAGCTATTCTGGGATTTTGAGGGAGCCTTTAGGGCTGCTAATACTTAGCAAAAGAAAGATGTTAAAGAACAATTCAGCTGCTGCTTTTCTTGAAGCTCAGCACAGAAAAAGTTTTAGGCACCTGCCCTATCTTGCTGCATAAAGAAGAGTTTTCAAAGATATTCTGTCCTTTAATTTTGACAGCAATCCATGTATTGAATTTTTTTGTTTTGTTAAGTAACAAGATGTGTCAATTGCTGGTGTTAAAACCTCAGCTGTGGGTGTGATTATTCCCACATCATACTTTGTCACCGGCAGTTTTATTGATAAGTAACACAGACTACAGCCTGCTCAAATCATAACCTTGTAGCTCTCCTTGGCTTGGAGAAATAACAGCAATACATTTTGGCTGTTGGAAATAAACAGGTACAACTCTGAGTATACACTGAAAGTAAATGCTCTGAGTTCTGATGAATGACATTTTCGGGAAGAATTCAGCTTCAAGGGGAGGTTGGTTGCTACGTGTGTTGCTTGAGGTCTGTAGCTGGTAATTGTCACTTGTGGATGTGGCAGAACGTGACATTCTTGGGTTGGAAAGGAGCACTGCCTGGTTTGGTTCGAATTTCCTGTGCTCTGTGGCCACTCACGGGAGAATTCAGTGTGCATTCCTGAAGCAGACAGTTTCCCTTTCACACAGGTGTTCCCTTTGAGCATGCTGCTTCTCATTGTGCAAAGTCAACAGCATTGATCCGTAGGAAAAGCAAAATCACTCGTGCTTTTTTAATTGCTTCTCCAGCTCTTCCACAGCAGTCTCCAAACCCTGCCTCGATGGCATGACAAAAAGTGTTTGGGCTTGACATGCTTGGTATAGATAGAGAAGCACATCACCTTAATTAGCTGTGGCTGGATTGAAAAAAGGCACAGGATCTTTCATTCCACTGCCATCCAAAACACAAGGGGAAAATCAATGGTAGCTAGATTGGAAGGGACAACACTGGAGAGGAGTGGGAAAGGGAATGTGCCCAGATTTCCTGTTTGTTCAGGGAAGGTAATGAGGGTAGAAGGAAGGACACAAGAGAAGTTATTCAGAATGTGTGTGCTGCTTTCCAGGATGGAGTGGTGGAGCAGGAAGCTTTCCTTCCTCATGGACAGGAGCATGATAGAAGTATTAAATTTTCTGAAACCCTTCCAGATCTATACTGCTGTCTCCCAGGTTTTATGTACTGCCTGTCTGTAACTTTGTTCCTGGGAATTAACTGATGCAGAATCCTGCTTAGTGTGCCAGGTGTACTGCCAGTAACTGAGCAGTGCTCTCTATCAGAAGACGTGCTTTTATATTTCTTTTCCTACAGCAAATGTAGATGAGGAAGGGCCTTTGAGGCAGAGGTCAGTGATCTGTGACATGTGAGAGAAAGGCAAGGTCAAGTCTTGGTGAATATCTTCTTTTGGTGTTATTGTAGGGCTGTGATTCCAGCTTGCTGTATCTTGTGTTATAATGGGAATTTTATTTGGCTTATTTTTATATGGCAGTAATGAATTATGCTTCCACAGTAGAAGACAACATGAAAAAGTATATAAAAAAAGTTCAGTTAAATCTTTTTCCATTCAATGTAATCTCTCAAGTGGGGTTTATGTCACTGTTCAATAACACACATGCTCCATAAGGTGATGATTAATGGAGAAAATTGTTAGTATCTTGTTCACAAAAGCATTCAATGTCTCTTTAAAATTACTCTATTGAATCTCTTGACACTTCAGGAAATTTCAGCTCAGCTGTTGAAGTGGCAGTTATGTCATCATGTTGCAAGAAAAGTGCTTGGTTAGAAAGTCTTATCTGTGTGCTTATCTCCTTTTCTCAGCCTTCTTGCAGCTCTTTCCTATCTGGCAAATAACAGGAACAGGTTGAACTGAAGGTACATGAAAGCACAAGCACAAGGGCATGTGTGACTAAAACCCCTCAGGAATAAGAGGAGCAGTAATTGAGAACAAGGAGGAAATCTAACGAGGCTCAGAGCATAAAAATAGAGAAGCATTAGAACAAAAGTAAAAAAAAAAATTCCAAAGTTCATTTTCAGTTTGATGTTTTTGGTCCTGTCTCGATTAGTGTGAAGCTGATTTCCTGAAAGCTCACTTAACTCCTCTGGTTTTATTAAAATAAAGTACATAAGCTGTTACACATTCCGTGAGTTGTACACAAAACTAATTTCCTTCTAAAATTTTCTTCGGATTGCTTTATGTGGAAAAAATCAATAGGAAGGCATTTTAAAGGAAAGCACCTTGTAAAAAGCTTTAAAATAAAATATAAAATAGAGCTCTTTTTCCGTTTCTTTCTTTTATGAAAAGCTGACTGATTCCTGTTTTTTAGAATACTGGTGTTAAGATTGAAATAGCTGTAATCTGTACATCTATAGTAATAGGCAGTTGAACCTTTTGATTATTTTGCTTCCTGCAAGTCTGATGAACAGTTCCATTATGCTGTCTTGGCTGTTTTACTCTTGGTCACTATTAACCTTTAAAAGGACTATTTGGTTACAATGAAGGCTTCATTCATAATTGGTGAGCCACAGCCTTCATCAAACCAGAGGCAGTGTTAATTGCACTCTCAACAGATAAATAAATGTACGAGTTGAATTAAAGTATTTCAACAGTAGATGAAGGTTATTTATCTTCTGTTTTAGGCTTTTTTTTTCCTTTCACTAGTTCCATGTTGTTTGAACATCAGAGATGCTTTCTTGGAAGTGTTGACTCTCTTCACATGCTAACAGAGCATGAAAGGCTGAGTTTCTGACTAGTGTAATATTTAGTATCGAATGGTGTTGGAAAAGGGAACTGCAGGGCTGTTTTGATGTAGCATTTCTTCTTCTCTCTTTGCAGTGGTTGGTATTGGAAAAGGAACAAAAATGCTGGGGACTATGTTGGCAGGTTCCAAGGTAAGGAATGCTGAATGACTTGTATTAGTGGGGGGGTTTTGTTTGCTGGTTTTCTTTTTTCTGTCAGTGAAGAGCTGAACCAACATACAAACCTGCAGCCATGCTGCACATTTAGCTCTTATGTGTTCTTCAGCTCCTTTTTGCAGTTAGTCAGAAGTGCACTACTCAGACTTTAATGTCCAGACTGGTTATTTAAAAAACTTTGTCTCGTTTTTCCACTAAACGTTAATAAATACCAAATTACCATTTTACAGGAAGATTCCTATACTATTTAGTGTACTAAAAGAAAAATAAAAACTAATGAAGATGTCATTGAAACTGATGTTTTGGGGATGTAGTTTTGGATGACAGTTCAATTTTTGGTTATTTTCCTTATGTGTAGATAACGTCATTGTTATTCATCTCGAAGTAACAGATGGTCTTTGTTTCTTTTCTGTCTTCTTAAATACCATGAGGCCTTACGAGGCACTTTTTGGAATTTAGGGTGTTTTGGATTGCATTGCTGCTGCTGTAGAGGGATGCTCTACAAACACATCAATAGACACATGTGAGAAGTCAAAGGTAGCAAAAGCCCTGTGGCTGCATGAGAGAATCCAGACTAGAGGCTTGAGAGATAAAAATCTTCTTCATTGCTGGTTTTGATTAATTTTACTGTGTTAATTTTACTTTGGTGACCCCCCCCCAGACTGTAGATGTTACATACACAAAAAAGTGCATGTACTCCCATGAGTAATGTCCCTGTGTTGATTCCTTCCTCACAAGTCAAATCCTGTGTGGTTTAGCCATTATTTTTACATGAGAAGTTTAGATAAGAATGACAGATGTAGAAATCAATCAAGCCTTCCAAATTTCGTCTTAAACACAGGAGAAGTCAATAATGCATTATATTCTACCATTTTCCCCATTCTCTTCTAGTTTGAGCACTTAAGGTCTTTCACAGCTGCTGAACTGATAGCTTAAAGGTAGAATTTGATTGACAACCTTCAGTTCAACTCAGAGGCAAATAACTGGAAGAAAAGAAAACAACCAGGATAAAAGGACATAGCTGTAGAGTCTGATCCAAAACTCACAGTAGGCAGTGCCAATCTCTGCACTGGCTGTAATGGGTTTGCATTTAGTTTATATGAGTGCATTCCAGAGGCATTTGTGTTTTGAAACCTGCAGTAAACAGCTGGATTTACAGTGGAAATGTAAACAGTTACCACCTGACACCTCCTTTGAAAGAACTTTAAAGTTAAAAGAAGTCATGTAGATTTACTTCAGCTAAATCAAGTCATCCCAGCTAAATGTGTAAATTGTTGATTTAAAAACATGTAAAGCAATTGAATTAGCTCTCAAGCTGAGGTTCGCAGTGGAAACAGCTGGGATGGATGAAATACTTTCAGCCTTTTTGGCAGAAGAGGTTATGCCCAGGTTACTTGAGGACTTCACTGTGGAGTCCTGTAGCCAATAACAGGGTTATCCAGCCAAACCTTGTTCCCAGGTGGCTCCCGGAGGCTCAGAGCTGCTCCTGAGGGGCAGGGGAGGGGAGAATGTGCAGTGGGGGCAGCCTGGTGAGCCACTCCAGGCAGATCCATCCCTGGCCTTACATGGGTGTGGGCTGTGGTTCAGTGAGGCAAAGATACATCTTCACAGAGCTCAGCACCTCTTCCACTGCAGCTGTTCCTGTGTTCTCCTGTGGAGGAGAGTGTGAGGTACCTGACACCTGTGCCAGGCATGGAATCTGCAGCATTTACTTGGAGCCTTTCCTGTCTCTGCCTTCCTATTTTTTGTTTGTGCTTCAATAAATCAGGCATGCAATAATTTGTGAGGCTAAAGGAAGTTGAAGGCTTTCTCACAGATGTCTGCCTGTTGGGTTTTTGACCACACTGACAACAGCATCTCATAATGTATCAAGAGATAAATTCATGACTAAATAGCTTTGAGTATCTTTTTGCTTTCCATGCCATGTGCTTGGAATTTATACTCCTACGTAATTTTTTTCCCACTATTTTCTATGCTAAAGTGTTTGTTGAAATGTGATGTTTTTCTTTTGTTCCTTTGGTTGTTGTAAAGATTCAGAGGAGCCGTCTGACCCTCGCTGGTCAGGATTTACTGTTTGCTTCTAGGAATGCATCTTGTAAAGAAACAGTTCAGTCTATCATTGCTGGCAGCAGAGCTGTGTGGAGTGGCCAAAATGTATGGTACTGCAGTAAACTCCATATGGTGACTCTGCCAGGAATTGGACTGGCTCTGACTTTTCCCCAAACATTGTGTGAAACTTCCCTGACTCAGTATGGCAGCTCTGAGCATTATTCCTTGGTGTGCAACTCACACACACTCTGCGAGGAGTGTTACTCTTGACGTGTAAAGTGAGGTCTTGATTGGTTTGACCTCCTTAGGAATTAACTCAAGACAAACAGAAATGTGCAGCCAAGGGCAATACCTGCTTAGTGTTCCAGATTTCTCATTGAATTCTTAATATTTCTCCAGAAATAAAAATATGCACAAGCTGGCTTAGCTTTTGTTTGTTTGCATTTTGTTGTTTTGGATGTTCCAAGTGAGAGGGAGAAGCTGAATGCTCTTGGGTCTGGAATTTAAATAATAAACGTTCCATAGGAGAATCACTTTTTCTTCTTGTTCTGGGACTTGCACTTGGTCTTGTTTGGAGTTTTTGCACTTCAGGATTTTCAAAGGTTTTTTTTTTTTTTTTACCACGTTGACAAAATAAAGAGAGGAGAATGAGAAAATATTTCATGCTTCACCAGTGAAATTAACATGATGGGAGTAGACCAATATTTGTTATGGTAAATTGTTCCTGAACAATTCAGTCTTAGGTATGGTTTGTCTTTCTCAAACACAATGTAGAAATGTGTTTTTCTGGTGGGGGGAAATGGTTTAGAAAATGGTAGCACAGTTTCCACAGTGGTAGTCCTGTTTAAAACTTCTCATCTGCCAGAATGTGCTGTTACATTGAAGCAATGAGGGAAATCAGAGAACAAAAAAATGAAGAGCACTAAGCAATGAAATTCTTCAGTAATCCAATACTTTTCCATGGGGAGACGTCTCCCAACACATACAGCCTTTATGGGTAGCTGAAACTTTCAGGCTTAGTTCTGAGCTTAATTTGCTTATTTTTCAGTGACATAGCACCTGGGTTCAGCCTGAGACAATTGTAGTCATACTAGTGTGGCTGAAGAGCTTGGCCATCCATCAAACTGTCCTTGGAACCACTGCCCTTCCATGAGTGGAAAACTTGGGGTATATTGGTTTTATCTGAGGATGCAACTTCTTGTCATGGTCCACGTACAAAATACCTCCCCAAGTGCTCAGTGTGAAGGAAATTACCTGAGTACTTTGCACTGGTGGCACAAGCTTGGGCAGTCACTGGTAAAAGTAGAAAATTTAATCTCAAAAGTTGTGGCTTCTGCAGAATAAAGCTATCAAAAAAAAAAAACAACCCCAAAAAACAAAACAAAAAAACCCCACACCCCAAAAAAAAAAAAAAAAAAACCCCACAAAAACCAAAAAACAAAACAAACCCAGACCTCTGGGTAGAGTAAAACCCAAACTCCAAGTGTTCTCAAAGCCTAGAAAAGGAAAAAGTGATAATGGGCAGAATGAAGATACGTCTGTGACCTGATATGTGACAGCTTTCGTTTCATATAACAGTTAAAATCCGTGTTCCTAGGAATCCTGGATAGAAGATGAGTGCTAGATCAGTGATTAGGTTTCAAATCTTGGCAGTCACACATGTATGGTGTTGAGAGAGGGCTTGTCTGAGCAGGAATTGGTTCAAATCACCTAGCAGAACTTCTGAGACGTGTAAATAAATTACTTCTTGCAGTGTGATTCTGGGACTAGAGTCTGTGTATTGCAAAATTGTTTCTCTGGAGGGCATCAGATCCTGCAGAACAAGGTGTCCATAAACAAGGTTATTTCTATAACTCCTGTGATTATTTTACTGTCCTAAAAATTGAGTTTTTACGTAAATCCCTTCTCAAACTTTAAGCTTTCTCCATTAATTAATTTTTTACAATTAAGTCCTGTGCTTCCATCATTTGGCAGTGAGTTCAGTGAATTAATAGTGCATTATAAAGCACATCCAGTGGTTCCATCAGGAGCAAAACTAATGAAGCCTTTACTTGTGACTTTGTTTGTTTACAGCTCGTTAGACACCAAAGCCCCATGTGGACTTTTTGGTATCCAGTAATTCAGTGGGGCTCCCTCTGGACCCTTCTTGGTGGAAGCTGCAGTAGATTTATTTCCTTTATCTGTCTGTTTTCAGGAGGCTTATAAGAACCCTGCATCTCTGAGACCTGTATTCTTCTGCCAGCATTTGTGTGTTTGCACATTGCCATGCACACCATGATGGTGTAAGTGCTATTTCTTTGGAAATTCTAATTTTCATTTTAAATAGCCTCACTCTGCTGGTTTGTTGCTTTCTCTTTTCAGTGTATTTCAGTGTTTGTGCTCCAGTTCATTTTTGAGTTGCAAGTGCAAGAAAATTGAGTTGACTTGGCTTTCAAAGGATCCTCTTGGTGATGTGTGCACTTACTTTAAGTCTTGAAAATTTCTCTAGGGTATCACCAGCTGAGCTCTGTGCTTCACTGTGCTTTCTTTTGGAGTCCACTTATTCCTACAGTGCACAGGGATGCGTTCTGTTTTCTTTTTCAGATTCTCAAATTTTTAACGTTGTCTTGGAAGGGCAGGATTTTTGGGTAGTGGTAATAATTTTTTTAGACTAATTGTCATGGTACAGAAAACTAGGTGTTTGGATATGCAAGCCCTCTCTCAGATGTAAAATAGAAGCCATGGATTTTAAAACTAAGCATATTTCAGATTTGGTTAGAGCTTAGTGGAATAGGTATCGTTTGGCTCACTTCTGAAATGCTTGTGATGTGGGAGGATAGGTAATGCTAGTGGGAGGATGTAGGTAATGTTTGTGAGTGTGGGATACAAATTCTGTTACAAGCAGTTACATGGGTAATACCCCAAGAGTGCTCCACAAAGATAGGCTATATTTTATTACCTGCTTTAATAAAATACGTTAGGAAAACAGTTTTATGTCCTGAGTGGAGCCACAAGTATTTCTTCACAATGGATCAGCCAAGCTCCCAGGCATAGGGCAAGGAGGATTGTTGCTGCTTGCTTCATGCTTCTTCAGATCTTCTTGCTTGTGTTCATCTGCTTTTGCTTTCAAATTGCAGAATTAGCATATCCAACTGTATTTGTCTTGGAGAAATCCAATTAAAAGTGTTTTGTCTGCTCTTCAGCCTTTTCCCTCAGAAATTTTTCATCTGCAGCACCTTGTCATTTTTCACTCTGTGGTTTATGGCACAGGTTTACCTTCTCACACCTCTTTGTTCATGGTATCCCATCCAGAGTAACCAAGGATCTGGCAGAATTTCTTTTTGTAGTGAGGTGGGAGAGGTGACAAAGTGTAGAGTATGACCTGCCCATTTAAAGAAAATGGATTGTAGCTGCACAGAATGTCACTGCTTTGCCTTTGTTCAAGCCCAAAGAAGTTGTTGTTTCCTTACAAGGGAGGTGGAAGAGGGAAGAAGGAGATGGAAAGGTTTTCTCCTAGGGGAAGGAGACAGCCTGGTAGATGATATGTTGTGGCACATGCAGCGGTTAATGTGAGATAACATCATAGTGTGCCTGAAATCCAGTATCTCTATTGAGTCCATTGGTTTTTTTGAACCCAGTGGAGTTATGAATTTTAGTTCCCAGACTTGTTTTAAAAGATGTTTTATGGGTTTTCCTTGAGGAACAGGACTGGCAGATTGGAGGTGGAGTGCTTGTTTTATGAGAAGTGTTAACCCATGGACAGATGGGTGTGCTTCAGCCCTTGTAGACTGGCTTGGTGAATTCTTCCTGTCACGTGCTGTTTGCTTAATTTCACCCATTTAGTTACCATTTTGAGGAAGTATATTACATTCCTGAAATATAGGTGTAAGACAGAGAGGCCTTGACATTTCTGTTCCGTGGTATTTGTTACGTTATTGTGCAAACATTCATATGTTTGCACAACACAGTGCAAAGATGTCTATTGATAAAACTTGTCCTACTTAATGTCTGTAGCCTTTAACAGCTACATCTAGGATTTGCTAAAATAGTTTGGTGAGGGTTTTTTAACCACTGCTGGCACCTGAGGAGGTTTTTGCAGAACCAGGACTTTGTACTGTAATTCCATGAGCTCTCTAGAGCAGAGGAGATTGCTTCAGAGACCCATTGTTGTGTATGCAAACTTGGTTTCTGTCCTGTGTGTTGTTTTACCTTATTGACAATGAATTTCTTGTTCCCCAAATGCCTCCATATATTAACTGGAGATCAGTGTCAGTTTGTGAAATGGCATTGAAGACAATGTGATTGTCTTCCTTATTTTGTCAAGAGGAAAATGCTTTCATAAAAGGAGGGCTGGGAAAATGCATGAATGAAGTTGGTTTTGATGTGTTTTGTGAATGTGTAGAAGGTGTTAGCAGGACTTGAAGTGGTGTCTGTACCAAACAAGTTGCACTGGGAGAGTGCTAAGCCTTCCCAGTGGGGGATGCAGGAATTGGAAAGGGCTAAAATGAGAGGATTGAAATGGTCTTACACACCATCAGCATCCTTAATTACCTGTTGCTGCAGAACATATGATGCATTTTTTAACCTGCTCTTTTTTGGTAACAAATCACAGGAGAAGAGGCTGATTTTTAATATCTTGTCTTTTCTGCCCTGCCCAATATCAACCCTAAAACAAACTTGGAAAAGATGAAGCTGTTGAATAGCATAGATACATCCTGTACTGCAGTGATACTATTTGTAAACTGGCTTAAGATGCTGTGTAGTGCTCAAGTCTCTTTTATGCTCACCCCAGAGGCCTAATCTATTAATAGCTCAACTTCATGCTCTATTAATATTCACACTCTTTTTAAACTGTTGAAAATCTTGAGGAGGCTCCACCTATTGTGCTGCTCTTTCCTCCCCAAATGCCAAATATTTTAAGAGCTTATTCTGGTGTGATTTTTCTGTTCTTCCATTCACGAGGTCAGCGGTGCTTTCTTCTGTCTTGACCTTTCTATAATTGTGCATATGGCTGTGCTTCATCCGCAGTTCTTGCTTGGACTTATTAATAAAATCAAGGCTGCAACAGGGCAAGGCTTTTTTCTCATTCTTCATAAAAATAACAGAAAATAAAAAGGATGGTAACCAATTTAGATGAGCCATTCTGCACTGTTTTCCCTGCTGTTCATTTCTAGTAATTTGGAGATGCTCTTAGCACTCCCTTTTAGAATTTGCTGCATCTTGGCGTTAGCAATGCATTTCAATTCAGCCAAAGACTTTCATGCATTCATTTTTATCTGTGATTTTGTATGTAGCTATAAAGTCTTACCCTTCTGGAAGGACTGTCTTCTATTTCTGGACAGAGAATTATGTATTTCCTTAAAACCCTGTTGCCCAGATAGAATTTGGAGGTCATCTTTCTTTGTTTTGTTTTATCTGTGATGTGGGTACTAGAGGACAGAATGATGGAACAGGTATTAAAGCTGAGGATGACATTTAAGAGCCAACTTGAGACCTTTTGATGAGTGAGGGAGGTTTCCACAGAGAGCAGTTGCCAGAAAGGTTTGCATAGAGAAACTGTGAGTTTCAAACAGCCCCTTTGCACCTTAACCTGCATCCCCTGTTGGATGTTGTGAGCCTGCACTGTGTTTGTAGGTGATGTGTGGCTATCTCAGGTGGTTCAGTGTTCCTGTTACTGTTGGCATTGTTCTCCCTCCTGCCCCCTTTCCTGCACTCCCTCTGACTCCAGAATTTAAATTTGGTGCAGTTTTTAACTAACACCTTAAAGCTTCTCTGTGCTACAGGCAAAGTATCTTCTGTTGGGTTCCTGCTAGAGAGGGTTCTAGTCCTTCCTTCACATGAAAAATCTAGTCATCCCATAATGTTTGAACTCTTTAAAATAAGCTGACGTAAGAGATCAGAAAATCCTGTTAGTCCACAAAGTAAAGATCAGATAGTTCTTCAGCAGTGACAGTACAATTACAGCATCTAGCAGTAAATGCAATTTAGTGCAGGCTTAGCACAAAGTCAGCTTTTTCTTTTAGGAGAAAAAAAATGAGTGGTACAGAAGTTGTAAATGTTTATGTATATCAAAAGGTCATGTTTGGTGTTTGATAATTTTGAATTTGCTCTATTGTAAAACATGAAGCTCCTCCCTTATCCTGCAGTCTTTATTTTGCCCTCTGTGCAACCTGCTTTTAAGAGATTAGGGCTCTGTGCTTTTAATATATTGGAATCTGCTTAGTGAGAGTGCTTTGTTTTGGAAAATAATTGAAACTATGGCAACCTTTGGGGTTTTTTCCAGCTTATTTGTCTACCTCATGCACTCCTCCGTTTTGGTGGATGATTAGCATACTGGAAACCACTGGTAGCTGCTAATGTTATACAAACAGCAAAATAAGTTCTGTAAATATTAAATGCAGAACTGGTTATTTGTGCTTTAGAAATCCTTGAACACAAGCTGAATATCATTCCAAAACTGAGAGTTTAAGGCCTCTTCACTATCTCAGTGGCCTCAGTGTACAGATCTGTAAGTGCAGAGGAAATGGTTTTGGCACAGGAGCACTAATTCTGATCAGTGCGTGCTTGCTGTGTGCTCCCCCCGATTTCCATTGGGTTCTCTAGAGCGCTTGTTTTATGTTTGTTTATGTGCAAACTTGTTAGCCACTCGCAGACATACGTTTACATAAATTGAATTTCTGTTTCTCTTGAATGTGACTTCTTTCCCAGCTTTCAGTCTCTTGCACAGGGGATTGTAGCCTTAATTTGTTTATTTTCCTTTTACACTTGTGTGTTCAGTTGCTGCTGCGATTGGAAAATGGGTCATCCTTGGATGAACTCTCATGGACTGCCTCTTCCAGGGAGCTTGCTTGCCTGGGAAATTCTTGTAGTGGGAGCCATCTTAAAATCTTCTTGACAGCTACTGGTGACCTTGTTTGGTAATTACTTGTGTTTCTGTCTAGCTCTTCTAAAGTGTTGCTTCTCCATGTATGAAAAAGCTTTTAAAACACATTATAATTTAAGATTTCAAGTCTCTGGCTTCTTTCCAAATAAAACCTTGATGTCTCAACAGTTAAAGCTGAGCAGCTCTGTTGCATGGTCTGTCTGGCATTTGCACTGATAAGTGGGGCAGACATGCCTGGCAGTCAGCCCAGGGGCTTCAGCCTCCCGGAGCCCCCCGGGTGGGGTTGTGCAGCTGAGAGCTGTGCAGCCCCTGAAATGGGAGGGGATTCTTCCTCCTTCTCCTCCTCTTCCCCCTTTCCCAGTTAAATACGCATGCTGATAAAGTCTTGCCTTTATTCTCTCTCTCTTTATGGATATTCTTTCTCTTTCTTTGTTAGTCTAAGGACTTCTCTGAAGCTGGGTATGAAAATAAAAAGAGGCAAATTATAGCTACTCTCTTACTAAAAATATTTTGGTAAGCATATGGTTTATTATTTGTGCGGATGTTGACTGTGCCCTGTGGTTGTGACACTGAAACAAAATTCCTCTTCCCAAGACCTGTGAGATTTATTAGAGGTCTGTAATTTGTTTCTTATAGATGCCTGTAATCCTATTTTTTATCCAGTGCTGGCTTTTTATGGCCTGTTTCTTTCTGGTCATGGGTATGGTGCACATGCACGACCACCCAAACATTTCACTATGTGCCTGATCTTGCTGGGGTTGCATCCAGCACATCCCCAGTGTGTGTGACAGAGTTTGTGCATTATCACTGACAGAGTGCAGTGGATTGTCACTGTAAAGTATCATCCTCAGGCTGTCACCTCACTGCTGTGAACAGTGGAGCTGCTTATACTCAAGGGCTTCTGGTCACTTGGCTGCCTTTTGTTTCACTTGCCATAATGGTTTTCTTTTTTTCAAGAAAATGGTTTTCTGAGCAGCTGAGAGACACAGCCATTCCCTGATGCAGGGTAGTTTTGAAAAGGTCTGTTTGTCCTCAGGGTGCTGTTGTGCAGTTGTGAGGCTCTGCTTTGGGGCCAGCCCACCATTCTGTGTTGGAATTAGTGCACGATGCTGCAGCACTTGCAAGTCGTGACTGGGAACGCTGGATCTCAGCTTTGAATGTGCTGCACTTGCATGTTGTGCAATCCCATAGGGAAGTTGAGGTGCTGCTTTTAATCTTTAAATGATTTGAGTCCTGGTCTCTTGAGGTGAGTTGAGGGCAAGGATGTAGGTAGGGGCTGTTGCCTGGCAGGGTGTTCTCTGAGGAGCTGCAATATAGGGATGCTTCCTGTCGCAGTCTGCACTCGTCAGGCTTTGCCTGCAACACCTACTACCTTGCTTTTTTTGTTTTGGGTTGAGTGGGTTGAAGGCAGAGTGTTGTGAGCAGTTGCTGTCTGTGCTCCTGCAGCGATTTGTAATTTGAGAGTACAGGGAGAATGCCCCTAGATGTATTTCATAAAATGGGAAGAAATAAATGTTAGCCAACACAGGTGAGAAAAGGTCACTGAACGCTTATTAAGTGACTCAGAATCCATTGGGTGCTTCTGAGGGCACGGTGAGTGAGAGTCTAAAGTGTGTTAATGCTGAATTTTGACACAAATAATTCTGGACTCTCATATTATCTTCTACAACCTCCAGGTTCTGCACCCTACCAAAGGGGAAGAAGTAAACCTTATTCAGTGGCAAGTAAGAATTATGATATATAATTGTAGATAGCCAAGGGCACTCCAGAGACTGATCATAAACCAACTGTAGTTCTTAATTTCCTGACCTGTTGTAGCCTTCTTTGTGGATTATTGCATTGCTGGGTTGAGTATTTTGTGACTCTTTAAAGGCTCCTGTAAGGAATGGGGATTTGTGACTAATACTTAAGGATGTTCTTTTTACAAACTGCAAACCTTTTTACTCTTTTTGCAGAAATTAACGGTGAAATGTTGAGATTTGTATTGTATTGTTCATGCAGTTTGTGTTTACATATTAACAGATGAGGCATTAGCTCTCTATTGCTGGCAGGTCAAATACAATATGTTATTGTAACAGACTGCCTAAAGCAAGATAGCCAGAGCCAGAATTAAAGGAAAGGAAACAATTTAAACAGAAGTAGTATGAGCATTTTGATTTGGAAGCATCAGAAGACAGAGTGTGAGTTTTCAAATTTTCAGATTTAGAATTTTACTGAACTGCTAAGATCATTCATCATGCTTAAGATAATGATGATCTGTTCACGTGTTTCTATTCGCCACTAGGACAGGTGCTGAATAGTGTCTTTCTGGCAATGCTGTTAAATGTTCAGAACCAGATCATTAAATGTCTCAGAAAACAGTCAATTTTATGGTCCTAACAGCTAATATAGTAGTAAAAGATAATACATCTTAAAGTTTATTTAAATGTTTGTTGTGGAGCAGCATTCATCCATTCTTTCTTTGTTTTTTTCATGCATTCCAGAAGTGTGTAAACTTGGAAGAATTCAATTTTAAAATACCTAATTTTGCAGAGTTATCAGACATCTGCAATATTTGGGAAAAACGTTAGTCCTAATGTGGCGTTGTGGTTGAAGCTGGCAGGCAGCTAAAACACCACACAGCTGTTTGCTCACTCCTTGGAGTGGGACAGGGTCAGAACCAGAAAAAAGGTAAAACTCATGGGTTGTGGTAAAGGCAATTTAGTAATTGTAGTGGAAACATCTGTGTTATCAACACTCTTTTCAGCATAAATCCAAAGCATAGTCTCATACCAGCTACTATGAAGCAAATTCTCTGTATTCCCAGCCCAACCCAGCACATGAAGTAAGCAAAGAATACAGTTATTTCTATGTTAAAGTCTGCACTCTACTGCCTTTGTCTGACTATTTCTGCTGCTTCCATTTTGCAGCAGTTGCTTGAAGAAATACATTGAAGTGGCAGGTTGTCACATGGAACAAAATCAAGGCATGTCTTACTAGTCCAGTGTTGTGGGTGTGATTTATATGCCTACACTGTTATTACTTGAGCTTGTTTGTACTTTGCAAGTACATGAAGCAGGATGCATTGCATCTCAGAGTAAAATGTTAGTGCTTATGCCTGTTTGGATGTGTTCCAGTGGAGTTTGGACAGCCAGCTTCTAAAAGATGCATCCTCAGATTTGTATTAGTTCAGCTGGGAGTAAGTTCACTGGAACCTTACTGGGAAATAGGGGAGCACTTTGATTTTTCTCTCCCAGGCTTTATTTGAAGGCCTCTGGACTTACCATAGGGAAGCTGAGGGGACTGGGATGGGATAGGCAATGGGTCAAACCATCCATGTAATACCTGATGGTATCCCTGAACTTGACTCAGACTCAGGTTACAGAGTGAGCCTTGGTGTGTTGACAGCTTTGTGGCAAGTCATGGAGCAGCTGGTTCAGGGAAGCCTCTGTGAGCTTCAGCAGGTTGTGCTGTATGCTCAGAGCATGGCACTTCTTAGGGTGGAAACGTGGTAAAAGAGGGAGGGCATCAGGTGACATGCAGTAAGGGCAAGAGCTACTGTCCTGGGGTCAGGTTGATTCCTTCTTGCAGACTACAGACACACACACTGAAGAATTTTCTAGAGAAGAGCCCTGAAAAATCCTGAAACAACTATTCAGAGAACTCATGATGAACGGAGATGTTACTCAATGACCTTGAACTCCCTGTGCTGGTCACAACATTCTTACCAGCTCCCAGGAGTTCAAAACTGAAGCTTCAGGCTACTGCATATCCCTGCATTTCATGGCAGAACCACTGTAATGCTTTGTCTTGGCAGTGGGCGTTTTGCTTTTACAAGTGAAGGTCTTTGTGTCTTTTTTTAATGTGCAAAAGAACAGAAAAATTGTCTGTGAAAGGTACTTCTCTGTGCCTTGCTTCAACCGTGACATATGACACCCCACAGAGACTTTGATGTTACTACCCTATTATTTTCTTTATGCTATTGATGCATTTAGAGGAAAAATTAGATTCCATGTTGCTTCTTCCTTGGGTTTCTTAAACCAAAATCACAGGCACATGTAATACAGGATTTACTTTTTGTTTGATTCCATGTCTTTTCATCTTGACTTTTCCTTGCCCAAAGTTGCAGGATTGACCATATAGGCAGTATTCTTCCTGTTCTGATTTGAAGTAATTGGTAGTGGCAGACTTTATCTTAAAAAAAAATAAGAAAAAGAAAAATCCAAAGAAACATCCCCGAAGACCTGACTCATTAATCTCTCTTGCTCCTTCCCAGAAGTACACTGCCATTGGAATGCTGGGCAAGGCTACTGATACATTAGATGCTACAGGAAAAGTAACTGAAGAAAAACCTTATGGTAAGCATAAATGTATCTATACACTTGATGTAATTGGAAGGCCTAAGTGGTCTCTGTCATAGGAAAGTGGAAGAGATGTTTGGGACTCTGAATTAAGTTTAAATGTGAAGTTAAACTAAGATTGTTTCATCTTCATCTTCTGTGCTCATATAATTCAAACCAGCTTCATACAGTTATGTCCAATGCAAGTGTTCATTTCTGCTGGAAAAAAAAAACAAACCAGGCATTAGATTAGGAGGAAGGAAATAGAATTGGGCAGGACTGTGTCATTTTAAATCTTTGACAGGCTGACAAATGACGTGCTGTGTCCAGTAACATTTTCCTCTCTCAGAGTGTAGTCGCAGGAGTCCTCTCTCAGTAAAACCTTTTAAGGCCAGTGGAGGAATAAAGTACTTGGAACTTCCCTCCAGGACACCACCTTACCTACAGACTGCTTAACATTTAATGAGGATGGCATAAAGTACATTCTACATATGGCTGTCTTCCAGATCTTGGTCTTGCTTGCATCTTTAATAAATGAAATTTTCTGACTGACAGAGCACAGTGCAAGGGTTTAAGGCTTCAGAGCTCATTCTGACTGTGGCTTTGCTGGGCATCTTAGAAACAATGTAGTAACACAGTAAATGTATTTGTTACTAGTTCTTTCACAACCTTGGGGAAAAAAAATTTAAAAATAATAGGTAACTAGTTGCTTAGCAACTCTACAGGTCTGACATTCTTTGTACCTGGTAATAGGTACATGAAGTAAATAATCTTTTTTTAATGACATGATGAAAAAGATAGCCTGGATTTTACTTCTCACTCCCAATCTCCTTTCTTTTGCAGTTTTCCTTTTCTCATGAGGAAGGAAGCATGAGTTTCTTGTCCACATTCTAAATAGAGTTATTTACTAGGCAGTGTTATTCAGATATATTGGATCATTTATTTATGCTTCAGGATCAAATTCTAAGTCTCTAAGCTTCTGGAGGCCTGAGCATCCACATGGTGTTAGAGTTGTCGATACTTCGTGATGGTTGAATGAAGTGATGATTCACTTTCTTGGTATTTATCTGTGCCTCTCAAAGTGGAATTTTGTGGTTATGCTGTGCTGAGAAGCATTCAGAGATCTTTGCTCACATGTAACCTGTGAAATACCATTTCAAATAGATGCAACTTCCATGGTCAGTTAATTAAAAAAATATAAAATCTGTTTCTTGAAATGCTAGTTTTGCTTTTTTCATTTTGTATTGTTTACTGCAGACAGAATTCAGTGTTGGTTTTGTGGGTGTTTCTCTCCCTGGCAGCTCCCGTTACAGTAGTTCCCAGCTCTGCACCACCACTGTTACGGTGGTTTCCCTTTCTGTTAGACTGTGTGCTTGGGGAACTGATTTGGCTTACCAATCCCCCCTTTTTTTGAGTTGCTTGTCAGTTTAAACTGAGATCAGTTGCATGATCCAGTTCATCACGTGGTCTCCTGAAGAGCAGCATTGGCATTGCTGGGGCAGTGCAGTTTGGGGTGCAGTTTCCTTTTTCTGAAAGTGATGGCTGAAAGAAATGCTCGTGACATGTTTCTCAGTTGTTTTCCATGTTGGTGCAAATCAGTCAGATGTGATTTCTTCAGAAAGAAATGAGCATGGATACTCCTTTTTTGCTCTCCATGGTCCCTGCATGTTCTGTATTTCTCATCTTTTCCAGGGTCTTCTCCGAAACAGCTTGGTTTTCTTCAGGAAACTCTCTTTGGCCCACCATCCCTAATTTCTAACCCTAACAGGTACTCCAAGAAAAGGCAAACCAGATGTTTTTGAGTTGAATTTCAGTTTTCTTTGACACTTACAAAGATCCTTGGAGAAGCAGAGCAAGGAAATAAAAATCCTGCAGTGCCAACATCATCCAGGATTGAGCCTTGGTGCAGAGAAAGGGCACTAAACCAGTTTGCAAGATGTATAAAACTCTTTTTGAGTGACTTCATTTGAACCCAGCAAAGTGCCTGCATAAACTTGCCAGCTATATTAACTCTAAGGAAGTGTTACATTTTAGTCCTCAAAGTGTCCCTAGACAGCAGCTTAGGAAGCAAACTGTGCAGTTAGTCACAATGGCAGGATGTACTGAAGAGAGCTCCTTGCTTTTAACCCTCTCTGAACTTCTCTTGGCTTTTTGTTTCCTACCAGACAAGGAGTTTGCATTTCCATGTGAAATGAGGTTATGGTTTCATACTGCTGCCAGGCTGTCAAATGCTGACTTTGGAAGCAAGTAGCATTTAGTATTCCTCTGATGCTTTTTTGAGCACATTAATGTTAGTAGCCCTTTTTTAATATTTGTAACAGTGTACAGGAATGTACATTCTGAAGCCCACTTCCTCCCAGCTGCCTACAGGCTATATCCAGACATGGAGAACAAAATTAATGAGGCTTTTCCCAGGTCTCTGATGATTATGCTGAAATATATGTTTGATAGAGCTACCTGAATAATTTGTGAAGTGTAGTCCTTTCAGGATTCTCCTTTTCTGTTTTCAAATAGTTTGTGCTGGGTCAGACTGAATTGAGGTCATTTGCTGAACTTCTGGTACGCTGTCACAGATAATTCTTGTGTTCTCTTTTGGAGTAGTTTGTTAACAAGCACAGGACAGAATCACCTCTCAGTGAAGGCTTTTTGAGGTTGTGGCACAGTTGGCACCTTTTGGTTTGGTGACTTTATTTTCCTTCCTTTGTAGCAGGAAGATCAGTCAATAGTCACCAGTGCTCAAAAGCACACCAGATCTTAGCAAACACATCCGTAAATATTTACTTTGATAACACAGGACACAGCTCTTGTTTGTTAATGGCCTAATGCATCATTCTTCACATGGGGATTTTTTTTTCTCCTGAGACAGAGGTTGCCTCAGAGGCTACATGTAACCTCTCAGTCAAGGGAATATGAGATCAGAGCCAGAGCTGAACTCAGGTGTCTCATTAAATGCCCTGGCCACAAATGCAGTTCATGGCATGACTATTGGAAGGAGAACTCCAAGGGGCACTTGTGCTTTGGTCTTAAATACTGAATTTTAACCTGGAGCAGCCTGAGGTTCACAAGAAGGCTGATGGGATCACTGTCATGGAGCCAGGTCATGCCATGCTGATTTTCCACCATGTAGTTTTGTTGTGATAAGTTGCTAAATAGAAACAAGACTGAAATAACCGTGTAAGAAACTCTTCAGAAGATTCAGAGTTACCATACAATTGATGTTGTTGTTCCTACCCCGTATTGTGATGTAAATTGGTCATTCTCAGCATTTCGGAGTTTTGTGCCTTGTAACCTTGCTGTTAATGACACATCTTGGGACAGCTGCCTGGGCCTAGGGACAGCATCTGCTCTTGCGGCTGCAGAGTGTGCTTTATAGAAGTGAGGAACCAAAGAAGCATTTCCCAGAGCTGCTGTGGAAGGAAATCTCATCTTTCTTACTTACAGCATGAAATACATCTGGCTTTTAAGGTTCGCGAGGAAAGGTCTGTTTCAAAATACAACAAAGGCTCGATAATAAATTTGGTTGGTTTGTGTTCCAGAATGCTGTTGACTTAGCAGGGATGACAGTAATTAAATATAACTTAAGAGAAACAGGGTAGTCAAACCCTAGACATTAGAAACGCACTGAAGTGCATTGTGATTACAGATCTTATGTTTGCACTCTCTAAACAAATTAGGGATGAATGTCATCTCTGTTGAATAGAGCTTCAGAAGACCAGTGCAATCAGCTACTTAGGCTATAGCCTTCCAATAAAAGTGGGACAGATGTCTATGTGTACTCTTAAAAGAAAGTACATTGCCTAAACCAGCTGTCTTTCTTTAACAGAATTTTGTTAGTAAAATTGCCTTCCTTACTGTGTAACTATACCCCAGAGTATATTTGCAGGTTAGTTGTTTGACAGGGAAATTTTGATGTGTTGTTTCAGATAAAGTCTTTTTCTTACAGCAGTGGTTTTGTTCTCTAATAATCTGTTGCATTTTTCCCTGCACTTGGGTTCTCTTAAAGAGAAGCTGCCTGGGTTAGATGAACATTTTATTCTTTTTGGTGTTTTTTAAAAAAATAAGAACATTCCAAATGTTGTAGCTTTTATATAGTTTCCAAGAAAGATGAATTTGCAGCGTCAAGAGAGGGGAATTACAAAAGAAAACATTAGGAAGGATTTCTGCCCTTCTGAAAGTATCCAGATTGTTCTGGTCGCCTTGGACAGTTTGTTCCACTCCTTTTGTGATAATTCACATTCCTGGCTACAGTCTGGTTTTTATCTCTTTTCTTTGGTGTTTTTCACTCATCTAAATTCAGAAGAGAGGGAACTCTTACTTGTATCTGCTTGCAGAATGTGATTGATGCCATTAGTGCCATGTGAATAATCAATACTAACATACTGACTGTTTTCTTTCCACAGACCAGGTAACAAAAGGAGATCTTGAAAATGTTCTGCAAAAGTTCACAGGGGACATCATGCAAGTTCCCCCACTGTAAGTTCCGTGATATTCAGACACTCTTGACAGTTGCGTTCGGCTGTCAGGACTTGCTGGCAGAAGTCAGTTCTCTCAGAAGTATTAAGACATATTTTGACAAGAGGATAGAGGCCAGGCAGTCAGGAATTTAACATTTGCAGGTGCAGATCGTGCCCATTTGAAGATCCAGCACAAATGGTGACCTGGAGTCTGTGGGTGTTTTGGTAAATGTAAAAGTAGCAAAAGTCTTAAACTGCTTTGCAGGGCTTGTCTTCTGTCTTCTGTCTTCCAGTCTTACTGACATCTCTGTGGAAGTGCCTTAAATGACTTTGAATTAGTTTTCTGAAAACTTAGGGTATGAATGAGTGATGAGTGACTGAGCTTCTGTAGCTTAGCAAATCTCTTCTGGTCAGGTGAGCCATAGTAGCTGGCAGTGTGCATGACTTAGCTTGTGACAGATGGCTTTTATGGTGAGTCAAGCTAACCTGCTTTCCTTTGCATTTGCCATGTGTCACTTACTGTGGTTCCAGTGTGAGCCCTGTAAGGTCAGTAGTGCCCCACATATTCTGCTTCCTGTGACCTGTTTCAGATTGCTCTCTAATATTGTGAGCAAGATCCTTTTTGGGTTTTTCTTTGGTCATCTTTCTGTCATGACCAAAGTTGGAGCTTTGGATAAAGTTCCATGTAATCACTGAAATCAGTTTCTGATTTCAGTGGTTCCCTAAACATCCTTGAATGTGGCAGCTGCTGTTCAGGAAAGACCCTGGTGTGAGACAAGGAGAGGTGCAGTGTAGGATTACAGGACTTTTCTGAGGACTCCCAGTGCTCAGCTCAACCTAACACTGAAACAGAGGATGATCCCTGCTGACTTCTGAGACATGGGATGTTAGAGGCAGCTGCAAGTGTTGTAACCCCCATAGAAACCCTTTTATTTCATAAACTGCAAAGTGAGTGATAAAATGCTTTTAAATCCGTACAGCAAGAGAGAAATACAGGGCTATCTCTTGTCTTCTGGTTTATGCAGCTACTGGTAAACAGGATGATTCTGTGTCCAAGAGATTTCAGCAGCACTTGCTGGGTTTTTATGGGTACTTGGAGAGTAGTAAAACGTGTGCTACCCTGGTACAGTATTACCAGGATCTGGAGAATGGGAAACCTCTTCTCTTACAACTGTATGACACACATTTTCATGCTCTGTCTGATCAGCTATTCTGCTTTGAAGAAGGATGGAGAAAGGCTTTCAACTCTGATGAAGAGAGGGGAAGCAGTGGAAGCAAAGCCTGCCCGGCTAGTGAGAGTGTACAGCCTTTCTCTCCAGCACTTCCAGCCACCACTGTTCACGCTGGGTAAAGGTCAAAGATTATTACATAGAGCAATGCTCCCAGCTTGTTAATGTTTATTTACACTCAGAATGGGACTAAGAGAGTGAAATGGGTTTCATTTCACTCAGCTGCTTATTTTGGTGTGAGCCCATGTGCAGAGACTTTCACTTTGTATTAAAAGCACCGTATTTTGGTTTTAAGTTAAGCTGATTATATCTAATCTCTCAGTGAGGGAAAATTCTGAGAGGCTGGTCAGGATATTATTTGTATCTGTCCATGATTTTACAACCTCCAGCTCATTCCTCTCTCAGGTCTGCTAACTTCACTTTGCCATTCTTTCACACAGATGCCAGACCTGCTGGCATCTCTCCCAGGACCAGTTTCAGTTACTGTCAGACCCCTTTCTTGTTGAGGAGGCAGAATCTTATCCTTCCTTCTGTCGTTCATAAAGAATCTTGGGTAGTGCATTAAGAAGCATGTTAATAAATAAACCAAAAAAGACTTGTAAATGTTTAATGCTACTGTAAGGTCAAGATGATGCCTTTGCATTGATCTGTCTGTCCAGTTGATCCCTGGTCTGTGATGGAGCAGATGTTTTATGATGAGCAGGTATGAGTGACAGAACTCAGTGCTGTGTGACTTCAGCCCTTACTTTATACTTGGGTGACAAGTAGCTGATCACTGGGAGAGGGGAGAGGGAAGGGCTGAGAGAGCAGGGAAAGTTAAAGGTGAATTTTAAAATTTTAATGGAGCTGCCTGTCTGCAGTATCTGAAAAGCACTGATAGTCAGTTTATGCTATACTTGAAATAACTTGCTTTCATCATTAGAAATGGGAATCAACCTGAAATGCTTAAAATGAATAGGACTGAAGCATTTCTTAACATACCATAGCAGGTACTTAAATTCTGGTGAGTTAGTACAGTTGCCATTTTATTTGCTTTCCCTCCTGTCTAGCTTAGCAATTTCACCCTCACATATGTTACAGGATGAATAATTGATGTTGCATCCTATAAATATTTTATCACTGGGTTGTTTGCTTAGCGCGTTTTTACATTTATGTGGGGGCATGGCTTCTATGTAAAGTGGATTTCACGTGGCACTGGCAATTTACCATGTCACTTTTAACATTCCAGATGTCGAATGTGGTGGTGGCTTTTATGTCAGGAGCCTGGTCAATGACATTGGCAAAGGTAGGCATGAAAAAAACCCCCATGACAATGTAAGGAACAAGTGTGTGTTTATGGAAAAATTTTGTCATTCAGTGTATCTCAAGTAACTAGGCCTGTGTGTTATTTTGCAGAATTGTAGTGCTGTCACTTGTTTTTATATACTCAGGTAATTTCCTTAGGGGCATGGGGGAATGATGGCTAAATAATTGCCAGAGGACCTTGGGGGCCAGGTGATAAAAATGGAGCAAGCAATAGCACTGAGCAAGATAATGCAAGGAAGGGGGGGGGACACTTTTTCCTCCCCTCTTTCTTGTGTTAAAGATAACTCAGATTAAGGATGAGAAGAAGAAAGATACTGTCTTTTTAAACATTATTCATCACATTTTGAAAACAGATTGCACAGAGCATTACCATGCACATAATAAACCCTATCTGCTGGAAAGACTTTCACACTGGTGATGATTTTTCGAGTGTTTTCTTTCTCCTTTGCCTGAAATGTGAATAGTTTTGCTTTCCCACAGGATTATTTGTCTTGGGCTCTGTATCTATCAAACTGCATGATGGAGAATAGATAATCCATTTCAAACTCTTTTTTTTTTTTAAATGATACATTTGCAGGAAGGCAAGTAATGTGGGATAACCCTATGAATTTCAATGTTGGTATTTGTGCTTAGGCAAGTCCAAGTTTCTGTTACTGCCTTCTGAGCCATACTGGCTTAGGTTTAGCCCTTTAAGACAAACTAAGATAAAGTCTGTCCATGGTCAAAAATTGAAAATGAAATAAAAACCTTCCTGCATCAGAAAGGATGGGACAGAATAGTTTAGTGTACTCACGTGCTTACGAGTCAGCGTTTGTTGCTGTTATGTTTTGTAGCTTCTTGATATGTAATTATGTCCTGCTGGTATTTATTTAACATAGGAGAGCATTTGTATATATTTTTTATTTTTCCTTATCTTAGTTTCTGTTATCCTGATAGGCAACACAGGATAAAAATGTTAAAAATACCTCTTGAGGGCAGGAAGTGCTAGGACCTCAAAATGTGTGGAAAAATAGTTCACGGTCACTTGAGAATGCAGAATGTTCTGCTTACATCTTATGACATTATTTCCTCACTTTTCATTTTGATCTAAATCTGGGAAAATTCTTGACAGCTTTTTGTCAGATTCTGAACTCTTCACTACACTGGACAGCTGTTGAAATCAAAGGACTTCCTTGGGTCAAATTTAAGAAGATATAAACGAGTGATAAATCTTCACAGCCTTCCTTATCAAACAAAGCAGAATAATGTAAAAGGCTACATACAAAAATACTGAAAGTGGTTACACTTTTAAATTTTTTGCCATCTGCTTTGTCCAATCCCTCTTTCCTCCTTTTGCTCCAGAGCTGTCCACATGTGCCACAGTGCAGGAGCTGACCCGCACCAAGCAGGGGCCGTTCACGCTGGAGGAACACGCCCTGCAGGAAGACAAGTGGACAATTGATGAAATTGCTCGGTCCTTGGAGCACTGCACAGCCCTGCTCCTGGGAGAGCCAGCTCGGAAAAAATTGAAGACAGAGCATCCTGGTGAAACTGCTGTGATCTGTGAGGATAAGTGATAAGTTGGGTCAAGGCAAAAGACTGGATGATTGAGATGTTTTGAGATTGGATTGGGATTGTCTCGCCTCCTGTGTAAATCTGCAAGTCTCTGCTGGGAAAGTGACAAACTGTGACTCAGGAGAAATGGTTCTTTTGTTTCCTGGGGTTAGAATGTGCACTGAAAATATCCGGTGCTAACTGTTTCTTGATTGTTTATTGTCATTCTTGCACACTGTAACTGATGCCAAATTTTTATAGGATTTAAAGAACTTTCAGGGTACAAGATGGCTGCTGTTGCAAATTCATCAATAAAAAAATGATATACAATAATGTCTGGTAAGTGTGTGCCTAAAAGTTTTTCATTTTCTTCGCAGCTGGTAATCAAATCCTGAAATATCGTGATGACAAGCCTGTCGTGGCTTGAAAGACACAAGAATGCGGTGTTGTGGCAATTTGCTTTCTTGAAATCCATTTCAGGATATATCCATTTTACCATAGTTTTTCCTATGCAGATTGTTCTCCAGTCAAATGTTCCTGGAATGCAGTATTTGAAGGTGCTGGTATTTTTAAGTAAAGTCTGAAATATCAGTCTAAGGGAATAGTTTCAAGTATAAACAATCCCTGAAGATGACTGGTTTGTGCCTGCATCTTACGAAAAGCTGTTACATGAACTGGTGGTTCCAAACTTCCTTTCAGTCTAAGAAATTAAATAAATATCCTGAAGTTTCTCATTGCAGGATACCTTTCCAGATATCTATAGGATTTTTTGTTTCTTTTCTATACAAAGAGAAACTGAAGTCTGTGCAACATAAATGAAGGTTTTGTTTAGAGGGAGGATAGGCTTTGTTTTATTCACTAAATGGTTTTCTTCTTTTGTATATTCTTATGATATCTTTGAGGAAATGTTGAAAATAGCACAAGCAAATTGAAATGTTAGAGCACTGCAGCAGCAGCATATTTTAAGTACAATATGAATGAAGTAATGGATACAAGAAATTCTGGTTTCAGGGATGGGAGAAAAGCCTGTGTCCACTGCATGGGAGATTTCTGTTTCTTTTTGCGGTGGGTTTTCTGGTACTTTGGGTAGAAATGGAGAAGAAAGAGATTATTTCCTAAAGAAATCAAATAAGGCAGAAAATTTCATTTTCCAGTATACTTATCTTGAATGATCAAAGACTTTAATTGAAACACAGCTTCTCTCACTGTCCGAATCCATGTTTTACTAATTTATGTTATCCCAGTGGTTTTCTAGATTAAGTTCTCATTTTATTTATCTTCCAGATTTTTGAAAAATAGCACAGTAGATATAACTCTATTAGTCTGCTTCTTTCATCTTCAGGGATTTGTTTCTTTAAAAATCAATTGAGAAATCTCTTTTAATAGGGTACATTTGGATACAGTGCTATAAGTGTCTAACACATTCCTAATCTCATCTGTTTGTTTAATGCTCACCAGGCCTTTCTTGCTATTCTGTTTAAGAGCCCCTGATATTTTTAGTTTCAAAAGGAGAATTCTATTTTCAGCAGCTTTCTGGTTAGCTTGCAACTGGTCTGTTGTAATTATTGCTAACAGATCTGTGATCCTGAGGAGACAGGATCTGCTCCATAGTCTAGTCACTGGAGAGGAACGAAATGACAATGAAAAAAAGCATCTTGTGGACATCAACAAGTTCTGGTTTAGGCTGCAAGTCCTGATGTCTATGGAAAGCACAGGGAGAGATGGAACGCGGTTGTTCATGTTCAGGAGTCTGCACAGAATCATTCAGGTTGGGAAAGAACTTTAAGACCATCAGGCCTGACCATTACCCCAGCAGTGCCAAGTCCACTAATTCACCAGCTCTAGCCTTTTTTCTTGGAATTCCTGTCATCTTCCTCAGTGCAACAGAAGGTAAGGCAGGATTTCTTCATCTCAAATTAATGACAAACTTCTCCCCACATAACTTGGATTGAAGTACAGAAGGTATTTCCCTTAGCAGCTGGGTAGCAGGTGTGTCTGGCTGGACAAACCCATGGCAGGCAGCAGGAAGTGTTCTTGGAAAACACAGTGTGAAGAGTGCAATAAAGCCGAACACACTGTGCAGTAAGCACTGATGAGTGTCACCCCCATTCCTGTGCCCTGAGCCTGTAGTTCCAGTGAACAGTAACTGGGAAGCTGCTGAAAAGTTCAGGAATAGCCTTTTTAGGTATGTTTTAATAAGTGTTTAACCCAGTATCTTGAAACTATCCAGATTTGGAGGTGTTGTGTTCCCATGGGAACTTAGGGAAATACTTGTTTAAACTTTTCATTCTTACTAACATGCTCATCCCAGAGCTACCAGACTTCAGAATCAGGCTATATCCACAGTAAAATGTATTCTTGTTAGAAGAAAATACCCCATGATCCTGAATCTTGGTTACTGACAGTCATGATATCTCAACATTAAAGAAGAAGAATGTGTATACAGTATTTCTGAGACTACTAGAAGAGTTAGCACTGAGATTGCAGCTGAAGCAAATCGTAGTTAATGGGAATTTTATGGTACCCTGGCCAGAAAATGTGCATGTCTGTGATTCACCGTTTAAAATATACCCATGACACAGATTGAAAGATTTGTCTCATTTTAATGAGCGTTGTTCATGGGGAAAATCCTGATGCAAAAGTGTGTCCTGCTTTTTGAGCTGAGTATCGTCTGTCTTCAGCGTGGATTTGCTGTCTTCAGTCTGTGGAAGTTTGCTACCGTAGCCTGGCCCTGAGTGCTCCAGTGCTGCTGCTGCTTCCATGAGTTTGACAAGGGCTTCGGAATTTGTCTCCCCTTAATGTCTCTGCCTAGCTGGCTGTCTTTCTTCCTTATTTCAATGTTGGGTTTCACTTCATGACATATTTCTGCTGCCAGCAGAGTAAAACTTTGAATAACTCCCCCAACTTTGAAATACCTTTTTTTTTTATTTTAATAGATGGTGAATTTGCTACTCTGTGCATGAATGGCGCTCCAGCTCTAATGAGTAGGGTCATGCTGTTTGCCTGGCAGAGTCAAGGAGTGAGTTTGCAGTGGTGTTAATTTTATTAAAAAGGCCTTACAGAAGCAGAGTGAGAGTGTGTGAGGGTGTGACTGCAGTAGACAGCCAGAGGGAAATCACAGAGACGGTGAATGGATTCAGCCAGCCTGGGCAAAATTATTGTCTCTATTAAAAAGCAGTCATTGTTTCTAATAGCCATGGGTTTAATTCTCTTCTTTGTGAGACCTGATTAAGTAAATCACCAATAGTTAAAGGCATGTGAGGCAGACAGGTTTATCCTGTGAATGCTTATATCTGCTTTGGGTGAGGAGATGCCACATCTCTGCCATCAGCTGCTAAGATCATATAGGTGTAAACAGGCAAAGCAAGAAGTTGTAATTGGCAGCGGGTGGTTGCAATGCTCAAGAAGAAAAGAACTATATTGCAAGAAAAAAACCCATATTTTGCTATTCTCGTTTTGGGGAAGTGTTGGAGACAATGCCATGGTTCAGAGAAAGTCTTAGCATAGTTGCCTGAGAAACACCTTATATTTTTGTTACAGGTGTAAGTGCCTGGGACTTTAATCCTCATCCCTCCTCACCTCTAGCTCCAGAAGTGAGTTAAATCAAAGCTGCAGCGTCTCCCCAACTTCTCCGTGTCCCATTGCTCCGTGTGTTGTGGATGCTGGAGCAATCCTCTGCTATGACTCTGGGCTCTAAAGGGGATTGTGTGGCTTGCCCCAGAAGTTAACAGGAACAGAATGAGGAGGACAAAAAATGAGGCAATTTAAATATAAACACAAAATAGCCTTCTTCTTACCAGACATTCATTTTAGGTTACAGCTCTCTGTCTGGCCTTTCCACTCTGCATCCCATTGCCTTATCTGCTGTCTGAGACAGTTCATCCTGAAACTTTCCTTATCCTGGCTTCTGAATTCCTTTCTGGGGCCATGTGAGCCTTGGGGCAGTGTGCAACAGATGCTCTGTGGTTTCTGGGGGACAGGAAAACTGGTAACAAAGCAGAACTGATATGGATGAGGGGTGTCTGGTCCCTTTCTTAACCCTGACCCTTTTGTAAGAAAGATGTGGTTCTGAACGCTGTAGTGCCATTTTCCTGGGACATGGGATTATTTTAGATATTTCAGAATTAAGTACTTCAAAGTCAAATCTGCAGCTGAGTGCATGCATTAGAAACAAAGTGCATCATTTCACAGATGTCACGCTACTTTTAGTGGCTTCAGAACATGATTTTACAGCTTAGGAGGGGGGTGGGAAAGGAACAGCAAAAGGTAAATGCATATTTCAGTTCTTATGTTTTTAAAGTAGATGAACTCAGTTTGGGTAATTATGTAAGAAAAGACATCAAGTGTTATAATGGAGAAAAAGTAAGGAGAAGGAACACAATTTTTTCTGCCTTTTCTGTTTCTTCTAGCACAGAACAATTAGCTTAAATATGCCATTTCAAAGCTTAAGAAGCTTTTATGTGGAAATGCTTGAGAGATTGTTACTGTGTGCTGATGTGAAAAAAAGGCATTTATTTTCATTTGAGCAGCTGAAAAGATAGTTTTTTGTGATGTCCTTCAAAAGGCGGCGTTTTGTTTTGCTTCTATGAAATTGCAGTAAATCCTTGGCATAACTTACTCCTGTGAGTGGTGTGTTCACAGTAAATCATTTCCCACAGCTGCCTGTCCTAGGGATCACAAAACTGTTTCAAGTTCTGCAGGTACCTAGTAGGCATTCCCAGTGGAAATGGAACATTGTGTACAAACACTAAATGTATTTAGAAAACAGGACTAATTCTCAGTAATCTTTGCAATGCAGATTGCTCTTTTGGTAAAAGAACATCCAGGCTGCATTAAACCTCACTGCTGCTGTGCTGCTTTGGTTTGTGTACAGTTTGTTACTTTGTACTCCTAATTTCACAAAGGGCACTGGCAGACTCTTGATTTCTTGTCCAGGTGATTAATTTCATCCAGCTGCTGCATACACAGAGGTAGTCCTGGCTTTAACCTCTTCATTTACTATTTAGGTTTCCCAAGGACGGTGCAGTGCCAGCAGAAAGAAGTGTGTTCACCTCGTCTGTCCCAGTCATAGGCTGGGGTGTAACGTGTTGCTGGTGCAAATAAAGCAGAGTGTTGGGAGAAGACCCTTTGTCTCGTTCTGTTGTCCTGATAATCTCCAGCAAAAGATCGAGAGAGCAGCAGGGGACAACAATTTTCCAGTAATCCTCCCTCCGAGTAAGAATCAATGGGAAACGGCAGCGAGGTCTATGGCTATAGAGCTAACTTACAGCATGTGATTATTTCTTTTGACCTCAGTGAGAGGACTCCTGTCCTGTGTTATTAAATTATGTAAGTTATTACTCACTGAATTAAGGCCTTGTGTGTTTCATTTTCACCTATCATGTTTTAGGGGTTTTTTTTCCCCGTTTTAGTAATGTGAACTGATGGTTTGAAAAATTGTATTGCTTCTTACAGGAGAAAAAAGAGACTAAAATATTAATGGTGTGGCATAACACTTAGGTTGTTCCATGACTAATGAATATGTAGCAGTTCTATTTTCTACTCAAACACAAAAATTGTCAGAATACAATTAGTGTTATTTAGAAAAAATAAAAGTGTTTATCTAGGAAATTAATTTCTCCAAGGAGCACTATTAAAGGCTGTGCAGCATGGAGAAACCTAGTTGAGTGTGTTGGTGATCTGTTTCTAGAGGTAGAAACATTTTTATTGAATTGTGTCCTATATCCCTGCACCAGTTTTGTCTTTTTCTTTGCTGTACCATAGATGCTAATCACTGGAAAGAGCACAGGCATCCAATCCAAGCTGCTGTTCAGGCATCCCTTTCCCTCAGTGGAAATAAGGAGTGCACATCCCCACTTTGCTCCCCTGCCTAAACAAATCCAAGTTGTCCTTCTGGATTTTATAGAAGCGGCCCAGAACTAAGCCATCTTGCCACAGAGAAAGCAATGATTAGGATTTCAGGAGATTAAATTTTGTGGAAGCAGAGCATGTTTCATGGGGGCAAAGACAGAAAACTCAGCAGGGTTGCCTGTCCCATGAATCTACATTTGGATCCTGAACGCACCACACCAGAGAGGTTTTCCAAGGAAGTACATCTTGTAGAAGAGCATCCAGCTGTTGGATCACAGGAGTAAAGCTCCCACCACATCTGTGTGGGATTATCAAAGAAATTGGGTGAAGTCTCCACCTCTCCTTTGCTAAAAGAGCTCACTGATTCTGTTTGACTCTTACATTCCAAGGCCCCTTTTCAATCTCTTTGGTCAGCTCTCAGAATTCCTGCAGTTTTCTGTTACTCTCTACACACCAGATGTGATTCAGAGAGCATCTCTTTGACATTCCATTTTTTGAATTTTCACCTGTTTAGGGGAAAAAAAGGGAATGTCTGGCAGCATCTCCCCTGTTTCAGGCACAGACTTTCTGCTTTGTGCCTGTTGTGTCAGGTGAACTTGGCAATAGGAGAGGGCATCCCATGGATCTCTCCCTGTGTAAGAAAAACACACCTTCCTCCCATCACTTGTGGAACATGTACATGCTTGGGGGTTTTTTTCAGAGTTGGACGGCTTGTCCCAAGCCCTTCTGCTCCTTGATACCTTGGAATCATTTGTCTCTCACTGAAACAATGTGCTGGTTTCATAATTGGCCCGAGGCCACAAAGCAAAGTTACAGTCTAGGGATGCTGCTGACTGTGGTCTGGAAGGGAGAAAAAAACCCAGATTGGCCAGAAGCAACTAATTGGTGAGTGGCAGGAACACCTGAGAGGTCATGGTAAATCAAGAAAAATTGCTGGTGTCTGAAAACACTGGTGTGGTACAAAGCTGCAAAAAAATGGGATTCGGCTTTCTGAGGTGTTTTTGTAGCACTTGGCTTTGTTCTTTCTCAGCAATGTAACAGCACTCTCAGAAAAGTGGGATTATTGGTATCCAGCCACAGTGTTGCAGGTTTTGGGAAGCTAAATTGATACAGCATTTGTTTATTTTCTGGCAGACTTATATGCATATGTAAATTCTTCAGTAACAGTGCAATAGGTCGTTAGCAAAGCTGAAATTCAAACTTCCTTTGCAGTGAATTCCAGTGCACTTCCCAAGGAGCAGCTCTGGAGGAGTGAGGGGGCCCTGTGGCTCCATTCCATGGGATGCAGAGTCGTTGCTCACGAAGGTTCAGGCATTTGAAGGAAAGGGGGCAGCTGGGAAGAAAAAGAAATCTTCAGCCTCTGTGTTAGTGTATTTTACCCTTCAATGAGAAAAATGTCTTTCAGTGTTTGTTTGGAGGTAAGGTCAACCCAGTGACTCTTCCATTATATATAACCCAAGTCACAGGCTTCATCTTCTGTTCTGGAGATTTATTTGACCCGGAGAGACCAGTGAGGAGCTGCAGCCAAGGGAAGAAAACACTTTATTTCTCAAAACTGATGAAATACCAGATGTGTGCCCACAGTGAAAGAAATTTTAGGCTACGGTTACCTGAATTCATTTGCATAAAGGAATAAGAAAATTTCTGTCGTGTCAGCTTATTTCATTTCCCGGGATGTTCTTTCATTTTGGAGGATTACTTTAATTACTGCAATAATTATAATTTAACCCCATTGCTGCGTGCATCCCAGTATATGACTGCAGAGAGACACCTGATTCTTGCCTCTAAAATCTGCTGTCTGTAGACTCCAGTGTAAGCTGAGGAACTGAATGGTGAATACAGAGAGCTTCTACCAAGAACAGCTGCTCTTGTTACTTTAATGAGTATGAAAATCTTTTTAAAGAGAGTGAGTATTAAGAATGATTTGAAAGAGGAAATAAATGTTTGTATTTTGAAATATTTTTGGAAAATAAACCTGTCAGTAATCTCAGGGTTAGCAGGGAACTTTTCCAAAGCAGGGATTAATGTCTGTTTAGAGAGGAGGATTCTTAGACAAGCTGTTGAATATTCTGGTCAGTGGGTTCAGTGAGCTGCTGGGGCCTGACTGCCAGCTCAGGGGTTGCTCCTCACAGGCTCCTGCTAAGTCAACAGGATTTAATTTGAGGTTGTGTTTCTGTCATGCCAACTTGGTCAGTTTGTTGGCTGCTCTGTCAAAGTTACAGCCTGGTGCATCAAAGCTTGAAAGCTGCCACACAGCTGGCTGAGTCCAAGTGATCAAAATTAACTCTGTAGGAAAGATGCATCGTATGAAGGAGCACAAGATGGGGTAGGCATCAGGTATGCAGGGAGAAAAATGTGAGGAGGGATTTTTTTTTTCTTTAAAACTCTGTTTTATTAGAATTTCTTTGGATTTGGTTTACTTAAACTTATATTAGTCTATGCAGTCTATTGCAGGCTGAAGGTAGAATGAAAAGAAGCTGCCAATTCACAGAAATTTTTCAGGTCAGAACTGTTATTGCTAATTGCAGAACTGTCAGTGTCATAAGATTGTATAATGTAAAGGCATTTTTGAGTATTACTTAATATCTACCTGCTTGTCTTGCACATCTGAAAGTTCTTCATCTGCCCAGTTATGCTTCACAGAGCATGAGTCCAGGAAATGTAGGTATTATTGTGCTTTAATTTCATAAGCAAATGGTAGACTCAGGACTGTTGACTCGTGGTCACAAGGGTGTCAAGCAGAGCTTTGAGGCAATTATTGAGGATTTTAGTTCACTTAGAATAGGATCTGGCTTGTGAATGAGACAGCATTAATGTGAAACATTAGAGTTCCTTCCAAGACAATGTGTGTATCACAGCAGACAACGTTTTACCTCTCCATATGTTTCCCAGTTTAAATAGGAAGCCAGAGAAATCATGAGGAGAGGAAATAAACATCCATGTTCATGGGTGTGAACTCTTAACAGCAATTAAGCTCAACAGATCTCTTAGTCAATCAGATTAGCAGTTACCTGAGTCATGGCTTGTTCCACCAAGCTGAAATTCTGCTTGCCATATAATTTAGGATTCATGTACATACGATTATTGAAAATATAAACTGGTACCTTAGGGCAGGAAATGCAAAAAAATGTATAAAATGTATAAAACTATTTTTTAATATTTTGGGGAGTAGTGTTATGTGCCTTAAGCCTCCAGCTTTTATGTGATAAAGTCAAATTTGATCAAAACAACACGTGCAACCTGCTGTGCTCCCCTTGCCCCTTAACTAGTGGCAGAATATCTGCTTGTCCCATCTTGTAATTAGATCAGTCTTAACTAGTTCTGCTCAAAATTGTCTGTGTAATGCCCAAATATTTCCTTTGACTTCACTGACATTATTCCAGATTTATACTTGTGTGATGTAGAGCAGAAATCTGCCCTGGAGAATGTGGAACCCCCAAAGGCATTCACAAAGGCCATTTTTTAATAATAATAATACAAAAAGAAGATGTTACAGTTGAATGTCATTTGTCATTGTCTCCCGTTTGTCTGTGCGTAGTTGTAAAGGAGGAATGCAGGAAAGCTCTCCCATTAGCTGCTAGTTCAAACCTAGTTCAAAAAGAAAGCCCAGTGCCCCCAGGAATCTCTTTTGAGCAGTGGGCTGATCTCTGCAGGTCGCTGTTGGGAGTCACTTTAAATCAGCCTGTCCTTTAGCTTTGCTGGTTGCCAGAACCTGTTATCTGCAATCCTGGGTAACTGGCAACTTTAAAATGTAATCGAGGATGTTATGTTCAAAGCACAGTGCTTTCTGAGGAGGGTTTTTCAATTCAACAAGCCGTCTTCTGATGCAGTGAACAATGACCTCTGTCCTGTTTTGGGTAAAGCTAACATGGAAGGCTCTGGCATTCTTTAAATGTCCCAGCTAAATATGCTTTTATATTTCTGAGGTCAGAAATGCAGATGACATTTCGAAGTCTTGGTTTTACTATTTATTCTCCTAAGTGATTTCCTTTTACTCTGCGCTACAAAAGGAGTCCAGGCATAAGGGCTGTTCTTTTATAATGCCACATATTTGTATTGCACCTCTTACCTGGGGATATGAAAATAATTTGCAAATGTTAATTAAGGGTTCCACCTCAGTCAAGTGGTGCAGGGCATTGACAGGTTTTCTCTGGGAAAAGAATGAGTTAGGGGAAGGTTGGTGAGCAGTGCAGGGTCCTGTGTACCATCTCACTGACCTTAACCTCTCCTGACTGCTCTGTCTTTGCCCTTCCTTTACCTGCTGCTTTGGTCTGAAACGGTTTATGGCAAAAACACCTTCCCAGTGTGGGTAAAAAAAGCTCCTCTTTCATTCTGGGCTTTAGGAACACCATAACATAAATGGATTTATGCTCATGGGCTCCATGTGGTGTATCTGCTGCTGGATCCATGAGAAGGAGCATTTGTGTCATGTTTGTGTCACGTTGGCTGTGCAGAGTGTGGGTGCAATGGAGCCGTGCCTTCCCTCCCTCTCTGCTCCTTCCCCAGGTGGCTGCACAGTCTCCTTTCTCCTTGGGAAGGTGAGCTGTGGGTCAGGCCAGGGCTGGGGCACCTGGGAGCAGCTGGGCTGAGCTGCTCTCAGCTCTGCAGCTGCAGAATCCAGGGAGAGTCTTGGAGCGGCTGGCAGCAAACTGGGCACCTGCAGTACTGCCTCTGTCTGTGTCCTGGTGTGATGCTGGGCTCTGAGAGTGCCTACCTAATGAGCACTGAAAAATGGCCCACTTACACTGCTGGGTTTTCCAGCAGACTAAGGAAAACCTTATAATCAGCTCGTGATTAGCAGGTAGTAAATTTTGCTGAGCAGCGAGGAAGGATAGTGAGAAACTGTGTTATTTTAAAAAACCCCGTCTTGTACCTGCATGAAACGGCTCTGCTGTGGCACCACTGCAGCCTGGGCTGCCTTAGCAGAGGCTGTAGGCGGATTTCTGGGGTGGCAGGTTCCCAGGGTGGGAAGATACTGAGCAATTCCCAGCTCTGAAGAGGAAACAGGGACAAACTCTATCACCCAGCCCTTGCTTGTGCTGTGCTCACTACCCTGACAGAGCAGCTCATCCACAGCCTTGCAATCCCCTGTATTTTGTGAAATGTTGAGGAACTACAGGAGCTGTGATGCCCTGGAGCATCAGGCTCAGTAAGACAATGTTAAGAAATTATGGAAATGTGCTGGTGATGAAGGGTAAACATCGGAGCTGTTCATCAGCAGCTGCAGATTCTGCTCATCAGAATATGGACCAGAAATTTCATGGCTGGAAATTTGTTCTTTGGTCCTTACCATCCTCATGGATGGTTCGTGGTGGCATCTGTTCTGAGGATCTTCTCCTGCCTTCTCCCTACCACAGACAGAGATTTAAGGCCTGGAGCAAGTTCATCCATTATCCTGGGGGAAAAGCCAAAATTTCTTCTAGATTCACTGCCAAGGTTGCAGGATTGTGTCTTCTGTTAGGAAGACTTGATTAAGACTCTGCAGATGATACCTGCAAGCAGAGTTAAAAGGTCAGTTTAGCTTAGATCTCTTAGTTCAGGTCCTAACCTGTGGCTCCTTTAGCCCTGTCAGATGCTGGTGGAAGGTTACATTTGGTTTTAGGCTAGTGCAGGAGGAAGGAAGGAGATGTCCAATAGTGTAAGAACTGCAGAAAGTAAAACTTGGATTTTTCACGTGCTCATGAGCGTGTTTGTGGCTTTGCAGCCAAGGGAGTTGTATCCCATGAAGTCCAGGTGACGAGTCTAGGTTTTCCGCAAGACAAATTGTTTGGTTTCCATTTCATGCAATATTGGAATGCAGCTAGACTCAGGGGGGTTTGTGCCTCTTCACAGATATTTGAAAAGTGGAGATGCTGACCCTTGAATTGTACCTAACAGTACCATTACAGGGAAATCTCTTCTGTCAGTAACTACTCTATCCTGGCCTATTTTCCCCCCAGCAGCTGCACAGCATGGCACCAGCAGTGTAATTCAAGTCTAAATTTACGGATGTCTGTTAAAAGTGCGAGTTGCACTCTCATGCACTGCTTGTTCTCAAACATGTTAAAGCAGTTAGAAAATAAAGGAGTGGAGGGAAAGAAGGCCCAGGAATGTAATAATAAGAGTGGAAAGCACATTTTCACGTCTAGTCATCTAAGAAAAAACACGTTAAAGGATTCTGAGAGAAGGCTGAAAGCTTGGGGCTGTGGTGCGTGGCTCAGAAATTTTAGAGGGGAAATGTTCATCCGTGGAGACATTGCCTTCTTCTCGCTCTGAAGGGCTGGTGAGCTCAGCCACAGCAGCAGGAGATAATCAGTTCTGTGTTCCTTCTGCATTCGGAATTGTGGTTGAAACCATCAATAACCGGGGATGCAAAGACAATGAGGGGCTTCAAGTGGTGGAGAACAAAAAGCTTTCTGAATACTTTTGAAAACCCCAGACATTAGCATCACAATCCTTTCACTGTCTGTTCCCATGCGCTGATTATAGCTAACCTGCTTTGGCAGTAAATATTTTTGACCCTTTCAGGGTGAATTCAGTCCCAGGGATCTCCCCTCCCCCAGCAGTTTCCTGGTGACCTCTGTAGTGGCAGTGTTAGTTCCCTACCTCAGCATTTTATTTTTATAATGGGTTAGAGCTCTCTGGTCTCTACTTCACCCCAGTGTGCTGTTTCTGTACACTTTCTTTATTTTTTTGTTCCCTTTTTTTTTTTTTTTCTGTCCTTGATTGGCACTGTGGCTTGACTGTGGTTTTGAGGGTTTTTTTGTTGTTTTTGCTGTAGTAAGGGCCCAAACAGCTGGATTTCTCCTTTTCTCTATCTCTTTGTATTGTCTATTTTTCTTTACACCTTAATGAGCACCACACTCCCTAGGTTTTCCTGTATAATGCAGGTTAATCAACAGGGATTCTCCAACATTTTCTTAAATTATCCTGCCCTTAGCTGTATTATTTACTGCTTATTCTTTCTCTTCATTGTCAACTCCAAAACAAGAAACTGGACTTTGTTTGTGATAAGCAATATGCAAATAGTGGGAGAGATTCTATGTCAAAGAAACTGAAACTTGGGAGATGAAGGATGGGAGGAAAGATGGGGCCCAGGGTGGTGAGCTGTGCTTAAGGAATCTCCTTTTAACACCATGTGCTTCAGCACAGCACTCTAGTTCCTGAGGAGTTAAAACAAAAGTAATAATATGTGTGAGGGGGAAAATATATTCCTAGAGATGTCTTTCAATATGCACTCATGTACCTGGGAAAATGGGAGAATGAAGACAAGGCAATATTCTCAATTCAGAGTGATTTTTCCCCTGGTTCTTTATTCATGTCTCTTGGTATTCATTCTTCTCTTTGTCTCACTCTGACCTATGATCATATAACAGTAAGAGCCTGCTGTGGACCGGAATTCCAAAGCATTAGATGATGGATAAGCTCAGCCCCAGAGGACTCACAGGGCCCTGGGCAATAGGCAGGGGCATAGGAACAGGATGAGCCTTTGGGATGAGCAGGTGTGGGGAAAGCTCACAGCAGCAGGGTCACACAAAGGGACTACAGGGTCTAGACAGGCGTGGGAATACTCTTCATTAAAGGTATTATTTATAAATTAATTTGCAAGGTAGGGATGTGGGCTGGCTGGCTGTTAGACCCACAGAAGGGAGAGCATCCATGTCCAGAGATAAAGCATTGAGGCACATAGGGGCCCTCAGCAGCATCTCACAGTTACCCTCTTTTCCTTTTACCTCCCTCCCAGACCTGGAGAGGAAGATGAGCATCCTCCAGATAATATACTGAAGGGGTGATTAAAGAAAAACTATTTCTCCTTTTTTCGTTGATTTCTTCATTTCTGTAAAATCATTTGTTCGCAGTTCTCTCTTGCCAGCTCAATACACTTCAGGTGTTCTGTTGCCTTCTGAATGCTGCTGCTTCTAAGCTCCTCCCTTCCCTTGTGTCTCTTACCAGTTCTCTCTTCATCATCTACCTCTTTCCAGTCTCACTTTCCCTGCTTTGAATCACTTTCTGAGAGTTTCGTCTGTGCCTTTTCCCTCTCTGCAGACTGGGGAAGGTGGGGGCAGCTTTCTCTAAGTGAAAGGAATGTCTGTGGGCATGTACCTTAACTCTGTGAACAGCAGAAGAAATTGAATTGTCGTTTGCAAGGCTCCTGAGCTGAACTGATGCGAGGCACTTTGCCATGTAAGGGTGTTACAGGGAGCTGTACTCTTAAATTTTGAGTTAGAGATGTCAGCGGTGGTTACCAGGGAAACTTCTAAAATTACACTGGCAATGTCTCTGCTCAAATACTGTATCAGATCTTGGGAAAATGGCACCGAGTGAGCAGGCGGAGATGGATTGGGAAAGTGTCACTGTGTAAGACTCAAGGATGCTTTACCTACAAATAAAATAAAAATTTAATGCTTTGGGGTGATGCAGGGTCTCCAGCTCTGCAATCCTAAACCAGGAAAATAGCACGAATGAAGTAAAAAGCAGTGGTTTTCTTAAAATGTCAATCAGACAATAGATTTCACAGGTTGGTAGTTAACCTCCATTTTGCGTTTTGTTTTTCAGCACTAAGGAAAGAAGAGTTGCTTCTAACAGAGAATTCACGAAAATGGTAATTTACTACTAGAAACTAATGGGAGAAGACACCCTGCACTCTGCCACCCCCAAGGCCCCAGACAAGGCAAGAGTGTAGATGGATTATTCATGCATATTTAAATATATGCTAATCAGAAAGAACATTTGGGATTTAAGTTACTGTCAAAAACCCATAAAAGGCAAAGTTACAATTGCAGGTCCTTTACCTGAATACTGTTATACCTTCTCTGGCTGAGCTGGCCTGAGCCACAAGCTGCTGGGGATTGGGACAGTACTTTAATCACTCCCTATTTTCCCTCTGCTGGTTCTCTCTTTTGGTTACTTATTGGAGGATGGCCAAAGGTCATTTGTTGGTTTCGATGGTCTTGGGTCTGACTTGACACAGCTGAGCTTGTGCAAGGACAAACATCTGTCCTTCCTGGAGCTGTTGGTTCACTGCTCCTTGGAAGGATGGGCCTGTTATCCTCTGCCTGTGCACCCGTGGGCCTAACAAGAATTTTTCTATAGCTGAGCTGGAGGTACAAGCATTATGTCCCACATTTTGCTTGTCTAAGTTGGACATAATTTTATTTTTGCCTTGAATGATACAAAATACATTAATCTAAAATAGATGTTTGTGTATGTAAGACAATTTTGCTTTCAAAATGCGTTCTCTGGCCACATAGATTTATTATTCATAACAAATGTTGTTGGATCAGGCTCTTGATTCAATAACACTGGTGAAAAGTACAGTTACATTTTAATACATGTTAAAAATACCTCTTGTTGCGTGGTGCTCGCTGCAGAGTGCTGATGCATTAATGGGATGACTTTTGCCTCTTCCATGCAAGTGCTCCAGGAACAGAACCTGAACACATGAGGAATGTACAGAGGAATGTGCTGCCAGTGACAGGTAATCCCCCAACCCCAGAACTCGGGAATATGCTGCTGTGAGGAGCTGATTGCTATGCTGAATCCAAACCAGAAAGAGTGCGACTAATTAATCACCATATGATTAATCAAAAGCTCGTCGTGCTCTGGATGTTATGCATGAAACAAAAAGAGCCTTAAGTAGCAAACTCTCCTGGGGCTATAAGGAAGGAATTGCAGCTGCTGCAGTGTGAAGAGCAGTGGTGCTGCTGCTGGGATGTGGATGGCTGCCCTGGCTCACAGAGCTGTGATCCGGTGTCTTTCTTCATGTGGACACCCTGGTGTAGGAGAGGGATTTCCTTTTGACACTTAGTGATAATTGAAGAAAATATCCCTTCAAAAATGTTAATAAAAGATCGAGCTCTATTTTAATTTCACCTGCATGCAGTTGTTGGGTTTTAGGCTTTGGTGTGACAGGATCTGCAGGCAGGGAATGTTCATGGCAGTCTAGTCCTGCAGAGCTGGTGGGAGGGTGGCTCTGAAGGTGAGTGGTGAGGTACAGTAGTATATGTTGACCTCCTGACGCCGTTTCTTTATGTTTCTTATTGTTTCACCGGGAATACATTTTTTATTCTTGATGTGAAAAGCTGGTGTCCTGAAAACTTCAGCCTTTTGAGTCATGTCTGTGCTGAAGAGGTGTTACAGTCTTTTTTTCCTTTCTGTAGCAGAAAGCCACTAATGATGCAGCCGCTCCTTTCCTGAGGAGCAGAGCTGACACACAGATCAGCAGTTCTGAGAAGCTGTGGGAACATTTAATGAGATGTACAGCAGCTTGCAAGCTGACACCCTGTGGAGAAGGGGCAGCTCCTGCAGCCCCTCTGGGCTGGCCACTGCTCTGCTGGGTGGGAGTGGGCAGAGCTGCCTGCCCTGGGTGACCTGACTCCACATTTTCCTGACCCACCACTGCCCAAGGTGTCTCCTTCCTTAGGTGTAGGGCAGAGACTGTGGAAATATTCCTTTTCCTCTGAAAAGCAAAGCTGCACTTTAGAACGAGAAGAATATTTTTCCCAGCTCCCCAGAAAACCCTGCAGGAAATGTAGGGGTTTTCAGCATCACAGGCAATTTTTCTTTTTCTCATTCATAAATTATATTTTAGGTACAATTATTTGCAGTACTCGGGCGTAGACAATAACAACACAAAGCTATTTCATGAAAACTTGGCGCTCTTTATTTAAATCCTACGAAAGTTCTTTAATCTTCACAAAGATGTGGAGAAAAGCTGAAAAAAAAATGTGTGTGAGTGTATAAGATATTCCTGTTTCTTTAGGGTAATGTTTAATGATCAGTCGGTGACTGAGTTTACATACATTAAATATTTATTTTTCTTCTGTAGAGCTGAATGGGGGAATGTGCTCACTTTCCTGCCAGATCACTAATTGGGTAAGCGTGGCTGCTCAGGGTGTTTCTGGAGCAGCAGTTCGTGCTGTGGTGCTTCTCTCGTTAAGGATTTTACTGTTTGTATTCCAGAAGCCACAAATTCTCCAGCTGGGGTAGGGGCTTTGATAAATTGTCATTCCTTATGCTTGAAATGTAACTTCATTGCTTCTGAGTAATAAAAATTGTCAGTTTGCATTTTTATATGTTTTTATATATTTTTACAGCCCAAATTTCTATTCATTCTCAGCATTTGCAAAATCATGATTTTACTGGAATCAGTGGGATTCTACTGGTTGATCGGATTGCAGAAACAAGGCTACCCACACGTGGGATGTGTGGGATTTCTTACTGCTCCTCATGTCTTCAATCTCAGATTTCTGGTGGGAGGCTTTTCTCAGACCTCTTGCTGTCCTCAAACCAGGATCATTCTTTTCTCAGACACGAAGTAGCCTTGGCTTTTCCTCAGGAGAACAGCATTCAGGAGGGGTCTGGCAACCAGAGGAATGAATCCTTTCTGCCTCCTCCTGTGGAGACTCTGATGCCAGCACCAATCTCCAGATCCTGTCTCACCTGTCCCTGGTGTGTTTCTGGGGACTCCTGCTCGTGCTGGGTTGAATCCAGCCCCAGACAGAGTCTCCTCCACCACTGAGGGCAACAGGCTCAGCAATGAGGGCAGTGCTCAGTGTTTGCTGGGGAAGGTACATTGAGCTGTAGGAGCTGACCCTATGAAGTTGTATTTTGGGCCATCCCATGTTCTTTCTGAGCTTTCCCTCTCACAGGACAAGGATTCCCTTCCACGCTGCTCCCTTACACACCCCTGGGGCCAGTTGTGATGCTGGCAGCCACATTTGTCTTGCTGTCCTCTGCTTTCCACCCTCTGATTTGCTCTTTAGCAGGAGAGCCCTTCTCAGGAGCTCTGTTCTTTGTCAGAGCTGAGCTGTGCCATCCCAGCCCAGCGGAGAGGAGCTGAGCTTGCACAAGGTGTGCGGGGAAGGATCCTCCTGCTCAGGAACATGTGGGCTCAGCGAATGAGTCACATGTTTCCTCTTCTCAAGAGAGCAATTTTATCTGCTGTTTATTTTATGTTCTCCCCCAGCTTCAGTTTGGGAGTCTCAGAAATCCTTTTAAGTCTTTTATCAGCTTTTGGGTGGAAAATAACATTCAAGTAGGGTATGGGTGCTCAATCTCCCACTTGTTTGCAAAAAGGCCCTGGGATACTGAGATGCTGCACTCTTCAGAGAAGAATATTTATTTGCTCTCTTTCGCCCTTTAATTTGGCATCATTTGCTCCCCTGAATGTTATTGCATAGCCTAAGTATCACTTTAAAAATGAAACTTATGTTGAGCCTTTAAAAGATTTTTCCCTAATGGAGTTTTAAATACAGATAACTGAACACATGGCATGCGAAGGCTTTTTATGGTGGTTGTTGTGGTTTGGTTATTCTTGATTGTTTTCTTTGTTATGACTGGCTCTTTTTCTTGGCACATTAAAGGTATTTATACATGGAGCACTCTAAGGAGGCCTCATAGCCAAAATATTTGACATTACAAAGGGTCAGAGCTAAAATTCTTAGAGCTCAGCTTAGAGTTACATTAATGAAATCCACAGCTGATCGTTTCTAAGGTCACATTGGGCAGGTTTATTTATCCCTTTGTAGCCCCTGAGCAGTCTAGTTAATGACTTCTGCTTTTGGATGGAAGAAAAACAAATAAAATTAATTCCACGCCGTTTCTTTGGAACTTTCATCTTTAAAAATATTTAATATTTATGCTATCAAAGTGAAAACTTCCTTAAGGTAATGACAAGTGAAGCAATTCAAAATACTCCTGCAAGAAGTGAGCTGTCAGCCTGGCGGTGTCGCTTCCTGCCCATCCCCCTGCTCCTCTCTTGACTTATCTGCCTTGGAGCTTTTATCTCATATGAATCTCTCCTGCCTGTAAGGTTGTATATAATGCTTTCTATATGAAACAAAGGTTATTTGTAGAGTGGTTTTGGTGGTTTTTTTGCTAAAAAAAATACAATTTATCTGAGCCACTCCACTGTTACAGTGTCTGCCTTAAAAGCAAGATTTTTCCTTTATAACCACATCCACTTAGACACACAGTTATGTATGTCCTTTATTATTGTAATTATTTATGAGATATTACAGTGTAGAAGGCTCAAACCTTGAGAAAAACCAAATTGTGGTGTTGCTTTAATTAGTTTGTTACATCATTTCAGTGTGGTAAGATCCATAATAAGGGAAACCCAGGCTCAGTGTGTTCTGTTCCAGAATAATCTACTGAATCAGTGGTTTCTATAAATAAGTTTAAAGCTAAAGTAGACATTCATGCATCTACTATCATTGACAGGAGCTTTTAATGCCTAAGTTATGAAATGGGTGTCACCTAAAGTAATTTTTTTAGTAGAGACTGATATCCGTGAAGGTGCCTGCAGGAAAGTTGGGAACTGTTCCTGCAGAAGTTTCTTTTTTTCTCTTGAGATATTAAATATATTCTCTGAGTTTGAGTAGTTGATTTATTTAGGTTGAATCTGGTGATTTTATGCTGATTTATGTATCCACATTTAATGTTAACTGATGTAACAGATTTATCATTGTTTCACACAAATAGATAAACAGATACAATACAATAAAATGAACCGCTAATGCATGAACACAATGTTTCATAATGAGAAATTATACAGAAAACCCTGGACACCCCAAAACAAAATATTTAAGGACAGAGATCAAGATTGGCTCTGCCAGGGTGTCCAGATGCCAGCAAGGCCGGCTTCACAGCAGCTGGGACAAAGCAGCACAGCAAACCAAGGTCCAATGCGATCATTTTTACTGTTAGAACGAACCAGAGAAACTCTAGCTGGGCCTTAACTTCTGAGTGCTTTGTTTTCTTTTATTTTAGAATTTCAATCCTTTATTTGATAAAGCCCGCGGGTATCATGCCCAACTTCAATGTGTGCTACGGAAGCTGTTGACAAGACAGTGGAGTGAACACAAAATGCAGCTTGCAGTGTGTTTATAAGTGTAAGTGATGTTTCAGCTCCTGGAGCAGCGTTGCCAGTGGGGAGAGGTAGAGAGGTGTCATCTATTTAAGAGTTTAGACCAACAGACAGAGAAATAGAGGAGATCTGAGGCCAGACAGCTTGCCAGTCCTCCTCCCTTTATCAGCCTGCCTGTCTCTCATCTCTAAAATTTCACATTGAAGAAAAAGCAAAGACTGAAGGGCCTTGATATGTTTTATAGCTGAGCAGTGTGCATTCAGACCAGTGCTCACAGGGAGCCCTGGCAGTTTTGTCAGCCACAGGTAGGTGGTTCCCTGCAAATCTGAGAGCAGAATGAGACCTTATTTCTTCAGTGAAGTAGGTGTACCTATTAACTCGTAATAAAAAGAAAGAAAAGCTGAACCGATTCTACTCTGAAAAGAGAAAATGAAATGTGTATTATAAAATCTCTGAATCCTGCTGCTTCTGGGAAACTGAATATTTTGCCCAGTTGTGCCATCTGCAACCTAAAACAGATGCCTTTCCCAAACAGAATAGCTTTCCTTTCTTTTTCCTAGAAATATTCTCCACTTAGGCCTCTTGTTGTTTTAGGGAAAAAAGTGTTGATTTATTCTGTGTGTCTTTTGTAGAAGGTAGTACTTAAAGTAGATTAAATCCAAGTTTCCCTCTTTTCATTATTTTAATGTTTTTTCAGGAAATGTTAATGCTCCTGTGCCATTTCTTAATGGTTTTGACTGTTTCTACAGAGGTCAGAAAGAACTACATTTCCTTCCATTTTTAGAACTTGCTTTTGTATCCCCTGTGTATTCTCTCAAATTATTGCATATAATTTTCATTCTTTTTTTGGCTTGTGCTCTTCCTGAAAGCAATGTTCTGTATTGCACGTTGCTCTGTAATCTTCTTAAGTCATCATTTCACTTGCACTGTAAATAGAAGTCCATTTGTGTAATTAATGATTTTGTTATTATAGGAACATTTTTTTTCTCCTTTAATTTAATTTCTCTTGTGCATAGCTGTCAAACATGCTATATTTAGCCCAGAACTATCCAGCAGAGTGTGTTTAGGGGCCTGTTTCTTGTTGGAGAAAAAGTTGAGGCTTTCAGGTAAGAAGCTACAATTTTGACCTCATGATTGTGAGACAGACTCTTCCCAAAGTGAAAATCAAACAGCTGAGCAGCAGTTTTTGCCCAGGTCAACATCTCTGAGAGAGCATGAGCTTCCCAGTCCCATTATTCCAATTCAGGACCCCATCCCCAAATCTCATCTATAGATCAGCAATCTTCATGTCAGGTCTCTTACAAGTGTAGGGAAGTGCTCAAATGCAAAGCTCATGAGTGAGGGGAAGAAGTGCAGAGGGAATCAGTGACTGGCTCATGAAAGAAAAAGACAAGACGTGGAAGAGACTGCAGAAAAACAAAAGGTAATAATAGCAGATTAAAAAAAATGCTCAATGGCGTAACACAAGAGTGGAAAACTCATACCCTCAGGATGTTCTCAAAAATTAAGAGAGTATCTCTGAATTCAGAGTTGTTTATGTTTGACTTTCACTCTTCCTGTCAGTCTTCTCCTGACATGAGAGTGGGTTTTGCTGCTGGCGATGAGCCTGAAACACCATCAGCTCTCATCGTGGCACATGGACTTTCTCCAGACATGGGATCTTTGCCTTTGGAAGAATAACCTGGCTGTGCTGCTTAATAAGAGGAAACATGCACAGTCTACTTCAAGATTTTTTCTACTTTAGCCATATCTAAAACAATCTAGGCAATCCAAAAACTGAGGTGAGAAAAGACGGAAGTAATTCCAGCTTTACTCTAAAACTGTTCACTGATAGGCTTTCATTTCCAGCAAGATGGAAGAACTCTCCTTACTCCTTTTCAAACAGAAAAGGGATTTCAGGAAATGCAATTTTGAGTTCTCTGCTTGCTGTCAGGAAAACGTATCTGTGTTTTTCTCTTGTGTTGGTCCCAGAACTGATTGAAATGCATGCATTTGTCAGTGCATTGCTATTTAATTTCTTTAGAGTCCCCATATCTGAATTTGATATTTTGTATTAAAAAGGAATTACCCCCAACCCTTCGTTATTATGAAAAAGCAGAAACCGAGAGATGTCAGACACTGATGTAACCATATTCTTTTATGACCCTGTCTTGCCCTTTATAAAAGCCAGCTTAAGTTGGTTAGAAATGCCTGTGATTGCTCATCTTTTCTAGTCATTACTTCCTGCATACACATAGCAGAAGAAAAGTCTTGTGCCAAAGAAGATTAATGAAAATCTACATTACACTTCATTCAAAGCATCTGCCTGCTTTGGAAGTCATGCACTGGCACACATACTAATTAGAGCAGAACAAAATGTGCCTTTTTTAAATTCTTTTGGGGAAGAAATTGAAAACCAAGAAGCTATTTTCTTCCTAATTTTTTTTAAATGGTCACACCAGCTGTGCACATCAAATATCTCATATGCAATGTGCATTTTGTAACTGATACTGCTGCAGGGGTTAAATTAATAATTCTGCTTTCTCAGAAAAAGCACAACATAACAATCATCCTTGAAGAGGGAGAAATCTGCTTTTCTACAAATCAAAAAGTCAAAATGATCGCTAAAAATATATCTGCACCTTGAAAGAATGGCCTGATGCTCTGTGCACAGTGCTGGGTACTGGCTGCTGACTAAAGGGGAAAACAGATGGTGTATGGTGACTAATTTTTACAGTGGGAATAAAGCACAGGTAATAGTATGCCTGTTAAACAGAGAGAACTTTTGAGGAATTTCCTGGAACTGTGGAATGAAGTGTGCAGTAATACATGCTCATGCTGAAGAGATTTTCCTGCCTCGTGGCTGTGAAGGGCAGAGTGAGGAGGAGAATTGATCCACGAGAAGGTGAGGTTCTCCCAGTGCAGGTGTTGTACTGGGACAAACATTCCTTGTCCCTTTGTGTGCCTGCTGACTGCATGTTTTCCTCAGTGACAAGCTGAATCCAGCCAATCCAGCCTGTTCCTGGGCACAGCCTTGCCCCCAACCCTGGGAAATTCCTTTGCTGTGGGGAGCAGGACCCAGGAGGTGCAGGTGAGTTGTTGCCGTCGAGCATCTGAGTCCACAACCACTACCAATAAAAAACCCCATCAAACCCCCACCAAGCCAACAAAAAAGTAGCATAAATGCACTTCCAGGTATCTACTCCCAGAAGATGGATGTGCTTGGAAGAAAGCAATCTTTACACATCTCTTCATCGAGCTTGCTACATGACAGAATAACATCCTTCAGTCTGTCAAGTTTTTGCCATCAAAAGGCTATGAAATTCAAAGAAATGTGTTCTTTATACATTATTCAGTGTATCTTTCCAGTTGCATACTTTGTAAATAGTATTTTTAGGGGCTTTGAAATGATGAGAAGACAGGCGATGGCCAGTTTTCATTAGATTACCTTACAAGTTTCAGCAGAACACAGAATAATTCTCTATTGAAAATGGGACAGTGCATGAGGAACACAATCACCCATTTTTCCTAAATGGGCTACAGAAAAAGACCCTTCTGTCAGTGACATGTAGTTCAAGTGAAAAATCAGGGTACATTAGCTATGTGGCTCCAATTTTGTATGCAAATTGCCTTCCCACACCCTCTCAGTATTAGTGCTTTGGTGACAAGCAAAGAATGTAATTCTGTTTTGAGCTTTTTATCTGATGATAAGTCTCTGTTCTCACTGCTCCCTAACTTGTCACCACTGTGGTGAGATCAATTGCATCTTAAGTGCTTCAAGTCATAAGATATTTAGCATATATTCATTAAAATTCTGTGTTTTCCTCCATTAATATTTTTAAAGGAACTCCCTATGGTTTTGCGTTCCCCTTGGTGTTAAAGCTAATTTTCAAGGACTTGTTTCAATAAATTGTTAAGAATATTTCCTTAACATTAATTTCCTTTGTCAAGGGGAGATCATTGCTTTTCTTCAATTCTATTGAGCTTGAGTGCTCAAGGAGACATCCAGCAGACAGTGTTACACTGTCTGTAAATTGGCCTGCAAGGCTTTACACTGAAAAACTGGGATTGATTCCACCTCAAAAATTCATGACATAGATATATGTCTTCAGCTTAGAAAACCTGGCCCCAGAAAATAAAAACCTGAGAGCTTGGATTGTCCGTCTTAGTGAAGTCAAGTCCGAGGAATGTTAATATTGATAGGCATGAAGGAATTGTGGGAAGAGGGGTAAAATGTCAGGGAATGTCAGAAAGTATTGGAGGCAGACCAGAGCACAACACTGGCTCGAGTACTGACATACAGACCCTTGCCCCAGATACACTCAGGATGGAAATGAGCCATTTCTTAATGATTGGAAGACTTTGGCTTTGCAATAGATTTATAATGGCAGTAGCAAGAGGAAGCTGCCCCGGCAGAGGTCAGAGTGGCTGGTGGTGAATGGGCACTGGGGGTGTTGGGGCGTTTCTCCTGCAGGTGCAGGCAGCCCAGGCTGAGACTCAGCAGCCCTGTGCAGTCCTCAGTCTCCAGAAGCTTTGGATCTCATGCCACTGCCAAAATCAAGGCTTTGTGCTGGGGCAGGAATTTTGGTAATGTATTTTGGTATTGAATTTTGATATTGAATGTATATTGGTAATGAATTTTGGCATTTAAAGGGTTCAGGTTCTGTCAAAAACTGTCTGCTGCCTTGCGGAATAAAGGGGGAAAGAAAAAAAAAAAGATTTGTTTTTTAATAACTGCCAGCACAAGGGTTTTAAAATGATGCTAAAATAATTTATAGCTTCCTGCATCATATCTTCATTTCCTCAGCTATCATCTCCCTCCAATACAAATAAGCTATCCCAGTAACCCTGCTGGTAACCAGCACTGTGGTGATACGTGATCAAAATATATTTAAGTCTAAGAAGAGAAACACCTGATTGACACATGTTCAGGTGTATAAATTCTGTGTTTCTTTTAATGGAGCTCAAAGAAAGAAGCTGCTCTGAAGGGGGGGCTTGACAACAACACCTTTGACTGCTGCATTGCTTGGCTGGGCTTGCAGGCAGCTATTCTTTCAGCATGAAAAATTAGATTTTAGAGAGACACTTAAGGCTCTTTAGGGTGCAGTGTGGAATTAGCCTCCCCCTCTTTTCTCCCAAATGTTGTCATGTCAACAATGAAGTTTATGAATACTCAAGTACAGCATCAAAATGAAAACCAGTGCATAGTCCAAGAAGATGGAACAAGGCAGGAGTTTCCTGATCAGGGTGAGGCAGGAGGTGTGTGAATGTAAGCAGGGGCTGCTTTATCACTCTGATCTACTTATAATGACAATGAGTGAAGAAATTCTGGGCATGGGCTGACAAAGAGTCTTCCTTCAGGACTGGAAAGCAGCATCCTATCACAGCAAGTTCACCCTCAGAGAAAGTAGCAGAACACTGATATTATCTTCTATATTAAACTCTTACACTACAGTGGAGAAAGGGATACAACCAATACCAGAAAAGTGCCTGATAGGAAGAGAGCAGCAAAAGCATTTAGCAGAACTAAGACTGGCATGGACTGCAGATAATGCTAATAATGAGTATTAGGTTCTGCCCTTATCTCTGTCCTCTTTTTATTTTGATTGTTATAAACAAATTCCTAGAACTCTTATCACTTCATTGTCTCTTACACTGGGTGTGTTATTGAGATGATCTCATACACTATTTATTCTTCCTGATGTATTGAGATGGTTTTTAAACTGATGTATTCCAGTTTTGAGATGCTGGAGATATCAAAAGAATTAATTCCTTTTTAAAAGGTGGGGAGGTTTTTTGTTGTGTGTGGGGTCTGTGTGTGTGTGTTTGTTTTTGTTGTTGTTGCTTATTTATTTATTTGTTATTTACTTCTCTCTTTCACTTCCTTGTGGTTCTGGGAATGGGAGCAGGCAGATGCCAAGTCCCAGGTACTACTGGACATATTTCTCAATTAAAGTTTTAACTTGCATATCAAAAAAACTTGGGGCAACTGAGGTTTGGACTCCAAAGATTCCTTAGCACTGCCCAGGATGAGCCACATACTCGATTTTAGAACACCCTGAAGGTGCTGCAACAGCTCGGAAACAAATGTGTTGGCTAAAACCTGCTCCAATGTGTCAGGAAAAGACAGACTGGAATTAGGCAGATCTGAAGAACTTAGGCCTGTAAACCTGCAGGAGGCTGCTTAGGATAACAAGTAAATCCAGATTTAAATATTTAAACTTCTAAGTATCAGAAAATGAATGCGTGCGTTTGAAGCCCTGTAAATCTGTTTGTCAGCCTGTGTGTAAGGTAAGGTCAGGTGGGTTGTACCATCTGATTTACTCTGCACTGTAGCTGCAGTATTTCACTTCTGTCAAATTCAATTGCTGAACTTTCGTAAAGTGTTTATTTACTTGTTTCATTTACTGATGCAAATTCACATAAAATAGCTCTCCTTGCTGGAAAGGCAATCTGGGAGAACACCAAGGGTGCTCTCAGTTTCTGCATACTTAAGAAATGCTCAAAAAAGAAAAGTCTGTAGGATTTATTAAAAGTTATGATTTTATTCGTGAAATAACAGGAATATGTCAAGTTTGCTTGCTTAGGAAAGACTGGGAACATTACTGTGGAAGCATTACCAGAGATGCATCTCTGTTTTCCATATATAAATTGTATTTGAAGACAATAAGCTCTGATAGAGCTCTTCACTAGAAACACCATGTTTGGATTAATCACTGTATTTTCTGATGTCCTTTCTTGCATGCTGTGGACTTAAATAAAAATGAGCTGATCTGGCTTTGGCTAAGAGCAGTAGAATGGTCAGAAATATAATTCTACTCCAGAAGTGGACAGTGTCCTTTGATTTCAAGTTTGGCCTCCAATTCTTACATTTCTCAGTGTGTAATGTGGAAGTGGGCAGTACAGGCCTTATTTATTATTTATTGGTTAGTTCTTGGGGGTTTGTTTTGTTTTGTTTTTCATAATGGCCTCAATGCTACTGTAATGCTTAAAACCGAGAGAGAATTTGTTACCTCATAGTGCAGTCAAGTATATGCAATGACTGGGAAAGCCTGGCCTCTTCTGATTTAATAAAATGATGCTATATCTGGAACAAGGTAAAATTACTTCCTATTTATCCACACCCCTGCTGAGACTAAAATTAACCTAAAGAGGTGCTTAATGGCACCCACTAAGCCATCATATTAATTAAACAGCTTTATAACATTTGCATTCTGGGAAAGCGCCTTTTCTTTTATTTTCATTATTTCTTTTATTTGACACGGTAGAAATGATACGTTCTAATAACTCTTATGTCACTAGTGATTTTCAGAATTTTTGGGAAGCAGCTCCCACACTGTTCTTGGCTATGTATGTATATATATATCTTCTCATGAAAGTGGTGCTGGCAAAACATCTCCTGCCGTCACAGGCACTGACAGCTGAGGCAGCCTGGAAATGCCAGTTAATTTGGCCATTACAGATTTTATACTAAATCTTGTCTCCTTTTTAGGGGTGTTGCAGGGATACAGCGGAAGAGAGGAAAAGGCTGGCTGAGGGAGGACATGACAAGGGTCTGCTCATGATAATTCAAGCATGGAAAAAGCATCCAACTACACATAGTGATAAAATATACTCAAGATGATTGGTGGCATTTAGTATTGATTCTGTGCTAATAGTTTAGTTTCTTTCAGTGTGACATTGCCTGAAGATTTCCCAGGTACCAAGGAGTACAGTCTTCCTGGAGCCTGAGGGGCAGAGAGGCACCAGAGGAGCAGGGAATAACAACCAGGTCTCCTGCTTCATAGTCCCATATTTGCATTACATTAACATTTTTTCTTCTTCTTTTTGTATGTCACAGTGACATTGGTGCTGCTCTAAATGCACGAGAAGAAATGAGATTTGTGACAGGAAGGGGAAGCCCAGCAGAGGTTTGTACCAACATGGATAGGATGGATATGGATCTGCACAGGTACAGAAACATTTTCAGGGATGTGGTTCCCCTTTTTTTTTCCATCAGAATTGAAATGGAGCAGGCAAAACCTGGTTGTGTAAAGGGTTCAATTAACTTCCTCTTTATATAGACTTGAAAATTACTGTTTTTCTCCCTGGGTAAAGATGATATACATACTCTTGTTTCCAGACTTTTTGTAGTACAAATCCCTTTGTGTTTCCTTTGAGCCATTTCAGTAACACTCATGGCTGTGGATGACAGAAGCCTGAGGGGTGTACGCACCTTTTCCTTGCATGGCCACATATTTCCTTATCTTTTTCTTTTCCTGCTTTTCTCCTTACAAGTAAACAAAATAAGCAAAAAGTAATTTCCTTTTTTTTAAAAAAAATAAATTCAGATTTGTTATTTACAAATGGCCCATTATTCATTATGCTCAGTTCTTAAATCTATCAGAATTTTATTTGAAAGTCTAGTTTGCCTAAAGGCTGGACTCTACGCTTTTATCCCCTCAGCCAGTGCAAAGGCGGCGTACTCTGTCAAAGGGTGTGGTTGGACTGGATTCAGGGAATATTCCAGGTCACCTTCAGAAACCCAGGGCTGGGCAGAGAGAAGGAGCTGGCTGTCCATCCACCTGGGCTCAGTCATTCACAAAGGGATGATTCTGGGCCAGTCTGTGATTGCAAGGGGGAAACTTTATTCAAACCAGTAATTCTCAGGTGCTTGGTGGTGCCAGCACAAGGAAACCCTTTCAGAAGCCATGCTATGCATTCCTAGAGGTAGCACAGCTATCCATGTATTTTTGGAATTTGCTCCCTGGACCATGGCTGAAGCCTTCTGCAAAAAGGAAATAACAAGTCTGATTTGGGAGGGGAACAAGAAGAAACAGCTATTACTGATAAGAAATTATTGCAAGCAAAGCCCTGGATCCCATGCCAGTTGGCACGCTGAATTATCGACCAGATTTTCATCAAAAGGACTTGGATCATTCTGAAAAGTGATGCAGGAACATGTACTCGAGTCGAGATATCTAATGATCTAAAGCTTTGTATTAAATAACTGTTCAGCTGCAGTTACTGAGTCAGTCCTGCCCACCTTAAACTCCTTTCCCTAGCTTGGAGCATTGTAAACTCAGTGAAAAAATGCCACCTTCCTCTGTGTACGTTAAAAATAAAATAAATTATTAGCTTTTTAGAAATGATGAACAGTTGAATTCACAGTAATTGTCTGTTACATCATAACTTGCATTTACGGATTCCCACCGTGATACAAAAGCTGCAAGTATTTTTCCTTCAGCTGGTTAATGTATTCAGAGTCTCTTAACTATGGCTGGAAGTGATGAAAACATGTCATTTTTCTGACATGTATTCTCAAGCAGGAACTCTTACTTGTCTTTTGCAAGTACAATAGACTGTCTATAATAATATCTTAGCTCTAGCTGGGGTATTTTTGAAGCAGATGCTCATGTTAGTCATCAACTCTTGCACATATTAGTGTGCCTCAGATACACCAATATCTCAGTGAAGGCACTGGGGGTTTTCCCTGCATAGGGACATTCTGACATGAATTGGGGCTGCATTATCCAGCCCCTTGTGTCATGGTCTGTGCCAGAGGCAGAATGTGAAATACTCCCAGAGAATGGAGCAAAAGGAAATTGAAAAATTTATCTGAAGCATATTTGTTGGTGGCAATCATGGTGCATTTGGGAATGGCTTCCATATGAACTCGGCTTTCCCTGGGCTTTGAAATTTGTTCTGGGAGATTTACATTCCCCCCCCCCCCCCCACTTTTTTTTTTCCTTAATGGAAAGAAACAACAATAGAAGGACTTCTCAGATATTGCCATTTTGTGTACAATTTCAAACCCTTACATTATAATTTTGTTGCTGTTCATAAAGTCAGCTGGAGCACCTTCATATTTTAGAAATTATGACTTGTTTCGGGGCACTGTATTGGCACTGAGAATGAGCAAAATATAAAGACAAATAGCCATAGAGGAATGTATGTACAGTAGCATACAAAATGTTCTATGCACAGAAGAAAACCCCTTTTGTAATAAATACCGTCTCCTTGCTTGCATAGGATGGGCTGCCCCATCCTTTGCAGATTCTGCTGGATTCCAGCTGCCCTGTGGTCCAGTTCTTCCAACAGTGCCCAGCAGCATCTTCAGAGCTGAGTTCCCCGTGGAAGCACAATCCTTCATCCAGACCTGAACCACAACAGCTGAGTACCCATTTGAAATGCCCCTGGTAGGTGAATTCTGAGATGGTGCTGGTGAAATGCTGGGAATTGCCTAAAAAGAAAGGATATTGCTGCAGCAGAGACAACTGCTTTTGAAGCAATTTTCTAGCCCACACATCTTCAGGTCAATTCTGGTTATGGGTGGTCAAAGCTTAGCCTGTGTTTTTTCAATTATTTGCTAGAAATAGTTCTGCATATGACGTCCTTGGAAGGGAATTAGTTTGGTTGCTGGATAGTAAAATGATTATTTCAGGTATTGTCACTTTATCCTTCTCCTGTCAGCACAGATTTACATATCTACAGAAAGAGCAGTGGAGAATTATGATTTCTAGCAACGTTTGCCTTCCAGCTGAAGCCGCAGTGAAATGATTAAATTCATCTTAAAATAGGGTTTTTCAGAAAGTAAGCTGACAGAATGGAGAGGGTTCACTACAGGGCTATGAAAATGATTCAAGGTTTGGAAAACCTGCCATGTATTTAGAGGCTTAATTAGCTCACTCTTCTTTAAAAGAAAATTACCATGTGATCTGATCAGCCTACAAATACTTATTTTGTCACTCCTAGTGACAGCTCCTTTCCCTTTCTCACAAAAGCCTAACAATATCCAGCCAAACTACTCATTGCTTGAAAATAAGAAACCATAGTTCTAATTAGATAAACAGATAACTGTCTAAAAGCAGAGTGGATACCTGAAATCTTTGATTCAAGACCACTGACTTCCTGTGAGGACGAACTTAGCTCCTGCACAGCCTGATGAGGGCTAAAGGACACTCGCCACCAAGGACATCCAAAAGATCAGTCTGAAGGAGGAGGTGAGATGACAACAATTACTTGCGCCCTTGTAATCCGTGACTGTGTAAAAGGGAGATGGATAGGTAGCAGAGAACAGAGCTTATTTGGAATAGACACTATTTTACAGCCTACTAAAGACTTCAAGGCCAAAGTGAATACCATAATAATGGCAATTAAGGTAGAGCTGGCTATCTTTTCAGGTTAGGCTTTTGAGTTAATCATGCAAAGGTCATTACTAATGCCACTCAAGCACAGCAGACACGTAAAGCCACCTCTAAACCACCTCTGATTAAAATGAGTTGCAAACCTTATCTTTCTAACTAGTCAATTAAAGAGGTGTTATTTTTGTCAGCTGTACAGTTGTTCTCATTTTTTTTTAAGGAATGTCTGCTTTGGAATATAAGGCCCATTCCTACAGATCTAAAATATGGAATTTCAGGCATACAAACAGAATTTACTTGAAATTGTGTCAATTAAAAAATATGGTATCGCTAAGTTTGTTTAACTTTTCCTTCAGAAACGTAAATAAATACTGTGAGATAAATAGATACTGCCTGAGTAGGCAGGCAGGCAGAGAGAAATAGAATAATCTTAGTCTGTTGCATAGAATGGGTAGATTGAATATGAAGTACAACATAAAATGTGATTGTTTAAAAAGGAAGCCAATTACGTTTCTGTCTTGAAATACAAATCTTGCAATCTCATTCATAGATTTGCTACCCACTATTCCATGCAGCTTGCAAAATTCTTGATGAAAGGAAATATTTTTTTCATCCCTTGTAGAGAAGCTGCTCCTATTCAGATGCTCAGGAATAGTTTTAATTATTAAACCTTTCCTTTCTCAGGATGTGCTCCCATTGCATAACGTTCTGTCCCTCAATGGCCTTTTTCCTTCATGTTTTCTCCTTAATTAGGAAGAAGGCCCTGCCTGAGTCTGTGCTGGCAGAGCAGGACCTGCCTTGTCAGGGCTTGAGTCTTTTGCAAGGGTGAGTCTCTGCTGTGCCTCTGCAAGGAACTCGCTGCCAGTTATTGGCAGGGAAAAGCCATCTCCCAGTAAACATCTCCCTCTTAATGGTGGCAGGCTTAGTTAGGAGGGGGAAACAATAAATCCTACAGAAACAGGGAGCTGACTGAGTAATTGAAGGAGAAATCGCTCCTGCCAGGTGCTAAGAACTTTGGTGACAACACAAAAAATCTCCAAGCCCCAGAATAAAAGTATTTTGCATTTTTTAGAGCATTTCATGTCTTCAAGATGCAGAACAGATGTTTCTTAATTCTTCTAATGGTTCTGTGAAGCAGGTCAGCATTATCTCAGCTTTACAGATGGGCAAGGAGTACAGAGAAGTTGAATGATTTGTCTCGGTCCAGGGTATGAATCACTGTCAGAACCAGGAATAGGATTCAGCAGCACTTGGGAGTACATGCACATGCTGAAACCACTGAACCACACTGTACCCATCACAAGAAATGGAAATTAATTTTTAATATTCCTGTTTCTAAAGCGAGATTTTAGGATTTCAAAAAAATTAAATATTTATTTCATTATGTATGACTTCATAAGCCTATAATTTATACCAGATAGATTTATTGGCTTTATTTCCCCATGATAATTAGATAGTCCTTGTTGATCTAATGGGTTTGTGATTTTTAGTGATGTATCCATTTGCCCAAAGAAACAGCATTACTTGCCTCTTATGTACTTAGGAACAGACTTAAATGATATGCACATAAAATCTTATGGAGCTACAATATTAAAATGCAGGGGTTTTCCTTCTCCTAAATGCAGGTTAAATATACCAAATTAATTTGCAACTACTTCAGTTTTCTAAGCAAATTTAATCCTCTGATCTGATATTTATCCGGCTGGCAGCATCGCAGTTCTCTATGTACTTAAAATATTGAGTATTCAAACTGCTGATATGTTGCAGTGATAGCAGCAGATTGCAAAGAGTTTGCAAACATTAATTAGTTTGCCTTTAGCAGGAAAAAAACCCCACCCAGTGCCTCTGGCTGGATGGTGATTCAGCCCTCTGTGCAGGACAGCGTCTGACGCTGGGAGACGGAACATTCTGGACTGAGACCACTGCGAAGGAGAGGTTTTCCCTTAATGCCAGCAATCCCCTTTTGCTCCAGAACCTCCTGAATTACCTCACTGCTGTTACCATGCTGCTGAAGCCTCTGCAGCCATGGTGTCACCATACATGTTAAAACTAAAATTCTGGTCCTTTTGTCTGATCAGCCTCAAAATCTTTCCATCATGCCTTTTTTTTTTTTTTTTTAAATCAAAAATATCCTTTCCCAGACCCATAGGGCTCCCATTTTCCTACTTTCCCTGTGTAGAAATTAGTCTCAATCTCCTTGCCCTGCAAGACAAAGGCTCCTCCTGTTTCACAGGCCAGTCTTGAATCCTTAACATTTTTTTCCTGGGTGAAAACCAGATTAAACTACATCTTCTTTGTATAACTGATATATAGAAAACTGTGAAAACTGTGGCACTGACATAGAAAACCTAAAGAGTATCCTGACCTTTTCCACAAATGAACATTGCATTTTCAGCTAAAATGTAAAAAAACACCAAGCATTATCATATTTTTCATTCCTGCATCATTATGTCCCTGATAAATTTGGGGAATCCTGCGGGTGTATTCAGCCAGAAAGTCCAAAGTAGGGCCTTGACTAGTATTTTTGAATAAATGTGTCCTTTAAAGGTGAAGTATGAAGGAGAGGATGTAACATTTTTGTTCAATTACACTAATGTTTTAAAGGCAGCATTACTGTCAAGCCATATAACATCTTAGGAAAAGACAAGGATTGAGGGAGGCTGAAGGAGTGACCCAGAGGAATCTCTCTATAAATGTAGGGAAAAAAAGACAACAAGCAGAAAGAGTGAATGGACTGAATTGTGAATGGATATATTGGTTGTGATCCTGCTTTTGCTTCTTCTTTCTTTCAGTCTCAAATTAGACTTCATCCATCTGGGTGCACATGCCCTGCTCGCCAAATTTCTGCTTAGCCTTGCAAGGATCAGAACTAATTACCCAAGCAGGAGATTCTCATCTGCTCCCCTCCCTTGACCTCCTGTTGGTGCTGTGCTCCTCTCCAGACAGCCTGTGCACACACACACACAGGAGCCAGAATCTGGCCAGCGTGCTGGCAAAGGGAGGAGGATTTAAAAGGGAGAAAAGAAATGCAGATGGCTGAGAACCACCTGTCAAGGATTCCCAGGGTGCAGACAGATTAGTGATGCTATTCTGGTTGCAGTGGATGCAACAATCTCTTCCCCACACCACTTGATGGGGACAAGTTTCTGCTCCAGGGTGAGTGGTGAGAAAGGTGGTTCCCCTTTTTCCTTCACCTGCTCCCTGGCACATAGGGGAGAAACATTTAAAGCCAAAATGAAGAAACCAAGCTGTTTATGAGAGCCAGTATTTCCTCCGTTTCACATGAACTTTCTCTTATAATACGTTAAATATATATATTTTTTCCTTTGTCTTGTACTATATATTAAGGGCCATCCTATTGTGGCTGGTTTGACAGCCATATCTTTCTTGTTTATAATACAATTTGACTGACAATAAGTCAGGGAACTGTGATTTGAACTCCTCATTGTGACTGGCCTGACAATAATCTATTTCTCATTTATAGTGCCATTTGATTGACAATAAGTCAGGGGATTGGCAGCTGGTTAGGTTTTTTTTCCCCCTGAATGTATATTTCTAGCTAAGACAAGACATCTATTTCTAAATAGTTTGACAGATAATTTGTACAAAATTCGAGAAGGGTGATATTCCTCAGCATTCTTATTAAAATAATATTGTTCCTTGGCTTTGTACCAATTTCACTTTTAGCATGATGGTTTCCCTTCTTTCTCACGTGCCAGTTGTGTCTCTGATTTTCATAACAATTATTGAAGTATTATAAAATTGTGGTTTATATGTTATTAACTGTTACATGTGTTCTTGACAATTTTTCTCCTTAACAAGTATGAGAAAAGCTATTATCTGCTTTGCCAAATCACCGTGGATGTGCTGTGACTGGGAGGTTTGGGGAACTCTTTTCAGTAGTTCTGCTTGTGTATTGTTAATTGTAGGCAGTCACTTCCAGGATATTTTCTTTATTTTTATAGAGGGGGAATTCTGGCACTCACTGTGCTGTTGATAGGTATCCTCTCTAAAGAAATACAATTTCTCTGACACTTGGCACGGCTCTGCCTTCCACTGGTGAGTCTCAAAGCCAAAACCTTCACAGTTTGTGGTGATGTAATAGCAAACAGTAGTTTGCAGCGACCTTCTTCAAAACTTGGCCCGGAATCAATGCCAAAATGGCCCATGAAACATACCCTGGGCAGTAGAATAACAACCTGTCAGGCTGCCCAATGCATCCCTGCCCTCCCTGCAATGTCCAAAGGCAGAGGGAAGTCCGAGCATGGCTGGAAAACAGATATCCTAAAGAGCACTTTTATTTAGAAAGCAAAAGGAAGCCCCAAACCCACAAACACATATTTGCATATTACTGCTGCTGTGCAGTTTCAGTCTGGTCATCAGGGGCTCTCAGCTGGATATCCCGCAGGAGTGCAGCCACTGTGGAGGCAGTGAAGGGCAAGGGAGAAGGGTTCAGGGGCAGGAAATCAATAATGGTGCAACTCCCAGGATGAGGCAGCAGATTCTGCAGCCACTTGTAAGTCCATTATTCACATCAGTTGCAGTGTCCATGGTTATAAAGAGCACATTTTTAATACCCCTACAGCCCCACACAAGATGGATTTAATACAGCTACAGAGAAGGACTAGTTTATATTTTTTGCAGAGCACCCATGTATTTTTTTAACTGGAAGGATACGATCTCTGCATAGTTTAAATGTCCCACTTTTACAAGCAAATATTTTGTATAAAAATACTGGGGAGATTTTTTCTAGTCACTGGGTAAATATTCTACTCAGAAATAGTTTCAAAATTCTTCATAAGGAGTCCAGTCAGCTACGTCATTTAAATATGCTTGAGGGACTGAAGACTGAACAAGCAAAAGCATAAATTGCACTTGAGCTAGTGAAGAACAAAAAGTAGAACAGGTATGTTTGTGTCTGTGCTTGTTACTAAAGGATGAAAGTGCGAAGAAAAAATTTAAATTGGTAATGGAAAAACATTAGATTTTAGAATTCTGATGCAAAAATATTCGGTTGAACAAGAAGCCTAAAATGAGAGCTAAAGGCACTAGGCCAGAGAATTGAAATGTAGAGTTTGTTCACAGTGGAGAGAAAAGTATTTATTTCTTGTTTTCTATTCCAAATAAATTTCTTTCTCATGCTGCTGTTTCTCTCAACCTGTGACTTTGCTTATTCCCTCTTCTCTTCTAAAAATCATGACGCTGGTGGTGCATTTAATCAGCCTCTTTCCTAGATGATGTCAAATAAGGGAGCATATTCCCATGAAACACTTGAGCTGGTGAATTCCCCCAGTTAAATACCACCATTTTAAACAGGGAAGATGAACACAATTAAAAAAAAAATCAAAGGGAACAGAACTATATTTCAAAGCTACTCCAGGCTAACGTAACACAGTGCTGAGCTCTGTGCTCACACAGAGTGCTGGCCTCAGGCAGGCTAAATAAAACGTGTTTTACATCTGGATCAGAGCTGGAAAAATCTTCATACTGCTATCCTTGCTTGGTTTTTTTCCCTGAACAAATGGTGAGGAATATAGCAGCCACTGTTGCTGCAGTAAGGCTTTCATAAAACAGAATGGCTGTTTTCTCTCTCCCCTTCACTTATGCCACTATTTGACAATCAGATAGGGATATTCATTATCATTTTTTAAAATTATTATTTAATGAGCTGCTGGGGGGCAGTTTGGGGCATAGCAGGGCCAGCTATGGGGTAGAAGCAGGCACAGTTATTCACCTTTCCAGATCCATTTCTAGTGGTTCCTACTTCACGAGTAGGAGTTGAAATAGCTCCTTCTATGAAGTGGAAAGCAGAGGTATCTATGAACTCTCTGTCTTTTTTTTCATTCTGGGGGTGCCCCAAGCCATGCTTCCAGTAGTAGTTAAATTTTAAAATTTTGCTAATTGTGGATTAAAAAGTCCCATTAAAAAGTAGAAAAAAGGACCATTTTGTCCTCTGGTGAACTATAATGGAAGTAGTGCAGGAAAGATACAGGACCAAAATTAGAATCTCTTAATTTTTGAATGATGAACTCTTTCCCAGATGACTGTATGAAAAGGGAAAAGGAAAATAACAGCTGTGGTTAGACAGCAGAAGAAGAGCTTGGAAACCTTCTTCTTATTTATTACAATTATTAGCATTTAGCCATTAAAGGGCATCACAGGTAAGAGTTATCCTTGTTTTTTCCCCAATACTTCTAATTAGCTTGTCCAAGTTACCTGTTTATAGTTTTAAATGACAAGGAAATTCTTACCGGTGTGAAAACCTTTTCTATCATCCTTGTGTTACCTCAAATACAGATTGTTGCCTGCTTGTATTTTATCTCATATAATGCAGCCCAGATAGTGCAGTACTTGGAAGAGAGGTTTGGGGATTTTTTTTTAAATTGGTCACTACCATTTTTTGCATTAATGTTTCACTTTTAAGGAGGAAAAGAATGCAGTTAGGCAGAAGAGACAATTTTCACTCTTTCCACCACTACTGGTAAAACATACTCATAGTTCATGATTGAGAGAATTGACTTTCAGCTCCAACAGGTTATAAATAGAAGGCATTGTCATTGTCTAGCAGTTCTCCTGCAAGGGAGAGCTAACTGAGTAGATTAATAAAATATTGGCATTAAAAAACCATTTTCAGTTAAATTTTAAAGTAGCTGCTGAAATATTTCTATAGCAGCCCTGTCAGTTCATGCTCCAAGTCCTAACCTGTCCTGCTTGGGGTTTTTTTTTGTTGTGTTTGCTTGGTTTGGGTTTTTTAAGTAAAAAAAAACACCTTACCCCAAACACCTGAGCTTGGGGAGAGTGAGAGGATCCTGTGCTTAGAGTTACATATTTATGGAATGCTTTGGGTTGGAAGGGACCTTTAAAGAGACCCCATCAGACTCCAGCTGGTTCTTGGGGTTCAGGTCAGATATGGTGTGGGGCAGTCATGCAAAGGCTTTTGGCCATGGGAGGATGGTTTGTCCAAACTGGCTCACTTGTGGCTGCTGCACTGCCCTTCTATGCAAAAAGGGGTGAGCTGAATGTAAAAATGGTCTGGGAGTTTGTTAATACCCTTAATGAGGTATTGGCTTTATTTTATATAAAGTACAGTGTGTGCCATATAAGGTCTGGTATTTCAGGGACAGATAATTTAAAATCTAAGAGTAATTTACCACTCTAACATCAGCCAAAACATCTCAGTTTGGATTTTAATTCTTTTCCAGCTAAGGGATGACAGCAATGAAGATTAAAGCTTTTTTTATTTCTCTTTATGATCTCAGCAAAGTGCAGATTTGAAGCACAGGAAAAGGTTGACCTTCATATTAACCTGAATTTCTTTTCCTGTTTCTTCTTGAACATATTTTATTCTCTTTATGCACAGTGGGGCTCTTTTTTCATGTGCTCTGCTGTTGAACAAAATGCCAAAAAGATGGAGTGAGCACTTTTACATCAAAGAAATGATGAGACCGTGAAAACTCATTTCCCTTGTGATTTCTTAAATTGTTACTAAGGAATTGAATGTGTCTGTTTGAAACAATGTGTCCCTTTAAATTCTGTTTTCTTATTTGTCTTAAAACAGAAAACCACCGTTTCATTTAGATCATGATCCAAGGGCCACTGAAGTTAGGAAAAGATTCTTACTTACTGCAGTGAGTGGTAGGTCACATTTTTCTAGTGTTTTACCATGTAAAGCCCAGAACAGACAGTTTTAAAATGAATTGCTTATCTAGAGGGGATAAAATTGCCTGGTGTATTTTGTTTATTCAGCTAGTTAAAATTCTTACCTTCAGATGGGCAAGAACTAAGTGAATTCCCTTCTTACTGCACAGAATGGATTTGACAAGGACAAGAAAGGTCAAGCTGTAGTTAAATTCAGAGAGCCAAACCCGGGAAAATATTGATTTACTTCAGTTTTTCTCATACATAAAGGTGATGTGAGGCAGGAGCAAACGCAGTAACAAAATCCACAACATAAACTCTGTCGGAGGAAAACCATTTCCAGTGCTACACTATGGTTTTGGATAATCCCTCACTGCTGGGATGAATGATTTGTCACTGCTACAATCCAGGAAGCTGCTAGAAATGGTCTTGATTGCGATGAAAGGCATTGTAAAGCAATTAAGTTCTGACTATTAATAAAGCTCCCACAGGATTCATTAATTTTTAAAAGTAGAAAAAGACTGCATTTAGTAGTTGTAGAACTGTGGCTATACTGAAATATGGAAAAATGCTGCACTATGTCCATACTGTTGTAAATATTCCTTATCCGTTTTGAGAAAAAGGTTGTGATTTTCTAATTTAGAAAAGCATTTATGCATATGATAAAATTTCTTTTACTTTGACTGGATATAAATTAAACAAACAGCTAAGCCATTTGCTTAATAAGGAGCAATTTGAATATCTGCTTATAGCCCAGGTTCAGATTTCATTGAAGTTTCCATTCCTCTGAATTGCAGCCATAATCCCCTGAATTGTCATGGTATTTTCTGGATCTAGAATCCATAAAATTTCGCTTTCCTCCCAGACACAAAGCAGCCTTCCTAAAGATACCCATAGTGCATGCTCCTTTCCAAAGCTCCAGTCTTGTGCTCTCTTTAATTTACAGTTTATTTCTCACTCCCAAGACACGTAGTAATTTAAGCAGGTGATTTTACAGCTCCTCAAAACAGTGATTGCTTACTCTACCAGTTCAAAAGAAATCCAGTTCTGGAGAAGAAATAAACCTTCTCTGTGCAGGTCTGTACCTCTGGAGGGACTGAACCACTCACACCCTCCCTCTTCCCCTTCCTGTACCCCCGTCACACTCACACCCAGTTTCTGGTTGGTCAGACTCTATTTTATGCCTAGAAAGAGTCACTCTGTGCTACGATTCCATGCTGGGATAGCGCAACAATGGAAAAACATTGCTACCAGGAAAATATGTTTTAACTGTTTTCAAAATTCCAGAGCAAGCCAACAGCCCGTATCAAAGCCTTTGCAAAGGCATCGAGCCAGTTTCTCAGATTCCATTGTTTTTAATCTCACTTGGGTTATTTCCCAACAACTCGGAAAATGTGTGACTGGTTTTGTATCTGAAACGAGTTTGTCCAGTGCCAAAATGAGAATATGGGTATTTACAAAACAAGGCTATCTAGCATGACTGGCAGGCTTTAGGACTGATTAACCGAGTGCTCCTAGCAATTCTGCTGCTGAAGATACAGCAACTATACTCTGAATTACATGGGGGCATTGATCTGGGTCGTGGTTTGTTGGGTTTATTTTGTTCTTTTTCCTGCTAAAGTAGTTCTGAGCCAAGTGGTTGAGCCAGGTTTTTGTTCCACATTACTGGTTCTGAATCTGTTAATGCAGCAGATGCAGGAATACGGGTTCAGAGAATCATGAAGAGATAAGTGGGCAAATTTGCTCAATGCTGCTGATTGCAGAGCTCCTTGTGCTAAGCATTTATTACCTGGTAGGTAGACAGAAAAAGCCTAAATGTACAGGTAATTTGTTAAAAAGCCTTTCTTGTAAACTGCATTGAAAGTGGATATTTTATACTATTACTTAAAGTCAGAATATGATAACTTTGGTTTCGAATCCAAAGAAAACAGGTACCCATTTCCAACAATGTTAGATACTGCAGCCTTGATTCCAGAGGATGGCAGGTCACTGGCTTCAGGGTGCTTGGAAGCAGAAGAAAAGCAGTTTGGAAGGAAAAAAGTCTAAGGAAAATTGACAGCCCTCATATGTTGAAAACTTGTCATGCCAACAGATGAACTCTCCAGACTCCCAGGAGTAATTTCATTACAGGGGTTCTGCTGATACGCTTTTTTTCTTTCAAAATAATGGGGGTTTCTGCCTGGTGAAACATTTGGCATTTTTTGGAATGTGTAATAACATGACCACTGCCATTGGGTTTGTGACCCACTAATTTTTTGGGGTAAAATATTTCAGTAAGTATGGAGTGAGTTGTTATTGTTTGTTTATTTGTTTTTCTTTTGTTTTTGTTTTTTTCTTTTAGGCTAAAAATTTACTTTGAAGAAGAGGGGAAAGATGAAATTCCTGCAGTGAGGCTGGTAAAAAAATTGTTCGGCTATTTACAAAGTGCACCCTTGCCTTTTGATTAAAACTAAAAGTGAAAAATCCCACTCTAGCTTGAGAGCCTTAGAGACAAAATTCCTTCAGAGAGAGAGAATGAAAAGAGACTCAGTTAGCACCTGTGAACTTCTGCAGAGTCTCAAAAATGTGCTGCTCTGGAAGAGCTGTTTCTAGCAGTGTAAGAGCATTTATCTGCAAACATTACTTCCACCCAGATACTTAGCTGTTGTCTTTTGCTTCCACCTCATCCAGTGGAAAGTGTCCCTGCCCATGGCAGGGGGGTTGGAACTTTTGGGATGATTTTTAAGGTCCTTCCCTGCCCCAACCATTCCATGACTTCCTCTGGGACCTCCAGTAACATTTATGGCTTCCATATCTCCTGAGCCATGCGGCTGAGAACAAGACCAAAACTTACTTTGCAGTAAGTTCACTTAAAAAAACAAGTCCATAGAGTCACTATGTCCTCAATATCTCCACAAGAGGAGTATTTTCAAGAGATTCCCAAGATAGCATCCTAAAAAATGCAACATCAGAAAGAACTGCAAGGCATTTGCATAGAAATGATCACAGTATTCCATGGTGGCCTGATTTTTGCCTGTGTTTTAGGATGCTTATGAAAATTCCAGGGCTGATAATATTCATTTCATGAAAATAGTAGAAATGTCCTGAGTCAGTCAGTGCATTAATCTCTTCAATCAGTCATAAGAAAATATTTATCTCAGTTATCCAATGGTAAAAACTATATTGCTCAAATTCTTAATCTTTAGTGCATGTAAAAACACAGAAAAAACATTTTGCAAAATGCTTTCTGTCAAGGAAATACCAGTCCACAGTAAAGGAATAATGAAAAACATCTTTTGGGGCTAATCACAAAAGAAATACTTAGTGTGTTGCTGAATGTCAAACTCTAAATAATGTCAGTTATGTGCTAGTAAATTATGCACACATATAAAAAGGGAGCAAGCTCAGCAACAGAGAAAGAAGTTATGACACTTAGGACATGTTATAACTGGAAAAGAATCTTTACTGTAGTTCCATTTACCAGTGAAGAAATTTGGGAAAAAAATAAAAGGGAAAAGGAAAGTTAAATAAGAATTTAATTTTGCCTTAGAATCTATTCCCTTTCAGAACAAAGGAAAAACTGTCAAAGTAGGTTTTGGAACAGAGTTGTGAGAGATGTTAGAGACCAGTCAGAGGTCTACAAAATATGATCTCTGAAGAAAGACTGTGAACTGGGACTCTTTTAGATTAAAAAAGAGAAAGCCAGGGCTAGGTGACCTCCCTTCCATCTTTATATTTCTATGGAAATAAAAGGATCTAAAGGAGGGTCACTGCATCCAAAGACATAATCCTATCTTTCAGGAAATAGCAATTACTTCTGTATAAAAGTTGAACTGCCATCTAACCTACAGAATTACATGAAGAAATAAGGGGAAGTCAGTGTCCTTTTACTGCCAGAATAAGCAGGAAAGCAACGTGCATGGGATGGCAAGATTTTGTTTATATGCAGGAGCGTGGGGTTTTGATTAAATTCTGGCTAGAATAGTCTTTGTTGTTTTGTTGTTTTGTTAACATTTATTATAGAAATATTTGGCTAACAGATCAGATGGTACTTGGAAGTTTGTGGTATTAAAACAATTAACAAATAACTGGTTTTTTACTCTTGGTGGTAGATGTGTCTACAAATATCATCAAAAAGAGCACCTGGCCACCTCAGCAGCTCCTGACAACCCAACTTTCTAGCAAGTCTGCTCATCAGTATAGTATATTCTGATGCATACACACACACACACACACATATATATATATACATATAAAATACATGAAGTATATTCCATCTGGCCATATACTTTTCACTAGGATAATGAATGGTGTTTTTATTTATGAAAATCATCTTCATAACTGGGAGAAGACTCTTACAAAGCATCAGATGAAAGGCAGAGGAAAGTGAGCTCATTCAAAGCCGGTATAAACAAATTGGGAAATACTCTGTTCACTGTTCTCCAAAACAGTGGACCTGATAACTTTCAGGTGTCCTTTTTTATTTTTGTTTTGCTTGCAGGAATGCCCAGAGGTGCCTTTTCTTTTTTGGGTGGCAGGGGGTTTTCCATACGTGATGCTGTGAGAACAGGTGGGCAGAAGAGGAGGAGGATGAGTAGAAGAAAGGGTGCATTGCAAAGGCTGCTGTAGGTTTTGAAATTAAATGCAGATAAGTGGAATTTTTTGACTTGCCCATATAGAAAACCAGTGGTAGAATCAAGGTTAGCGTTCAAATCTCTTGTTTAGTGTTTGTTCTCTGCCATGGTTCCTCAAAATCGATCCTGTCTATCTTCCTTGGTTGTGTATATACATTTATTTAGGTTTCTACTGTGCTTTCCTTCTGTCCAGTGCAATGAAGAGTTAACAGTAAAGGAGGTTTTAAAGAGATACTTTTTCAGATTGTGTTTGCTTTTAGCTTATTCTTTTGAGTCCAGCAGGAACAGTGAACATGTGAAATTATTATTTTCAGTTTTTTAGATGAAGAAACATTTCAAATCTTACTGGTTCTGTTTCTGAGAGATTCAACAATGTACTTCATCCTCTGGACAGTTGCTGTAAAGAGGTGTATAAATCTGAGACATTTGTAATTTTTTTCCATTTTATTCTTGAGATTCTGCCTGGGAAGAAGTTGTTTTAAAAATTCATTATTATTTGATTGCAAGTTGGATGTCAGCCAAATAAATTTTTGAATTTCAAAGAAAATGCAGCATCAGCTTCTTTGGAACTATAATGGAATGAAACCCTCCAAGCACTCATTAAAAGGGCTTCTGACGTCTAGCAAAATTAGATGAGGTGTAAATCACTGAACTACCATATGTGGTTTGAGATGGAATATTTAATTCTGTAGAATCCAAACCCAAGGCTAAAGGGAAATTTAACTACACCAGCATAATATTTTGATGATGGAAGAAGTAATACCATTTTAGATGTTTTATATTTAAAGTTTAATTTAAAAGAATATTTATTAAGGGAATCTCCATTGATACCCGCATTGTTATCTGGCATATAGGCAAATGCTTGAGGAATAATACTTAAGTGCAGTAATGACTTTTCTCCACTGAAGAGTTTCTGAAGGCTGTAAAAATATTACTGGAAAATTTTGATTGTAGAAGCATGATCATAATAATTATTTCTTCCTTTAGCTTCCTCCTGGTAATTCTGTGCCCTTTGATATAGCTCCTATCAGGGTAAGTTAGCTATTTCTCCTCAGTCACTGAAGAATAGAGCTGGTTCCATTGTCGAGGTAGAAGGAATCAGGAGCTATGAAACAGTTTTGCCTTCAATCTTTCTTGTATTCAAAATGCAGCTGAAAAGTGACTGCATTTTCCCAATAACTGTAACAGTAGTGTTATAAGTAAACATTTCTATTAATGCTCCATCCATTGTGCCTTGTTGGGATTGGGGATTCATTATGCTAATGCCATGCAAGTTTCAAAGAAAAAGTGCCTGGCCTGAAGTCTTTGTAAACAGACAGAAGGAAAGGGATGTGGGTGCATCACCTGAATAAATAAATACACAGAAGAATGGGTCTCACTTTGTTACACAAGAAGCAAGTTTGATTTTGATCCCTCGTGAATCTATTTGAACTATGGTTTTGTGAGATTATATAGGGGTTTTGTAAGTTCTTGCATTAATTTAAGTTGTCAGGCTGTGACTCAGCCTTTAACTGCACTTTTGAGAATAAAGGTTGGAGGGTGGTTTTTTTTTTGTCATTATTATTCTCTAAGTGCCTTTATGAAAGCAAACAAGAATTTATTTTGCATGCGGCAAAAGTGTAACTGCCCCAACATGAAAATCAGTTTAAACAGAAAAACACATTTGTTTTCTTGGCTATGCTGCACATAAGAATGGAATATATCTTGTACAGAAATGTACTTCCTTCTGATGGGATGGATGAACAGACTTTGATCCCTCAAAGAGAACTATTTGTTTGTCTCTTCAAGCCAGACAAGGTGAGACTCACGAATTATATTTTAGGAGGAATCACTTTGAAGGCAAGGAAGAAACCATGTCAGAAAACTGTCATTTGGGGAAATCTTGTGCATAGTTTCAAATTTATTAAGAAGAAAGACATTCTTCAGAAAAGGAATGAGCTTCAAAAAATTCAGGATGTGCAGCTCTGTGCTGAGAACAAGGAAGAGTATTGGTTCCTTCACATTGTTCTCTGGAGTGGGGAAGTGGAGCAGTGGGAGTGTTTTGGGATCAAAGGATGGTTGGCAATTTATTTTGTGTCCTTTTCTACAGCTACTTTGATATCCAGTATAAGCTGAAATGAATAATGTTCATTTCTTGAGGAAAATATGGTGCATTTGAGAACCAGTGTTCAAATGAGCAATAATCCAGTCTGGCTTCCTTTGTGTTATCCAAAGCAGCAGTGTCTTCAGCTTCAGAGATAAGGGTAGGAAGACTGCTTAATTTCAAAGGTTTTCACTTTTATCTTAGTCTGGGAAATCGGAGTACTTTAATGGGTTTAGGTTTTTAATTTAATTCCAGGTTGCTCATCATTTCACCTTTCAGCTGGGCTATAGAGATAATTCAATCATATTTCCCTTGACAAGCCATATGAATTACACTTATATTTCTGTGCAGATGTGAAAATCAGCTGCCATAATAGAGAGTGTGACAGACTTTTGCCTTCCCTCCCTCTTTCTCCTTTAATTTAGGGATTGTTCAGGTCTTGCTTCGTAATGCAAATGTCCGCTGACACAGGCATGTGAGAGACAGCCCTTGTATAAAGTGCAGTGTGGTGGGTTTTTGCACAGACACAATGTCAAAAATTTTGGAAGTAAGGCCAGGGAGCAGTCATTAGGCAAAGAAAAGCATCAAATTTGCAAAAACAAGGACGTTCTTGAGGTTTGGAGAGTGTAGGCTCTATTTTTGCCCAGAGTTCAAATAATGTACTCATCTGTTTACATACTTTTCCCCTTCCATAATTCTTTTTCAAAAACTCTCCTTTTTTCCAGAGCTACTCCCTTGCTCTCCACTACATAATCACATCTTAGCTTCTGATACAGATTCATGGACGTGGAGGAGGATTCTCAGCTCTGATTCTTGATCCCAAATGGGTGATCAAGAAAGAAAAAAAGATGAAGTAGTAATTTCTTAAATGAATGTTTTTACTGTTAGACTTTACAAATTAATTTTGCATGTGAAATGTCTTCTCGTAGAGGTACCAAGAGAAAAGCTCAAGCTTTTCACAGGTTTGGCTGAATGCTTGCCACAGATAACGTCACATTTCCATGCTCAGATGAGGTCTGTCTTTTCAATGCTCATCTTCTTTTTGAGGTCACTAAACATGAAGAAGTTTTTTATTTCCCACATGGATTTCATCACCTCCGTTTTTGTGCTACCTCTGGAGGTGGAGACAGCGCCAGCTGCTCAGCAGTTACATAGGGCTTTGCTGGATTTAGAATTCCTCAGGTGTGAATTGCTACCATCATTCCACAGAGAGGTTTCTGCATTCTTTCCTTTAGGAAGCTGACTGTACTTCCAGCATATTTTTCTAGTTAAGAGGCAAGGAGCCATCGAAGGCACATAAAATAGTTTTCCCTTGAGGCCCTGGCTGAAATTCCTGAGTTTATTCTCTTTAATTCTAGACCATACAAGCTTGTGCAATCTCAGGGTCTAAACCTACCCTTTACATGATGCGCTGTTGTTCTGCATGTCCAATTTTCTGACATTCTTCAGAGAGATATGAGCATAAATTTTTGCCCAAAATACCCACAGGAATACTATCAGTTATTTATAAAACCGGCATTTGTTTTTTATTTGGCAAATGTTCATACCCAGCCTTGGACATCAAACAGCCTTTTTATTTGAGGCATTATTGGTGCCTTGCTGAAGACAGTCCCTTTCAGCAAGGGAAGTAACACCTGGATATTTCTACTTCATAAAGGCAGAGTCTGGAATAAAGTGTATGTAGGTGAGGTAATGTGAACTAAAAAAGAAAAATCCTGGAAAAATTAGAAAATTTTAAAAGTCTGCTACTGTGTGTGTTGTGTGTGCATTCATGTTCATGTGTGTGCATGTGTCTGTAAACCTTTTAACATTAGAATGAAACTTTATAATATGACTTAAATTACAGTGACTTTTCAGCAAGTAAATTAGAAAGACTAAGTTTATTACAAGAAATATCTGTCAGTGTAATTAGACATTTGAATTAATTAAATGGATGCAAAGCAACTCAGACCAAATGAAGATATTTCTCACTCTATTTTTTGGTAAATGACAAAGCAATCTTCCCGTAGGCTAGAAAACTGAGGGAAAGGAGGAAAATATAGAAGCACAAAGTACAGATTTTTATATTGCAGTGTAAAAGAGCATTGTGAATTAAGAATATTTTGCATCAAATTTTTTTTTCCACAAGATTTTATTAAACCTTTCTTTTCTCAGGCTTTTTTATAGCCTGAAGCTATTTGTCTTCATGGCATAACAACACTATTTGTAGTTAGAGGTAAAACCCTTCTGCAGTATTACTTTTCAGTGTGTGGCTCCCTTGATACTGGTGCACAAGTAATAACCTTTTTTTAGCAGTGATGAAGCCACAGATATTCTCTGTGAGACACAGTCGAAAATCGTATTTCATAATCTTGTTTTGAACATCATTTTAATATTTAATATGACCACGTGTGACTCTGACAGATGTAAACTGTGATACATGGGATTAATTTCAGTGGGCCAGATTCATGTCTCATCCTGTAATGGCAGTGGACAGTTAGAGCCAACGTGACTGGGAAAGGGACCTGAGAAAATGAAACTCCACCATCTGTCTTTGCTTCAAGTTGTGAAATTGCTTTTAGAGGGATTCAAGAGCTACAGATCAGTATGAGATGGAGAATTTGGAGAGGCAAATGGGTCAAAAACGATTGACAAGGCATTGTAATGTGGTATAATCCTTGTGGAAAACAGCAGTCTTCTGATACAAAGCAATGTAGAAGCTACTGTTATTTCCAGCACAGATCTGTCCCATTTGAACTGAATATGAATATCATCATGCCGCTTGTGGGATATTCTGTGCTTCAGCATTTTTAAATTTTATTTCAGCTTGCTTGTGTTATTTCTTTATACTTGCCATTATATAGTGTGTTTTTTCTATAATTTATGGTTTTCCATTTTCAGATTGTTAAAGAATTCTTGATGCAATCATCTTAATTTTTGATGTGCTTCTAATCTTCCCTCCATGTTTGGAGGATAATTTGCTGTCCTGTCTTTATCTCTTACATTCTTTTTTTCCTTATCACTGCAAGGTGCTTGTATTTCCCTGAGCTATTTGAAGTCCATTACCCTTATTTTGTTAGTTGCAATTTAAAGGAAGAATGGAAGACTTATCATTTTTATTATCTTTTTCTCTTGAATTAACTTCCCCTTTAAGATTCTCAACCACTTCCTCCCAAAGAATTAGAATGAAATCTAAAATAGCTACTTTCTGTGTAATTTCCTCCACTTCATGAAATAAAAAAGGAGTCCCTAGCACATCTGAAGAACTGAATAGACAACTATGTCCTGCCTTAATGCTTTTTCAAAGAGAGCCTCGGATAGTTGCATTCTCATCCTACCAGGGAATGTATTCCCATTCCCGTGAGGTCCTGAGCTTTAGGTCTTTTCAGTTTCTGCCCCTTGGATACCTCCAGTAGCTTCTATATTGAAGGAGTCTTCTGATCAGAACAATCTTTGGTTTAAACCTGTCATTATTTGCACTTGGTCTCTCCCATTTTTCAGCTGGTGCTGGACAGATATTTCTGTCAGGGTCTGCAGTGCATGTTCTTTGAGGAGCAGTGGGGGAGCTGGTGCTGTTCAGCCTGGAGAAAAGGAGGCTCAGGGATGACCTTGTCACTCTCCACAACTCCCTGGCACGAGGCTGGAGCCAGGTGGGGGTTCAGCCTCTTCTTCCAAGCAACCAGTGACAGGACAAGAGGACAAAGTCTTGAACTGCACCAGGTTGGACATTAGGAAGAATTTCATCACATAAAAGGTGATTAGACTTTGGAATGGGCTGCCCAGAGAGGTGGTGAAGTCACCATCCCTGGAGGTGTTTCAGGAAAGACTGGACGTGGCCATGGTCTGGTTGACATGGTGCTGTTGGGTCATAGGTTGGACACAAGGATCTCAGAAGTTTTTCCACCTGAACTGATTCTGTTTCTGCTTGTGGATCTGTGCTGCAGATGTTTGATGGCTCGGTTTGCATTCTCCCTTTCCTAGAATCTTTTCCGTTCTCTCGCTCTCTCCTGCCCTCCTTGGCTTTGATCACACAGATTCTAAATCTATAACCTGAAAAGAGCAGGGAGAAAAGCCTGAAGGCATTTTTATTTCTGGCACCTTTTAAAACTGGTCCAAAGCCTTGCTCATGAGGAGCAACTTGCCAGGCTGGTGAGAAGGTTTCCCTCAGCAGTTAGTCCCAGAGAGAACTACCCTGCATGTCCACCTGTGCTGCCAGACCTGCCCATGGCACATCCTGAGCCTTTATGGGCAAGGATACAGGCACATCCTGAGGCTGAGGGCATGGATAAGGTCAGCACCTCAACTCACAGCTTCTTCAGCCTCCCCCATGTGTTGGAATACATTTCCCACACCCAGAAAGTGTTTTCCATAGAGGGAAAAGTTTAAGACTCACCCCTTAAAGAACCCAGAAACTTCAATACCCTTCTGAGAGTGATTGGCTCAGTGCCAAGAGAGAGAAGCATCTATTGAACCTTTCCGCTGTTCTTCAAATCCTGTATCTCTCCCTATTGGCAACAGGCCAGGTTGTCCATCCTAAAACATTCAGTATTTAGGAAGGAGCCCAAAGGAAGTAAGGGGCTTTTTGGAGTGTTTCTAGCAGGGTGTCAGAGGTTTTCTCGGACGCCTGTGCGCGGCTTTTCTTTTGTTTTCTGTAACGTTTGTTATTTTGACATTTTTCATTTATTAAACCTTTTGCTTTACAAAACACCTCTGAAGAGATGTCACGCTCAGATTATTTTAAGCCAATCTGCAAGGGCTGGACCCACAGAGATTGATGCATTAACACGTGGTTTATAAGACTCTGGCCACGTGTTAATCAGTATCAGCCCAGCAGCACCACCAGTGCCCAGGTACACAAACAGGAGATGCCACACTCATCTTTGTGCTCGTCTGTGGCAATAAACCTTGGTACATCAGGGAAATAATGTAATTCTTAATAATTATTATTTCTACCATTATCTGAAGCTATGGAAATTAATGTCTTCAGCTAATTAAATAACTGCTTGTGTGCTTGACAAAGTGTTATATTTATGCAAGAGAGTTATTTCTTCAAATTACCGAAAATAGTTGCATTGAATGAATACAATATGCCAGTTAGATTCTTGGCATGTAATGTCTGCTTCAACATTAATACCGGAGGAAAATTTAATCTACTCAATTCTTTTATGACATCTAGAAGACAAGACAGGGATCAATGCATGCGTAGCCTCTCATTTTTGCCAATTTTATGCAAATCAAATGGCAAAAAATGAGCATAATTTTGTTCCATTATTCCATTATGCCTAGTACAATTATTGTTTCACTATTCTTGTTGCAGAATATTTGATGTACTTGTTTCTCCATTTTTTTGTAAGTATCACTTTCCAAAGTGATACTTGAATACTTGAATACTATTCAAGTATTGACTGAAAAAAGAAGTAATTTTTTTAAATACACAAAAGGAATAAACTAGGAAAATTAAGTAGGCTCCAAAAGTATCAATGTGAAAGGGAAAGGTAATTTCAAGAAAAGCAAGTAATTTTACTGTAGTATTAAAAAAAATATTGTAAAATTAAATATTAAAGTATTAGAAGGTCACCAAAGTAGTCATTATTAAAAGGTTAGGGTTTTTTTAAAAAAGAAAAGTAAGAAATCTACATGAGATTATTTTGAAGGAGAATCACTAAGATTAGGCAGCATCACTCTAAAGGAGATGAACTGTGATATTAGGATGAAAATTGTGTTAATCAAAATACTGATTTAACAGTTACCCAACATTTTACTTTTTTTTTTTTTCTTTTTTTTCTTTTTTTTTTCTCATTTCTTTTCAAAAGAGATGAAATTTGTCAGCCTGACAATACAGACAGAGAAGTCACACTTAAATAGCCTTGGAAGAAATTGGTGTAAGACTCACAAAGCTCCTGGGTAGAGTATAATATGATGAGTAAGAACCAGTAAGCCACCAACAATAAATGCATTATTCCTAAGACTTGCAAAGAAAAAATAGTGGATAGGAGAAAATTGGAGCAGATGGTTTATTTTTATTTTCAAAATCTTTTAGTAAGGCCTTTTTTAAAAAATATCATTCAACAAACTAGCCAGAAAAATGTGGAAACCTCTGCTAAATACTGAAGGAGGGGTGTAGATTCCAGTAAGGTCAATGGAATTTCATTATCTTCTAATAATTTTTTTCAGTATTTTGTTGAATCTATGAATAAAAAGAACAAATACAGAAATAAAGGCAATGGTGGTATGAATCCCAAAGATCATGTCCTAATTTAGAGAAGAATGAGAGAAAATAACTCAAAGTAAATGCTTTCTCAGCTAGAAAAAAGTCTAATAGCGGTGTCCCTTTGGGATCATTAAAGGGTATTGGATAAATTCAGTACACCTACTAATGATGTGTAAGAAAGGTTGAGTTGTGAGATGGAGCTTTGCTGACAAGGAAAAAATGCCCTAGCTTAGTCAAGATTAACCAAGATTGTGAAAAACTCCAGAAGGAATAGCAGGGAAAATAAAAGGCAGTAGAATGAATGCAGGGGAAAAAAAAAAAAAAAAACCTCAGCAGAAATGACATTTGCAGAGGGAAATGTCAGTGCAAGATGCATCAAGGTTTCAGCATGGCATACAATTACACATCTGTTCAGTAGGAAGACTTCTAAAAACTTTGTATTTTAAAATATAAGAGGTTCATACTAAGAGTCAAGATCAATGTCAGCAGATTGGTTCTGTCATGGATGGAAATGCTATCAGATTGTCTATTTTTTAGCTTGTGTGCAGAAAGAATAGAGAAAAATATAACATGATTTTATTCCCTGACTTGGTAGATTTTTATTTGAAATTAGAGAGTTGTTTCAAATAGCGACGATGTCATTATCAGTGCTGACAGAACTTGGTGTCTGATCTCTGTCTTTCTGAAGCATCTTTCACCTTTAAATGGACCTGAATCCAAATTGTAATTTATCCTATTATTCTTCATTCACAGTCTACAATTTAAAAATAAGAGTGCAAAAAATATCATTACATTTTTTTCCTTCATGTAAAAATTCTGCAGAGGAATAAACATTCCAGTAGAGTCTGGCTCTTTCTTTGTAGGATAGGTTTTACACCTCAGCTCATTCATATGCATAAAATACACGGATATGACTCTAAATTTCTCTCCACATAAAAAATGGGGAAAAAATGGAAAAAATAACATAAGCATTAATTTCCCCCTCTGTTGTTTTGTAGATGTTTCTGAGTTTGATAAACTTCCTACAGCAGTTACAATCTTTATTGTATGGCAGTTTACTTCTTGGAGATGATGGTAACAAATGTGACTACTGTAGCAAAATACACTCATGGGTGTTAAGAAAGGTAAGATTTTTCTATCAAGATTTCACTTTAGAAGTGTGCCAGTGAATTTTCTGTGAATTTTATTCCTTTCTAAGTTTAGAAGAAATAACTAGGCAAGGGAAGGCTTATATTTCTTTCTAAATATTGAAAAAATGTGTAGGCAAGGGGAGGCTTACACTTTTAATCTTTTAAGATTGATACTTCCCAAGAGCTGACTTACCAGGTAAGACAACAGGAACAGAAAATTGTAACATGCATTACTCTGTTAGCACTGGAATCCGATAAGTAGGGACAAGTTTCTTTTACCTCAGGGAAGAGACTGATGGTATCCATGATATCAGATTTTTTTTTTTTTTTTGGAGTGGCTCAGGTGGCTCAGTCTTGCTCAATGAAAAATTAGTTTGGGATTTATGAGGAAAAAAGAAGAAGAAGAAAAAAAAAAACCTTTTGTTGTCCTCTATACAAAGTGTTGGGTGAATATTTGGAAAGCAAAGGGGAAGGCTGCACTCAGGTTCCCTGGCAGGCTCAGTAGGAATCCTGTGCACCGCTCTGATGTGTTAAGCTAGAGCAGCTCTTGGAGCTATCAAATCTCTCTGCAGCCATTACCTCCTCTACAGCTGTCTACACACCAGTTTCACCAATGTGTCATAAGGCCAAGGCAGGTCTATATATCCCTGTCCAGAAGCAATGCAGAGCTTGGACCCTTCTACTTAATGAGCCCAGGAATATCTGTCCCAAGGAGAAAGGAAAGGGCAGACGAAGCATTTGTTTCTCTTAATATCCTTGCAAAGAGGTCAAGCCCAATGGCATTCTTTTTTCTCCCCCTGCTCTTCAGCCACTTATATTCTCAACAGAACTGCAAAACCACTGCACTGGGTCCTGCAAATAGTACCGAGCATCCTTAAGTGAGGGGGATGTCTGCAGCAAGGCTGCATCGATCTCAGCCTGTAGGAGAGGGCTGGCAGAGCAGGGTGGGTGCCTCTGTGTGTGCATGGGGGGTAGGGAGGAGAGCATGATCTGCTCTTTATTCTCGTCCTTTATTTTTATTTTCTTGTCCTCAGAGCTTTATTCTTATCCTCAGAGTTTTGCAGAGATTTGGGGGCTGCTTTGCTTTATCTATGTCACTCTCTCACAACAGCAACCACAGAGAACTTTGTATGTACTGTTTTACTGAATGAATGTAAATGTATCAGCATTTCCCTCCCTATTTACAGGGGCTTAAATTTTGATAGTAATAGAATAGAAGCATTTATACTTTATACTTACTCTATTTATTTTGCTTTCTTACTACAATGGATATATTCTTGGAAGGCTTTGTTCACATAACCTTCTACATCACTAGTTTGTAATCTCATTATGTTTTTATTCAGTAACTTAAAACTTTTGATAACTTATTCAATTGCTTTTAAGTTCTAAATCCACCCAAGATGGTTCAGTACATTAGTTCTTTGTTAGTTTCAAAAGTGTAAATGATTTCTGTGTCAAGAACTGAAAGGATGAAAGGTGTAAAATGTTACACTTGCGAGAAGAGTGGAACTTACAGATATGCATTTAAAAATGAAAGGATTGACAGATCTGACTTCTCTCAGCCAGATTTGTTAATTTCATCTGACACCAAAAAAGAAAAAAATCCCATCAAATCAGCACAGAAGAGAACCAACATTGGCATTTGTACATAATTTCTTTCCTAGAGTTATGAAATTTCTACTGCATTGCTGTGGCATACGGCAGCCAAAAGGTTTGCTTTCCTTCATTTTCATAGTGTGTTAGTTCCTAGCCAGGAATCAGTGGTGCAATGTCTCTTCCTTCATGCTCTAAATCTAGAAACCTTTCTAGTTGTGTTTAGATTTTTATTTATGATTGTTTATGCAGTGCAAGTACTATCATGCGATTCTCTGCACCTCTTACAAACCACCCTAGTCCTTTTCTCTAGGCCTGTTTGGGTTGTTTTGTTTGGTTTTATGCTTTTGAATAGCTCTCTTGCCTGGTGAAGGATTGTTGAGATCTTAGCTTTGCTGTGAATGGTAATTTAAAAAGTTTTGAATGCTAATTTCAAACACTTTCAAAAACTTGGCTGATTTCTGCAGATCTGAAACGCAATCTTCATTCAGTCTGAGAAAAAAAATGGTTTAGATGGCTTTAAAACTTTTTTAGTTGGTTTAAAGGAATTGAGAAAGTGGAGAAGGAATGTATCTCCCTGTCATGGTAAGAAAAACTATTTCTTAAAGTGTTTCTGTATTAAAGAGTATTCTTGAACTGACTTTGTGTCTTGGACTGTGATCTCCTTTTAACTGCATTTCTAGTCCCATAATGGTATTTAACAGAGGACAGTTGTTCAGCAGCCTTAATCACATGTGATATTGTACAATTAGCAGACTGTTCACAAAGGCTTCAGCCTCAGCTTTTTATCACAAAATATAACAGCAGTAACACAATTTCCCTTTCCTCTCTTTGCATGAACTCACCAATTCATTACCAAACACATACAATGAGATGTCTAATAGCTGAGAAACGTGTCTGATGCAGGACAATGAAATGATCTATCTCAGCTCTGGTCGGAAGACAACGTACTCCTGGACTGAGAGCAACTTGTGGACCTCCTTAAAGCCTCTGGAATTAAACCGGGAAAATAATTTTCCATCTCTGTTTTCCCCTCATACTTGATGGAGATATTCCCTCCATCAGGACTGTCAACTCCTTAAGGCACAGACGCTTTCTCTGTGATGTTTGTACTTTGTGTTTCACTTTGATATCCTGATCTTGGACTTTTTTTTCACACAAAGCACAAATGAAGGCTGCTGGATGTTACTGTGTTCCTTACAGGAGTACTGATGGACTCTGGAAATTTAGGTGAAGGTTTAATGGTGTGTTCAGGAAAACAGGTTAAACCAAAACCCAAACAAACTCCTATGGGCTTCAAGGGTAAAAACTTAAGAATCTGGGGACTGGTCGATTCCAGACTAATGGGGTCACTTTGGACCTATTTAGAGAGGGTACCAGGAGATGAAGTTAAATACCATTTCTTCATTTGCTTGGAACAGAGACATCACGTCATAAATTCCCAATTTTAGTGTTAGGAAAAAGTTTCTGAGGGTTTGACTGATCATAAAATGAAAACAGGTTACAGTAGAGTTGAAAAGGCTGTGGAAGGAGCACTTAAAAAAAAAAAGGTCATTTTAGGCAACAACCTTAACATAAGGATAACTTTTGTACTTCTCCGTTTACAAAGACAGCTTTGTGACTGCTCATCATGCTGTAAGGCAACGTCTTGATTTGAACCTTAAATTTGGAGGATGGAGTTGAGAGGGAAGATGTGTGCTAATGTCTTTACAAACAATTCGATGGGTGAAGGTGTGGGTGTTAGTTAACATCTTCGGGTCTACTAACTTTGGGCAGCAGGTTTGCTGCAGAACCCAGACAGTTTGGCTCCTGAAGCGGACAAGGGTCTGCACAAGCCTGAGTTTCTGAACTTTGGGGTGAAATAACAGGTTCAAGGGGGTATTATGGGTTAGGCGGATCGGGAAGGTTGCACCTTCCGAGTACTTCAGCCAATGGGGAAAGGAAAAGGGCAGCTTGCGGCCGGGAGTTCAGGATCAAAGGAGGCTGTGCCCTCCGAAACCGAGAGAGAGAGAAAACCCCGCGGGTCTGTTCCTCTTCCTTTATTCGAATAAAGCTGCAGGACTCCTCTGTTTCCTTTATGGACACTGGCTTTTCGTAGCGTGATTTTCCGTACAGAGTAAACCTTAGGAAGGTGAGGTTCCCAAAACAAGCCGTAACATCTCTTCTGCTACCATGCTACCAGCCGGGAGGAGTTCAAGGCAAAATCGCCTCTGAACTTTGCAGGACCTGAGGCGAACAGAGGAACGGAGGCGGCAGAGCGGGGAACACCCGAGCCTCGGCCCGCTCTGCCGGGGGGTGCGGGGCCAAGGAACACGGGACGGGGCGGGCTCGTCCCGGGGGTCCGGGCGGCGGGGGCCGCCTTCCCGGGGCCGCTGCAGCTCCCCCGGCTCCTGCTCTGGAGGCGTGGGCGGGAGAGGCGCTCGGGGGGCGGTCACCCCGCCGGACCCCCCTCCCGGCGAGGGACGGATCCACGCGGGCCGAGGGGCGGGAGGCGGCTCCGAGCGGCGATGACAATTAGCCTTTAAAAATGGCTGCTTGGAAGCTGTCAGCTAGGACGCGGAGGGGCTGCTAACCCTCCTCTCGGCTGCCTCCCGCCTCCCTTCCCCGCAGGGCTAATAACGGAGCGGGGATAAGAGCTCTCCAGCCCTTTCTCCGCCCCGCCGGAGCGCGATGCCGTAGCGGCTCCGGGCCCGGCCGCCCTCACTTCCCAGCTGGCTGCCTGGCGAGAGCGGGCGGCCCCCGCCTCCCGCGCTCCTCCTCGCCGCCGCTGCGTGTGTGCCGCGGGCACCGGGATACAAAGGAGAAGGGGGAGCCGCGGGATACATGGTCCAGGGTGGCGTGTGCGCGGCCGTGGGGGCATATCTGGCGAGGAGAAAACACAAGGTCAAGAGGCAGCCCTCCTCCTCCATGGAAGAAGACGGGAGCGATGAGCCCTGAGGAGGACGACGAGGAGAAGGGGCGGATGGCTCAGGGCTGCCGCTGCCGGGCTTCCCCTCGGGAGTGACGGGGCGCGGAGGGCTGAAGGGGCCGGAGGAGGCAGCGGTGGGGTCGGGAGGGAGGAGAGGAAGGCGAGGAGGAAGCGGGGGGTTTGAATCTCCCTGGCTGGATTATCTCCCCTTAGGGGAAGCTGCCGTCGCCGGCCGCGCCTCGGCCCGCGGCCCCCGCGGCCAAGATGGACCTGGGCAGCGCCGGCCGGAGAGCGGGAGCTGTCCCCGCGGGCCCGGGCGCTTGGAGACCTTTCCCCTCCGCCTGCTGCTGCTGCTTCGCCTCGCTCCTGGATGTGAACAGCTGGCTGCTCTTCTACGGCTTCCTCTACCTGGCCCTCTATGCCCAGGTGTCCCAGTCCAAGTCCTGCGACAAAATCTCCTGCTTCTCGGGTCATTGTGTCAACTCCACCTGCGTCTGCGACCAGGGCTGGGTGGGAGACCAGTGCCAACACTGCCAGGGCAGGTTCAAGTAAGTCTGCTTATTGCAATTTTCTTCTTCTCATCTCTACATCCTTTTCCTGTCACTTTCACTTGCCTTTTCTTTATTTGTTTGTTTGGTTGGTTTTTTGTTTGTTTTGTTTTGCTTGCGTCTGCTATGATTTTGTTCATGTGTGGTGGAAGGATGTTGCAGAAGTTACGGATGAAATAGACTCCTCCAGCTCTTAAGATCACAGGACACGGCTCCGGCTGACTTATCGCTGAAAATAGGCTGCTCCACTTCATGGGAACTGAGAGACGGGGCGAAATCGGCCTAAAGCTGTGTCACTGCTGTCCCTTCTGGAAGTGTCATGAAAATGACATGTGCGCTGCATGGGGCTGCCCAGGGAGCAAAAATTAGTAATGGATTTTAATGACTTTTTCCTTCTGAAGAGTGAAGGGTTCAGCTCCTTCCAGTCTTCCTTTTTTTCGGCTGTTTGAGCTAAGTGGGCATTAGTCAGTTTCATTCAGGACAGCACGAGTGCAGTTGAGTGAAATGTATGTCCCTGGTGACAAGGTTTGCAGGAAGGAGTGGGAAATATAAAACAGTGGGAAATGTAAAACAGTAGCATATTTTTTGCGAAGGAACGAGTAATCAGTCAAGGTTTAACTACCTTCTCGTTCTTAAAAGTCAGTGTGATACCGAGTCATTGATCAGTGAGAAGGAAGCACACCCTGACACTTGCTTTTCTATATGGAGTGGGAAAGAAGACTTAATTTATAGGGCTGTCACTTTTCTCCCGCCCCCTTTGGTATCAGTGTAAAGGCTGGCTGTGAAGAATACTGTTTGCTGTTATTTCGCTATATAATCTTGGACAGGACATCTCATTTCATTCCCTGTAAAACACCCCTTATAAGCAGGAACTCCATTTATTAAGTATGTTGACATATATAGCTGGAAAGCGTTCTAATGTCTAACTAATAGCAATACATTCGTGAGACTATGTCTTAGTGAAGTCAAGTTCTTTCTGTCTTTGGGAAGCTACTTTTTATAGGTTAAATACAAATAACTGTTTAAAAATTGTGTTTAAATTCAGTTTTTCTCTCTGGAGTACTGAAATTAAGCTGTATAGTTTACATCTCTTTTGAACGTTTAATGTAAGGTCACTCCTGCCTAAATAAACAAAAAATAAATCCAGGAACTTGTTAGCCTGGGAAGTTAAGGAGTAGTTGAAGTCAGAGATGTTGGCTGAAGTGATGTACACAGTGCAGAGAAAGAGCCAATTCACTAATATTTGGTGGATACTGCAGCAGTGGGATTATAATCTGGCTATAAAGCTAATACAAGGAAAATACAGTACATCTTTTTTTTGCCTGTGAATTTGATAATCGGCATTTAAGTTGGCTGTTTGTTGCCTGTGTGTTGTGGATGTTTGGGGTTTGTCCGGCTGTGGAACAACGGGCTAATTTCAGGGAGTGATGAGAGGAGGCCCAGGTGAATCTTTGTGTATGTGGACCTGCAGAGCTATTATTTCCTGGCTGTAAAGAGATTACTTGTATCCTTTGTCTTGGTGCCACTCATAATGGACCCTAATAGTGCCAGGACCAAAGCAAATAGTAATTTCTTCAATTTCTAAGCTTGTTTTGAATGAGTATATTCTCTGAGTTGTTACTGGGCCATAATCCTGTCCTTAGAGGTATTATCTTGCTTATCTTTTAAAACATCTAGGTTTCTTTACCTTGGTTGTGTTTGTCAAGTGAGGAAGCACAGTGGTTACATTTTCCCTTCTGGTAGAAAGTTAATAATCCATCTCCACCTAGAGGAAGTTCTGTCTGAATGTTGGAAGGGCTCCTCTTCCGAGCTGAGCTAACAGTGTTTAATCGAAGCACTCTTATCTGTTTTGGTGAAATCGGAATAGATTTCTCATTAACTCCTCTATGTTTTTTCGTGCTTAGCTTTAAAAATGACAGTGACACTTGCATTATGATTTTTCTCACGGGAGTAAGCTGTTGGAGATCTATTTTTTACTGAGGACACTTTTCATAGCAGTGTCTTTGACAGCTCGTCTTTAATCTTTCTTCTTGGAAGCAAAGTATACTCTGCACTGAAAATAAGCGTTCTAAGATTTAAAGCTTTTCAAGCCCTGTGAGTTGGGGATGGAGTGAAATGCGTTAAGCGTGTCTTACACTGCTGCAAGCAGCACCGGAGCGGTTGTATTTTGAATCCTGAAAATTCAGATGGGTGTGGAATGGGTGATGAACTCGGTGTACTGCCACCTGAAGAGTTGGAAGAAGAATGTTACTCTGCCTGATGGCTGGGTGGTGGAAGACCTTTCCCATCTCTGACGCCGCTGATGATTTGCCTGATTGGGAAAATTTGCATTTTGTTTCCATTTGGCTGCGAAGTATCCTGAAGTAGCCACGGCTGGACTTTTGCAGCGGTGGTTTGATAAGTTCTGTTGTCCATCACTTCTTGCAGCAGCTGCCTCTGTCATTGAGGATTATCACGACGATCGTTTCAGAATGGCCGAGACTGAAAAGTGTGTTGGGCTATTAGAGCTGAATTAACAGCCAGTTCGGAGGGTGTAGATACGATCTGTAGAAATGTTAATAGAGCCTTGGGTTATACTCTAAACATTTACAGGGTTTCCAAGTCGCAGCTGTTTGAAGTGCCTGCGTGTGTCCCTGTTACCCAAGATTTAAATTGAACTTTTAATGACCTAAATTGGACATGTATAAAACCTGTCACTGCGGTATTTGAAGAAAACAGATTTTCAAGGGTAAGCTTAAACCACCTGAAAATAAAAGATTTTTTTTTTTTTTTCAGTGAGGTATGGTTGTTTTTGCTCTCTGGGAATGAGTGACTTGCATTAGCAAGTACCAGGAACATTGTGGTGAGAGGAGAAATACTCTGCCTGAGGGTATCTGGGGACCATTGATTCTTTGGTGAGAGACGTGTAGTATTTTTGGCTTTGTTTTATTTCTCTTCTAAACTGAGAAACAGTAACATAGCAGAGAAGTATCAAAAATCATTGATCAATCTTCGTAAGCAGGTGTCAAAATTAATTGACAATACTATGGTAACCTTGCCTTTTCCCTGTAGGAGAACGACTGAGAAAGTAAACTGCTTTGCAAATGTTGCTCTGCACTGGATGAAAGCAAGCTGGGTGGGGGAAATAGGCATAGAGACTTTCTAGCACCATTTTGCTATTTTGTTTCTCTTATTTACCAAGTTTGGAATTTACTGTTGTTATTGTGTAGCCTGTGGTAAATAATATGAAAATGCAGATGTTGCTATTCTTACTGCAGTGCATTCACAATCATGCCAGTCACTTCTCAGAAAGATTTAGGCCTCTTGTCTGCCTGGTGGTAGATTATTTTACTCTCTGTCCAGACTGGATATCTGAATGCAGCTCTGACTTACTTTCATCTTTCAACCTTTTTTCCCCCCTTCCATCCTTTCACCTCTACTCTGAAATAATGCAAACCCTTTTTTTTAAAAACCAAAATAAAAAGGAAATTTAGTTACAAAAAGAGAGGGGAAGGGAATTTTGCCAGGGGAAAGATAGGACAGCCAGTGGGTGAGCAGGTTCTGTTTTTATAGCAGGGAGCTTCAAGCAGCAAAGTTCCCAAGATACAAACTAAACCACAATTAAAGGACAGTGTATGGTTTTGTTTTGCTAGGTTGATTTATTAAAGAAGTGATGCATTTAATGCTGCATCTGCCATTCTTTCTTCCCCTCTCCTGTGCCTTTGAATTTGTTGGTCAGTTGCACTTTCCGTGATGATACGAGTTTGGGCAGAAGGGAGAGGGAAGGGCTGCCTAAATCAGTTACGTTATGAGACACTGGGGAATTCAGGGACACAAACATTATGAATGGCCCAACTGCAGTGAAAACTGCTGTCACAGCTTCTGTGTAGTTAGATGTCAAAGTCAATAGTCTTGAGATGCAGCAGTGCAGGAAAACAGGTCTCATTAGTTGTGCTACTCACAGAATGATTTCTTAGAAGAAAGAATAAAGTTCCTCCAGGTTGGAGCAAAAAGTTTCCCTTTTCCCAAAAAGTGCTCTGCTTTGCACTGGTTTGTGGAAGAGCAATCAAGAAAACTTTGCGCATGGAATTTATCTTCCTCTAAATTTTTTGAGTACCTGGATGACTCGAAATACTCACTGTAATATTGCTGCCTTTGAAAAATTAGGTTGTGTCTTCAGATGTTTATGGTTACTTATTTCATAGCCATGAGTGTGATGTGTAATGAGGCACAACAGGACAGGTGAGCACCTTTGAGGATCTACACTTCAGTTAATCTGCTTTACCTCGTCCTAGATATGCAGTTGTTATGGAGAGAGTAAGAGCAAATGCATATGTTTGATTATTAAACCTTGCCTCCAGATGTTCTTATTGTACTCTAAATTACCTCCTGCATGCTCTCCTTAATTTCTAGAGCTACTATAAAAGATTCTGCATTCTTCAAGGACAAAACAATTTCCAAGTACAAGTACATCACAACTGAAATGTTTGAAGGACAAAACAATTTCCAAGTACAAGTACATCACAACTGAAATGTTCAAAGGGTATCAAATTTTGTTATTCCAGGCAAAATCCTGATTTCTGTCTAAAACTCTGAATTCTGCTGTCTGCAGAATGACTCATGCGAGGAAAGTGTCCTTAAATTGCAGATTGTAAATGAATGATAATGTTGTGTAAGAAGAGATCCTAAGAAAAGAAGTTTGCTTTAGCTGCAGCCAGTTAGGTTCAGAGTGCTGTGAAAGGGGCTGACTTTATCCTTCATGCCTCTCTTTGATTACATCTTGCTGGCTCTTATGTAAGCATTAATATTCCTGCTGAGAGTTGAAAAGTATCAACAGGAACAGATCTCCCCACCTCCCAGACAGTTTTTTTTAAAGCTAGCTCAGTTTCCTCAAGTTATTTCACTTGCATAAGGCTCCTGCTGATCCAAAGGAGTTGGCAGCATCAGCAGGTGTAGATAGGGGAAAAAAAAAAAAAAAGTTACTTTTAAAATTGGTCCAGACTTGGTTTTCCAGAACTTTAATGTAAAACAAGATCACCATTAAAGTGCAACTTCTGTGCTTTACAGGGTGAAATCCCTGAGTCATGCTATAAATAGCAAAATTGTCTTTATCATCTGAGTGTCCTGTATCTGATCCAAGAAATAATTACTCTTATTGACATCAGTGCAATTGACTGTGAGATTTTGCACCTGCAAATTGCCTTTTTACAACGCAACATGTGAATGGTAATAAAATTAAACTTCTGGAAAAGCATCGGTGATTATGATTTCAGTCTTATCAAATGTGGTCTTTATTTAAGTTATTTTAGTTATGGTTCTCTAAAGAACTGTTTTAATGCAATTTATTCTTTCTGCCTGCATTAAAATTTAAAAATACAATTATAGCTTATAATATAAAGATATTTTGAATTTCTAAAGAACAAATTTTTTTGTAAATCTTGTTTTGAATGTAGAAACATGAGCCATAAAATCATATTAAACGCCTCCTAAGCTAAGCAATCTGCAGTGAAAGGTGCTTTTCAGAAGGAAAGCAGTCTTTTTGCAAACTTAAAGAATTAATTTTATTGTAATGTGTTTTTTGACTGCTTAGTACTTGCTGCATGAAATCTTTTAGATTGGAAAAGACCCTTAAAATCACAGAGACCAACCGCAGTCCTAACACTACCAATTTCATCAGTAACCATTGCAGTGGTTTTAAAGGGTTTTATAGAGAAGACCAGAAATGAACTCTAATTACTTATTACCTCTTGCCTTTTGCAGGCTGTAGGGTAACTGAATTAATTCCTATGTGAGTTGAGCACATGCTTGAGAAAGCATCTGTACATGTCTGAAAACACTTCCACTGACTCAGAGGCTCATATAGACTTTCAAACTCCTTTCATTGGTTAGTTATCCTCACCGTGTCCTATAACCAGGAAAACAAATGCAGAAACTGCTAGTACACAGATCTAATCTACCTTATTTTTTGTCTCCTTTAGTTACCCTGTTTTCTCATGTTTTTAGTCAGGTCTTCATTGTAGAACCTTTAGGAGGAGAAATCTCCATTCCCTATGTCGGTGGACATGTGGTCACCTTTTCTTCATTGAAAATGGAAATTTCCTTGATTTGTCTCAACATGAAACAAACTTTTCCCTCCTTGACTGCTCTTTTGGTTTACGGCCTTCCCGATTTTCTCAGTGTTTGTGAGCTATGAGTGCCAGAACTGGATGCTTTTGGTGATGGTCCTGCTGGTGGAATGTAGATGCACAGGAGCTTCTCCCCTGCTGCCTGGGGTCCTGCAGTGCAGTTGCAGCTGGTGCTTCTCAGCTTAGCACTCTGCTGGCAGCTCAGACCATGATTTCCTGCCTCCAAATCCACTTGGAGTTGCTGCATCCTCCGTACCGACGCCCTGGTTTTCTCAAACCAGTGTGTGTACTGAACACATTCTTCCCTGGTTGGAGTGGTAGGTAATTGTGGGGCTGCAAACACATATGGGTTTGGGATGGAGCTACTCCCTTTTAAAAACGCCTCTCTTCCCCCAAAGCAATAGATAATTAACTCTGTGCAGTGTCCCTTCCCCTGTGTAAATCTGAGTCTATAGGGGTGAATCTGAATGCAACTTTGGCAAGGGGCTGGTGGATCCTGAAGCCTGGTTTGTTTGCAGGGCTGGTGGATCCTGGAGCCTGGTTTGTTTGCAGGACTGGTGAGGTTCTGGGACCTAGTTTGTTTGCAGGGCTGGTGGGTTCTGGAGCCTGGTTTGTTTGCAGGCTAAGCAGTTTGTTACTTAGGCAAAGATGTGTGGGAACAGATGGTTGATGACCCTGCCAGCCCTTCAGACAGCATCAAAGGCTGGTTGCCATTGCAATGGGTGTGTAAAAAGCTCAGTTATATCAACGCATGCTTAAGTCTATCCATAAATGATACATAAATAGCTGTACAGGTTATAGCATTTAGTACTAAGTGTGTTTTAAATTTAATTTGGCAAATAAAAACTCTCGCACTGTGTTTCTCTTAGTTCCTTTAGTCAAGGGGAAGGCATGATGATTGTATTTTGGAAGGCATTACCATAGTTCATGTCATCTTTTTAAAATGAATACGAGTAGTTTTTGAGAACTCAGTCAGTCACACTGCACTAGAAATTGATTTAATTGTATCAAAATGTAGGCAGAAAAGGTAGGAGGTAAATATGAGATATTACAGGAATACCCTTGGGATATTCCTACACATCCTAACAAATGCTGGTGAAAAAAGACCTTATTTTGAAACATTACTACCTAGACAACAAAAATGCTTTGGAAAACTCCTGCAGTACTGAAGAATAATTATCTGTCAGTGTCTATGAATTTTGTTATTAGCTGTATAGTCTAGGCTTGGAAAACATGCTACAAAGTTCATGTAAGGGGAAATAAATGATGATGATGATACCTGAAAACATGAACACTCCAGTGAATTGCAGCTGCTAACAGTAATAAAAGAAAACCAGTAAACTATAAGCAAAGTAGATGTTTTAATGTGAGGTAAGTAAGCAGTGGGAATTTTCAAACCAGTTTTATAGGTTGTCCTCTAAATCATAAAAATCTAATGAGTGGATGAAGTGTTGCATTGATTTCAGAGCTCCATGAGGACCAAGGCCTTATTGAGAAATGATGAACTAAGCTCAGCACAGTTTGTTACTTAGTGTTCATTCCCAAGGTGCAAGACCTGCATTTGACTTTGAAGTTTCCTCCAGAGAGAAAAACCTCAATTTTTTAGACCTCTAAGAAATAATTTACCCACCAGCTATAGAATATTCCAGGGTAAACATCTTAAACTCTGTTAATGCAACAGCATTTAAAAAAAATTAATTCCATGACACAGTCTCTTCCAAAATTTAAAGCTTATGTTGCTCATATGTAAGAAATGGATTCTAGGATCTGTTTGAATCAGTATTTTTATATTTCTTAGCTAAGGATGAAGATGGGCTGCTACTATCTCTGATGGCAAAATATCTCCTCTGTTCATGCTAGTGGTATTTAAAAACAAGCTAGCTGTAGAATATTTCCAAGTTTTAAGCAACACATATCTGATAACCTTGAATTGGGCAGGAAGTTTTGAATCCAGGGTATTCTAGGATTACCTGGCAACAGAACAAGTACTGAATTACTTGAAGATTGGATAGAGATACATAAAATGATCACACTCAATGTCTACATTTCCTTATGGATTTCTTCCATAATTTATGTGCTTCAGTGTTTCATCTGTAAAAAGGAAATAATACTTCCGGTAAGTTTAAGGACTTGGAGGTGATCCATGAGGCACAGCTAATAAACCAGATAAAATTTTAGAGATTGCATTTGTCCCTAGAATGTGATAAATATTAGAGCATGAAGTACTGTTGTCCAAACTATGCTGTGTATCCCAAACAGATGAGTAAAATCATTTCCTCATTAGGTCAGATGTGAAGCAAAACCTCGCAGTCTGTGTTACTGCAGAATAATGTTCTCATATTATAGACTTACTGGAAGAAATTGTACATTGGCTGTCACTGATAAGATTTGGTTTCAGAAGTAAGACCCCCAAAGACTTAACCCCCAACCCTGGATTAAATGTTACAAACCAAATATTGCAAAATGCTGCAGTACTTGGTATTTTGAAGAGTTACTACTTTACTTGAAGGAAGAGTGTTCTATATTAGGCATTGCATTCCTATGCCAGTATCAAAGAATCACATATTCCTAATTTGTGGATTGATGGCATTGATGTAATTACAGAATTGTAAATGTGAATTCAGTCTTTAAATGTAGGCTTTAATAATGGACATGCATTTTTGTGCATACATTAATTTTTGTTCCCATGTGTTTGAGTTTTCAACCACTTAGTTATTTTGAAGGTTGATAACTTGCCTTCTATGAAAAATGGTTCATGTTGAGTATGTCATGTAACTACTGGGATGCAGGAGCTGGGACTGTAGAACAAACAGCAGTGTCACACAAGGACCGGATTTTAGCAGTGTCTGCGACCAGTCGTGGCAGTATAATATGAGCAACAGTGATTTTGGTCAAAAGCCTGGGAGGAGAGCTGGGGTTAGCAATGTCTCTAAATATTCTGGTAAGCTTTGCAGAAAATTTGTTCAAGGTGTAAGCAAACCACGAGGCACTGTGGAACAAGAAGACAAATGGGCTTCATTGATTGCCACCCACAGTCATAGGACAAAGATAAATTAGTCAGAAAAATTTCTTTCTAGTCATGCTGCAGTTTAAAATACTTTCCTTCTTGTAATGGATAGAAGTGACGAAAATATGGTGAGCTTAATTTTCTTATTAATTAATCTCAGCTTTAAAAATTTGAGAAGACTTGGATATGTTCTGTCTTCTATAAAGGAATAAAAATTTCAGCTGCTTTTGCAGCTTGTCTGCACAGCTGTACTATCATATTAAGACAATTTTATTAGAAAATATTTTGGCAGATGTTTTCTAAAACTGAATGCTGATGTAAGTATTAAAATCAGAATATGTGTATTTAAAATCCACACCCTGTTCCCCCTCACCACCCTGGTGGTTTTAGTACTTAGCACTTTGTAGGAGCAAGCATCTATTTTAAACTAAAAATGGCACCATTTAACTAGAGTTTTAGCTTCTAAAGTGCTTGCACTATTTTAGCTTTCACAGGGCTAAAAATCCCAATCTGTATTCAAAGAAGGCCTTGTATCATACTCTACCTGGATATCTTATTTAAGCACTGGGTAGCTGCTTGTCACAATGGCCTTGGGAAACAGACACTTCTGTTTTGAGCTGTTTTACATGTAGGAAACCTGAAGTTGTCTGCTTGTCTAATGTAAAATAACAAATAAGTGGCTGAATTAAAGTGGAAGCTTGGGAATAAATTAAATTTACTGTAAGTCTGTATCAGTCCTCATTTTGGGAAGACTGAACTGTCTTCAATCTATATGGGTTTTTCCCCTGCAAATATACAATGTAGTTGGAAGTTCTTTGTTTTCTCGGAGACTTCTACTGTGTAGCATAATGGGATACAAGGGAGGATATGAAGTTTATTATTCATACATATATATATAATTATAATGTATATATTACTCATAGCTGAGGAGTTTTTTGGTGGTGTTTTACACTGTTTCAAATACACAGTGTATGTCATTCAGAAAGTATGTAGGGGGGCCTCTGTTAATACAGGTGTCAATGCCAGTGTAGGTTAGAGGCTGATGGATACTTACAGAATTGATCTTGAAAAGGTGGACTCCGGACGTTAATGATGGAATGAGTTTGTAGCTGATCACTGGTTTGTATTTTTTAAAGATGCAGAGAACAAGCAAGCCACAGCTTAATATATTAGCTTGACAAAAGGTGTTCATAAACAGCAATGTTGCTGGATTATTTAATTTTCAATTTTATATATATCCTTGAAGTGTACTTACTGTATTTGGGCTTTGTAGGCATCCAGAAATCTGTTCTCTAACATAAAACTCTGAAGTGACAGACAGCTGAATATATGCAGAATATTCCTTTAAAGTTAGATTTGGGTTTTCCAATTTAGATTGGCTGCATTTCTAAGTAGCAATTGCACTGAAAAGCAGAGCCAGTGCATGTTAGTTTAGAATGATGAAAGCTTGCAATGCTACACTGAAATGGAATTTGAGAACACCTTCCTCTGAATTTTTCCTTTGAGTTGCCATGAGAGTTTTGAGGTCATGCTCAATAAAGATCTGAAAAAGCCCTACCTGTTATTAATAAACCCCCCTTTGGTTGTTCAGTTCTTTTTCACACATCACCTGTAGCTCTTCAGTCACTATTTTTTAATCATCCTGATAAATGTGTTCTTTTATTTCCATCTGCTAATGAAGACCAAAGCAGATGAAGGACACACTTAATCTTAGTCGTCACTTTTAAGTACAGCAATGGAGCTTTAGTCTGGTTTTCTGTGATGATCCAGGAGAGCACTGTGAAGTGTGTGATATTCTAGTTTGTGTTGTAACTTCACAATCTACAACGTTCCTTCTTGCCTTTATTTAATTCACTGGGTGTGGGCATGAGTTATTGTGTTTCAAGGCTGGGAGAGTGACAAAAATAAGTATGCTAGTTTTGGTGAGCATGAACTTAGTCACACGTGATCTTTAGTGGAAAAAATATTCTTTTTTGTTCTCATAATTATGCCATTGCAGGCCTAGACTTCAGTGTATTATATCTCTTATTCTGGGGCTAATTGAAGGCATACTTCTTAAAAAACCCTACATTATTTGATGAAGGAAATTCTCAGGCATCCTATGCTTAGAAATCTACAGTTTAAGTAGCAGCAGCTTTTGGGGTTTTCATCTCTATTAAGACCTTTTTTCCTTTTTTGTTTGTTTTATTTTGTTGGTTTTTAACAGACCAGAAGTACTGAGGAGGCTGGCTGAGTTGATGTCACACTATAAGATAGGATATTATGCAAACTCAGGAAATATATGTATTCTGGTCATGTAGTTTAAATGATAGGATGCCTTTATTTTGTGTGTTTCTGCTTTTAAGAATTACTTTGATCACTCTTGTTGAATATGCTGTTCTTTGCACATTACATTCTTCTTGGTAGGATGTACTTTATAGTTAAACTTCTACTCTAAACGATCTTGTCGTTGCTTCCACAGGAAAGTGGAAAATGCTGTGAAAAATCTGTATGGAAATGTCTGGGAGCCTGCAAACCATGGGAATTATGTATGACCTGAGGTTTAGCAGGTCTGAGTGTGGGGCTGCTGCAGTGCAGGAAAAGCTGCATTTTCTGGTCAACACACCCAGGCATGACATGGTTCTTTTTGTGCACATGCTCAACAGCATAAGATGGTGATATGGTTCAGGGCATCTCTGTCCTTGATTTCAGTGGTAACTTGGGTTACAGGCTGCATAAATCTGACCTGCTTCTTGCTATGGACCTTAAAGATCATCTTATTCCAACTCCCCTGCCATGGGCAGAGATACTTCCCACTAGACCAGGTTACTCAGAGCTCCATCCAGCCTGGTCTTTAACACGGGAATGGGCAATCCACAACTTCTCTTGGCAGCATTTGCCTGTGCTTAAGACTATGAGAAAGATTTTTGTTTTCCCTAATGTTGAATTGTACTTAGTCTCAATTTGCCTGTGTAGTTCTTCAGGGTTTTGTGTGCACGTGTGATTTTTGACTCTTAAATTATTCACTGGAGCAGCAAAGAGAAAATGGCATAGCTGTGTGCATGTGCATGATGTCTGCAGATCAGAAATACTGTGTGTTTGCTCCTCTAATTAATCATGTTGAAGTTTTGGAAGGGGGGGGGAATAGACTTCTTCAGAAAGTAATTTTCAGGAGCTGTGTGGATAATGAGCTCGGTTCAGAGTTTGCAGGTACTTGCTGAAGTATTTGCTTGAGGCAGGATTTGAAAGAAACACTCTCTAAGGAGGTCACTCTATGCAAGGTGAGGAGTGTTGTGGAGGCAGGAGAAACTTGAGGATGTCCACAAAATAAGATTTGGGGCTTGTAATTGATTCAGGATGGGAATTGTCTCTTGGTTTTGTAGAGAGGTTAACTTTTATGAAAGCATACACAAGCATGGGCTTAGAAGTAGTTGTAGGATAAAAAAATTAATATAAATATTTTATTAGTTACTCAATTATTAATAAGATCGTTAATAATATTCTACAAAGAAGTAAAATTACATTAAATTTATATTTTCTGAAATTAATATTTATGGTGCAAGAAGGAATAATAAGGCTGTTCATAATTTTGCACTTGAAAATAGACTGCAGGCCTGACTTTCAGTTGCTATAATCTTAAATTGTTGTATTTAATCTGTTTAGGATTTGTTATTTAACATGAAGGTAAGATGATAAAATAAAATGGATAATCAGATGCTTAAAATTGTCTGTATATGACTATACTTCATCTCTCATGTAAAGGCGGTGAAATGTTTGTTATCCTGCAGGTTTTGTGATATATAATGTTTGTGGGGGTACATTTATATTGCTTTATGTTTTAGAATATTGAGTTATTTTACCTATTGTGTTTGATTTCGGTTTCTTTTAAAATTACAGCAAACTGAGTTAAAAAAAAATTCCAGTGAAAGAATGTCATGGTACCAGGGAATAATGATGTTGATAATCAGTGTTACTGATACTTCTGCCGTATACTTTTGGAGTTTGTGTGGCTGGATACAACCAGTCCTTTTTAGAGGTTTTTGAATGCTATAAATAAGTTGATGAAATAATCTTTTCACCTAATGAACTGTTGGGGACAGTATTTTTTGTTCTGGCACTAGTAGAATCAAACTGTTAAGGTGTGGTCTCATGCTAAGAATGTCTTTATATTACGAACAGTTCTCCTCTGAATGCATTTAATTACGTTAGTATGGCACTCAGTAATTGTTTTCCCTCCTCTCTGCTTTTAGTTAGGGTTGCGGTTTCAAATACTTTGCTAGAGTTATGGATGTCCGAGGGAATGTTCTCCTTAAGCATGTTTTATCCATGTGAAGAAATGGAAATGCTAGCTTTTGTTCAAGTAGAATTCCCTATCCTCTCTTAAAATACTTTTAGCTTATCCTTGTCAGAGGATTCTTGAGAAAAATAAGAAGAGATGCTATTATGAAATCTCTGGCAGCCTTACTGTGTTTGCATGCAGAAGAGAAATCAGAATCTTACTGTGGAATGGACACTTTAAAAGTAAAACATTAATTGGACTACAGTGTGTGGCTATTATTTTGGAGTAGTTGGCTTTTGAATTTATGCTAAAGAGCACAGAGAAATCATTCAGGGTGATTTTTTTTTTTTGATGTAGAGAGTTATGTGCTGAGAGGTAGGAGGAAAAAATGGAGTAAGTGTGGGGGTTTTTTGTACAAATAGTAAAAAATCTGGATATTTGATTCTGTAGCTGGTTAGGCCTGTTTCCATTTCTTCATCAAACTAATGCAGCATCCTATTTATTCTCTTTCTGTTTTCAATAAAAAACCCCAGTGTTTGCATTACTCAGTAGTGGCGTATTTGTCAGGAATGTCTGAAGTTATTGGTGTCATACTGATTTCTCAGCTAATATTTTTTGTTATTGGTACTGGACAAACTCGATGTTGTAGAAATGGAGCGACAGTCTTTTGTAAGCATACAAAAATGTTATCAAAGTGCCTTTTTTTCTGATGTACGACCATGTCTGAAGCAGATTTCTGTTGCTTGTGTTGTGTGGACTGAATTTGCATGATTGTATGAGTAGAAAGGCCTTTTGTATTCGGTAATTTGGCAAATGCGTCTGACCAACAAGTATCAGCAGCTGAAGCATAAAATCAGGAAGCTTTTAATTATAAGTAGAGGGGCATTTCTGATTGGAATGTGTGGTCACTGAATGTCTTCCAAGGATTTCAAGTTTGTCTGTGTTGTGGTGAAAAACAATAGCAACGGCAAACCAAACAAAACCCAAAAGGGTAAAAAAGGTGATGTTTATGAAGACCAACAGATTTGATTGGCTTTCCTTTTTCATATATACTTTGAATTCTGCTGTTGGTATTGTTGAACTGCCGTCTTTAGCAGGAGGAGCCACCCAAGGGTTCTCATTCTGTTTGGAAGAACTCCATTGGTGGGGGGTTGCTCTGTCCTGCTCAAAGGTTGAGGGAAGGTCTTAGCAAGATTCCTGTGACTCTACACCATTTCAGCCAGCCTTTCAGAGTGATGGACTTGCCCCATCTGTGCCTCAGAAGAAGCTGTAGCTTATTTTATTCTGGACCAAAAGCCTCAGGCAGGGTTTTCATGTGCTGGTTGTGTTTTGTTCCCATCCACAACTGTGTTATTCTTTAAGCACTGCCCAGACCGAGTTGCAATGGCTCACACGCACTTGTGAGTTTGCATTAAATTCTATTGCAACATAATGATCATCAAATTGACTTTTTTTTTTTTGAAAGCTTTGGAGTGAGTATTTAGTGATTGTCCCTATTTAAAAGCTGCCCTGTTGATAGGGAGTTTGAGAATTTAATTTCTATGAAAAATGCTCTAGAGGTTTTCTTACTGCCTTTACAATAAATTATATGCTCTCTTTTCCTGTATCTTTTTACTGCTCTATAAATCAGCAGAGAGGTTATGAATTTGTTTCATATTGCTGTGTTGCACATTTGTTGATGAAACAGCTTATTAGATCATAAATAGATGTAATTGCATAATCTAATGGGAGAGGGGAGGTGGATTGAAGGAGGGGAGGAAACATAAATAGCACCAGAAATTAACAGATAGGACAAGACAGAGTTTTGTTTCTAAGCTATAAAAGCAATTGAGTGCTTATGAAATGCAGAATCAAATAGTTATTTTGTTTTCATTTTAACCTAAATAATCATTGTAAATGACAATTTATGTATCAGGAAAAAAATGTATAAATGACAGAAGACTTGGTAGGACCCTTTATAGCATAGCTAAAGTTTATTGATCTTTGAGGGTTATTTTCTGTCTCAACTACTGCAGTTTTGTGTTTTGAGCTGTGTCCTCCCCAGTGTTCGTATGTGCAGAAATAAAATGCTTTGCTTTGTTTATGATTTTGATTTCTATGAGTCACTTGTGAATCTCATATAAGGACTCCTGCTCACCTCAGTTCTCTCAAATGAGAGGTAAAGAAACTGTGCAGTCACACTTGAGCTCTATTTTTATTTCAATTCCTCATAATTTAGGAGACTGACAGTATTCTTGAGATTATTTCTAACCTCTAATCCTGGAGCTATGAGTTGTGTGTGAGTGTGCTATATTTTTTTTTTAATGGATGGAATTCTGTGATAGTGGAATATGTTCGTTCTGGATATGAGCTTGCAGGTACGAGTCACCACATCACTGGTAATGGTCTTTCACCTCCAGAGCACAGTTTGAGAAAAATTAGATATTTAATGGCTGAACTATTATTAGTAGTAAGTTTAACATAAAATTAATTGCTTAAATTATTAATAGTAAAAAAATAAGTAAGATTTGTAAAATATGTTTCTAACTTGTAATGCTCCAGTCATCATCAAAGTTCTGGTAATTTCATTTTAATGGTTTTTTTGGTCTCTAGATGAATATTGCAGTTGTCTGAAAGTGCTAAAACATTACAGTCCTGAGCAATGAGGTAAAAAGGTCTGGGCCTTATGGAGGAGGGAGCACGGAGTTCTAATTAACAGAAAAATAAATTAAACACCCCCCCCCCCCCAAATTACTAACACTGAGGGTCAACATTAAATACTAGAGCTGTGAAATTTGAATGAGCATAAATATTTAAGTTTCTTTTATTATTTCTATTATGGCTCAGCCTTCCTAGGACTTTATTTGGCCTTGCATTAGAAATTGCAAATAGCAATTATTGTTGCATTTCTTTTTAGATAAATGAAAATTGAGTCCCTGGTCTGTTAATTTATAGTTGTAATTTCTAGAGTATTGTAATTTCTTGTTACTAAGAGTTTTTAAAACTGATATGAGCTTTTGCCTCAACTTTTGGATTTTTATTTTAACATGAAACTTGCTGATGATGTTCCTGAAGTCTTGTAATCTTGTAATCTTTTTTGTATTTCTTTTTTTTTTTTTTAATTTTTTTTTTCCTTTTCAAGTGCTTTGATTTTTTTCTAAGGACTTGCCTGCCTTCTCAACATTCTGGCAAATTGGGATTAATTAAGAAGGCGGGCAAGTTGGGATTAATTAAAAAGGCATGCTTGTAAAGCAGCAGGGATTTGTATGAGTTAAAGGTGAAGTCTTGAGCATATACGAACAAAATTTTTCTAAACCAGATAGGCCTGTATATATGTGTGAGTGTATGGATCTACTTTTATATCTATGTATATAAAAATATACTTGAAAATGGAATTATCCAGAGTCTGCATAAGAGTCAAGGCTCCGTGCTGATGGTTCTTTGACCTGAAGCAGCTCCAGGATTACTGCCAACCTTCCCTTATCTGGGGTTAGTGCCTCTAATCACTGTGCAGCTGAATGACAGTGGGAATGAGGAGGAGCAAGAGTTTCATCTTCTCCTTATGGGCTCATATTTTAATATAAAATCACTGCCAGAGCATTGCTGTGAGCTGTGCTCCCAGATTGCCTATCAGCATCTCGGAGGAGTTAGCTAGGTAGATTCATATGTCTGTGGAGACGTGACATCCAGCTTCATCCCAGCAATCACAGCCTTTTATGAATGCCCGGGATAGAGGCTGCTGAGAAGTTCACTGAAATGTGAAGAAAATTCAGGTTCATGTGAAGAATAGCTGCCTCAGGACTGGGCAGCAAAACTGGGCATTTTGATTTGCAATTTAGGCTTGACTACTGCTTTTACCCTACTTCAGTCTACAAGTTCCCATCATCTTCATTTCCCTCCAGTTTTTTGTCTGATGTTACCAGACAGAGGGATTGAAATTGCTGGCTGGTGACATCTCCGCAGAGGGTTCATCTCTTCCCTGTTTTTCCCTTTTCTGTTCCCCAGCCCTTGAGGGATTACTGCCCTAGTCCATGTACACTATTGGAGAGGCAAAGACATCAGTGGTTGATCTAAGGACTGTGTGAAAAATTCATGTAATGCTTCTGGCTTTTTAATTATCATGTTCAAAGAAGTTCTTGGCTACGTGTATATGGCAAACATATGGTCTCCATCATTATACTCTGGGACATTTTTGTTTGTGGGGGATATTTTATGTTTGAAAAAAAAAGAAAGGATAAAACACCAGCACAAACCCCTACAATCACCTCTGGCAGAACAACTAGAAACTTGAGCAGGTATCTCTTCGAAGCATGCCTTTGTATACATGATTTAAAGAATATTTATTGAAGTCTTTATGCCATACTCCCAAACTCTTTGGAGAGAAATGGCAGTATTATGTAATGAAAAATGGTATAAATGTGTCCAAGTTTCTTGAATCTCACATTTGGGCATTGAAATGGGCTGCTCAGGGAGGTGGTGGAGTCATGGTCCCTGGATGTGTTTAAGGATGTGGCCTCAGTGCCATGATCTGGGTGACGTGGTGGTGTTTGTCACAGGTTGGACTCGGTGATCTCAGAGATGTTTTCCAGCCTCATTGATACTGTGATTCTGTGATTTCTGACTGCCTGGATGTAGACTGTCACTCTGAATTTGTTCATGCAGTGTCCTTTATACATTTTTGTGTGCACAGCCACTTAGCCAGAGGAGCTGTTTTCTCCCCAAAGCTTTTCTTTTTGTCCTCTTTTTAAGTGCAGAGTCATATTTTTACCTCAGATTTCTTTATGCTTGGAGAAGCGTCTTCTTACCAGGCTCTTATTTCTTCTTGTCATTCAAATAGCATTTTCTGTTCCAGTTTAATCTTTCCTCTTCTCTTTCCTGGATATGGCTTTGCCTGCCTCCTGTGCTGTGATACTGTTTCTGCCTGCCTGCTTCTAGAAATGCCACATCTGGATCACTGCCTGATCTCTGGAAATCCCACATTGTAGGATCATTTTTCTTCTTCTGGAAGTGTTCCATTGGTAGCGTAGAGTCATTCTGTTGCTGTTTTAATTATCTTCCTTCTTCAGTGGACTAGTTAAAATTATTCCCCTCACTTCTAAGTGCATGACTTTTCAGACTAAATTACTAAATCTGCTTTGCTCTTAGTGCAGCATTACCATCACCTAGTTCTCTGCATTTCTAATTCATATTTCTAATAATATGAACAATTTCATGCCATCAGTAAATTGCACTAGCACATCTATGCCATCATTGTTAGGTGTATTTTTAAAGCCAGTTTTGACTGCCTTCATTAGTGTTAATTCACACATAGGGTTAATGTTTTTTTTTATGCAGAACCTGTTGGTCCCATTTCTCTCCAACTTGTTACTTCCATTGTGGTTTTCGTAGTAACTTGGTTTCCTGCTCTAATTGCAGAGCTTATTATCGAGCCCTCTTATAATGGTAATTTTCTTTATAGTTGCTTTATCAAAGATGGTGTGCGATATTAATAAATTTATGATGCATTTTATTCTTCTCTCCCCTCACATCCATATTTTTAGATTAAACTGTGACTACAGAATAATGAAAAGCTAGACTAATAAGTTCTATTAATTCCCTCCTTTTTTGCATTAAATTTAGGTACAATATTTGCTAGAATATGACAAATGCTATAATTGAATAGATTTAATAAAGTGCCTGCTGCTTAACTTGGAAGTTAATGTATTGGTTCTTTTGTTTCCTAGGGCTCTTGTGTAGAGATTCTTGTCTCTGTTCCGGTAGGACAATAAGTTCTTTGAATTTTTTTCTACTAAAAATGTGATATTATCCAACTCAATACACTTTGTTCCATGAGCTGCCTTGCTTTTGCAAGGTAATGCTTTACGTCATCATCTTGAGTCAAAATCACTGAGCATTTTCTTTTCTTGTGCTATCTACTGTTTCTGTTGCCTCACGCTTCTGATGTTTTTGCCAAGTTTGTAGCCATATAAATATGTACTCATACAAGCACGTAATCCAACAAATTTTCTTAGCTGAGAACACTATTTTTTAAGAACAGTTTGAACCTGAACTTGTTGCTCTAGTGCAATTAATGTTCTACGTCACAGCTCAGATGTTTTGGTTTTCTGGTTGATTGCCTTGTCATGTATACATTTCTTACAAAGCCAAAGTGGAATTAGACAGGAGGTAATGCTGACCAACCGACAGATTATATTCACATCAACTCAGTTTGTTTTATAAGATGTAATTAGATATTAAGTAATATAAGACTTGTTTAGAATTCTTGGTCATTTTAACCTCACTTGGAGAGGCTGGGCAGTGTTTTAATTCTGACTTGAATTTCCACCTCAAAGTAACTTTCATGCTTTAAGGTAAAGAGCAGAAGATTCGTCCCTATTTCTTCATAAATTTCCACTATGTAGAAAATAAACTTTATTCTGCTGAATACTACTAGAATGCACGTTCCATATCCCCTATTTACCTTCTATAAATTATCTTAATTATTAATTGCATAAATGAAACTATGAAATCCTTCAGTTTGGGTGAATACTGACTGTCACTCAGAGAACATTCTAACTGGCAATAACAAAAAAATAGTATCTACTTCTAGAAAATTTGTGATTCCATGGCTTGTAGTTTACAAAGTAGTTTGTAAAGATGAATTGTTTCTGTGCTTGTCTGGTTATTAGAGGTAACAATTTAATCAACAATTAGATGATCTCCATCTCAAATTGCATCTGGAGTGATAATGAGTATGTACAGCTGCTTTGACTTCTCAGTTATGTCCATATGGATACTCAAATTGATACCAGTACGTAATGCAGGTATAGAATAGTCTTCCATCCTCCATGTTCTCTTTTCCCTGCAGTAAAAAAGTAGTCACTGATGAAAAATTTAAATGAAAATGTCTAAGACTTTAGGATCATACATCCTGGCTTAAGATGTGCTAATTAGTTACTCTAGGTACCCAGAGTAATTATTCAAATTGCCCAGTATGAAAAACTTTGGTGCTCTTCTATGCTCCAGTAATGGTCTTATTGTTAAATATTTAACACACCTGGTACATCTGATTTAGCATCCCTGGTTGATATGGTGTCAAAATAAGTATTTTTCCTGTAATTGTGTGATGGAAGAAAGATTTATAATGAATTGCAGGACTTTCAGCAAATCCTTTCCTGAGCAGCAGTACTGTTAATACAGGAGAAGATATTAAATCCCGGATGTATCCAGCAGTATTGCTCACAGGTACCTGATTTTTATGAACATCCCTCTCTTGAAAATATGTGAGGGAAAGAAAAATAAACTTGCATAATCCTTCCACACGCCAGGCTTTTTATTTATAAATTTAAAGGTTTTTCAAGAGAGGTTGTTCTGTGTTTACTCACAACTAATTTAAAATAACAAACAAACAAACCATTATGCTTTCTAATCCAAAGAAAATGGAAATTTTTATATCAGTGTACAGCTGAAATACAAACCAACATCACTTTTTGTGTTATTCTGTTGGTTTCAATCTTTATTTCTTGTCAAAAGCAAAGAGATACGACATTGCTGCAGAAAGAACCCTTCATCCACGCCTGTAAGGAGAAAATAAATCATCTTTGGAGAGTTTTAAAATTTGCTGTTGATGTATTTTGCATGCTGATTAACTGTGATGTTAAATGAGTGGGTTAATAGTATTTTGTGGCTTTTTTTTTTTTTTTTTTTTTTGTGGTGAGACTAAGTTGTGTGTCACTTAGAGCTGTGCATAGCAGGCAGTATTCTGGATGATGCTGATGACTTGTGTGTTTGGTTCAGCAGCAGTGTCACTGTGAGTCCTAAGATGTCTGTCATTCTGAGAGCTTTGTCTCATTTTTAAAAGGGATACCCCCAAATAACACAGAGAAGACTAGGATAATATGTTGTTATATTGTTTGTCTCCTTGTGAAAGCTGACTACTTCTGCTGGGTGCTTGAGCTGGGGAAGAGCAGTTCCTGATAAGTGTGAAATAAATACAGCCGGGCATCCACTGGGAACTTAAATTTTAGAGCTCTGACAACTTTTTGAATAGAACGTGATCTGAAAACAGCCGTCCTAATTCTCATCAAATCTCTGTAGATAAACTATCCCTCCATGATCAATTTTTTAAAGTATTAGCAGGAATGTTTATCTTTTTCATGAGATGAGAGAGCTGGGCTGACTGTACCGCATTGCTTCAATTAAGCAGAATGACTTCCCTTTCTGGATCTTTTGGGGACCATTTGTCTGAGTATATAATTTGTTTGTTTGTTTGTTTGTTTGTTTTTCTTGCAACTTACTTCCCATGCAGAATTCCTTTATGGAAATACCAGTGTTGTGTAGAGAATGTACAGTATCCTGGTTAAATATTGCCATATTAACTTGGGATCAAGAGCACCTGCAAAGCTTTGCAGCCAATAAGTGATTGGTGACATTATCTACTTTGTCACAGCCCCAAACATGCAATAATTGAAGATTTCTCTAACCTCATTATATAGTTGAATTCATTTTATGATTATTTTAGTCTTAACATTTTTTAGGAAGGCTTTGGTTTTGAAATGAGAAAAGCAAATGCAGACATATGGTTGTGTGAGTCAACAGGTATTAGATGCTGTGTTTGGCATCTCTTTCCATGCTGATTCCTGCAGATCTTGGAGATGGGAACTTGTTGGTCTCTGTGCAACAGGGGAGTACCCGGGAAAATCAGTGTTGACCTAAATTATAGCATTCATCTCAATTAAGATGGACATTTTATTTAATCTGTGTTTGATGTTGCTCTTTGAAAAGAAGTCTTCAGGGTGGGTGTTTTTTTTTTTTCTGGTGGTGGTTGTCTTGGGTTTTTTGTTATTCTGCCTTCCCTATTATGTAGTTTCCTTGAGTGCTTTTTTCTCGACTTTGACAGTACTGGTCTTTCTTAACTTGGGACTCTCAACTACTGTAACTGCTTCTCCAGTGTCTAGTTGATTTATTTTCCTAACTGAGGAGTAAAAAAACCTTTGAAAGAACTACTCTTTATCCTTTTTAGCTGTCATTCTCAACTTGATTGCTTGTCTGCAAACTGTCTCTTGCTGCTGATTTTCAAATACATTCTTCTAACTCAGCCTGTTCTATTACTTTAAGTCATCTTGTTCATTCACCTCCTGAGATAATCAAACATTTTTTAAAAGCTCTGGAACCCTAAATGTCCAACAATTCACTAGGGTATTTAGCATTTATTGCAACTCTCTTAGATGTCATTAAGATGGAGTCTTAGTATACTGTTTTCCCTGTAAATTAATCCAACTCTTGCACCTTTAAAGCTAAAAAATATTTTTTTAATTGTTGTATGAGTGCACAGTTCAAGAGGCAAAAATCTATGTATAGACATAGGAAAAACTACTCATTCAGATATTCTTTTTAAAAAAGAAAGAGGCATCCTTTGTGATGAATGCTGAGGAAATGGCTCCCTGATGAGTGATTACCATACCTCACCAACTGACTCAATTCATGTATAAGTTTTATTTTAAAATCAATGAGTGCAATGCAACTCTACTCAACCTTATTCATGAGAGACTTAGCTGTGCCTTCTGGTCTGGTCTATCACCAGGGACTGCTTAAAACTGTTACATTTTTTTATGCAGATACTTATGCAAGGTAACCTTGACCTAACAATATGTAGCCATCCTATGTTCTGATAGAATAGCAGGTGGCTACTTAGAGCTTCCATATGATCTACTCATATGTCCCAGTATTTGCCTGTGTCAAGATATTAAAGAGGGTTTTTTCCTGTTTTGGAGCAGGTGGATGTCACTGACCTCATTTGGGAGGTTGCCTTATCTAGTGTATGTAGGGAATGTATCAATCTTTTATGCAGTGTGATGCTGAGGAAATCCAGAAACAGATGAGTAGCACAGATCTGAATGGCTGTGAAAAATACAAAAAAACAAACATAAAAAAGGAAAGTGTCGCTAGACAGACACAAAAAAACTATACTCACTCGTCAGGTTGTGGAAATGAGAAAGAAGAATGTTTATTTTTGTGTTTTTGGGATCTCGACTTATATCGTCTTTGGACTTTGATCAGGGATTGGAGGACGAGGTTAACACTTCTCTGACCCCACTGGTCAACCTAGAAGTCCGTCAATTTGTCTTTCCCCCTGGAAAGGAATGCATGATTTACCAAACATCACTCTTTGTTTATATTACAATTTGTGAAAAAGCTCCAGTAGAAAATGGAAACATCAGAAGGTTGAAAAATCAGGGTGACAGGAAAGTTCTAATCTTTAAAAACTACTTGGACGGTTACCAAAGTCATGTTTCCTCCCCTCCACAGGCATATATTGTCTGCTTGGTAGCTAAAATTCACTTCTGGAGACTGATGCTTTCTCTCTTAAATATCTTTATTTGCAATTTATCTGCCTACTTAAGGGACAAGTCATTCAGCCTAATTTTCTCCAGTTTTCCCAGTTGTTACCTAAAGGATCCTTCTTCACTCTCCTGGCATGTGCAAAGTTATTGTTGTGTTTACACCACTCTTCTCTAATGAGTGGTAAAAACACTAATGAGAAGAATCCATGCTACTACAGCTTGAAAGCGTTGAAAGCCTTCCAAAGGGTTTCTGAAGCTGGGCTTTGCCCTGTCCTGTAATACCCAGTCCTGTATCCCTGTTATATACAACAGGCAACTCTGGCAGATTTACAGCAAAGCAACTTAGACAAAGACTGTGCCCATTTTTATGCCTAGTAAAATTTTTAGATCCCTCGAAGTTTTTGTGATAGTACAGGGTATGTATTGAAATTCAAGAAATATGAGTAAATACTTCCTTAAAGCTCACTTATCAACTGAAAGCTTTTTAAAGCAGCCCTGTCAGTTTAAATTCCCTAAAAGTATCATATGTAAAATGATATACATGTGCTCTATAATCCTATCTTTAGTAAATGGATTTGCAGCCTAAGAACTTCTATGAATTGGAACACTCCAAGATCCTTAGGCTTATTCAAGAAAAAGCATTTTAAAATGTAAAGGGATTAAAAAATTGTATTCCTAGTGATTTTGTAAGCAAAGATTTAGCTTATTTTCTAACTAAATGCAAAAGATGATATTAGGCTTTTGATTGCCACTTTCAGGCTGAAGATTCCCAGTCTTAGGCTGAAGAAGACCTCTCAGTCTTGTGTATTCAGATAACTTTGTTTAAAAAGCAGCTATTTTATTGAGATAGATATTTGAAGGTGAGAAAATGAGACAAAAATCACCCTGAACTAGAGTGTCTGTTGGTCAGGAGATAGATCCTGGGGATTGTCACTCCAGATGTGACTCCAAGCTCCCCAAGCTGGTGAGCCCTCCTTGCTGGGAGGGTGCAGCCTCTGCTGTGCTGGCCTGGTCAGTGTGTTCACATTACGGCTCACACCTGGCTTCACTTTGGGGCAGAAAACTCAAGGGAAAGGGGCTGACTCAGCTTCATTTTTGGTTAGTTTGGGAGGTAGACATGTTGCAAAATAACCTCTTTACAAGATTGTGCCTTGTTCTGCCTCTGTGGCTGTTGATGTTTCATACAGCCTGATCAGTATCTGGCACCTGTTTTGGGAGGGAATACGTATGGTAAAGTAAGAATGCATGTGTGGATTTTATGAACAGCCGACAAAAATGAGCCTATTCACAGATCAAAGTAAAACTCTTTCCATAAGCATATAGTTTACGTATTTTATTTGGCCTAATTTATATAATCACTGAAACTAAGGTACCACATGTTTTGACGAACATGTTTTTCCCTTCCAATTCTTCCCATAACTGATTTATCAAAATAGCTATATTTATAAATCTTAAATCTTAAACCTCTTTCTCTTAAAACAATGACTGACAATTGTCTAGCTTGAGATTGTGTAAAATATGTAATTCTCTTCTCTTTGGAATTTCTGTAATTTTTTTCTTTTTTTTTTTCATTTTGAGAGCATACATCCATAGCGGTGTTTTTTAGTTTTTCTGCAATTTTAAATAAAAGCTTGTTTGGGGGATGATTCAGCAGACCCTTTGGCTTATTTTAGGCTGATGATAACCCTCAGCTTCCACAGTGAAAAGCAAGCCCTGCTAGAATTAGTTAAAATTTTGCTTTAACTGTACCAGGTTCCAGTTTAATCACCTACTAAGAGTCCTGGGCACAATGCTGTCCTCAGAGAGCTGAGGTCAGGAGTGATTGAAGCTCAGATGAATGATTTAAGAGCACCTTCTGGTGACTAGTCAAAGGCCAAAAAAAGGTTTGTTTTGACTGTGGGGTGAAAGTTTAGAGATATATCTAGAAATACGTCCTGAAAACAGCTTTGATTGATTTTCCAGCTGAATATACCAGAATATTAGCCTTTCTGCTCTTGAAGCTTACCCCCCTCCTCCTTCAGCTCTTAATCTCTTCTGTTTTTAAGCATTGCTGAACAGATGCTTATGCAGGATAAGATCTAACAAGAGTGACAACAACCAGAAACTCTGTTAGAAGATGAGGTTCAGCTCTGGTCTTAGGTAATGTAGATTATTCCTGGCACAGGGAATGTTCTTTTGTTCATAACTTCACTTGCTCTTGTTTTGATTTCTACCATCTTTGATTCTGGCAAGACCTTGGTATAAAGATAGTACCATGTTGAAAGAAGAATGTTTATTTATTGTAAAAGTGTTGAAAACCTTTAAGCTCAATGGAAAGTTTAAGGAAATTTGTTTCCTTTTCTGTAACTTGTTGCTGGTATTAAGCTCTTAATGTTGCAGGAATTTATCTTTGAAAGCATTTTCTTTACAAGTGAAATTATTTTTGCATTGTTCAGCACAGATTCAGTTTTGATCATCTAACATTGATATGATGGAAACTTTAGAGTCATATGTTATCTGAGATTGTAGCACAAATGCCAAATTCTAGTCCACAAATCGAGAACGGAATAAAAGTAGTATTATGACTTTTGTTATTGTGAGGGTGTTTTTTTTTGATCTGGATTCTAAACCAGTTTTGAAATTCTTGATGAATGCTGCTTTCAGACTATGTCAATAACAAGAGTATTTCAAGGAATATTTGGTGAGTTTTCTCCAATAAAAATTACAAATTTATTGCAGTTTGTGTTTTCTAGTATTTAGAAGGAGAATTGGTTTTGTTAGCTTTCATATCTAATCACTTATTTTTACTTGTGGTAAAACTTTCTGCAAAACAAAACCAAGCATGCAAAACATTTAAAAATAAATTATCTTTGCTCACAATTAAAAACAAACAAGCAACTGTGTTTGTTATGATTGAATTATTGATGACATAGAAGGGTCTGCTTATGTCAGTGCCTGCCTGTTTGGAATAGTGGACTGGAAAGGTACTCAAGGAAGCATCCAGTAGAGCAGATAAGGTCGTGTAGGCAAGAACAGTAAATTTTACTTAAACAGGATTAGTTTTCATTGGCATCCTTGCAATAATAGTCTTACTTCAGCTGAGTAATACCCTTTCAGATATCTGTCTCTTCTATATGTGAACCAGTGCACTTCTTCCTGAATTTGCTGTTTTTCGGTTTTGTTTAAGCTGATCAAGTAAAGCAATAATTACTCTATATTTGTTGTATCTTTCAAAGGCCTTTTTGTAGGAATTTCAGCATTGCCAGGAAATTCACTCTACATTGACTCTTAGATGGCTTGTTGAGTGAGGTGACCAGAGCCATTTAGATTTCTGGTTTGATACATTTCAAAGAAACAACTAAATTATAGTTGAAGCAATGAAATGCTGACAGGAATACTCAAAGGCATGTTTGTAAACTGGCATATTAAATAACAGAATTACCATTTGAATGATTCTGTATCTGTCCATAGTTGCCAAGGGCTGGGAAGGCTTGTCCCAGAGCATGGCCCGTGTGTGCTGCTCATGCTCCTTTGGCACGTGATGCATGGGATCTGAGAAGGGGCAGCACCAACTAAGCCATCCTTCTCATTCTCCCTGATTGTGCAGCTGTGTTGAAACAATTCCCTGCTCTAGTGCATTTGGCTACCTGAATCATCACTTTTTCTCTAAGCCTTAGGGTCACTGCTTTTTCCTGACCCTGTTCCAGAGTGATTGGTTGCCTCCTCGTTTCTTTGCCTCTGCTTGTTTCCAACAGCCCAATTTACTGACTCTAGAATTCAGGGTATGGCTTCATTGAATCCTGCTGGCTTTTGAGCACTAAGCTGTGTACTGGTGTAATTTCTGTTTATACTGTCTTGGTGAAGAGTGGGTCCTTGTTTCCAGTCCATTCTGCTTTGTGTTTGACCTGAGTGGGAATAGATCAGCAGCGACTTTGAGAACTTCCCCTAACAGAAGTTAGATCATCAGCCCCTGGGAGCAATCATAAGAACTCCTGCCTGTCAGTGATGGTCCTAGACTTCCTGTAGCCTCTCACTGACCAGGCAGGCTGGCTGTGTGTTCCTCATGCTTTGCTCTATCCCTGTAAGGATGGCATGAACACGCCCAGGAGGGTTCTGGGCTTTTAGGTGTGTGTTGCTGTTTACTCTGTTAAAGTGGGGCATTCCAAGCAATGTTCCCCTGAGCTCTGTTCTCCTGGGGGGCAACAGTTCCGTGATAAATTTCCATATGTTCTGTTTTCTTGTTCTTAAATAGCTGAAATTGCTAAAACCTTTTGTTTGTCATTTTAAACATGATGTCACGGTTTCTTTCATTCTGGCGTTGCATTTAAATACAGAACAAGTTATAGGCCAGAGATATCCTCCCACTGCTCCCCAGAAACCCCAAATCAAAAAACCCACCCATGCAAATAGAAACACCCCCAAAGCCCTCTACCAATACAGGAAATGGTTGATTCTGGGAAACTTGGAGCTGTCATAGTTAAAACTAAAAATACCCTAGTCTCTCTTTCTTATACCTCTTCATCCACTTCTAGAGGGAATGTGGAAGTTGCTAACAGTGTTGTGACATACCCATAAATTATTAAGTCAAGCATAAAATATGAGTGAAATGACACCTGCCATATGAGTAAAATTGATTCTGAAGTGATGCTATTTTATGACTAGGAAGAATCTTTCATATCCCCAAACAAAAATGCTTTGTAATACCCTAGAGACATGAATGCCATCATTCCATTTCTTTACAGCAAACAGAGGGATGTGCTTTGTATTTAAGGCAAACGTGTAATGCCCTGATAATTGCTACAGCAAGAGAAGTTGGAAGTAAGTGATTATCTATATAATTATCTGAAAGACAGTACTCGAAATCTACTCAGTAACCAGCCTTTTGAATTTATTAATCAATTAAGTTTTAAAAAGAACTATTATCTCTTATATCAACGTTTGTACTGAGGTTGTGTTCAAAGACTGGGAACCTCTCATGAGGCTGTATGTGTGCTGATGGGAAAGGGAAGAGAGGAAGAAGAAGTTGCTGGTTTGAATTTTTTTTAAAAAAATATATTTATAAATGGATTTTTAAAAGTCTTGAAAAGTCTTAGGATGGGATGCTAAGAGAAAATGATACTTTTTTCCCTTTGGAAAGTGTCTGTATGTTAAATTTTACTGCATTTTTATATTTTCAAAACTAATATGGCATTTGGGAGCTGGTGCTTGCAGCCTTCTGGTCTGAGGTAGTTCCCTGCCATGAGAATTCTGTCCTTAACAGACATGAAATCTGATGGTTAGGTATTAATCACTCTAAATGATTGAAAGGCAGAAATAGGTGCCTCTTGGTGAGCACAGAAACTTGATTTAAATAGTCAAGGAGAAATTTAGGAGTTGGTGACACACTGGATTTAGAGCATTTGCCCGTTACCTCAGGAAGCTTAAGTTAAAACCCTGAACTAGGTCACAAGTGAAAATGAGCTTTATGGTGATGTACAGTGAAAAATTGGCACAGTACATTACCTTCTTGCCAAGTACCTCAGCCTGCCTTGCCTATATGCTTTTTGCTCTACATTTTAAAATACTGTATCGTGTTTGATTAATTATATAAGTCTTATAAAATACATATATATATATATATATGTATGGCTCAGTATGTAAATATATACATATTTGTGTTTAAAGTATATGCACAAATGCATTAAAATTCATAGATAACTTTATCCTTCACTATGTTAATCCTGTGATTAGATCAAAACCTGTAGCCAGTCTTACTTTAATGTAGAAACTACTGAGATTTGAATTCTATTTAAAGGTAAGGGAAGCAGGTGGAACAAGAGACCCCCTTGGCTAAACTGTGAACTTCTGAGTCTGCTGAAATGAGAACTGTACCAGAGATGGAAAAGCAGAGAAATACCTGGTGAGGACTACAGGGGCATTCCCAGGGTGTGCAAAGATGCAGTCAGGAAAGCAGAAGCTCAGCTTAAATGGAAATTGACCAGAGGTATCAAAAACTAAAAGAAAGATATTGTTCAGGTATGTAAATGGGCAGAAACAGAGCTCAACATTGCCTGTTGTTAAACAGGAGAGGTGAATTAGTCGCCAACAGTGTGGAAAGACAGAGGTTCTCAGCACTTGGTTCACATCTCTCTCTGCTGGTGCTGTTGAGCCCCAGGCCCTGGGAACAAAAATCCAAGTTGATGCAAACGCAGACCCACCGAAGGAGGTTGGTTTGGGAACTGTTACAGGAGCTTGACAAATCAATGGGCCCTGACAAAATCCACCTGAGGTTGATCAGAAAGCTGGTTCCATGTTGTGCGGCTGCTCTGTGTAATTTCTGAGGAGTTGTGGAGATTAGGGGATGTTCCAGGAGACTGGAAGAAAGCTCATGACAACTCTATCTACAAAGAGGGCTGAAAGGAGGGTCCAGGAAATTACAGACCCATCAACCTTACTTTTATTTTTGGGAAAGTTACGGAATGAATTCTCCGGGGCTGTCACAAGTCAGATGAGAACATGAGTGGAAAAGTCAGCAGAGGTCAAGGTGTGCTTGACACACCTGATTGCTCTCTACGACAAAGTAACCAACCTGCCTGTTGATGTGGGGTGAGGCTTTGGATGTGGGTTCCCACACCTCCTGGTGTAGAAATGGATTTGCTGGGGTCTAGACAAGGGATCTATGCAGTGGTTGGGGAACTGTCTGCCTGGTCATGTGTAAACAGCTTCTGTCAGGAGTGGGATCCCCCTGGGATCAATATTGGACCCAAAAAGTGGTGATCTGGAAGATGGGATGAAGTGTACCCTGACAGAGTTTAGCAATGTTAACAGAATAATGCCAGGACGTACACTTAACCACTTTTGGAAATGGAGGTTGCCTTGTGGAAAATATAGCCTAGAAAATAAAAACTCTTGCTGTTAAAGAAACCTAAAGTATAACCTTTTTTTGTTTGTTTTCAACAAGAGGAATAACATAAGGATAATGTGTTACTCCGAGTGATCTTCAAGTAGCATAGGGGTGATCTTAAAGTAACACAATCTATGAAGGTACTGAACTTTTCTACGTTAAATAGTAACAGTGTTAGTGTGGTAGGAAAAAGTATGTAGAAGGACCACTTCAGTCTGGTGGAATGTGTTTTTTTTTTTTTCTTTTTTTTTTTCCTTTTTTTTTAAAAAAATTAATTTCTTCATTATCTTGGCAACATTTGGCCATAAAAATAACTCTTGGCTGAAGCAAACATTGTAAAATGTTAGAGCAATGGGGTGTCTCCTTGCTTCCTGGCAGATTCTTTTCTAATTCCTATTTGCTTCTAATAGTAACTATCTGCATGCATGAGAAAACTTTGGGATTACTGTTAATATTCTTCTGAATCAAGACTGAATTGTCAGAACTTTGAATATTTCAATCCTTGCTTTTTTTTGAGAAAATGAGTAACCGTGACAGGAAACTGAGTGCAAGAAGTTCGGTCAGTGGATTGGGTAGATGGCCTGCTTCTTAAAAAATAGGAATTATTTTGATACAGCTTTTCGACCTTTGGGATTTCATATCTGGAGTAGCATTTACAGCCATACTTAGATGAGATGGTGATACGGGGCATTATATCATGTATTGTGTTTGTATCAAATGCCAACTTGATTTTCTAGCAATTCTTAATTTTAAGCCTGGTGCCAGACCTATTTATAGGCAGAATTTTGGATGCCATCTATGAACCAGCCTGAGCCTTTCTAATAGAATATGTGCTTGTCTCATGTGATTTAGTCCAACCATGATATTAAAACAGGAAATATGAAATGTCTGTAGTATTCCTGGTAAGAGAGGTGAAGCTACATTTCTTTCACTTCATTTCCTTTAACTCAGTTTTTTCCAGGTCAGTGGAGGATATTGTGCTATTTGCAGTATCTTAAAAGGCACTGATCTCCAAGTTGAGATGGAGGACCACTGCCACCTGGAAAATATTGGCAAGATTTGAACTGTTAATTGGTTTAGCAGTTCTGTAGAAAACATGGAGTTTGCTATTGAACTATGCAGATTGACTCAGCTCCACTCAATTTTGTAGGAAGTTTTCATAAGTATTATGCGTGAATCCATCTGTCTAAAAATAAGCAGCATAAAAACTTTCTATGTTGTTAACTTGTGAATGTTTGGGGGTGATACAGTTTTTAGTAGTGGTGTATTTCTTTGCTTAGATTCAAGGCAGTCAGAATTTGGGTTGTCTTTTTAATAGTTATGGTTTATACTGCCATATTTAAAGGAATATATATGCATGTAATCTGAAGAAAAATCTGAAGACAAAGTTAGGATGGCTTTTTTCAAGGTCCATTCTACGCAGCTATACTTTCAGTAGTATTATTTTTTCCCCTTCCATATCAGGCTTTTAAATGAAAATACTCCAATCATTTGTGTAGTGGGAGAGATTACTGTGCCCGTTATTCATCTTATCTCTTGGACTCTATTCATCTATAATTCCATGAATCATTTCTGTCAAAAAAACTTGAAATGGATCATTCTGACATGTGCTATTACTGGAAACTGAAGGAGAAAATTTCTTTACATGAAGGAAAAGTAGAAGGCTCTTTATGCGTCAGTACTTTTCTTAGGACTTGAGGAAGAAAACTTTGCTTTAGTGCCTCTAATTCACAGTGCTGGTGTCTGGCAACTGCTTAGTTTTAACTAACACAAAAAATGGTGCCATGTTGTAATTCCTTGAATGACTTGCATTATAGTATACAAAATTAATGCAACTGTCATGATGGAGACCACGGGTGCATGGCAGTTTTAGTTTTTTTGCTAGTACTGTCTTTATGCTAGCATTATGTTAGTGTTTTGTAAGGTGAATGAATAAGGAATATGAATGTTCAGGAACTTTTGATGTAGTTGGGTAATAGAAAAAAGGCTGTTATGAAAAATGCAGGTTTTTTGAAGACCTTTATCACAAATATACACAAATAGAATTTTCCTTTTCTTGTGGAGTTCATTGCTGTTTAAGTAGGCTTCCTCACTATGCAGTGTGACCAGAAGTTATTATCTTTTAAGTAAATGCTTATATCAGAGAAAGAAGGATTTTCCTACTGAGCAAGTGACTATAAATGAAATTTTCCATGCAGCAATTTCCAGCTGATGCGAGCTGCATTGATCCCATATAATACTACCTGATACTGGCAGAATTGGATTTGAATTTCTACACTTGAACGGGCGTGATTAACCTCAGTAAGATGAACTAGAGCAATACCATTCTGTTCCTCCTGTGGAGGAAGTTAGCAATCTTGTGGAATTACTGGTTGTACACCAATAAGCATAAAAGCAGTTCTTCTACTGCTTGCATTCAGTAGAACTGGCCACATTATGTATATTAAATAATTCTTTGGTTGCTATGCTGGTCAGACTACAGCTGGAGAAGTAGGTACCATTTTGAGGTGCAGATGTCTTGGAAAAGTTCTAGAAGAAGGAAGTCTAGAAGATGACTCATGAGGATTGCTAGATTAAATTGCTTAATTCAGAGAAGAAAATGCTGAAAGCAGATGATTGAAAAGATGAGGAGAAAGAGGAAGAATGTTACCTGATTTCCAGGTCTGTGTTCAGGAAATATGTATAAGTAAGAAAAAAAGGCGAATTAGACATATAGAAATACTTTCTAATAATAAGTCATTACTAAAATAGATTGCCTAAGAAGATTATAGACTACTGTCATTGGAATTATTAAGATCAGATTAGACAAACAACTGAAGAAAGATTTCAGTATAGTTGGGGTAGGTGTTAGGGCATGTTGTAACTGATGTGGCAATTTAGGGTTTTTTTTTGTAAAAAAAAGTCAATTACCACTTTGTGAGGAGGTAGAAGAAAATTCTTGAGTAGTTAATGCAGCATTTTCACAATTTATTTTAAAATAGAATAAATATTACATTTAGTATTATAATATTACTTTTACCTTCTGCATCTGGTTTGTTTACCAGGTCTTTGTAAAAGTGTGCCCACATTTCAAGTCACTTTGTAGATTCCCTCAGAGTCACACGTTCAGATATCCTGTTCTAAACAACCTGTCCTGGTCGGTGTTCTGTGAGTTTATATAATGTTGTGGAGGCTAAGCAAGGGAACAGATTTCATTTATGTAAGTGAAAATGCATTGCCTAAGTAAGATGCCATCTAAGTTTGGACTTTGGAAGCAACAGCTACTCCTATGCAGAATCCTTTCAGCTGTTTTGGGGACTATTGCAAAAATGTGCTGTGGAATAACAACATTTTTCAGAAACAGAAAACCTGCCAGAGTAAACCTTAAATTAATGTTTTGCAGTGTTTATATCCCAACTAATTTAGTTGTGTGGTTCTTTTTTTTTTTTTTTTTTTTTTTTTTTTTTTTTTTTTAACACAAGTGTTAAGCTTCTTGAAATACAGGATTTATCCTCATGGGGAAAAATTGTTTTTGCGTTCTAATCTTGATTTTACTTTTCTGGGACTTTTGGTTTGTTTTGGAGCATAGTTTTGTTTAAAATAATTTAGAAAGATGAACTCAGGATGAACTGAATTAATCACTAGGGTTTGTGCTTTGCTACAGAAGCTGCTACTTTGTCAATGAATAAACTGAAACCTATTTAAGAGCAGGCCTGTGATTACTTGGCATGTGAGAAGTTGTGAATGTCCTTTATGTTTCTAAATATAATAAATTCTTCTATTACTGCAAAGCAGTATGTAACAAGTAGAGGAGTGTGATTGGCATATGCAAATATTTCCTTAATGTATTAAATATTTATTCCTCTTGAGAAGTCACTGAAGAAAAATTAGAGCTACAGAATGTTCATTATATCCTGTTTTCATAAGTGAAAGAAATAACCAACAGCAAGTTATACAATAAATGGTAAAACACAGGAAAATCAAATGCAAATTCCTTGAATTTTTTCAGATGCTAGTCAATGTGTTATGCCTGGAAAAGAAAAATCTGCCCTTGTGGGTTTTTCAGAACATATTGTTTTTCAGATATTCCTTTGAAAAAAATACTGGAAAACCTTCTTAGTCTGTCACTCAATATTGTGGTATGAGAAATGGCCTCTTGATTGCTTCTGCATTTCTTTCTCACTGATTCAGGCTTGTGCTGTCATGTGGTCTGAATTTTTTCCCCTTCTTTATTAATGTATTCAGCTGATCTCAGATCTGTGCAGTCTCTTTTCCTGCTTTAAGTATTAGGCACAAGGTCTCAGCTAGAAAGGTTGCCAGTACTTCTATTTATGAAGAACTTGATCTTGTAACTTTGAAGCACAGTTATTGATTTTTATTTCTTTTTAATAAAACATATTTTCATAAAAGATGAAAAGGAGACAGAGCAAAAATTTTCAGCAATGGAGAGAATAGCTCTTGACTGACACACCAGTACTGATATTGAAATGGATCTGTGAAGCAAAATATGCTCTATATTGTATATTCAGATACATCTGAGGTAGGAATTGCAAAGTAATCCAACATTTCTTAAAACTGTCATTAGAAGTGTAATACTAAATAATTTAGGCATAAATGAATTTTCTTTATAACTCTTTATTTAGTAGTGAATATTTGTAATATTATGAATGTAGCTTATGCTTTGTTTCTCCTAAAGCACCAATATTATAAATCAGACCTCTGTCCATCTACCAGCAGTTCTGTGGATTTTCATGTTCTGCTGATGATGGAAAATAGCCAATGGCTTTTCTGGTTTAAATTAGTACCCCTCTCTGGAAGATTTGGTGATGTTATTTTTTGCAGGAAGATACAGGAGATGACAAGACTGCGTTTTTCACAGATCTATAAATATTACAGCAGGAAAGGCCATTTTAATAACCTGCTCTGACGTCTTATGTATTGCAGGGCATAGATTTCATCTGACTACTCCTTCACTTTGGACCAATAATTTCTGACTGAACTAGAATGTACTTTTTTCTTGAAATGCATCAGTCTTGGTTTAAAGTCTCTGCAGTGGTAAATACAGTCATTGTACATTCGAACTCAGCTATATTTGCTATTATTTTATAGCAGTGGTAATATTCCAGGTGAATGTAGAGATCCCTTTATTGCCCATTTTGGTTGCCCTGTGATGGCTTTAGCCCTTGAATTTCTGGTGTATCTGTCTGCTCAGTGAAACCCTATAGTGTCACTCTTCTTTCATGGAATCTATTGCTGACTGGTCGCCTCGGTGACTGACTGATCTGTCACTGGTGCTTCTGAATGCCTTTAAACGTGCGGCATCCTGACGTCTTTCTATTCTTTGGTAGATCTGTTTTACAGTATACCAAGATGGGAAATGTTCTCTTGGCGTGCGCCCTCTAATTACAGGCTTTGATTATAACCCTGCCAACTAGGAAAAAAACATTGTTGAAAATATTATGAAATCTGATGTGAAATTTTAGATGACAATACACAGCATCAGCTACTCCCCTGTGTGTTCTGTTTATAAGGTTGGAGTCTGGATGTGATAAACCTGTGGTGCCTGGGCAGGCCGCCCAAATTGTTCTGGCTTCCTCGAATCACTGAGGCTTTCTCAGTGGTGAGCAAGGAGTGGGGTGCAATGCAGGCACCTCTGTGGCTGATGAGTGCATAGTCAGGGTGACTCATCTGGATCGTGGTTCTTTGACAGAATCAGTGTTAGTCACAGAGCAAGACTGCTGATGAGTACCCGGCTTTATATAAAAGAGAATATTGCCCTCGGTTGGGCAAGGGGTTACCTGAAAGTGGTAATGCTTATCTTTGTGAGTTATGGGATTTGGTGTTTGATAACACTTGGAAAGAAAAATAATACAGAAAAGTTCTTGGTATGACTCAAGAAACTTAAAGTAATTTCCATCTGTCTTGCTATGTGTTTATTTTAAATAGAACAAGCCCTTATCTTACCATTTTCTACAAACATTATTGCAAAGCAATGTCCTGTGCTTATTTATTTGCTTTTTTTTTCAACAAAGTGAAATGCCTGTTTCAAAGACTATCTACACTTTGAAAAGAAACTACTTATCAAAAAATGATCATCCTAGGAGACAAGGGAAATTGTTTGTACTTTACTAGCACCAAAGAGCTGATCTAATAAAAACAACTCTTGTAAGTCACCTCAGTTGCACTATACAGCTACTAAGAAGGCAATGGTCATGATTGCGGATGAGTACTTGTAATGTTTCACACTTCTTCCAGGAAAATATGTGTTTTGTGGATTGCTAAATAGGACTTCACTTCTGTATATAAATCATATGTCAGCACTGAAATGATTTTGATTGGAATATTATGTATTACTGCCTTTTATTATTAAAAAAAGCACACAAAGCAGCCGAACAAAGCTTTTCTTTTTTAGTGATACCTATTCCTAATGATGCTCTTTCAACAATATAGTGAAAGAAATGAGTATTTCTGAGGATGTATTTATATTTGTTGTTATTGGTTATTAAAGAGTGGGATGGTCTGTGCTAAGGCCTGAACATAATCTTAAAGGATGCACAAAATATAATGGATTAATGAAGATACAATGTGCTGAAGATACCAGGCTCTTTCAGAGAGCTTTTATGTTAGTAGATTATTGAATTTCATCTGCTGTTTTATCACTGCATAGATTAATACAAAGTAATAGATATGAATGGATGAAAAAGGTTCTTCTTTCTACATAAAAGGAGTTTCTATATGTGATGAATACTGAACTATTATCACAAAAAAAAAAAGTTACGGCAGATATTTCTGTTTCAAATGTCAGAATAGTAGTTGTTGAAAGAGCAAATAAAATCTTAAATGGGAATAGAGAATAAAATGGAAATAATATTGCCACTGTACAGGTTCATGGTTCACTTGCATCTTGAATACAATATGCTGATCTCTGTTGCATCTCAGCAGGCTCTAGGAGAACACAGAAGATTTATTAAAAGCAGTGAGCGAGGATTTCTCAGGTTGGAAAAGGGGCAGAGGAGAGAAACAAAGGAAATAAAACACAGATCATTACATTTTGAGTGGTACAAAGCATGAACCCAAAGGCACAGCTGTGGACTGTAAGTGTCCCTGAGCTGCAAGTCATTGAAGGTGGTGTAATGCTGTGTGGAGAATCTGCAGGGATTTACTCCTTCCTGGGTAATCACTGGAGACCATTGTGCAGAGACAGGGTACTGCCTAGGAATAACAAAGCAGCAGGCTGACAGATGTGCTTATTCAAATTTACATCTTAATTTGTCTTGATCTAGGAGAGTTTTTGTGTGACTGGTGTTGTCTAATTTCAGAAGTAAGTTGTAAGGCAGTGACAAAGCAAATAAGCAAAGCAAACCAAAATGCTCTTAAACAAACCCCCCTTGCCTTGGCTTGGATCCGTTTCGTGTGAAGGATAATTTAAATTATTTGCTACTGAACTAGAAAAAATACAAGTGAAAGCCTGGGGGAAGAAAGCAGATCAACGATATAGAACAATCAGAATTCAAGTTTTTATGAGCACAAATAGTGTGATGAGAAATATGGAAGAGAGACTTCACTGTTTCCCCAATACCAGTTTTCTTTCCATCAAGAAAGATTCTCTTGGCATGTTGATGATTCATTTTCTGTTGTCTCTGGTTTATTACAGCACTGTTTTTCCTCTTGTAGGTTAACAGAACCTTCTGGATATTTAACAGATGGACCTATAAATTATAAATATAAAACTAAATGCACATGGTTAATTGAAGGATAGTAAGTATCTATTTTCATAGCTTAAATTTTCTGAACAATTTGGTACTATGTGTTCTAGAGATCATAGGAACTCCTCATGTAGAGACTGCATGATGATACAACATGAACAGTTTAGAGTTTTGTTAGTTTGTTTTGGTTTTGTTTAAACATTATATAGAATTTTAAAAAATGGTATTAGGATTTTCCGGATTGCTTAGAGTTGGCCAAATTCCATTCCCATTCAAATTGCTGGCAAAAATTAGGCTGACATCAGTATTTGGCTGTTGCTGCAGGCCCTCAAAACCCAGTGACAGATTTGTTGTATATTTGAGTGCCTTTATGAAAGTTCCAAAAGTTGTTACAGAATCCCTTTATTTAACTCATTACCTGACTTATCTTATTTAACTCATATCAGTGATAAATCAGGAATGGCCTCAAGTACAGAATGCTTCTTCGATTGTTTGTTTCTTTCAAGTTAGTGCTTCTATAAAGTATTTTCTTTTGCATTCTACAGTTCCTCATGTACTTAGTTTTAAATAGTTTTATGCCTACAGTTTAGATGCCTCATGCCTGTTGCTGATTTTTCCGTTTATGCAGCACTCAAACACACAGACATTTCTGAAGAAATAATGAGACACATAAATTAGTATGGCTAAGTGTTAATGGCACAAATTGGTTACATTTCAGAATTCCCTCCAACCCCCAGGATATGGGTCAGGATTTTGCTGACTCTACTTCACAGTTCTACTGAAATTCTAGAAGAAAATTAACTCCTGGTTTTCCATGTTGTCATAATCTCAGTTACCTTGGGTATCTGCTCTGCTGCTGCCGCTCAGAAATGATGTGTCTGATCTAACTTCGGTCTGCTTATATGCAGACGGTAATTTAGACAAAGCAGCAGTGAAGGGTGTTTGCAAAATCATTTAAATTGAATCTTTATTATCTAGAAGACCAGGCTATAGCTGGATATGTGTCTGACCTAGCTAGACTTCTCTTTTTACTCAGGCAGGCTAGCTCAGGAATATTTGCACTGCACTGCACTAAAGTGGAAACAAGCCTCAGCACTGTAGGCAAACTCTGCTTTGAAGCTGTTCCCCACTCCATTCCTCCTGTTCTCAGGAGATGGCAGAGTGGGTGGCTGAAGGAATCAGTGTGCTGCACAGTCTGGGGAGGAGTAAAGCAACTAGTAACACCGTGCCAAATGTCAGCACACAGGGAAGTCACATATGTGCATAATACTGTCTTCAAAACTGGACAAAGAGCTCTCTCCAAAGGATCTGTCACAGAACCCCACATGTTTTCCAAACTGACAAATTGCACTCAAGCCTGTCAGTAGTGAGAACTGCAAGAAAATAATTATTACGTTTCGTGGAATATATATATATGTATGTATGTCTGGTAATTCTGTGACATATGAAAATTCCCCTTTCAGAAAGATTACAGGTCCATTTGGACCTCAGCCAAAATCTGGTGACATTTCCCATGTGTTGGCAGAGGGGAGAGGATGCAGGCACTTGGATTAATATTGGTTGAAATTATAGATTTGTGTTTTAAGATTTTTATTTTAAATAATTAGCGTAATACTGGAAAGAGGATGTGTAGGTGATTTTATCTTGAAAGATTCTTTAAAGTTCATAGTCCTGACATTGTAAAGTAAATTTAGTGTATCAAAATGAGATATTTTAATTGCTCTAAATTTGTAGTTCTGAACACTGATAAAATCTAGTGAACTTAAGCCTCTTATTAACTTTAGGGATTATTAGCTGTGACTGAATATGTTCTTTTTAAATTTTCTAAGATAAAGGGAAATATTTGCTTGCCCTACCTTTTGCTATTTAACACTTTGAAATATTTATTACTACTCAAAATGTTTTAATGGAGTTATGTTGGCATGATCAATTCTACTGTGAGTTCTTGATCTTATGATCTCAGTAATTCTGTAAATAATGTGTTACATCAATATTCTCTTTTTTCAGCCCAAATGCAATACTGAGATTAAGATTTAATCACTTTGCCACAGAATGTAGCTGGGACCATATGTATGTATATGATGGAGATTCAATATATGCACCTTTAATAGCTGTATTTAGGTGAGTGTATTTACTAATCTTTCTGTCCATGAAGTCATGTGTGGACATTTTCAGTTATTGGGGAACAAAGTAACATTAGAGGCTTTAATATGTTAACTCTAGCTTGCTTTCTTATCTTAATATTATGGGAACATGTATGTAAAGTTGTATTAGAATGCATCCCAAAATGTTACAGTTTTGGTTAGATAATCATAGCAGAAATCCATTATTTGGATACTTACTGCTGACATTGTATGGAATGTTAATGCTTGTACACAGGCACTTTCCTGGAAACCCCTGACTTACCTTGCAGGTACATGGACAAGTTTTATATACCTGTTTTAAAATTATATTTGAGTCATCTTGTTTATATAGTTAATCAGCAGAATACCAAACTCCCTTTCCTTTTGTTTTTCCCCTAAATATACCAAAGGTTACTTAAAAACATTCTTCTCCTTCTCTTTTCTAGTGGTCTAATAGTCCCTGAAGTGCGTGGAAATGAAACTGTTCCTGAAGTGGTTACCACATCTGGCTATGCATTGCTACACTTTTTTAGTGATGCTGCTTATAACCTAACGGGATTTAACATTTTTTATTCGTAAGTATTTTCCTACTAAGTAATTACCTTTGCTTTTTTCAATAGCATAAGAGTCATACTCAGTGGTGTCTAAAACCAGGGGGCTGCGCTTGTAATAAATTACTAAGGTATGAGTTTGGGGGAAAAAAACTCCTAGAGACAGAGTATGGTTTTTTTGAGTGAAGTCACATGGCTATTCCCAGAGTATGTTTTTCCTGTGCCATATGGAACTAGAATGTATCCCCTACAGTGTTTATCCAACACATACAGTTGTCATATGGACTAGAAGGGAGATTATATCTGCTGTCATATAAATTCCCTCCTCTTGAACCGGGATCATCTGTTGCTTGATTTTTCATGGTGAATATACTATGGCTTTTGAAACCTTCCAAGCAAATTCACTTGGAGTTTTGTGCCAGCCAAAGATTTTATTCCATTTCTTTTCATCTCCCTGGGTGTTTCCCCTCCTATTTGCCATCTCAGTCTACACTCGACCTTCAGAGATCTTATCTGCATTGTGTGTCTTTTAGTTTCTCTGATGGCAAAGTCCAATCTGATATGACCATGATTGCTTTTGTCCAGCCTCCTTTTCCGTGTCAGCAGCTCCAAAGATGCATCCAGCACACCTGAGCCTTTTCCTTTTTATAAGCACCAGCTGTTTGCAACTTCTGTCTCATTTGGGATGTGAATGTGACCCAATGCAACATCTCTTCATATTGCATGCCTTGGTTCAAGAGGGAATTGCTTGGTCCTGTTGGACTTGTTTCTTCATGTGACAGTTTCTCCATGATTGAAGAGACACCCGTTCCTTTCTCTCAGTCCCTTCAGATTCTGAAATACCAGTTACTGGGATGTCGTGGCCAGCGCTGCATTTCTTATGTTGAAGTACATGTAATTTTTTTGGCATATTCTTTCTTAGTTTAAAGTTCCTATTTGTGTTTCTGAACATAGCTTTGTTCTTGGCACAGTACTTGGTACATTGTCTGTGGGAAGAATATTGCTGTAATTTGCAGCAGATTCCCCACCTCTGACCAGATAATAAATAGCTATTCAAAGTTTGGGAGGCCTCACTGTCTATGTTGCATTGGAAATGGCAGTCTAGAAGACTGGGTATTTTTAATTTTTGTCAGTTGACATCAGTAAAGTGCAATCACCTGGCAGGCTTTCTATTGTAATTAGTTACATTTTTCAGTTATCCCTGAAGCTTTTATTGTGCTTTTTTTATTTGTCCTGGGAGCAAATGGCAATAAGACTTGGCATTCTTAAGAAATGAGTGTATGTGCATTCTTTCATTACTTGGTAATGTGGTGCATGCTACATATCATTACCTAATTTTTTTTGTAGATGTAAAATAAATGAAAAAACTTGCCAGTTTTTTTTTCTATTACATATACAACTCATGAAATTCTATGATATTCTGTTCTTCTGTGTCTTTTATTGCAATGGATACTTTAAAAACATTTTTTTAATAAGCCAACGGTAACACTTTTTATGATAAAGAAGTACCTACAATTACTTTTTATGGCTGCATTAACTTTGCTTCTGTCACTGGTCTATTGCATTCTGCTTCTGTTACCCTCTTCCTTATTTTTTGACTTCATCTTGATGGACCACTTGTATTCCTTTATTTTGGGGAAGACAGAAACACAGAATCTAAAGTGCTATTTCAATAGCAAGCAACTGTAATTACTCCAGAACAGTCTGAGTGAATTTTCTGTTCCTTGGAGTCAGGCAACTTTTTTCCAATTCTGCTGATCCAGTTTTTCATCATTTTGTTTGAGTTCTTAATGATCCAGTTGGAGTGGAAAATGGTCTACTTTCCAACTAATATCTCCTGATGGAAAAACTTCACTGTTCACCTTCCTGCAGAACACTCACTCCCTGTGAGGTTGGGGGAGAGGTTCTTCACAGCTGTAGCATACAGCTGTTAATGCCATGAATGGTTTTAATGCCATGTGTGTTACCAGGTAAAACCCTCAGGAGATTTGGAATGATGGTCAGATGTGGAATTTTCTATTTTAGCAGTGTAACAGAACCAGTCCTTTGAGAAATGAGTCTCTAGACGACAACAACATGTCTCCTCACTGTCCTACCACGACTATATCTTGTCAAAGGCCAGACCTGAACAATTCTTTGCTAACTTTTAACAGTTCTTTCTCCATTCAGTTAGAGCTTCATTCAGTAAGGAAGACTGAATGAACAGTATCCATCTCTCACATCTGCAGGGAGTGTCTGTATTATCATCAGAGGTTTGTAGTAACACTTTATTCTGACTTTGCTATGAGTCATCAAAAAAAGTTTCAAATCCGACTTGGACTTCAGCATATTGCCTGAGTTCATGGAAACTCTTGAACCCAGATACTTCCATGTCCTCCATCGTCCCTCATTTCAAGGAGTTGCCTGCATTTCTGGAACCACTTGGCTTAATTTTGCACTCCAGTTGCCTGTGATCTCAGTGTTTGGTAGGGTGTCTCACAGAAATGCTAACTCCCAGAACAGTCACAGATTCTTTCAGCCTAGACTCTCCTGTTTTTGCACCTTGGACTGCAGAGTTAAGGTGGCTCTTTTATTAAGGATTCAAAGCATGAAGTTCTACCTGTAAGTAGTTTCTGAATATTAGCCATCTTGTATTTTTCCTTATTTTTTTTCCCTCTTTTACTCTCCCCAGATGTTAGGCATATTGTTCATAGTATGGACCAAAGCTACTCAGGAAAACCCTTTAAATGTATGCCTGTGGTGGAGAGTTTAAGCTCAATTACTTCCAGTGTATTTCTAGAGATAGCAAGCATTTGAAGGGACTGAGTGCTTATACTGGAATATAGGAGAAAAATAGGTAGTGGTCTGTCCAGGCAGGGCCTGTCCTTCTGCTTAATGTTAATATTTGTTGCAGTGCAAGGTATTTGTGATCCTGAGTGCACCACAGACTTTGTATGTGAGGTTGGATCAACGCCCTTTGAGCTCCTTTGCCTGTAAAATCATCATTAAACTTGTGTTTTATCAGAAATTTTTCATGGTAAAACATACTTTATCTAACAAATACTGCTGGAATACTGTCATGAAATGACTGTCATCAGCTCATGGGTGATGATTTCCCTTATCTTTCATATTTGTTTTCTTTCAGAATTAACTCTTGCCCTAATAACTGCTCAGAACATGGCAAGTGCACAACCAGCCTGTCGGCACCGAGCCGGGTGTACTGTGAGTGTGACAAGTACTGGAAAGGAGAGGCCTGTGACATTCCCTATTGCAAAGCCAACTGTGGCAGTCCAGATCATGGCTACTGTGACCTGACAGGAGAGAAGCTCTGTGTCTGCAATGACAGCTGGCAAGGTAAGCTTTGCTTGGTTTAGTGTCTAGGTAATTTGATTTTCTCCCTGCCCTCCTTTTATTGTCACATCATTGCATCATATTTTTAGAGTTTTCTGAAGTATCCACTGTCTGCTTTTGTTGGGTATTACTTGTAGCAGCCTCTCAGTGAAAAAGGAAGGTGAACTGCTTTGTTATAATGGTACAAGAGTGTCTGTGTGGGCTAATGGATGTACTTTACTGTCGGTACCATAAATCATTGTTTCTCATTACAGATAAATTATTTAAGATCCTAAATGTTTCATTCATTTACTATAATTGTGCTAGATGCTTGTGGATTTTTGTTTTTATTGTTTACTGCTTCTGTTACAAGTCTCAATTGGTTTAGCTTGCTATGCTTAGAAATTGCCATTCTCTTAACAGAAATATTAAAATCCCTCCACATTACTTAGCTGATATGCCCTCTTCCCATGACTTCCTGCCTCTGTTCTGTTTTATTATTGTTTCTTTAGGCTTGTCAAAGGAAATGGCTTTTTAACTTCTATTAACTGTCACACCTATTACTCCACAGTCACGATGAGATCTAATACATTTCCCTTCTTAATAATGAATGAGTTATTCATTCAAAGGTAGTCAGTTGCACCCACAGAAGGGAAGTGGTTTAGCAATATGGTCATTGAATGGAAATAGTGTAGACTTACTCCTGAGTCCTTTAAAACCTTCCAGAACTGTAATGCACAAAAAGATCCTGAAGGCTTAATCTCCGTCCACAAGTAGTCAGTAGAATTTGCAGCAAGATTATTGCCCTTTTAGTTGTGCATGGGTTCCTTGCGATGTCTAATCGCTTACTACAAAATGGGGGAATGTCACAAATCTTTGGAAATGCTTTTTAGGCTATGCCTTCAGATACAGTGCTTTGAACTTAATTAGAAGTTTTAAGCAAAAAAAAAATTAAAAATCTGACTATCATTGCTAGTACCTTCCTTTCACCTAACATTTCTGTACATTCATTCATACAGATCATATGAAGGTAATTTGCTTCATTATTCCTTGGATTTTCACTGAATCTAAATAGATTTCAATTAATTTTTTAAAATTCCGTCACAGATGAGCTTGCTTGGATATATAATTGTTTTCCCTTACTAAATCCCAAACTTTCCTTAAGCTCTCTGGGAGACTACTTCCTTCTCTCTTTCTTGGTTTATTTATACCTGTATTCTCAGTAGTTTCTGTACTGACACTACTTCTGTGCAGATTATTTGCAATGCTGGAATCGTAATTTTTTCTCTTGCTGTCTGACAATTTTTTCTTGTGTTTGATAATTCTAACCAAGTGGTTGAAGGGTCTTGATTTGTATGCTTTAGGGTAGAATTTCATGTTTCGTTTTTAATCACTGTTTTCTTTTTATCTTCTTTTGAGTAACCTTAGTGCCTGTATTAAAAAGAAAAAAATCACTGAAGTGCATTGATTTGGATGCACTATAATTAGAACCCCTGATTCAGAATATAAATCCCAGAATTTCCTATTTTACTGCATGGAGTTTTTCTTTTACAATGGTGACATCTAGTGGTTATTGTTGAAGGAGCAGCTCTGAAGAACATTAACACATTTAAAACAAGCTTTCTGAGAAAAGAGAATATTTTTGGTATTCTTTGGGGTGGAATAACTTCCTTGAGTAAAAATCAGGGTCCTCTGATTATTAGATATGTCTTGTGGAATTTAATACAAGGATCTTGTAGATATGTGCAGCTGTCTGCTGGTTGTACAAATATAGAATAAAGCTTTGATAAAAACTTGTAGACTTTGAAGACAAATAATTGACATAATTTTTATTTTTAGCTGATGTTGCATTTAAAAGAATGTGAAGTGTATTTATTTTTTAATCAAAGTATTTTTAGTAATCTTGAATATTTCTGAGGTGGTTGGTGCAAGAGCAAAATTTAGTATTTACAGAAAATCTGGTTGATTTAAAATATTCACCCAGGAGGCTGAACTTTGCCTAGAGAAGTATTTTCTTTGAGTTCTGTACTGTATTACACTGTCCCTTTCCTCACTAATTTGTCTTGATATTATCTAACGGAATGTGTCAATGCCTGCTGATAAAAGGCTGTGGATGTAATTCTGGGAGGAAAAAAAAAAAACCTTAAAACTACTGACTTGCTCTCTCTCTTTCTTTGCTAGGCACATGTAAAAGAGAAATGGGGACATGGCTGAGACCAAAGTGGTGGCTCTTGCACAATTTGACCTCTTTAAGAATTTTATAGAAAGATGTTTCTGATGAATATGTTTTCACAGCCAGAAGATTCTCTTTGATACCAGGAACACCGTGTCTTGGATTGTTTCAGGCTATAAAGGAGCAGAGATTTTTCCAAACAGTTAAAAACTTCTGTGACAGGTGAAAAAATTCAGGATGACTGGAAGGATAACAAACAGTTCCACATTTTTAAGAGGGTTAAGTGGGCTATCTTTGAAAATGCTGATAACATTGCTGACTCCTGGGTGACAGGGTAAAAAAAAAAGAGTTGAAGACTCTCTTGAAGTTAAGAGAAACTTTATTGATACTTTGGTTGTTGAACATCAGCAAGGGGAATCTATTAGGAATTAGAGGGTGTGTTTAAATTAATCTTTAAGAGGATCGCTAGGATTCCTTCAAAGCAAATCTGATCCTTTCTTGTGTCTTGGATTGCATTGACATGGTTTGGAAACAGAGGAAGTGCATTCCTTTTATAAGGAACTACACCAAAAATGGGCTGTAGGGTTGCACATAATGCACATTAGCTCCAAACAGGCATTCAGCCCTAATTCAAAGTTAAAACACCAATAAAATTTCTGGAACATGTATAGTTACTTGGTTCTCCCTACAGAGCAGCTCCTAGCAGATAGAGACATAGCAGAAGACCAGATTCTGAAATTAAACTAATTAACTTCGAAATAAGTCCATTAGCAATTCAGGCAGCTTGAATTTTATAACATCTCTCTAGGGAAACATGAGCCTTTCTGTAAGGAGAAGAGTAAACAATGGAAGTATAAAAGAAGCTATGACTACTGCAGTGTAAAATCAGTGTTTTGCTTCCTTGGTACTGTGGCATTTATTCTAATAGCATCCTGAGTATGACCAGAACAACTCTGTCAATGTCTGCCTAACTCAGGTTATCCTGAAAGGACTCACTGGAGTTGGGTTTGTTCCCACTTTCAGTGGAAGGCCTTGATGTCAAACTTTCTTGATTGGCCTGTCTTTTCCCCAACACTGAGATTTAGCAGAGCTGTGCTTCTGTGGTGCTGGTTTATTGAACCTGGTGGGTAAGGTTTGAGATGGGGGCTCAGCCAGCAGCAGGTGAAATGCAGCACTGGGAAGAGCTTGTGCCAAGTGCCTGGAGGTCTGAAATCAGATTTTGGTCCATTGTGCCCTGATGTTCTTAGGCAGAAAGCACACAAGTCTGTGTCTTCAGAGATGAGGACCTGTCACGGATAATTGCTTTGGACAGACCTGTTTTTGGAAGGAAAAAGAAAATAGATTTCTTATAACTGTTCTGCCCTGTGATAATGCTGTCTTTGTCTCAAGTTTACTTTTCAGGTCATCTCCCAGCCAAGTATCGATTCTTACAGGAAAAGCTGCAGCTTTACACTCTGAGAAATGTCCTCTTAAATATATGTACATTTATACTGTATGTGCATATAAAGACATATATCCAAACAATCTTTTTGTCCCCGCAGTTTTAAGTTAAAATCCTATTTCTGTGCTCCATATATGTAGATTTTTTAAATGTTGATCATAGAAATGAGAGGTGTCTAAGGAAAGTTTACTTCTGTAGAATTGGTAGGAAGGAATTATCTTGTAATAAATGGTTATTTCATACGTACTGGAAATGTTCTTTAGACTTATCTTCAGCTGGAATTTAACAATTTGACAAGCATCCTTGGAGGACTGTGCAATTTTTAAACAAAATATAGCTATTGCAGTTGGAAATTTAGTGTCTGAGAATTTTGTGAGAAAAATCAAGCATCCTTATTGCAAGAGAAAGAACATCACAGGTAAATGAAAAGCCAACTCCGGTTTTAAATACCTTTATGGTATCATTTGACAATTAGTGAAAGCAAGTTTAGCAGAATTTATTTGATTTGTTTCACTAAATGGCTGCGTTAAAGGGGTTGATAATGCTCTCTGTGTCTAATTAGGATGAGATTTAGGAAGGGAGTCCCCTGCTATTTGTGAGTTTTAATGAAAAATGTAATCCATTTAGAATAAACCTATGACCTAAATATTTATTTAAAAAGCATACACTTTAATGTAATAAAATAGAACTTGATTAAAATAATGATCCCAAGCAATATTCTGTCCTGAATACAAGAAATAGATAGTGCTGATCTCCTTGATAAGGTAAGATTCTAAATTTACTTCATTATCGGTAACACCTTCATTAAAGATTAGGAAGAAAGTGATTCATGCAGCTCCAAACCTCTTAGCTTCATTTCAGCACACTGTAGAGTTCTAGACCATAACTCGAGGAAAGAAATAATGAAACATATATTATGATTATTAACAAAACACTTGAAATCTGAATTTATCAATTAGTTCATACAAAGATAGTCTGTAAGAAAATTGACATAAAAATGCAATATATTTTATCTGAACCTCAGCATTTGATGACAGGAGATCATTGAAACTGAAGAGTGCAGTGCATACATGAGGAAACAGTAAGAGGAACTCAGGTGCTTCATCATGGAATGTGAGTGGGTGTCTTGAACACATATGGAAAGGTATCAGTGCTCCTTAAAGGCTGATCTTGGGACTGATATTGTTACATAATTTTTGTAATCTACCCACAAGGCTGCTAATGAAATCTGGTAATGCAAAGGTAGAAGGTACTTTAAATATGAAGGAGAACCAGAATATCCTACAAGCAAGTCTGCAAGTAATGTGTAGGATTTAATTACTTCAGTGTAAATTATGAATTAATACATTTAGAGACTAAGAGTATTAAGAATTTGTTTTATAGTCTTGGATTGAAATGTGGAAAGTAACATGGGAGAAGACTTGCTTGTCTATCTCAATTAGAGCATGAACTAATTAACATTATTTTATATAGTGTGCAAACTCCAAAGTGCCAAGTGCACTGGTAGGATGATCAGTCACAGAAATTCCAGTTAAATATATGAAAGCCTTAGTAGTATGCTTCATGTTTTGTTACTACAGTTTTATGAATACAAATAGAAACAGCCCCAGAGGGAGAACCATTAGGATGGACAGGGCTATGGAAGACACTGACAGAGCATGGCTTGTTTAAACAAGTAAAATCAAGGCTGGGAGGGGAAGAGTGTTGCTGTTTATAAGCATTTGTGGAGTGTATAGACAAACCAGGTCTTTAAATACAGTGATAACATCACTGGTAGAAGAAAAATTGGGATAAACTGGTCATCAGTTTGGGAATTGGAAGGAGGATTTTGTCTTTGAGCTGTGAAGTTTTCTAGAAGGTGTTAGCAGAGATACTGGAGCTTGGTACCCTGCTGCCATTAGGATGGAGTCTCAGAATCTCCAGTCCAATGGGTATTGTCACCTACAGCTGATGTGAAAGTCCCTGCTTCTTTTAAAGAGTGAGAAGCATAACCCGTTTTCATTCAAGATGACAAATCTTGAGTGATGTCTAACAGAGACTGTACTTGTTCTCAGTCATGGAAGACTAGGAAAGCTTTCCCTGCTTCTAGCAGACAATGCTGTGACATCTGGCCTTATCTTCTGTGCCAGCCTCCTTGATCTCGAGTGTGGGATCTGGAACTGGGACTATGGAGCAGTGCCCACCCATGGCAAGCCCCACAGCCCTTCTGGCTCCCCTGCTCAGACTGACCCTGCACATCCCCCACAGCCAGATTGCCCTTGGACGATCCACTCTTCCTGCCTGAGGAGACAAACAGGGCTGAGTAACAGCACCCAGGGGCATTTCAAGAACTGCATCATCTCATGTGCAATAGGATTTCTGTGACATTCCTGGAGGAGCCTGAGTCCTGGCACAGCATGCTGCCCTGCTGCTTTAGCTGGACACCTCACCAGGATCTCTCTGCTTGCCACCGAGTCTCATTTTCAGCAAGATTATTTGCAGGATGGGAGGAATAACTACATCCGGGACAGATATTGCAGAGCTGTGCAGGGGCACATGGGTACACCTACTGTTAGAATGCCTGGAAGGAATTACTGAGCCATTCTAGCATAACTGGTCTGACTGTAGGACTGGTTTCAACCACTGAATTGTGGTGGTTGAACAATTATCTTCAAGTAATAATTCTCAACTCAAGCGATCAGATAAACAAAACCAGAATAAACAACAAATACTTTTAAAATCGCTTTGATTAGATTGTATGAAGAGCATTGTGAAGTTTATATTCAACACATCAATACTTTTGGTTTTTTCTCCTGTGCTCCCAAAGGAAAAGATTTGGTTTGAAGACGATAGATGATGTTTAGTCATTTAGGTGGAAATTTATCTTATGACTTAAACTACTGGAACAGATTGCCACTTTGGCTTTTCATGAAACTCTTCAATAAATAGAAATTAGATTCTTTCTTTTGTGTGGTGGGCATAAATCACTTTTTAAAACCTCTAGAATTTTTTTCCCACCTTAGAGGATAACATAATTGACTTCCAGTTCAGGTTTATGAAGTTGTTTGCTGTTTTTAAAGCATTCCCCTTCCCCCCCTTGCCCCCCAGTGGATTGACTGACACATTAGGAAGATAAGAAAGAAACTCAATTTTAAATGAATGGAGAAAAATCATATTTGCGTAAAACATAACAAAACCCGTATTTTTCATTATCTTTGTTCTGCAGCTGTAGTGCTCTTTGTTGCACAGAAGGCATGCATTTAGTGAATGTGATGTTTTCTGAAGAGAATATGTATTTTTGCTGAAATAATGGTGTATGTATTCAAGTACGAAAATCTATAAATGAGATTTATAAGTCCTACCTTGCTTTTATAAAGCAATAGCCATACAAAAGAGTTTGCTTTTAAAATGATGTTTTGGTAGAGGCCAGTACTATTCTATTGTTTTGCATTTTTGCAGCTGTGTATTCCATTTTTGTCCCGATTGATACATAACGTGGTCAGCCCTTGCCCACGGCAGTGTGGTTGGAGCTGGATGTTCTTTATGATCTTTCAGGCTCCTCCCAGTCCAAGGCTTTTCTCAGACTGTGGCACAGTGGTGTTCCGGCTTTCCCTCTCACCTTTCCTGTCGTTCAGTTCTGATGAAGCACTGAGGCTGGAAGAGGGCTGTCTGTGACATTCTTTCCATCACTGATCTGGTTGAGAGTTTTGCATTCTTAACTTAGTATGGGGCGGTTTTCTCGCGTTCGTTTTACTGCAGTCGGTGCCGGCTGCCTGTGTCTGGATTCCTGCGCCGCAGGAATTCTGGCTTTGCCCGCCACTCGCCACCAGGTGTCCCTGCTGGCCGCGACATCCCGGAGGCTCCTGGTGACAACCGAGGGATGCGGCTGCTCCTTCTGACCTGCAGGCACCCTTCCCATCATTTTAAACTCTTCCCTGATCAAAGAATACTTAATCAATTGTTTGTTTTAAAACCCTTTTATATTCAAATTGTTCCCTCAACTGATTTACCAAATTCACGATTTTGCTGAGGTTACAACTCTTATTGCAGTATCAATTATTAACGCTTAGGAAATAATATACTGAATTGTTCATACTCTCATTAGACCCCATTCAGATACCATTAATCTTTTCTGAGTAGAAGGTATAATGAACTATGGGAACTGAGTGTCTCCATCGTTTAGTGAATGGAAGGTAATTTGGATACAAGTGGACATCATTCTTCCGTAGTGTACTAGGAAAATTTTACAGCTGGTTCTGTAAACTTTGGATGCCTGGTTGTTGTGTATAGGAAGTAACTGTAACAAGTTGTCCCCAAAATTACAATAAACATTGGAAAAACATAATCTCCCTGCACTCCCATTCCCCCAAGATAATGTTTTAAAATGATTGTAAACTTGATGTACATTACTTATTTAGCTTACTTAGTAAACTTCAGCAGCTCTCTCTTCTGAAATTATGTCTGGTCTCTCCTTGACACATGTAAATCTTTGCATCTGGAGCACCCTTTGCCAGGGGAGTATCCTTGCCAAAGGGATCTGATACTTTTTACATGAAGAACTGTCTCTTGTTTGCTTTGAACGTGGCTTCTTCAAGCTGCATTTAATAAAACTCAGCTCTTTATATTCAGAGAGACTGTGGATTCTCTCTTTGTCACTTATTTTATAGACATCTATAATTCACTTCCAAATTTTGTTTTTTTCCAAGTGAAAAAGTCAGTAGTTCAAAGGAATTCAGTGGTTTCTGTAATCAGAACATCCTTATTACTCTCCTGTAAACAGTCTCCAGCACTAATCTCTTCTTGTTTAGTAGACACAGTTTTCTAAGGTTACACAAGCCACAGATTTATGCAGTGGGGTAACAGTATTCTCGATTCTGGCACAATTCTTTATTTTGACCATTGCTGAGTGGTGATGTAATATGTTCATGAGCTATCCTGAGATGATCCTAAAATGTACCTTATTTAGTTTTCAGTTTAAATGTGTTGAATTTTGTGTATTGTTTTATTGTTCAGTCACATGGTCAGACAGGAACTTGTTCCATGGTTCTTCAAAGGCCCTTCAATAATAGCCTTTATCAGCAATATTTTTATATATATACATATATATATATATTCAAGTCTTAAATAAGATCTAGAGCATAAACTGATGATGAAGAGATCACATTTTTGTTATTACAGAACAAATAAAAATTTGATTTTGCTATTCATGATTGTTATAGTCCTATAGCTAAAAAAATTAGGTGTTTTGCTGACTTTTCTTACTTTGACAAAAATGATTGGCTGAAATGTGTTTGAAAATAATATGTAGTAGTTGTGAGTTTGGTGGCTTTGTAGAATGGTCTATAAAATTTTATAGAATTCAAATATTGAACTCATTATTTTGATAAGCAGCACTTGATAGTGTATTTTCTTCCTGAAAAATTATGCAGAATGGCATTCACAAAAGGCAAATTTTTACTTCTAAGATTTAATATAGTATAATGCATATTATAATTTACTTATTTACTTTGATATAAATCTATCCTGGTTCAAATACGGTATAGTTTTTCTGAAGAGGCAACATACAGTGCTAAGAGTTTTAGACCTAAATGACTGGTCATTTAAAAATGTGATGCTTTGTGCTGTTCTTTCAATTTGTGACTCACAGTCTGTTTTCTGAGAAGAATGCAGAAATGAATTGTTATTATTTGAGCTAATCTAATGCTTTCAATTAGATTGACATCCCATGTTGTCAATTTTTTCATTGAGCATCTGTTGAACATAAAAGTATACACCATATTTTATCAGAATGAGCAATCCTGACATCTGTAATTAAGCCTCCCCTGTTTCTGCTTTATTGGCTTCAACATCCCCATCTAACAGATTGTACAAATTGCACATTTGTTTACAAAACAGGTCCAGATTGTTCTCTGAACGTCCCCTCCACGGAGTCTTACTGGATCCTGCCCAACGTGAAGCCCTTCAGCCCCTCTGTGGGCCGTGCTTCCCACAAGGCCGTCCTCCACGGGAAGTTCATGTGGGTGATTGGTGGATACACCTTCAACTACAGCTCCTTCCAAATGGTGTTGAAGTGAGTGATTTCTCCTTTGCCATGTCCTTTCTGATGAGGCTTAGGGAAAACAGATCCTACCAGGGAGGCAGCTTCTAATTTAGCTGAAAGGTTTATGTCTCTTTTAGATTCTTTATTAACGGTCTGATTTTATGCTTGTAATTTTCTTATGATCATAGTAAGGGAAAATATGGGCAACATCAAACTGTAGGTGATATTTATGTGTACTTCAGTTTGGTGAAAAACTGCAAAACATAAAGAGCTTTGTGGTGATAAAACAGTGAAAGAAATTCACTGCTGATATTTCCACCCAGTACATTTTGAGAGCCACGTGCATTATTGATGTCAATTTGTGGTTACAGGACTCTTGTATTTAGTGCCTGCACTTTGCCTGCTGGTGCCATGCCAGTAGGGTCAGGCAGGTCACCTGTATTCCACGTTTTTTTTTACTTATGGCAGTTTGTATGTGTGTGTATTAGACCACCTATTGAAAATAAAAGTTGAAGCAGCTGTGAATAGGACCCAGGTGATTTGGATAGTAACCTCATAGGTGGAGACCCTAAATGTGGCAAATGCAAGTGTTAGTGTATATTTATTAGAATATAATTAACATGTTTACCTCTGCTGTTGTTGTCTACCTGTTGCTTTCTTCCTCACATTTGCAATAATCTAGAACAAATCCCATCCTCTTTTGGATTTTTCTTTTCTACCTTTGTAATTTCTTTTTTTTTTACCTCTTTTATCTAATTTTGTGTATCGATTAATTAATGAAAATATAGTGGAAATTAAAATCAACCATATAGTTAAGAGGATGCCCAACAGTAAATCTTCAGAGTAGTGCAAAAGCAAGAGGCATGAGCTCCATGGTGGGGCGGGTTTTTTATGTGACTGATAACAGAACAAGTCTTATGATTTTTGTTAGTTACTCCTGTTTTCTGAAATTGTTTGTGGGTCCCTTAAAGAGCTGCTCCTATTCTACTTGAGGAATATTTAGTGCACTGTCACAAGTTAGTGCACTGTTGTAATAGTTCAAAGGGTCGTGTTGCCCCACTAACGAATTACCATGTGAGAATTAGAGTTGGTTTGAACATACAAGCCCTTCTATTTCTTCTGCATGTTGAAAATGTTTCTTCTTCTATTTCTCTTCTAGCTACAATTTGGAAAGCAGTATATGGAATGTAGTGCCTGTATCCAAAGGGCCACTCCAGAGATATGGACACACTCTTGCTTTGTATCAGGTTTGTCCTCATCAGTGTTCTGTAAAATATATTTATATATGTGTGCAGTTAGTGATCTGAAATTGAGTCACCATGAACAGAGACTTTTGATGAAAATTTAATTTCTAAATATTTTGTATTAAATGTTTTCTTCAATACTTAGGTGTATTGCATGGTTTTTGGAACAGAGATTGTGCAATACTTCTCAATCACTGTGCTGACCATAATAAACCTTGAGCTAAACCTGCCAATAAAAGGCAGAGGGGTGTGTGTGAGGTATAACCAGGGTTGTGGGCAGTGCTCTTGCTCACCAGGCACCATTCCCAGGGGCTGGACCCCACAGGCAGAGCTGGTGGCAGGGTCCTTTGGCAAACCTTTGATGTCCCAGGTGTGGGGACTGTTCAGGGAATCCAGGAGCACAAGGAGATGGGGCTGGAGAGAAGGATCCAACATATACCTGAGGGGGCTATCAGGGAGATGAGCAACAAAGGGTGACAGGCTTCTTAACTGTGACAGAGAAATGCAGAATTGGTACTGCAATTTTTCATTTGTTTGCATAAGGCACCCCCAGCAGAGCAGGACAAACAGGATTGTATCAAGTCAGACCAAAGTGCTCATCTCGCCTGGTAACACCTCTTGAATAATGGGTAACAGTGAATGCCTGGGGAAGAATATAAGAAAAAATGACAGGAACTTACAGAAGCTTCCTCAGAATACTGTCCTACTTTGCAGCTGGGATTTCCTAAAATAGGATAGTGTTTTTGTGGAAAAATTATGAATCCCTGTTGTTTATTTATTTATTCTTTTCCCAATTTTTGGACCACGTATTTTAACATTGACATCATCCTGTGCCTACGAATTCCAGAATATTTTTTAAGAAATAAAACATTTTCAGAAACCAGTACTAGCTGGTTTAATTTTGATAATCCCTACTTCTTATTCTCCATTTGTTTCCTCATACTAGTCATGATTTTCTGCAAGGCTGTCACACCCTCTGCCATTTCTTTTTCATACTGAAAATTCCTTGTGTTTTTAATAATCCTCTATAAGGCAGATATTTCATACCTTAGATAACGCTGTACCATTGGCTTTACCTCTTCTAATTCTGTTATATCCCTTTTGAAAAAGGAGGAATCACAGTCTTTAGTGTGTTCTTACCTCAGAGATTGATGTCTAAGGGAATTCAGGGTATAATTTTTTTCCTATTATTTCCTTGGGGTACTTTAGCTTTTTGAAAATCTGCTGTTGGCTTTGAATTGATAGTTTTACTGAAGTGGCAGTTACATCCTCAGGATCTCATTCTAGGCAATTCAAAACCCATCCCCATATATTTAGACTTTAAATCATTTTTTCACATAGGCATCATTTCACCCTTATGCATGTGAGCATTATTTACTCTTTAAATTTTTCTTGTATTGCACATGCAGTATTAGGAGATTCTTCTGCAATTATGTGTGTTTGACCATTGTCTTACCTGTTTTAAATAACATAGTGTAGTCAAAAGGTATTGCTATTTTTCCACTCATCCCCATGCCAGCTTGGTTTTTTTAACATATTGAACAAGCTAATCTCAGTTGCACGTGACTGTGGGACACCACTAATGACCTTTATTCATTTATGAAATGACTATTTTTTCCCCCAAACTTTACTTTATAGACTTAATTAGTCTTGTGTTGTCTGCTTTCCTTGTTCTAGAACATCTTGGTTCCTTTAGGGCATGAGGAATATTATCAAGTGTCTTTTGGAAATTTCAGGTCCGTGTATCATCTGGATCTTTGATTTCTTCAGAAAAAAGCAAATGCTTTCATCGAATTTTTCTTCATCTGTTTGTCTGCTTCACTCACTGAATTCTGTCCTTTCTGCATCACCCTTACTAGTCTTTTGGTATGGACACATTTGTAAGCAGGAATTTACATACTAAAGATAGGGGTTAGCTCTTTAATTTCTTCAGAACTGATTTCAGGGACTTTCTTTGCCAAGTTTGGCGTTTTTTTTTTCCTACTGTAACTTTCTGTTTTTAGTTTTTGCAATGGAATACCAGTAAAGTCTACCATGAAGAACTCATGTGGGACAGTTAACCTCATTTTACTGCTGTGGCTTTCACTTCTCAGAATACTCCTTCAGACACTCTGTTGGCACCACGAAGTATCTAGTTAGGTGTATTGCTAATGCATTTGAAAAGTGATGTCTTAGTACCTCGTATATAAATTTTAGAGGCATCTCATTAAGATATTTTTATATCTTGCCTTGGTGTAAGTCTGTTTTAATCTGGTGGAGTTTCTGAGCTTTGTTTTGGACTCTATATTTTCTTCTAAATTTCCATAATCCTGTTAAGTTAAGCTTAATTTATTTTGTTACTCGTTATGGAAAGGTTTTTTTTCTTTTTCAAATAGGAAGTGTTCTTGTAATCTGAGCAAAAATGTCTAACAATGTCTTAGAATAATTTTTTTCATTTTTTTAATATTTTTCTTTTGATGGTTTAACCTTTTAGTTGTACATTTTAGTTTCTTTTTATGTTTGGTCTTCTTTTGTATAGTGAGTGCTTCCTCTAAGAGGAACTGAAGGTATGGGCTGATACTTCGTTTTGTCTTGTTTTCCTGGAGTCTGTTGTTCTTACAGAGATGTTGAATCTGTGTGGCATGGTGAACATTGTAGAGGTGTTTTCAGTAGTAATATAAACTAGGTTTTGTGCATGCCCTAACATCAAATCAAAGCTTGCTTTTCTTCCTGTCAGTTCCCTGATTCATTACTAATGTATTATCTGTTCTTTGAAAGGTCAGATCTTTTTGACCAGTGACTTTGATTATTACAGTTCTTGTAGAATGTGGACTTTTTAGTCAAGAAACATTTGAATAATGTATCATTTAGCAGTTCAGAATAAAGGCTTAAAATGTAATTTAACCTTTTCATTTGGCAGTGCTAATATTTTCCTGAGACATTCCAAACTAAAAGGTAACCATTTTAGAAGTCCTTTCACCAGCAAATATTAAATATGAGAGATCTGTTAATTCAGACATCTCTTTGGATCTCATTGAAGAAGTGCGACTCACGTTAATACTGATGAAAGCTGCAAGGAAAGGTATAGTGAAGAAGCTGTGGCTGTTGTTGAAGACATGTTAATTAGCACTTAGGAATCACTAATAATGAACCTATGTGAAATAATTAACTTATATGCTGCTTGTACGAGTGATTATGTCAAATGTCAGAAACTCCATGGGCCAAAAGGAGCCGATCACGCAAGTCAAAGAAATTTCAAGGGAAAAAGTATGCACTTCTGGAGTAAGTTCTTACATTAACTTGTTAGAATAAAGTTCTGATACTTTTCCATTTATATCTTCAGTCTTTTGAAAAAAAACAGAAAAAATAATTTAGAGTGAAGAGCAGTAGAACATAATACCTAGAGATGGCAGCTTTGAGCTGTGTTTTCAGCTCTGTACCAGTAATTGCATAATGTTTCCTTTATGTTTGATAGGAAAAAAATATCCACAGAGAAGAAATTAGATTAAGTTTTTGACTTGAACTCCTGAGATTTCAAAGCCTAGAGCTAGGCTGGAGTGAGAACACAGGGCCAGTGTCGCCTGATTGTGGTGCAAGGTAAATTGCAGCTGTGTGATTGACTCTGTGGAGAATGAAGTAAGTTACTTTATTTCTCTCAGAAAGCTTCTTTGGTAAAAACTGAAGTACAGTTCTTCTTTATTCTGAAGAAAAGAAGATCTGAGGACTCCCACTGATGTGTAGTTATAACAAATCCTCAAGACTTTTTATGCATTTATTGAGGAGAGACCATAAAAGACCTCTTGCTTTTAGACCACCTAAGCTGTTAAATAGTGCTCATGCTGATTTTTGGAAAGATGCTGTTAACGTGTGGTTCTACTGCATCTCAGAAATTGTATGTAGTTTCTGGCACCTTGATGCTGAGAATATCAATGTACTTTGAAAAAATTTATATAAGAAATAGGCTTATAAAGAGACTGGAGGAAATGACTTGTGAGGTTTTTTGAGAAGGTACATACAGCTTTGATAAACGTGACTAGGTAGGGATTTAGGGGAAATTCCAAAATACTAGATCCCTGGAATTAAGGAGAAAGGGAGTCGCCTGCAAGGTGTATATTTGGTCACTGCTGGGATTTTACTCAGTTTGTTTTTGGTAGTGTGACCAAAATTGGTTGAATTTGACCTCATAATTGAACTGTTGGTGCTGGTCCCAAGACAGTGGAAGGATGGCTGGGCTTTGAGGTTTGTGTCCTTTGAAACTGGCAATAGAGATGAAGCAGGCAAGCTGATGTAGTAGTAACCATAAAGTACACAGACCATTTTATATAGAGTCAGATTTCATTTAACTCATTTGAGTTTTATGAATGTTACTTCCACTTTTAAAACTTTATTAAAAGAGAGTAATTGTTTTGATTCCTTGACAAATTAATTGGTATTGATGTTGAGTCTGTATACATCTTCTGGTATTTTTATTAGTCTCATCAAAAGCTAGTGTTAACAAAGCAAAAAAGAGTAAAAACTTTTCCCACTTTATTATGAACAAGATAAAATGTTTCACCACTTGGTTTATTGTTATTCTTTTAATGCCTCTTTTTTTTGGCTGTTGTAGTATAATTTGAATAGCACTGGAAATACAAAAGTATTTTCTAACTATTCTATTAAGTAGCTGTTGGTAGGTTGTACCAGCAATTTCTGTAGTTTTACTGTTCTGTGAGTTTGAATTACATCTTTGCACAACTTGCTCTCTTATTCTGATTTGCAGATCTCAGAAGTGTGAGAAGTAGGTGAGATGAGCTGCCCTACACTTTTTGCACATAGTCTTGAGAAAAGCTTATTCAGCGTTCCCTTCTGTTCATCAAGAGATTGGTTCTTTATGTAGAAGTGTCGCATTTTTCATTCCTGGTTTCAGTGTTATATCCCAGTTGGTTTTACAGTGAAGTCCAAGTGAAGTCATCTTTAAGTAAATCCAGCAGCCATTGGAAAACTGCAAATAATGGAAAAAAAGTGACAACACTCTTGATTAGGTTGACCTCCTGAGGTACAATGTGGTGCAGTATTGTCTTGACCTTGAATTTGGTCCTGTTTGGAACATAAATTAAAATGTTCCTCTTTTGTAACTTACTCAGGTTCTTATTCAGAGAGGATTTAGTCCCACAACAAACTAAGAATTAATAAATCAGGCTTCAGGGGGAGGAGTGAACTGAAGACTTCTTTCCAGTCTGTCAGACCTAATGGGAGGATTACTGGATCAAGTAGAAATGTAACTAATTTTTAATTTTGATATAACACAAAATGTTCTTGATACTGTTAAACATATTAAAGGAGATAACAGTTTGTAGAAAGGAAGATGAGGTATTAGACAGTCTTAAACCAGATGGCACATGCTGAATGCAAAAAAAAAGGCTTGTGGTGGAGGAGTTATTGCCAGATGACATTTTGTGAGACTTGTATTTTGCATGGGAAAAAAAAAATTGAGAATTTCTTTAATGGTGTACCAATTTGACCAAACTTCTAGAAATTTCAGGTAGAAGCACAGAGAACAAAAATCTTAATAAATGTTAGTGTTCTTACATAAAGTTAATTTCAATACCAAGGTGTGGATATAGTCTAGGAGAGAAAAAAGATTGATGATCTTGTTTCAAGAAAGTAGACATTGACTGTTCATGTGGTTTGTGAGTAGCATTTCTTTGGCCAATGCTTCAGGAATAGTTTAGATTTATATAAGAATTAAGGCAGAAAAACTCATTTCTAAGGGAGAAACTTCTCTGAGTAGCAATGATACAGTTAAGAAATACAAAATGAAAATTATGTGGTTATTTTAATGTGATTAACTTGCTTCCAATTCATTAGAAATGGATTATAAATTACCCCTTTGTTGCAGGTTTTTTTACACTTTTTTAGTGGTATCTACCAGATAAGATTCTTTTGGAATGCAGGCAGGATTTGCATACATGTGTCATTCCAATGTACAGCCTGAGCAGCTAAGTATTGTTCCTTTAGGAAAAAGAAAAATTGTCAAGTCTTAGGAATAAAAATATGATAAGTTTTAAAAGTCTTGAATTGCTGCATTTATATGAAATATAAAATCAATATTAACACTGAGGTAAGGTGTAGGGAAGAGACCATGTCTAAGGTCAATAGAACAAATTATTTTGGCTGTTCAGGATTCAATGAAATGTGTACAAGTGTTACTTTGCTCTGGTGTACAGTCTATTGATAGGGACTTAAAGGACAAGTGGGTGCTCCTGGTCTTTTGGTGATCTTTTAAAACATCCTCCTTGATCTGCTTAACTTTTCTTCAATGTAAGATGCTCCTCTGTCAAGGATATTTGACCAACCTCTTCCAGTCTTGACCATTCTCAATGAGAAATTTTTATTCTTTAAATTGAATTTCTTGTAATCCAAATTGTGCACATCACATCTGGTTTATTTGCTGGATTACCTTGGGAAGAGTCTGGCTCCCTCTTTTTTAACCTATCCCACCAGGCATTTAATTTTATTTGAATTATTTGTTTATTTAACAAACATCGTCTCCAAAGATGATGACGGTATCAATAAGATGAAGAAATTAAGAGGAATTTTATGGCTGTTAGTTGTATTGATTCTTCCAACATTCAAATTCTGACGCTATATTTGAGTTATTCTCTTGGTCTTATTTTGTCCAGTCAAGAACGTGCATGTCATTCATTACTCTATAAGAGAAATCCTAGGTCAAAGGAATGTTTTCTTTCCTTAAGAAATTTGATTTAACTATTTTGTTCAAATCCTGTCTTTGGTCTTACCATTCCTGCCTTCTGCTGTCATCCTCTCTGTCCAATATTCACACTCAGATATTTACAGATCATATACCTTTTGTCGTCTTTTTTTTTATTGCTATGGTTCATCAAAATTTTCCACTGAAGTAGTTTTTTTCAGGGAAAAAAATGTGATTTGAGAAATTGGAAACAATTACTGGGAAGTTTTGGTTCCATTGAAGCAAACAGGAGATGCACTGGCTGTTGTTGGCTTGGACCTGAGCACCTGCCAAGAAACCAACTGATGTGATCTGTAGGTGGGAATGTCATGATTGAGTGAGCTGTCAACCTGCTCTGTTTACAGGAAGAAATTTCTCATTTTTCTGGAATTTCCTACTGAGCAGGAACTCTGAAGTTCAGTATCTATACTTCAATTTGCATAAAGTAATAGTCATATGATATTTTGGTTTAAAAACCACAAGGTCTTTCAAGGTTCCCAAAACTTCTTAGAGAATGTTACTCATATGATGTAATATATCAAATATGGCCAAGTTTAATTTATTGAGTAAATGCTCAACTTTTTTATCTCACACTCTAATTGAAAGTTTTGGTTTTGATACCTGGTATCAGAACTTTAAAATATGAATGTGTTGGAGGCCTTGGATTTCATGGTGCTTATCTACCTCTTTTGTTATCTCTTCCATGGAAAAATCTGCTTCTTGTACTTCTCTCTCCTCTAGACTGAGGACAATTTTTAAGATCTTTAATTTGGGCCAGATTCTTCACACTTTTTTTGCACTAATTTCACAAAGACTCTTGATTTTATATTTTTGTTGCCTTTTTAAAAATACATATTATTTTACTTTGCAGTCCTGCCTGGTTTGCTGTCTTATAAGCAAATAATCTAGTATGCCAATTCAAGTAAATGTCAGCAGTGTTTGTGTCCTAGCATACTTTAAACTCTGCATCTTATGTGTTGTGTCTTCCAGAAAGCCTCACCTTTAGCTTATACCTTGATTAATATTTAGTATAGAAGTAATTCATAAAGGTAGCATAAAGTTCATGAAAGGATTCCTTCTTTTCTGTCACAAGTTTTATGCTGCATAGGACCTTATGCACTCGAATCATTCCCACAGTCCATTCCTACAATCCATTCCAAATAAATGCCTATCTTCATGTGCTTAGGAGGTTGGGTTTTGCCGTGTGTAAGTATGCATGTAATATTTTGTCAGTTCTGTATTTCTTTCACTAACTTTGGTTTCTCAGCTTGTTTTTCTCTGTGTTCAGCTGATCATCACTTACTTTAAAAGCGTTTTTCACCAGTGTTAGGAGCTTCTTAATCCCAGAAATAGCCCTTAGCAAAGCTTAGTTAAATCTGGTTTTGTGGCTGATAAAGCAGTTTTCATGACCTTCTTTTCTTTTTCTCTGTGAATATTCTTGTATACAGGATCTGCTGTGTCACCTAAAAGATTGCTCCTCATGGAAGTGTTCTTTTATCTGAACTTTGAATCATTTAAGCAGAACTGTGAGGAGGAGTTTGCTATTGTCAGCTGTCTGAGAAATCATTTCAGAGTTCATGCAGCTCTTAAGGTCACCTTTTTTTTTTAAGAGTGTCTTTCCTCAGCGTCAGAAATGTATCTTTTAAATACTGCTATACAGCCCCTGCAGCTCCCTAATTAGCTCTCTTTTTATGCCGAAGTCAGTTATCAGCATTTGAAAATAAGTGGTTCACAATTTTAGTGATGCTTATTTGACTTTGGAGATCTATGTGGTATTGTAAGGAATGAGCCATATAGGATCCTTTCAAGAAGAATATTTGTTCAAGCCATTCCTTTGGATCAGTGCACATCCTGCTTCAGTTTTTGTGGGTCTTTACCAAGCTCTTTTGAAATGTTTTATCTCCTAGGAAAAGAATGGGTTCAGATACATATCTCTTTAATCCTACTACAAATTCCTTCTGTGAACATCTTTTCTTCAAACACCACCAGTAGCACAGCGTACCCCTGCATAGGAATGATTTAAATTCCAAATTGAGAAATGTTCACCTGCCTCAAATGAAAAAAATAGTTGAACATTTTACAGAAATTTCAAGTGTACTATTGGTATATTAAGATATATTGGAGAGTTTGCTGACTAATCTCTCTGGGTAATGAGGAGTCTTTTCCTACTTTTCTGGGCTGTTCCTTACCATCAACCACAGATGTATGGGACGGCATTATAACCCTCTAAAGCCTTTGTTTTGCTGGACTGAAAAAGTTGTCATTCTACTGATCAACTATATTTCCAATGCCTGCCCATTCATAAAGAGTCAAAAGTTCATCTTTCTTCATGTGTACGATGATAATAACCTGAAATTTACCTTTCTATGTTTACAAATCCTTCAACTCCTTTTAAAATGTCTGAAATTTCTGCATGATTGATGCGGAAACTTCTTTGGTAGTTTCCTTTTCTTCCAGCCTCTTTTTCTGAGTATTTCATGCCAAGTCAAACTTTGACAAATGTGCTAAACCTTCAGCTTCCTTTTTTTTTAAAAAAAATTTTAAATTTAAATTAAGCTTGGTAAGGCTGAGTTTAGGGCAAGCCCCAGAATATTACATCACAGAATGCAGAAGACAACTGTACAGCATGCAAATGGGATGCAGAGTGTGTGGGGTGGTTATGTCCTAGCAAAGACTGAGTATCAATCTCAGAACCAAAGGAAGTTTTTTCCACCCAGTATAAGTTGTCCTTGAGCAAGTCTGTGAAGCCAACAGTCTGGAATTTGTTCTGTGACTTTGCATACCTTGGCTTGCAAATCCAGATGAAGCGAAATTCGGTAGGATTTGCTTTCAGTCAATATTTAAGTAAATCACTCATTACTTACCAGAACAGATGGCATTGCTGTTTGAGGTCTGTGGTTCGTGATGGCTGGAATATCTGTTTTGCATTCCTTAATAAGAACTCAGAGTACTCCCCTATGGGATTTGATTTTAGTAAATGTGCTCAAAAGGAGCCAGCCATATCCTGGGCTTCACAAAAAGCAGCAGGACCAGCAGGTTGAGGGAGCTGATTCTGCTCCTCTGCTCTGCTCTCATGGAGTCTTGTGTCCAGCTCTGGGACACCCAGCATAAGAAGCTAGTCTTCCTCCTCAGGAATAAGTCCTCAGGAGGTGCCACTGAGGTGATCAGATGTCTGAAGCACTTCTCCAAGAGGACAAGCGGGAAGAGTTGGGGTAGTTCAGCCAGGAGAGGGTTCTGGTGACACCTTATAGCACCTTCCTGTACAAAAAAGGGCTACAAGAGAGCTGGAGGGTGATGTTTTACAAGGGGTTAGAGTGGTAGGACAAGGGGAGATGGCTTCAATCTGTGTGAGGGCAGGTCTGGTTTAGGAGCTGGTAAGAAGTTCTTCAGTGTGAGGGTGGTGGAGCCCTGGCACAGGTTGCCCAAAGAAGCTGTTGCTGCCCCATCCCTGGAAGTGTCCAAGGTGAAGTTGAACAAACTGGGATAGTGGAAGGTGTCCCTGCCCATGGTGGTGGGGGTGGAAGAAAATTATTTTTAAGGCACCTTCCAACCCAGATCATTCTATGGTTCCATATATGCATTGTCTCTTTTCTTTGAGTTCTGGTGACTGTATTTTCTCAGAACTTAAATTACTTTGCTAGGAGAGAATGTACTCTCTTGTGTACGTGTTGAATGAAATCCCCATAGACTGAGTGTGTGGAAAATCACATTTTAATTCTGTGAACTGTTCCTTAAGAAAACAATATAATATCCTTTCTGTTTAGCTTTTTTTAAAATAGAATGCTGCAGTATGGATTAGAAGAGCCATGTAATTAAAGGTTTTCTGGTTGAAATAATCTCTTTGAGATTCATTTTGGTGTCATTTTCATGGCTAGGTTTATTTTTCAGAGAAATAGACTCCTTATCAATGTTGGTTTAGTTTAAGTATCATTGTCTGGGATTAGTGTCTGATATTGAGCTGGTTAATGTAAGATTAAATGTGAAGATTTAAGTCAGATTGCTCAGTTATGAAATACTGCTCAGCAGAGGAGTACGCAGTTCAGATATTACCTTTCTGTAATCCATTATTTGCTTTCTTCTCTCTCCCATTTTTACAGGAAGACATCTACATGTATGGAGGCAAAATTGAAACGAGTTATGGCAATGTCACTGATGAACTGTGGGTTTTCAACATACCCAGTCAAACATGGAGTACCAGAATTCCTGCAGTCCTTGTCCATGGACAGCAATATGCTGTGGAAGGTCATTCAGCACACATCGTAGAGCTGGACAGCAGAGATGTGGTTATGATTGTAATTTTTGGATATTCTTCCATATATGGTTACACAAGCATTGTGCAAGAATACTACATCAGTAAGTCACTTTCAAGTCGTTTTGACCATGTACTGATACAAAAAGTGCTGGTTTTTTAAAGTGAAAAAAAGTGATTTTTCTTTTTTTCAGAAAGAAAATTATGTATTTTCCAAAATAAAGAAAGCCTCACCTTTTTCCTTCAAGTTATGTACATAATATTTATTTTCAAGCAATAGTGTTTCATGTGTGTTTCATTGGAGCACTATGACTTTTTCCATTTTTGTACATGGTTGTGGTACCTTAAAGGGGATAAAAGTTGAAACCAGAAATTCCTCACTGTGGTAATTGTGATAAAACATAGTTTTTTAACACAGATTTCCTGTTTTTACCATGCACTAGAAGAGCAAAATCAACAATAATTTAGTTATTTTAAAGTTTTTTTTTTAATGTTGGTGTATTATTTTCATTCTGTTGTATTGTTTTTAAATAAAAGAACTTAGTTCATCATTATATATAGGGTTCTCTCTTAGAGATATACATGCTGCTGTCAGATGTAATAATTGAAAATGAACTCTAATTTTCTGTAAATAACTTACCATGTCTGTCTGGGTTTCCCCTTGTGAACTGCAAGCTGTTCCTAGGGGTGTTTTCAAATGCTAAAATTAAATAAACCAAGAGAAATCTTTTTATCATATACATGGTACAGCTAAGGTCCTATTTCAGTGGAATAATATTGAAAATATACACCTGATAAATTCTTAGGAATATTTATATACCTACTAAATAAATTTATAGTCTTCTACATTTGTTTAATTCCTTTTTTTCTGTTTAATTTATCTGAGTCTCTGTTATTTATGCAATTGCAGAAGGCATAATACAGATTTTCAAAGTAATACCTACATGCTAAAGGATAATTATTCTTTTTAATTATTCCATTTAACTTCTTTTTTCATGTGTGCATATTTATATAAACAATCTTTAAACAGATTTACAGATTGGAAAAATCCCTTCAAAACTCAGATGATTCTTATGCTTTCTGGCATTATCTCTGATGGCAGTGTCAAAATTATGTAACAGTGTTGAAAAAGGATAAAAGTGAATGGCAGTAAGAGGAAGAGCACCATAATGTGCTTTATTCACACTGAAAAATTCGAATTTAACTGCATAAAAGCTACTATAAAACTCTGGTCTTAGAATGATGTTTCACAACAGTATTCTAAGATTTGTTAAGCATTAAGGGCCATTTTTTGGAAAACTTACTTTCAGAAAGTTTTTTTTTGATGTATCAGAGATGATTTTTTTTTTCTCTGGAGGAAACAATATGTTCTCGATTTCTGCATGCTTGTTCCCGGTAATGTCTGTTGGAAAACTTTAAGTAGTTTGCTTCTTCTGTTTGAACTTTAAATTATTTGCTTCTTCACATGCTACTAATTTAATATGGAGTAGAAGTACCAATTTTATTCTCACCTATTATTGTTGTTAGTTTAATTAGGAAGAAGGGAACATGATTTGTAGAGTAAAATTTTCTGCCTGGCTGATTTTATTGATGGCTGTATGGTTGAAATGGGCAGCCTGTTCCTGTTTTAATTTTTTTTTTAATGTTACAGCTATGTTTCTGGAGGATTAATAAAACTGTAGTTAAGCATATATAACACACAGAAACAAAGAAAAAATCCCAAACCTTCCCTACCATGGTGATAAGCTTGGAGTAAGAGAAAGCAGCTCTCTATCAGTCGTGTGTCAATTATTCTCAAGTTTCAATGTCTCCTTTTTGAGAGTGTATTTTTGTCATATTCTAGTGAGAAATTTAGTTTATTAGAGTAAATGTGCTTCACTTGCATCAAATACAAAGGGAACTTGTAACAGGGTGAGGTATTACTGTGGAAGCCCATTGACTTCAGCAACTCTCCTCATGTGATGAAGGATTGATTATTGGGGCTCGCAGCACTTTGCAGAACATGGTGTACCTGAACCATTGGTGCCACAGAGAATTCTCATGGTTCATTTCACCTCACTGCATCTCCCTCCTTTCCCTCCCCTCTAAGTTAAGTGAATTTTGTGGTAAATTTTCCTCAATTCTGTGTTGGCCGTGGCATTTATCTAGTTTTGCAGCTGTAGGAACACATTTTTAACCATAAAATTCCAGCTGCTGGTTTGAATTAAGAATGACAGTTTTTTGGGAGGACTTTAGCAGTTCAGGATCCAAACTTAAAAGACACAGGAAGTGAGAAGTATTCCTGTGAACTCACCTGAACAGGAAATGAAATTTCATAAAATAAGGATTTCTGACATTATAGAAAGAAAAAGAACCCAAGTTTTAATTTCTCTGCTTGCTTTAAAGGCATATTACTTCAACATTTCCAATTGTACTGTGTGATTGTTTCTACATGTTATCAGTAATGGCTTTTAGTCCTAATGAAGAGTATTTTTCGAGCATTTACCACATGTCTACTGAAAGAAGGAGACATAGAGGCAGTTTATTCTTTGGTTCATATGAACTGAAACCTCTAGGGTCCAGTTCTTTGATGAACTCTGATGAACTTGGCACATGGAATTCTGGTGCTAAAGACTTCTTTAGTTGCTGTGACCATGATTTCCATGGCATCTGGGTTAAGAAACACCTGAAGAGGTTTTAAATTATTGTGGAAATAGCTAGCTTTTCATGAAGGTATGTAGTTCTTGTTAATAAAAGCATGCCAATCAAAGGTGTATCTGATCTCAAAATGTCTCTGGCGTTGTCAGATTAGGGAAGAAAGTAATTTCTTTTAGAGTAAAATAAATTCTGGAATAATTGGACAGGGTTTGCAGGTAGATTTTTGCTGTGCAGAGGCATGTGAATTTATTTTCTCTCCAAAGGTGTGGTGGCTGCTGCAGGAAGAAAAGAGCTTCCTGTTGTCCTTTCTTGCTGCGCCCAGACTTATGACTTCTGAAGAACCAGTAAATCCTGATACGGGAATTATGTGAATGATTTTACTAACTTGAACCATAAAGCTTTTCTGAGTTACTCCCCAGGGAAATTTATTTCCCTTTAGGTTAGCAATACCTCATAAACCTTCTAAGAATCTCAATGTGAGTCTCAAGGTGAATATAATAATTGCATTTTGTTTTAGCTGAGGTTTATAAAGGCTCCTTATATATTAAGAAACTTCTGAATAAGTCTTTTGTGATTTTATTTTATTTCTTTCACAAGACAGAGATTTCTTTGGATTAATATAGTATCACTGTATTTTAGACTGGATTTTTTATGACTTTAGGAAGTAGGTTATAGATTTCTTTTGATTAAAAGTATTTCTTTGAAATAATGTAAAAAGAAATGGCCCCATGATATAATATGCCTCCTCTTTTTTGTTAAAGTTAGTGTAAGCTTCCTGGTTGCTTGTAAGATTTTCAAATTTGTCACTGTGGTAGAGTGAAGGTGGCACACCAAGGTGCTTCTTGGACATTTTGTTCTTTTTAACTGATCTGTCTGAAGGTTGTTTTACGTTAATGACAGATCAGACCAATGTGTCTTCCTTATTTTTACACTATGTAGTAGACTTGAAATTTATATCTGGATAAAAAAATGAAAAACTCCTATTTCCTTATTTCTGGCTTGTTTGTTCATGAAGGTCTTTTGCATTTGACTTTTTAAGCTGTTGAGAATGCAGTTTCACATGACTAATTTGATCAATCAAGTACTTCTTATTCTTATACGTATTTCTATGTTCCTATGATATAATGATAGAAAGAGAGGGATCTCCGAGTATGAGAGGGGTTATGTAATTCAATTATAATTGAATTTTTGTTAAAAAAAAAGTCGGTGAAAATTCATTTCAGTAAACTGCTTCAAAAAGTCAGATCATATGCATGGTAATGTCTTTAAATATAGACAAGATTGTATTTTTGTCTGAATGATACAATATTCAAGATGCTGAAATGTGAATGATATCAAAACTGTACGTACGCATTTCAATATTGGAAATTCAGGCAACTCAGCTAAATTTTAGAACAGAAAGTAGAATGAGGAACTAACACTCCTTTTGACTTTTATTTCAGAAAGATGGTGCTGTAACTCTTTTCTTGAATTTAGGTAGTTATTCATAGCATGTATTTTTTTTTTTTTTAATTCAAGAAGGAACAGGTTTCCCTGTTTCTGCTGGAGTCATGTAAAGTAACGCAATAAGCAATGTTACTGTGACAGGGTTCTAAATGCTACGCAGGATCATAGACCCTTTTAGATTGGAAAAGACCTCAGGATCATCAAATATGACCATTGCTACATGATCCATAATGCTCCATAAATGCTACATGAGCCATTCAAATAGAAATGCAAACAATTCCCTTACGCATATTATCAACTGCATTGTGCCAATTTATGTGGGGAAATAGTTCTTTTCTCTGGAAAGTGTATATGCCAATCTCTAGGGCTGATCATTAAATAAATAAATGAAGATACTTTTGGTAATAGAAAGGTGTATCTGCAGGCTGACTCCTCACCAACCCACTTATAGAAATAGTATCAAGAATTTATTCATTCTCACAGTAATATGTATGTAATATGCAGTATTATCAGTGCAAATTTGATATTTGTGTTCAGAACTTCACTTCTTCATAGCTTGATAATATCCAACATGGCATTAAAATAAAATACTGCTTACATTTACACTACAGATAAATAATGTAAATATTCTGTGTCATCTATCAATAGTGTATTACACAAATACCAGCATTTATACACACAAAAATCATCACAATTCTTCCTCAGAATCTATTCTTTATAGCGTGCCATAAGCACTTGTTACTGAAAAAAATGCAACTTATAGAGGCAGTGGCTGGAAAGCATGATAGCAAAAGTAATAACTGAAAATCATGAGCCTCTTCATGAGAATCTGGAGGAAAAAGAGTTAATCTAAGCTACCTACATAGTATCAGATAAAAATTGGAATGGGATTTAGCCTAACTTTCAGAGGAAGCAGAGTGTATGGTGTTGTGTGCTAGCCTTGGATAAGTAACTTTATAATGGTAGCCAGTTGAGGTTAAGAATTGGGATACTGCTCCATTTTGAATGTCCTTGTCCAGACTCCCTGTTCTGACAATTTCCAAGAGGCTGGAATTGAATTACTTCTTCTGTTTCATGTGTGTAGCAATGCTTCCCAATCATCATAGGCTCTTCTGTATAGGCTGTCTTGTGCAGGAAATACCTCCTGGCTTGCTCTTTTTGTGACTTACATCATCATCTGGGAAGATGGAGGGGGGACAAAAGATATTCTGGGGCTACAGGCAGCAAGAATTCACTTAACAGCTGTCTTTATATCTGCTATGGTAAAATATTTTCTGGTTGTATTCTCTTCTTCAGTCATAACAGCTATTGTGGTTGGTTTTGTTTGGTGTCTCTTTGCAGTTATTAATCATGTGGTGTAAAATGTGGATTCAAATGCCAGTTTAATGAGCTGCTATCAAATTATTCTTTTGTGAGCGTTCTGCAACTGAATGAATATATTTGCAGTTAAACAACTAAGAAACAGTGGTTGGAAATGGATTTTAGCTCAATAATTTCACGGTTACTCCCAAAGTGTCTGCCCGTATCCATGCACACTTCGAGCTACCTTATGTTGCGTGCTTCTCACGGCTCACTGCATTTCAGTCTCTGCCAGGCTCCTCCAGACTCCCCATGACTGAGCACAGGTGTTCCTAATGAATCTGAAGGAGCTGGAACACTGAATTCTCATCAGCCATCTCTGGCGAGAATTAATCATAACTCCTAATTTCATATTTTTAGAAAGCTTTGGCTTTTTTTGTTTTGTGTTTGTTTAGTGCGAGTGCTGAAGTCACAGGTGGGAGAGGATGAGATACTGCCTGGCAGCTGTAACAATGATGTATTTGTGATTTGATTAAGAACAGCAAATAATAGTCTGACAACATTATCTAATTGCAGATATTTTGATACATTGGTATAAAACTACTTCTTAAGACAAATCCGAGTAGTTATTGCCATATTTAGAATTACATTGGAAATTATTTTATATACTTAAAACTCCTAGTACTGTGATTTAGCAGTAGTAAGCCTTTAAATTATGGTGTTTTTTTTAATGTCTCTTCAAGGGTCTAACTCTTGGCTTGTACCAGAAACGAAAGGAGCAATTGTTCAAGGTGGATATGGCCATACCAGTGTCTACGATGAACTGACAAAATCTATTTATGTCCATGGTGGATACAAAGCATTGCCTGGCAATAAATATGGATTGGTGGATGATCTTTACAGATATGAAGTTAATACTCGGACGTGGTAAGTTGGTTTTATAATGTGGGAAACCAAGTTATAGGTCATGCAGGTACCTCTATGTCCTTTGCACATTTCAGCGCATCACATTCTCTGCAACAAAATGAAAGAATTGTGGTGAGGGCCTAGACCTGAGTAAATGGACTAGTGGAGCTATTCATTGAAATGATGGCAGGGAGGAGGCTTTGTGCATGTTCAACAAATTAGGAAAAGGTTCCCCTTTGCAGACGCAACCACTGTGCAGAAATTGCACATGTGAACTGTTTCCTCATGGTGTGAATATACTGCTGGTGTACATTACAGTGGCTGTTATTTAAAGAAGTAGAAAACCCTAAGAACTGTGGAAGGTTATTTTTTCACAAAACTATCAGAAATAAAAGAGGAAACTTCTGGTATTATGTAGGAATCCTTAGTTATGAATGCTCTTGGTATTTCTGTTTCTATCAGTTAGTTGTTCCTCAAGTTTATCATAACTTATGAAGGCTACGTGTATGTTATGAACAGATCTTGAATGTTTTCCATCATCGCAGAGATGATTTGAGATCAAGAACTATTTCTTTGAACATTTTATTCTTGCGATTTAATGTTTGTTTAAAGTACTAGTGGCTTCACTTTAAGCACCCAAAATTGCTCTCAGATGTTGGGAACATGGGTTTGATCTCACAGAGGTTCTTAATACCATTAACTCATGTCATTTGGAAACATTAATACAAGAATTCTTTTTCCCTTAAATGTATTTATAAGTTCCTGGAATTTTAATGCTTTCTTATTCTATTTTTGGAACAAGGTGATATTTTTTCCTTTGATGGTCTGTTCAACAATAAAATAATAATAATTGCTGTAATATTTTCGTGCATTATTCATACAAAACCTAATAAAAAATACTTTGGTCGACTCTATACTAATGTAGCATTCTCTGCAGCTTGTAGAGAGCTCAAGTCCTTGTTTTGTGAGATTTACACTGGGAGTGAATTTTACTATGGGACTGATTTACTGTAGGCTCAGAGGGTGGAGTAATGACACACTAATAAAATCTGAATCTTTTTTTACTGTGTCTGTGACACCTTATGATTAACATTCAAAGCACTTGGTGAGGTGAGAGACTGAATGTGGCACTGGATAGGTGTGGTAGGAGGAAGAGTTGGAATTTTGATGTCTCTCTCATGCCCATGTCCGTGCCATTTGCTGGTCCGCACTGTTTGTCTCTGGCACTCATTCCCTTTCTGTGGCTGATCTGGCAGAGGTTCACAGGCTTCAGTGAGTTGAGGTATACAAATCTGATTACCTGTTCAACTCAGTTGCATGTAGGTTTTTATTTCTTAATATCAATTAAACAAGCTTTATGTTTCTTGGAATGTGAGGGGGCAATATTTCAGTTCCTAGTGTGAACCGTATTGCTAATACACCATGGGGAATTACAGTGTTGCTAATACCTGAATTTCTTTGCATTACTGCCCTGCTGCTGCAGCTGGGGCACAATGTGGAGCAGGGCTTGGATAATGGCCTGAAGCAGTGGAGGCACCTGCTACCTCCTGGGTATTTGTGCTACCATTACAGAGTCGTGCTGCACTTGGCACTGGCGTAGTTAACACGGGCTAATGTTTGCAGATACACAAGTATGTGCGTAAATAATGGATTCAGCGGAGTGTGTGCTGAGACTCTCACAGAATTTGCATGGGGTTGATACGTGTTGGAGAGTTCTCTGGATTGCCCTCATTAATGATGCTAATGAACAGTGAAAATCATGGCCAAATTAACAAACTTCCAGTTCTGCTGAATCTTGAGGAAAAGTTGCTGTTACTCAGAGGGATGAAACTCAGCACACAATATGCAAAGATTGTAGGAAAAAATCCCCACACTATGGTAGGGACCAGGAGCGAGGCAATGCAGTTGGGTCACAAGTAGAAAAGTGAGTAGCCTGAAAAAGAAAACCTGTGGAGATTTTTTATATCCACTGTGTAGAGGAGAGTCCTTAAGTTTTCCCCAGAACACTGCATGTCTCTTCAGGCCTTTAGTGATCAACACAACTGTTTGTAGACAGCTGCAAGGCAGGATCATCAAGGCAGAGCCTAGTGTATAGCAGTTAGTGTAAATTAGGCAATAGGGGCTGTAGAAAACTGGAGAAGTACAAGGCAGAAAGGTATCTGTGGTCCAAATGGACAAAGATAACATGTTCTTAGGGTATTATCGTCCTTTCGAGTCATAGCAGCAGAATTTCTCTATTGCCAGTTGAAAATAACTTAAAAATAATGCCTTTTTCTACTTCCATGTAATTCTGATTTTCCATGTTGCTAACTGATGGGTTTAACCCCACTACCACATTTAGCTGGGGGTACCATAAGTATCCTGTATCAAGCCAATTCGTGGTTAGAAAAAACACACTAATGTGGTGCTCTGTTTTCAAAGTATGTTAATCAGAAATACACTAGAGGAAAGCAAGTCACTTAATAGGAGAAAAAAAAGAAAAAAAGGGGGTCAAAAGCAGAAGCACGTGCGTGGGTATGTAAGTGGATTGAAGGAATTGTCACATTTTTAAGCAATAAAAGAGCTCATTTATTTTCATTAAGCCTTTGATATTTCTTTTGATGTTACTTTCCAGGGCTAGGGGGGAATTTATTTCAATAACATTAAGAGAATTCAGGTTTGATGCCTTCCTTTCAACTTGTTTAAACATACAATTTTTTTATCACTTAAAATATTTCAAGTTTGTGGATTGATTTATACTATAATGTAAGAAAAATGAGATGCACTTTAAACCCTCTCCCTCAAACGTGAAGATGATGATGATGATGTAAAAATACTGAACAAACGTTATGAGAGTGATTCAAGAGAGACAGAATTATTCAATCATAAGGAAAGATTGTTGAGTCAGTTTGTTAGAGGAAATGAATGACAAACAGTTTAATTGTAGATTTGAGCAGTGTGTAGTAACATAAATGAAAATGGGAGTCTAAACTTGTAAACTTAGATTACTGAGACAATGAAAGGTTATTAGGAGAATGTAAAAAGGTGTTTTGTACTGGTGATCTAATCAGCTCTTCACAAACATGTCCACAGCTGGTCTGCTTAACTAATTCATCTGGGAAAATCCACAAATGGTTACTCTCTTCCTTGGTAAGATTTATTTGCTGGGTTTGAATCAAGTTTGTATTCTGTTCTTTCTCCTGGCTCCACATCTGCCACTTTCGAACTGTGGCATTGATAGCTCTTGGCTGCTGTTGGGGCTGTGCCATTGCTCTGGCACAAAGCAGACCACACACACAGAGGCTGAAGTGAATAGAGAGAGATATCAAAGCCTCAATGTGCCTGGACAGGTTTTTTGTTTTAGCACTGAAGTTTGCTATGTTTGAATTTACCAGTCTGAATAAGTTGATGAAGTGGTGCAAGTGTTTTTATCATACCTAGAATGCCTTCTACTGTTTCTTTTGCAAGTCTGAGTGTTCAACTAATTAGGAAAAAAAAAATTTCCTTTTGCAATATTTAGGATAGTCTAAAGATTATTTGAGCCTTCTAAAGAATTTTTTAATTGCATTTCTTGAGCAAAAAACTAACATCGCTAAAGATATATAAGAATAAGAATTAATACTATGAATGAGTTTTCATTCAGTTTTGAGTAAAATTTACTATATCAGTAATAATTTCTGAAGAATGTAAACATGTTAAAATTATTTTCAGCCATATTATTTAGCAAGCTGTTTTATTTTAACTAAAAGTGTGGTATTTAAATATATATTTTTTGTACCATGAGAAAATGGATAATCCTAGAACCAATCTGATTAAATGTCATTGTATTTACTGAGTAATAGCTGCAGTTTACTTATTTTACTTATTTGTCTTGTTTAGTGTTGCTTTCATGTACAAATTTCCTTGATGACCATATACAGTTCTTCATATGTTAATATGTATTTGGTCTTATGTTTTGTAGGACTATTTTGAAAGAGAGTGGCTTTGCAAGATACCTTCATTCAGCTGTCCTAATCAATGGAGCTATGCTCATTTTTGGTGGAAACACTCATAATGACACTTCCCTGAGCAATGGTGCAAAGTGTTTTTCTGCTGACTTTCTTGCATATGATATAGGTATGTATTAACTGTTTTTTTCTCATTTTGGTTTTAAATACCACAATTTTGCTTTCTCAAGTCCAGCTAATGTGATTCTTTAAAGTTTTGGTCTCAAACACCTCAACCTTATAAATGGTACAGATTTTTTTTCCCATTTTGTCTAAAGCTTTTGGTTTGTGGGGCAAGGCATAGCAGCATCCAGGCCATTCTCAAGGCCCTGGGTAGTTTTGTAGTATTTTGGCAGCACACTTTTAAGTAAGAAAAAAAAAGGTTCTACATGACAAGTGGTATTAAGGCTGAGTGGAAGCATGAGGAGCCTTTAGGAGATGATAAAAGGATGTGGAATATTTAATTTCACAAGAGTGTGGCCGAGAGCAGAAAAGATTGTTGTTTGTAAATATATGATAACAATGCAGTTTGGAGGAAAACTGATAAGACAGGACTAGGTGGGTGTCAGCTTTCATTCTGATGAGTGGTTCCAACCCTTTGAGCTTTGCACTCATGGAAAAGCCTCCCTATGGGATTGTGTAGACTATACATAGAGATTTTAATGAGCCCATAATCTTTTTCCTATCTTGTGCCACTGCTGTTCTTACCATAAATAGTTTTTCCCTTCCCTGATGTTCATGTCTATATTTTATGCATAAGCTTTGAATAAAAACATATAGCTCATATTTGGACTTTAAATATAATCAAACAGCTCACATAGGGGCCAAAAAGCACAGTGACTTGTCCTGGGAGCCAAAAAATGGGAAATGTGTCTGAGCACCCTGGGAAACGGGCTCATGCATGCTCCTGGTGAGAACAGCCTGTGGATATTGCCTGGATCTGCTTTTGGCAAGTGTTTATCAGCTGCCTACAGTGGTAGAAGAGGCTGAGACATGATCCTTCTTTTGGGACTAGTTAATGGCTCTTTATGGCATTCACTGTAGATATCAATGCAATATCTTTGCTTTAATACAAAAATAATGACTAATTTCAGTAGATGGAACTTATATGGGTTATTTCTTGCCAGTTTTAATGAGTGTGCAAAAAATACCTAAGCAAAGCAGTTGATTTTTTTTACTGTATCCCTGTTCTGCGTATTCTATAGCTGCTTATAGGCATCTGATGGCGTGAGCTACTGATTTTGTTCTCACTTCAGTTTACATGTGGATTTAATTTTTAATGAAACAAAGCTCCTTACTCATTTTGGAGCATAATATTATTTATTGGTCTACATTTATTCGTAGAATGTGCACTTACAGATCAATAGTGTGAGTCCTAAGATCTGAATTAATCTGAATTAACTTTCTAACTTTCACACACCAGTAGTTTTTTATCATCTTTAATGAAAATGTCTTATACTTCTTTTTTTCTTAAGTAGAACAATATTTTGGTTTGTCTAGTTGGTCATAATATTTAATCTGCTATTTGTATTCTCTTGCAAGCCACATTCGCCGTGTGTTACAAAACTGATGAAATACAAAAGAAGTAGATGTAGTAATTACTCTTTGGATGTAGTAATTAATCTTAAAAAATGGAATATATGAAGATTGATTTGATTCAGACTTATTCTTCTGTAATATTCATTTCACCAACTTCGAAATGAATCTCACAGCACACATTAGATAAAGGCATATTTTTCAGAAAACTTGAAATATTTTATGAAGAATTAAATAATTATGCAATAGGTATATTTCACAATCTTATTTACTTTGTATCATGAGTTTTTGAACAATGCTTGGAAGAAAAAAATATATGATGCTATCAGCATCACATTTCCTAGATACCTTGCAAGTGATGGAGTGTTATGCCTTGTCTTGCAAAAAATGGGTGCTGTCTAGAAACCAGCTGAATCCTGGAGATAGAGCCTGTGCTATTTATGTTCAAGTTGGGCTAGAGAGTACTTTTGATTATCTCTCTTATTATATGTGACATAGTGCTCTGGATAGATTGCTTCAGCTTTTTATTACCCATGGAAACACTGTTTTTCATATTAATGTGGAATAACTGTTCGTGTGGCTTCATCTCAGTTAAGCTTAGCTTTCTGAAAGGTTGGCTCCTAATGCAGTTTGGTAATCCACACTCCTCTAGTCAAAGCCCAGAGATAAGTATCTCCAGGGAGCAATTATTTTACCAAGCTTAGGACAGAGTTACCTTTTCCCCCCTGCTTTTTTGAATCAGACATTGCTAAGTTCTGAGCTTAGCCTATAACAAGTTTTAGACATTTAAATGTGTCATGAGCCAAGAGTTCAGTTCAGTAATTTGCAATACCTACTGCATATTTGTTAAAAGTGAAGACACAGAAATGGGGAGATGTTATAAAAACTGCTGTGGTGCCTTAATTTTCATAATTTAATATTGCTTGATGTATTTACTTTTATAGAAGAACATATATGATGAGAAGACTGCTGCATTAAAAAAAGCTTTAGAAATCTGGCCTTGGTATACTTCTGCTCTGCTTTGATATTTTACCACTAGGTTGCCCCTGGGTTGCTCTGGAAGCTCCCTAAAGATCCACAGAGGGTCATTCTTGTAGAGGTCAGGTATTTTCCAACTGTGCTGTTATTACTTCATTAATCTGAATGAGGAACCTTGGCAGTGGGGGCAGTCTTGAATGCTGTGGTTGACCTGCAGTTTTCTAAATGATGTTGGTCATGGCTTTTCTTTGCAAAGGCCCCCATATCTTAAAACTTATATTTCTGTTCCAATCAGATCTTAGAAAAGTAGTTTAGATAATATTTTATGAGTATTCACATGCAAAATTTACAGACAAAAATAGATTAATTAGACAGACAGAATCAGAGTTTAAAATAGATTCTAGCTACTAAGACCAGTAATAAAATACAACTAAATAAAAGCTTTTTTTAAAGAGTAAGGATATTTATTTTAGTTTCTGGCCAAATGGTGCAGTTAGTAAATATATCTCTGCATGCCCAAGTTCCTTAACTTTGAGTTTATGAAGTGTTCAGTCTCTGTCCTTTTGTTCCACATTTGACAGTTGTTAAGGTGTCTGGATATCCTTGATATGTACAGAGAATTATTGACAGGAAATCTCTGTAAAAGCCCAAACCTAAAATCCTGGGAACATGGCAACTGCTTCTCTGTTTTCTCCTAGTGGTGGCTGGAGTTCTGCATCGTTTGGATCTGTGGGAGAAGTGCAATAATCCATATGTTTGCACTAATAATATACTCCACAGTATTTCTTTTGTTACTATCTGGATTTCAGTTTATTATTGTGGATTAAATAGTATGCAAATTCAATTGCTTATGAAAGACAATATTGCATGTGAAGTATTAAGTTTCTTTTAGGGTATTCAAACAAAGCTTAAAACATTCTCCTTTTTGGAAAAAAATCTCGAAATTATCTCATGAGATTGACTTTAGTTCCACTTGTAATCAAACATATTGCTTGTATTTTGTAGTAAAATGAATTGTTTATTCATAAATTGTTTGCTTGTAGAGTAAATTGTTTCACCTCTAGTCTTTGCCATTAACAAACTGAAGCAGTTTAAATATCTGTAATTTTTTCCCCCCAATATGAACACATCTATTTTTGCAGTTTTCCCTGTTTCTGGAGTTACAAATGGATTATCAATGTGCCATCACAAAGAGAATATAAAGTAGTGCCTGTGAAAGATTAAGTTTTATGCGTTCCTGAGCACTTAAGTTATAAATGCAGTTTTGGTGCAGTCTGTAACAGCAATTACCTCCATATTGCTGTGCTATTAGAAGAGCAAAGCCATAATAATATAATGCACTAATTGCTCCCTCTAATAGCAAAGCGTAAGGTTGTTGTTTTCTTTTATATTGCTTGGGGAGTCACTGTTATGTGTATAGACTGTTGTAGATGTTAGTTCTATGGTTTAAATTCAGTTCATGCTGTTTTGAACATACTTGCCATTGTGTTTTCCTGAGAGTAAGGAGATTTTTATTATCTGATTAAAGAAAAATATTTATGCAGTGTGGAAAGACTCAGAAAATAAGTTTTCTGCTGGTATATAACTTTCATGTTGTTTCAGTAGTTTATGTTTAGTGTTTAGTTGTCCAGAGTCATAAATTAGAACTAGACAGAAGTATAATGGTGTCCATATGTTGTGAACCAGTATTGCTGCTTTTACCAAAGGAAAATGAACGTAGTAATTATTAGAAATATGTAAAGAGATAATAGAAGCATAAGCTGGCTTTGGATTCTATGTAGCAGTTAAGGCTGCACTGCAGTATTGCAGGGTGTGATTGAGCAGAATAAATACATTGACATTTCAAATCTGTTTAAATAGTTTGAAATTTATAAATTCTTTGATAAATGTAAGCATAAAGTAGGTGATGTCATATACCTTCCCTTAAAACAAAGCTCTGAATGCAGTAGGAGTTGTCACTAAATCAGGCTGCCAGTGCTGAAATACAAATGTGATCCTGGAGTGAAGTGTGGAACATTGGTTGTCTCTTTTTGAAAGACTGTCCTAAAAACTTTTGCTTCCTATTTTTAACAATATTGTTTTTTTTCTATTTTTTTTTTCCTCTGTTCAGTGACATTTTGGTAAGCCTAATCTTAGTTAGATTTTTTAAATCAAATTCTATATTCAAGTGTTTTACTGTCATGGCAATGTTGATTAGAAATTATTTGGTTGTTTGTTGTTTGGGGGTTGTTTTTCTTTTTTTTTTCTATAACATCTTTCAGGGAAACCTTCCAGTAGTGTATGAATACTGTTGCAGCATTGAGAACTTTCCTATGAAATGTCCAGGTCATCCTCTTTAATATCACTAATGCCGTGTTGCTGAGGCCTGACCTGTTGGAGTGAGGGCTCTGGAGAGCAATACCCTGTGCAAAGTTCAAGTGGGAATTTTCTCTGCCAGCATCAGCTGGATTGCTTCAAATCCAGTGCATTTCTGTGGTGGTTCATCACAGAAATGTGTGTGACTGGCGATTCACTGTCACAGCCACTTCTGTATCATCTGGTAACCATTTAATCTACACCAGGGAGGAGGATGAAACTTTTTCTTTTAATGTTATAATGTGGTACAGTGTGTTCTTAAAGCAGAAGCCTTAGTAACAGAAAGAAAAAAAAAACTACCTTTATTTCTCCTTATGGTTTTCAGTGGCTAAAACATCTGCTAATCAGTTTGGAATGAATAGTATTGTTTCTTCATCTGCTTAGTAACCGGTTCTGTTAAAAGCAGAATGTGCTTCCATGTGCTATGTGCTGTACCTGGTTACAGATAGAACAGATACAACCAATACTATATCTTCCATTAAAATCAGTATAATGCCTTGAGGGCATCACATTTTATGGAGGAAAATATTTTATTCTTCACAGAGTTTGCCATCATTATTAGACTTAATATAATACACACAACACACAGAATGCTGTAATATTGATGAATCATCTTGTAAATCATATTACATTTCCCATTTGTCAGTTTTTTGTCAGAACAGTACAGGGAAGTCTGGAAATTTGGGTGCTCAGAGGTGTTCAAAAGAAGTTTGAAGATGATGGGCAGGGATAAATTCTGTTTGATTCTTTACTGAAAGACGCCAGGAATCAGTTGGCTAGCTATCTGTATTTTGTATTAATCAACTGTGTGAAGAAACTCTCATCAGGAATTGAAAGCTGAGCAAAAGTATTATTCTTGCACAGTGTTCTGTGCAGTGTTCAGTAGTCATTGAGAAGACTAGGAGGAGATAAGAGGGGAGGCTATTTGTAATAAGCTTCCCTCCCTCTTTTTTCTTGTACTCTATTGAAAAGACCTGCCAGTTTGAAAAATACCATCAGTAAGAAAGGAATTATTATATCTGCAGCCCTCAGGGGTTCCTCATCTGAAAACCAGCCTTTATTATGGTTTTATGGTCTACCCTTGGTGTTAAATCCCACTTTTTCTAAAATAAATTTCTAAGTACAGGAAAGACTATATATTTATGTTCATAATGCATATCTTTGTAAAAATAAGAAAATTAATGTCAGCACTTCCCAAGATCGGATGGAAATTTAGTGTGAGTTTTAAAATCAGATAGGAATTTAGTGCGGGTTTCCTAAATTGTTTCCTTTACCATCAAAGGCACATGAGCTCACCTGTGCTGTCTGTTAATGTGCAGTGACTTAACAGCAGCAAGAAGTTGATTTTAAAGTATAACAATAAGATTTTGTTAAAATACTTGCTTCCTGAAGCTTTTAAAATGGAAGTATTTTCTTATATAAGAATTTTAATTAGTGATCAGACTGTTGATCCCTTTTTGCTAATAAGTAATATTGCTCTTGGTCTGAGCTTCTTTCGTAAGTCACTCTGGAGGCATCAAATGCCAGTGTTATGGATGGATATGGGTCATACACAACTTTTATATTTAATGCTACTCCCAACTTCATCAGAAACTTATGATCATAAGTAATGATTGGTGTCCTAGTGCTGCAATCTTTTTGGTTGAAAGTGTTTCAGGAGCATCTCTCTGGCACATACATACTTTCACCACTATGAGTAGAGAAAATAAGAAAAGGACAATTATGAAAGATGAAGTGTATTAATAATTCAATAGTGTAATGATAATATAATGTTAACAATGATAGTAAAAGAAGGTAGAATCTGGGAAAGAAGTAAGAATTTTGGGATATGTTGCTCTCATAAGGCAGTGAATTTAGCTTGCTATACTTTCTTCACACTGCTAATTCCATTCTGAGTCCACCACCTGATTTCAAAGTGATTGCTGTTTGAACCATCTGCATTACTCCGGTAATAATGCGCTTTTAGTTTCTGTTTCAAATTTATGAAGAGGTGTAATTGATTTATTTATCACAGCCAGTCTCACACTGGCTCTCTTGATGGGCTCAGGCTGTGATTTGGTGGAAGCCTGAGTTGATTTAGTGGTGCTGCTGCCGTAGCTGTGCTGTCCCAGCCCCTCCTGTGTGCCCAGTCCCTCCTCGTGTGAGCTTGCACCGAGGTGTTCCAGCGTGCTTGGCTAACAGGATGCTGACTGCACAAGGTGCTGCTGTCAATAATTTTCTGCTGTGAATAATTTTCTGCATTAGATGTGCCAGAACAGCAGCACTGGCAGAGCTGAACTGTTCTGACAGTGGGAATGAGATCAGCCTGGAAGACAGTTTGTTCCTCCTGGATTTCCTAACATCCATTTCTGTTTTTTTAAGTTGAGGATTGAGGGGTTATGATCTGAATATTGAGAAATGTCTCTACCCAAATTAAGGTGCACAAAGACCGTATGCCCAAGCCAATAGCACAGATTTTATTTAACAGCATATGTGAGGGCAGGAGAGATGGAAAGAAGCAGGGGAGGGACAAGGAAATTAACAAGACTCAGCGAGAGAGACAGATCTTATTTGCCACAGTGGGAATTTTTATCTGGATTTCCCAGGATGTGCTATCCAGACTTTGCCAAGCCCATAGTGAGTCCCATTCTTTGCTTATCTCAGGGCAAAGTCCTTCTGTGTTCTTAATAGTGTTTGAGGCAATTCTGGTTTCTAAGTCTCTTATAAGAGGGAAGATGATTTTTTGGGGTTTGGTTTTTTTTTAAAACATTTTTTTTATTTTTTATATATTTTTTTGAAATATGTGGTCTGATATTAAGTACATATACCTTCTTTAGATGTGCCTGTCGTTGGAATCTTACAGGTAAATGAACTCAGCACTATTATATAAAACCTCTCTTGCATTAAGACTTTGGAAACAGCTTTCAGATGTGTTCCAAACAGTCTTGCTGTCTGCCAGCAACCTTTTCTAATTGTTGATCTTTTTAGGACATTTCTTCTTCTTTGTGTTACTAACTCTGACTCTGCAGCTTCTGCAGGCAGTACTCTATCCACTTTTCTGTACTATGGAGAGTGTGCTAAGCAAGCAGATACTTCTTTTTTTTATCTTGGTGTCCAAGTGGATAGCTCTACCTCTGGCTTAAAATGAAGTGTTTGTACGTGTAAATAAAGCCATGCTTTTATTTGGAGTAAATTGGAGAGGCCTCTTTCCCTTCAGCTCCTTTTCAACTTGGATGTAATCCTTATCTTAGTGTGTATAGCAGATTTATTTTTTTTTAATGAGAAAACTTCCATATTAGGGTTACAGTTTTCCTGAGAGTTTGCCCCATCTGTCTCCAAAACCTGTAATGATGCTAAATTCTAGGAATGTTTTGCTTGCTCCGTAGAAAAGTACCTTTCCTACTCCACTCTATAGGGATTTCCTTGAAGTTTCAATCTATAGGTGCTCCCTATTTCTATTACTGTGGGATTTGAATATATGAATTCAGTAAAGTTTAAGTAGGAGATAATGAAGAAAGGAGTAATTGTTCTAAAGAATTAAAACCCTAGTCAGGAAAGGAAAATTAAACCACACCAAAACTACATTTGTGTACAGCAGTTCTAAAAGGAATGTGCTTGAATAATTAATTTGATGTGGAGATCCTGATACAACATTCCTCTCAAGTATGTGGAAAGTAATTAGTAGCATACTTAAATCAAGATACCAAAAGTAAGACAATGAGATGGGTTGCAGAGCTGGAGGAGTGATAGTTTATCTTAAAACACTTAAGAAAAGAACTAAGTTCACTGCCAGAGATACTCCATGAAATAATTATAAATTGAAACCCTTTAGCTAATTTGAGAGCGTGTAAACATGAAGGCAATATTACTGATCCCTTGATAACAATGACGGTAGGCCTTGTTGCTGTGGGTGTTGAAACTGGCTGTGAATGCAGACAACTGGACATGTAATAAAGCGTCTCTTCTATCAATGTCCTGTGGTCTTGATAAATGTTAGGATAGATCAGTGTTGCCGACAGGTTCTTGGAGCATCTACTCAAAAATGCATCTAAAAGGAGCAACCTGTTGATTTATCCTTGAGTAGTTAAATTATACTACACATGTATTTTGCTCAAAGCTTTTCAAATTATTTGATACATGCTTGGTGTTTTGTCTTTCAGCTTGTGATGAGTGGAAGATTTTACCAAAACCTAATCTGCATCGAGATGTCAACAGATTTGGTCACACTGCTGTTGTCAGTAATGGGTAAATGAAGTATCTCTTAAATATTCCTTGCCATTTTTTCTGAAAGAAAAAACTGTAGCAGAAATCACACTTAAGTGAAATTATGGTTCAGTAACAGAACTGATGTAACTTATTAAAAGGGAAAGTAGTGTTCATCAGGTGCTCAGTACAGCTAATCCCCGGTCTGCCAGGCTGTGGGATGTGTTCAGTGATATTTTAGCTGAACATTGCAGCGTACTGAGGTGTTTTCTCAGTATTGAGGGCTGCACTGAATTTGATACTTGGTACCAGCTATAACCCTCACTCAGGTCTGATGGGAGAAATCTTTTTCTCTTTGCAGTATGCTCTAATTCTTCATTCTTCTACAATTGTAAAATAACCATGCAACTAAAATTTGCTGGGAAAACGGGAAGATTTTGATGATACCGGTACAGTTACTATTTTTTCCACCTGAAGGCCGAAAAGCCTGCCAGCAGCTAGGTGGTATTAAGTTGAAAAAATTGTAGGAAACAACAGTCAGGTTTAAAGAAACATGTATTGTTTACCTGTCTCAGCTTTTGTTTTGCTGGTTGCCGGCTGGCTTAGTATCTGAAGTTGCAGTGCTGTAGATCATTCTACCTCTTCTACATTATTCATCACACTAATAAAGTCACTACTTAAGTATTTGTGGGCAACTTATGGATTCTCTGTGTAAGGATCCTGTATAGGTCAGAAATGAGGTAATGAGTAATGCTGTAAATAAGAGTGTGACATCTTTTAACAAAAATAGCACTAAATTGTAAGTATGTACACAGAGCACTTGACATTAATCAATGAACAGGTTTATTTATTAAGACAAAATTGCTTGGAATTAATGAATCCAGCAACTGATAGTTTTTCATTATGATTAGTGTGTTTTATGCTATTTAAGCCATGTCTGATACTTAGAGAACTGTCACTTTCTATGAATTACATTCAAAATGCCTTTTTTTTTTTTTTTTTTTAAATACTTAGTAGTATTTTTGGTAGGGTTTTTGGTACCAAAACAGTGCAATACAAGACACTCTCCAGGTTTCTGTTATTGGTAACTCTGTGATTAATTCTGTTTAAGGAGTATATAATACAACAGATATGGAGGTTTTCTATTACTGTAGTTTACCTGAGACTGCTCTTAGTTTTAATTAGAAGGGTGAGACTCAGGTTTAGTCTTTTGTTTCCATGTCAGCAGCTACAGCACCAGAAATGTTACCAAAAAGGAACATCCATCTTGCCAATTGTTGCTGCCTGTCTTGAAAAGAATGTTCTTGTTTTCTGCAGGCCAGTACTTCATGCTCTGTTCTCAATATATAACTGCAAGAATGAGTGCAAAGCTCTTCATTTTTTTTCCCAGACATTTGGAATATGCCACTCCAAAATACATACAGCACAGGGAGCTTTCAACCATTATTTTGTTAGTCTCAACTTCCATGGAGAAATAAATTGAAAAAGTAATCAATTAAGGAGCCACTGATAGAGTCTTTATTAGAGAAAGAACAAGATTTTTTTTTTTTTTAATAATGCTATGTGGGTTTTAAATTGTTTATCAAGACAGATAAGAAATCAAGAAAATGTGTCTACAATAGCAGTTAAATTTCCTTGCTTTTTCCCAATAGATCCATGTATATATTTGGGGGTTTTTCAAGTGTTCTACTGAATGACATCCTCGTGTACAAGCCTCCCAACTGTGAAGCATTCAGAGATGAAGAGCTGTGCAAAAATGCCCGTCCAGGAATCAGGTGTCTGTGGAACAAGAAACATTGTGAATCTTGGGAATCTGGACATGCTAACAATATCCTTAGAGCAAAATGTCCCAAGAAAACAGGTAAGTGAATTCTAGCCAGGTTTGTAATCCAATGTAGGAGATGGGGGTGGGGAAACCCCCAAAGAAGTAACCATGTGGAAGTGCTGACTGGAATGTTAAATGTTCCCCTGTGAGAATACCCAGAACAAGAAACATATGGACTATTTTTTAAAAGAATCATTCAGTTGTGGAGTCTTTTGTGTTTTACATGCAGGGAGGTAGATGCAAAAGAGAACAAGTTTAAGGTGCTAAGGGAGAGCAGAACAGCAGTGAGAGCACAAACGGGCACTGCAAGTGATCCCTGGTGTTCTGGGCATATGGCACTCCCATACCTGTATGTACCAATAAGAGAGGAAAGCATCACTGCTTCAAGCAGGTTACCTATGAAACAAGAGCATTTGTACACCAGAATATAGTACAGGCACAGCTGGAAAAAAACCTGAGGCAAACAAGCCCTTTGCAGTGTGTCAGATGGGTTCAAGTTTGTCATATGAATTTCTCTGTGGCATTGTGATGGCTGTATTGTATGAAACAGCAATTCACTGTTATGAATAACTGTTCCAACCTATTCCTAAGCATTTTGGCTTGTCACAAATAAATTGCTTGTGAAAGTGTTGTTCTTTTATGTCACACGAACAGAATATTTATCCCTGCTACACGCACCTACTATTTTTTCTGTACATCTTTCCTTTCAGCACAGTGTAAAATTGCTTCCCAAACTTTGGCTGTGTGCTGTGTGCCATACAATACATACAAAGTGCCATACAATTAAACTGCCAGTTTGTGTTTAATGTTTGTTGAAAAGTTGCTAGCACTGCTATTAATCAGCACTTCAAGACATTTTACTTTTCTGATAGCTTTTACTTGTTTCTAGACTGGCTATAAAGTTACAAACTCAGGAAAAAACAAGTACATGATATAACAAAAACATTATCCAGGTACAGTTTTCTGGGTAATGGCTTTTGTACCATTTCAGAACTTTCAGAGTTCTACAGTCTAGAAAGTTTCATCCATATAGAAAAAAGAAAAAAATCTTGTGGCATTAAATTAAAAAGTAATACAGATAAAAGTGGATCTTATAAAAAGCTGATCATAGCAACAGGTGTTTATAAAAGCCAAACAAAACAAAGCATAGACAGGCTGAAGGAAAATAAAAAAGTTGAAGCAGTTTCTAAAGTAGAAGTGCTGCAGTGGAAATAAAGTACAGCTCAACTTGGAAGAGATGAGGTCTGTATAATTCCAGTTCTGAAGAAGCTGTGTGAACAGCACTGTTTCATGCTGTCAAATTCTTCCTGTTCCAGGTGGTAATCTTTTGCCAAAAGCCAATTTTTCATATGTTCTTTTATATTCTTGGCTCAGTTGTTACCTGATTGAGACTATCATCTGAGACACTGGTCATGATCAATATTAAAGGACAAGCAGAAATTTTAGTGGTTTTCAAAAGACGGATTCTGGGATGACAAGACTTCCCTGGCAAGAGAATCTTTTAAGCTTGCATGAACCTGAAGCTAAAGGAGCCAAATGAAACAGGAGTTAAACGTGGTAATCAGTGTAGGAGATGCTACAAATTCTATTTGGCATCATGGTGATTTTTAAAATCTTTGCCTCCTCTAAACAGGAGTAATAATTTGTGTCCTAAATGATTTTACATAACCTAAATTTTAGTCCAAGTCCCATTATTAAGAATATAACATTGACTCTTTTTCAAATACTTCTTGTAGAAAAAGGACTGAACTTTAACTTACTAGTCATTATTTAGTTTATAAATTAATTTACAAAGATTTAAAATGTCCGTGTGTTGCTCATATCTGTCTCAGTCAGTTTTATTTGCTACTTTTATCTTGGCTTCTTGCATCGCCATCTAATATTCTTATAGAATCCTACATTTGAAGAGAATTTTTCTTCCATGTTAAAAGAGTGAAGGAAAAATAATTGAAAAGTTTTTCATACTCCCAACTTTTGCATTGTGCTAAGAGAGCTTGCATACTGTAAATCAGGGAATATTCCTTTAGCTGATACAAGACTTATAAATGTTCAAATGCAGTTGCTACTAAAGGAATTTTTAAAGCAGCAAATCCTATTAACCGAATAGAATTAATTTCCTACAGTAGCTTTAAACCCTTATGAATGGCTAGAGTTCAGATGAAGGGTGTAACAGAAAGAGCTCCGGGGAAGTGTTTAAAACGTGGTGTTTTCCTCCTCGTGTGGGACGTTTCTGTTTGGTCTGTGTGGCAGCTGCAGCGGACGACAGATGTTACCGCTACGCCGACTGCGCCAGCTGCACCGCCAACACCAACGGCTGCCAGTGGTGCGACGACAAGAAGTGCATCTCAGCAAACAGCAACTGCAGCATGGTGAGTCCTCGGAAATCTGAGTATGTTACCAGTACTTCTCTAGGTTTACTAGACTTAGTAGTTGGTGGCTTCCAACACAAGCACACTTGTTTGCCAGGCTTTTGAACTAAAAATGTTGCAGATGGCCGAGTTAGACTCCAACAACAAAAAAATTCAGGGTAAAACAATTATTCTTCAGGACTGTGTTGCCTACTATATATTTCTTAAGACAAATACTACTGTCCCCTAATTAATGACATTGGAAAAGTCACAGAGTCACCATTAACTTAGATTTTGTGCATATATGGTGTACAGTAGGCAGGGAGAAACCATGGAATCCCACCAAGGTTGCTGTTTGGTTTTTTCCCTTTCAAACAGGACCAGGACAGTCTCATTAGTCATGGTCTTCTGATTATTGATCATCATAGAAACGGTTTTCTCTGTCACAGAGTCACTTGTCATCTCATTAAAGGAATATGAGCTTCTGTAACCATGAGGTCCACTGTCTTGTGATGATTTGGTTCTGATCTTTTCAAGTACAGGCAATCAGATCACATAGATTCATGCAAGTTTGTAGTTTTTTCTTTTTAAAATTACCTAGTGCCATGTTTTGTACTTTATGTTGTTGTTCACCAGCTGCTGCATCTCTTGCTTGTTCATTTGATTTTTGTCAAGCTTATAACAGTATTTCAGCTTTATAAATTTTGCCTCCTAACGCTTTTCAGCTACCCACAGACACCTGGCTGTACTTGAGTTCAAAATCTTTTCTTTGTACACTTTCATTAGTAAAAGTATCTTGCTCTCTGGCTTGAACCTGATGCAAATCAATCTTGTTCTCCAGACAAATTAAGGTGTGAATTGGATTGACTGTGACTCAAATCTTGCCCATTCAGAGTGAGCACAGCCAGCTCTAATCACTGGCATTTGTAGCTAGTCACTACTAATAAAAGCAGTGCAGACACAAATTCATCAGTAGCCTGTTATAAGTCTGTCAGAGGATTTCACATTCCAGGCACTAATGGTTGGTTTCCTTTGTGATCTTCAAGGGCCCTTCTTTTCCTGACACTTTGTTCTCTATTAGGTGCTAATTTTCTAACCCTGGTTTTCAGCCCTTGAACAAGGAATAGTTGCTAAGGAGCAGACCATCTTCATTTCTAATAAATGATCCCTAATAAATGTGGAGCACTAGGTATTTTAGCAGAAGGTTCTTGGTTCAGTGTCCTTCTTTGACAACCTTTCATGGCTGAGATTGTCAGCTTAATTAGCAAATGACGCACCAGTCTGCTCTGTATCATTTCCTGTCTTTTATTCAGGGTTTGAAGTGGATAGCAAAGGCTGTAACTGTAGTTACTGAAGAATGGTGTAGCAAAAATTCATCTAAATGATTTCTGGAAAGAGGTGCTATCATAAATGGAAGGTGGCTGTTGCAAAATTAGTGTATTGGCTGTGAGATGATGCAGGCAGAATTTTGCAGCTTCAATATAAACTTGCCAAAATAGCATCAACAGAATGGCACCATGTGGAAAACCAGAATGGATCAGGCTGATTATCCATTTTCATAGACTGCTGCTTCTTGACTAGGCCCACAAATGAAAATGTTGTGACAGCACTGTGATGGTAATATGGGAAAACAAACTGTAGACTTAGGAACATCACAAGGAGCCTTTGCAGCTGTACAAAGGCTTTGATTTATAACTTAGATCATAAAACTCCAGATGAGACACACAATAATATTTTAGAATCTGCTGCTGTTGCCTCATGGAAACTGACCAGTTTACTGAAGATATGCTGTCGATCAGTTTGACGTCATGGTCACAGATATCTGCAAAGCAGTGGCTACTCTACTGATTGGAAGGCCTGTAAAATAGGAACATTTCCCTGAAATAACTCTAGTTGGATGGATGGACTTCATGAGTAGTGCTAAAACATTGATGATGTGCATAGACCTGCCTGTGCTCACCCTCTAATGTGAGCCAGAACATTACAGGACGCTGTATTTCCCTACTGTGCAGACTCATGCGTCATCATATAGATCATATAGATCATGTATATCATACTCATATCTGATGTCATTGCAAGCAGAGGCTTGCAATGCCTAGTTGATCTGAAACTGCTTAATATGTTTATGAAACTGTATTCACTCTCTGTGTCTGCACATAAAATGCTTTATCTAACATCATATGAAAATGATACTCCCTTGCTGCCGATCACATTGTGCAGAAAATTGACTGTATTTTGTAATGGAAACAAGTCTTTACCAAAAATAGGAAAAGAAAAAGAAAAAAAGAAAAGACTTTGTGGGAGAGATTAATTTAATTTTAGATTGCTGCACCTTTACAAGGTGTCATTTTTCATGAAGTCGTACAATGGAAGAGTAAACTCCTCCATGAAAGCAAAATCTTTTTGTACTTTACCAAGTAAAATGGTAAATAGCTGGTCAGGGCTGACTGATGACAACAAAATACAGCTTTCTTTACTGAGGAAGACCGGAGAGAGATTGAATTTCAGAGTGAAAAATTTTACTTTGTCAATTTTGTTCAATTTCTGAAGAGAAAAAAAGAAACGATGAAGTAGCCTTAAAGAGAGCCTTAGTATGTTGAGGCACAGCTGAATTGTTTTATTTCTGCCTCCACCCAGTATTGCATTTTTGAAAAGTTTGTTGCCTTCAGAAGCTCCAAGGGAGGGGCACATTCCTACAACAGGGAAACGTTTCCTCTCTGACTGAGAGGAACATGCTCTTACTACCCAGGAGCAGGCTCTGGATTTCTTGTGTGTTCGTCTCCACATGTGCAATACAATAAAGCCCCAGCTGATGACAGTTACCTAAATACAGATTGCAGTGTGATTTAAAAGTGTTCTTTATCTGAGTGTGACAACATAAAATAAACATTGTCAAATCCATGAAGGGGATGATAAAGAGCATTTTGCTGAGGAAATGGGATACTAGAGGAGCCTTCAAAGAGACCTATAGTCCTACATTATTAAATGTTTTTACACAGTGGCTTAAAGACAAGAATCCTTGGTTTTTTGTAATGTTTGCATCGCTTCCAGAAATCTTCTTCTTTCACAATGGGAGTCCTTGGATGATACACTAATACCAATAATAGTAGTCATGGCAATCTGCCTACATTTGAGGAATTCAAAGAACAGTCAAGAGTAAATATATAAAGTAGTAGAAGGAAATATGAATAGAATCAAATTTATCTTGGAGGAAATAAAGAAAATTTATGAGTAAGAAGTACCCACTAGCAAGTTTTGGGAGTAGCTTCAGGAAAATAATAGCAAATCTATAAATTAATAATTTACATTTACACTAGGCAAACTAGACAAGGTTATACTGTTAACCTGAAAAATCCAGGAGGAGGAGAGAGGTACATAATTTAATAGCAATTTCTGAAATTCTAAGATCAACTACTGTAGTATTTTCATTCTCCAGTAAATATTCAGAAAATCAGTGCAGTTCATAAGTCTGTCTATATACTACTATATCAGGATCAGTGCTTAAAAAATATCTAAGTAAATCAGACATGAGGGAGGCTTTATACATTACATGATTTACTCATGCTTTGGTGTGTAAACATTATAAATATCCTACAGCAATATAGAAGTTCTGTAACAGATGGACTGTCATCTTTCTGAATTTCATTGGGTTTGGTAGTTTAAGTTATAACCTTAATATTGTGTTAATATGAATTACCTATTGGATTCACATCTACATTGAACTAATGAGATTTTCAGGCAAGCAGTGTTTAAATTGGATTTAAGGGAAATAAATGCTGGGAATAAGGGAATACAACAAAGAACATTATTATAGAACAGTCACTAGTACTTTGAATTTTATTTTAAACATTAAATAACCAGCACACAACAAGCTTCATGATTAGAAAGTAATAGAACAAATATCTCAGCTTAGGTGGAAAATTGTAATCTGTATGTAATACCACTGAAGAGTATATAATTTAAAAAAGAAATCTGAATGCTTAAGGGTATGTCAAAATGAAGTGTTAAAAGTGAGTATTAGTTGGGCTATTGTAAATGAGCATATGGTGGTTACTTGTGCTCTAAAATTCACTTTAAAATATCTCCCAGGCAGTTTTGTGAATATGTTTCATGACTGAGTGAAACTAAACGTGGATTTGCACCAAAGATTTTTTTTTGTGCTTTACCTTTGTATGCATTTTTGGCCTGGATAGACAGTCTGTTACTTGCTGGCATTGCCTTTGGCTGTGTTTCGTGTTGTGGTATAGATGCCTGCACCTAGACCTGCTTCTCTGGTCCTTTTTGCTTCACAGTAGCCTTTCCTATAGAACAGAAAAAAGTCAGGACCTCTTAAAATAAACATATTGGTAGGCATCTGATCCAATAAAGGCCATAAAATAAAATAAAATGAAATTCCTCAACAGCAGTGTTGTTCAGCAAGAATGAAGCTGGTTCTGTGTGAGATTGAGAATTCACTTTCACAAACGCGTTATTTCAGGACTTTAAAAAAACAGAAATGGAAGAAGACAGCTTTTCTTCCCCTGCACTATCACTGCCATATTCCAGTACCAACCACTGTGTGACTTACTGTCACGCAGTCCCTTTATAAGTTGTTCAGTCATATTCCAGGAGACTGTTAGAAAGGAAAGCAACCAATTTTGTCAATAAATCATGCATTTGCTATTCAAGTGCAGTCCATTTTTGCTGCCATGTATTAATTTAATCTTTTGTTGTTTAAGAGAGACAAGACTTGTTAGGGTTTGACGAGAGGGACTCTCAGAGGTCCCTTCCAATCTCAACGGTTCTATGAGTATAAAGCTGTCTTGCATTAGGGTTTACTTTTAATTATTACCTTGAAATTAAGTTGGTAGAGAGAGCCGTATAGGTGAGCTGATGAATTGGCTGAGGATTTAAGGCGGTTCATTAAATAAGGTATCAATACAATGTCTTAATTAAAAGTACTATGCAGAGGGAAGAAAGATTTGTATTCAAAATGTCTAACTTGGAAGACTTTTGTTTTCAGAAAAGAAACCAAACCAAATAAAAGATCCCAGGTAGTAATTCCTTCAGTGTTTACTGCTTCCCTTGTATACTAAAGTACCAAAGGAATAAAGTTATCCCTGGTTTTATGCCGTGTGTGGAGCATATTCTTGCACCTTCAGTCAATTATATGTAATTATTTTGCACCCTGTGCCATTTTTTATGTTGTTTGACTATTTTTCTTGCTTTAACCTGCGTAGGATGAAATAATTTAGTGAAAATATAACCCTAAACTATCTGAGAAATAAATATTTAGTTTTTTAAGCTCTTCCTGCTCTCTGTACAGGGAATTGGCCTCTTCAGTGTGACACTAATAGTTGTGTAGAACAAGTGGGGTGGTTCGTGCTCCAGGGTTGCATTCTGCATCTGGTACAGGATTCTAGATAGGCAGCTTAAATTCAGCCTAGCTTTTAGGTGGCCACGACTTTCTGGGAGCCATCCACCTACTCTGTATTTCAGTTTTAACTTCTGCTTTTTTAATAGACATATGCTTGAGTTGCTGCTTTGTCTGTTTATTTTTACAGTCAGTTAAAAACTACACGAAATGCCATGTGAGGAACGAGCAGATCTGCAATAAACTGACGAGCTGCAAGAGCTGCTCCCTGCACCTGAACTGCCAGTGGGACCAGAGGCAGCAGGAGTGCCAGGCACTACCTGGTAAGGGGACGCTGCTGCTCACAACTGTTCAAAACTGAGTAAATCTCCTCTGTCCTTGCCAGAGAATGTTTGTTCATGAGCAGATGTGGACTTGTTTTATTTGTGCTCGCTCCTCTTGCCTGGCTGTGCCTGTCCAGGTGAACCCAGATGTGATTACAGCTCTGACTGGGGTATCAGTGCTACCTTTAATTGTGTTAGGGGAGATAATGACATTAGTGAAGGCACAGTGACGTGTGCCTCTGCACAAGCCGGTGATGAGCTCTGGCCTGTGGGGAGCACTGAGTGCAGGGCTGAATGGCCGTGCTGGGGGTTTTACTGTTTCATGTACACTGACATCGTTACTTTTGCTAGCTGGGCTTTTACCTTAAAAGTTATAATTCAATTATACTTCAATTTTCCTGTGCAGATAGGGCCCAAGATCTAGTTTCTTGATTGTCTAATGTTGGTACTACTGTGAAAGCAGTGAATATTTAAATGCTAATATGAAATATTCTCAGAAGGTTACTGTTAATGTTCTGAAATAGTATTTATTTTGTAATTTATATTCATAACTACATATATGCAGTTAAATGTCAGAACCTTTTCCATTTGATCTTTATGTCCAGATGAAGTTAATGAACACTTTTTTTTACAGAGATGATTCATTAAATACCTTAATTTATTCTCTGCAGTTCAAAACTGTATTTATGTAATCTTTGTAGATTGACTATTACAGTTGCTCTTACCTATCTTTTAATAGCAATCTGAGTCTGAGTAATGCTGTAAAATGTTGAAGAGAAATATTTTCTGAGATGCTACCTGAGTTTTCTATCATTTGGATTGCATTAGTGTTTAGGCAAATATACATGCAAAGATATGACAAAAAAACAAGGATAGCGTAAAGTTGTGATTTCTTAATTCTAGGACAGTTGTTATTAGATTTTGACATTTACAAAACACTTAAGTAAGAGGAGTTGTTAAAACTATTTTTTATGTACATAATATAATCTTAATATTTAGTTGCGCTCAATTCTGAATACAAGGAAGAAATAGTGGCATAAAAATATTATGTTGAAACTTAGCATATATCTTATAATTATTTTCTAAATTCTTAGAAGTTTCTTTCCATAACAATACACCATTCTGTACGATGATGCTTGGTTTTTCAGAATTTGTGTGATGGGAAAAGGGAAATTGAGTGTGGGATGCATTTTGATTTATGATCTCAGGAAGATAAAATTCAGACTCCCTTGGGTTTTTTAAAAGTTTTTTTCTAATCAGCTTTAATCGTATGCTTTTTGCACCAGCTCACCTGTGTGGAGAAAGATGGAATCACATTGGAGATGCCTGCCTCCACATAAATTCCAGTCGGGAAAGCTACGACAATGCCAAACTGTATTGCTACAATTTGAGTGGAAATCTTGCCTCATTAACAACCTCAAAAGAAGTGGAATTTGTTCTGGATGAAATACAGAAGTATACACTTCAGGTAACTAGAGGAACTGTAACTGATGTGAAACAAATTTGCTTTGAGAAATCTCTTCTTGGGCTTCGTCCAAAGAGAGGAGAGTTTATGCCTTCAAAGAAATGTGCTAAATGGTGCTTAAGACTTATACAAGTCACATGTAGGATATTAAATAAATCTCATATTTAAAACAAATCATACAGCAGCTCCCAAGTTTTCCCCTTACCAGATTTAAACGCTAAAAGTTACTATTTACTGGAAAGAGAATGTTTGCTCAAGAGAATGGCTGGAAAACTGATTTTGTGTCCTGGCTTCAGGTGTGATAAGAGTTAATCCTGAAATTCAGCACAGTCAAAGGCAGGGTCCAGCACTAGGGACGCATAACCCCATGCACCAGTACAGATGTAACTTCTCCAGAAAAGCCAGTTTCCTCTGTAACTGGTTTATGGGATGAAAGGGTCACAGAGAAGCTACACTAGTATGTCAAACATGTAGCAATTCCCTGCACAGCAGCACTGGACTTAGCTGGAGCTAATTAGCTTTCTCTAATAGTGGTGGGGGAAGACAGAGAGAGAGCATGCTGAAAACTCTTCCATGCCTCTGGCAGATGCAGCAGAGCTACCACCAGAATATTCCTGAGGAAAGTGATCCATAATACTTTTGTTAGCTGTGGGACAAGAGAAGGGAAGAGAAATTACCTGTCCCTGCGTGGTTCAATTTTTTAGCAGTTAAATATTCAAAGGCTTGTTGCTGTGTTTAAACATCACCGGTTAAAGTATATGAAATATAAGAATGCTCAGAAATATGAAACCCAGCAGCATACAATCAGATGAGATGTCTTAACAGAATATGATTCTGATTTTTAGAAGCAAATAAGTTGTTCTTAGCATGGCACTTTTTTGGGAGTGTGTATTTAGTTTTGTAAAACATGCAACACTTTGTCTGTATAAAATCCTCAAATTTTTAAGTAGTTTAGGATTTTACAGTTACAGGAAAATGAAAGATAATTGTGGATAATAATTAAAGCTTATTTCAAACTCCTATGTGATGTAAAAAGTTGTTATGCTGCAGATGAATTGAGATCATTCAAAGCAAAAAGCATTTAAGGATTGCCTTTATGTTATTACTGAATCTGAGAGCAAGAGGTTAGGGACATATATTGTGGACAAAAATATTCTGTTACCATTTTAGCATTCCACTGCAAAATGCAGGTTCAAACATAGGTTATGTACTTGAGGATTTTGTGGTTATTTCCCAAGTAAATGTAGGAACTGGACAGAGAAATATTTTTTACTAGAAAGACACTTCTTTTCTGTTTTTTGCTAATGAAGGAGTGAAATAATTCCATGTCAGAAGTTCTTCCCTGATATTGTATTTATTGCAGCCTTGAAACACATTCTGTCTACCCACTCTTTGATGAGTAAATGTTGAAAATGTAATTGAAACAAAAACAACAACAAAATGATGTTGGCAACATGATTGCTATGGTTATTTATTTTATCACCTTTTTTCCTTTTTGCTTTCCTTGCGCCTGATTCCTATTAAAATACTGCACAGGATGCCTTCAGTTCTAATAATGTTTGATAGACCGCTGATATGACTGATTTTGCCTGACTGGTTTGAGGTGTATATGAGAAATAGATTTTTTTAGTGTTTGGAAGCAGGATTTTTCTCACATTTCAGAGCTTAGAACTTCTGCAAAGTGACATCCTGCTGAGCATATATTTATTTAAATGAAGGACATCCTGAGCCAATGTGGTGATGCAAATTTGAGATATCTCAAATACAGTTAAAGCAATTATAGACAAATGTATACACTTTAAAAAAACCTATCTGGGATTAAACAATCATTTAGCTGTCAGAACTTCTAATGGAATTCTGCCATGAATTATCCTGGTGTTTTCAGTGGCACTTAGAAAAAAAAAATTTTTTTTCATTCATATCTATCTGTCCAGCTACATTTACTCAGTGCAATGCATCCTAAATGTGTTATCAGGTGTGACAGAGACTCTCTGAAACTTCTTGATCTTCTTTTGCCTGCCTTTCCCTCTCAAACTGCAATCATAATGATTTAAAGAGTGAGATTTCATTTTAGATGGCTTTCTGTAACAGGTGCTGGTGGGGAGTTCACAAATGGAGGCAGAGCTGCTGCAAGGTGAACACTGTGGTTTTAATCTCTATTATCTGCAGTAGAGATTGACTTGGGTGGTTAATGTTGAAGGCTTTAAAATCTTTAGCCTGGGAAAGAAAAAAATATTTCAGTTTCACCTGAAAACAAAAAACTTTTCAGGACTAATGAATGTGTCACATCAGTATTTAGAAATAAGAATATTAGTCTGACTTTATCTCCTTGTTATTTGGTATTCTTTTTGCTGAGAAAAGAAAAGCAACTTAGGTAGCTGTTGTGTATTTTACAAACTGTCAAATAGTAAATCTACAGCCTGGAAGGACTTCAGCATTCTTTATTGTTAATAGAAACATCATGTGATTTTGTAAATTGTTTCCTAATACACAAAGTCCTACTTCTGGGACAAATTTAGGACAATTTCTGTATCATATTTGGAATAACACATTGATGAATTGGAAAGACTCAGAGGGAGGGACTGCCCTTGTCTCCTTATCCTATCCAGACCTCATTGTGTATAAATAATTTCTCCTAATCCCAACACTAAACTGGAAGTCAATAGATTGCCTCCTTTTAAAGGATAAGGAGAAGGTACATTTGTTACTAAAGAAAGGGACAAAACAAAGATCTGTGTGGTATGAACTCCAAACACTGTTGAATTTGCGGACGTATTTTAAAATTATCCCCAGCAGTTTCAAGTCTAGTTTGTATTGTTCATGAAAAATAAATTAAATTCTGTCAGAGAATGCCAAAGTAAACACAATGGATAGGCTGCAGATCCCCACACTAAAGAAAAATGACACTTATATTTTTTTCTTACAAGCTTTTATTGACCTAGTAAGCAAAATATTATGAAAGGGAAGATTTGAATTTCTCTGAAAAATAGATTAAACAGCAATATGAGGTTAATTTACTGTTCCTGCTAATATTCAAATGTTGTATATTCATTTAAAAGTGCAATTAGCTCTCTCGGGAGTTGCTTGCAACTGTGGGATTTAACTAAAAATAATAATTTTCTTGTTAGCATGCAATAAATTCTGAGAAGATTTAGTTTTGTTGTAGTAAGCACAAAGAAGAGAGCAGTTTTACACAACGACTTTTATTATATAAACTGTTTGCAACTTTTCCTTTGACTCACTGCTCACAAGGCTAAGCATCTTTTTATAAATTACACTTGAGTGTAGGTTGCAGTTAATTAGTGAGCTTTGCATAGCAATGTTATTCCTTGTTAGCTCAAAGTATTCTCTGAGGGCTCTGTGTTTCTGTGGTTTTAAAATGTGTGTGATTGTGATGAAGTTGATGTCTACTCCTGGTTTCTGAATTACTCCCTATAGAACAGTTTCTACCAGTCCCACTTTCCTATTGTGGTTTTGGAAGTCTAATAAATGATTTCAGCACTTTGTCTCCATTTTACAGTTGTTGCATTAACTGTCCCTTAGCTCACCTCTACTTTAACTGTCTTTCTACATTCAAGATTATGGGAACTCAACTCACTTTGGATGCCTGAGAATGCAAATTTCCCCCTAAAATTGTCCCCTATAAAGAAGTTTTCCAAGAAGAAACCAAAGTCCCACTGGAATACTAGCTATTATCTCTGTAGATGGAAATTGGGGAAGTTTTAGTTTTTTCAGTTTTCCAGACTGTACATTTTTTAAAACCTATTTGACCACGGAAAAGTTTAATAAGAGTTAGGAGAATTAGGTGTTCTCATGACCAAATGCATGACTCCTATTAATTGCATCCAGATTGTATCACGTGTGTTTAATACATCCAGAGACACTTAAAACTCATAAATCTTGCTTCCACTGCTTAAAATGTGTCAGTCACTGGCTAAATGTTTACAAAATATGGAATGTGCTGGTATCTGGCATAGTCAGAATTGATGCAGTTAAGGAATGGAAAACCCAGCAGTGTGTCTGCATAGAACACATTGTTTCTCTTCACGCACCTGCTTTTTGCAGGAAGTAGGATTTTTGTTCAGAATGGTGCAGAAAAGAGTCAAATTAACTGCAAGCCTTTCTCCAAATTGTGAATGTTGTGGAAATATGGGCACTGAGAGGCCACAGTATTTTCAAAGCTTAATTGAACATTTCATCCTAGAGCAACAAATTAAGGAGTTCAAACAATTCCTGAGGAGTTTGTTGAATTTTGTTTATAAGGTGTTGTGATGCATGCAATAGTAAATGAGACACTATTGTATTATACACTTTAGGACAATTTGAGATCCAAAATAAAAGGAATTTAAATAATAGTGGGGACAAATTTTTGAAAGATACATATACTTCCTCAGAAATTTGCATATTTAAGAAACGGGGGAGATTTTTGAGCCTCAGTGGTAATTGGCTATTCAGTAAAGGTAGTCCTCCTGCTCACTTCACTCATCTGCAAATTATTCAGCCCTCATTAGTTTAGTGCTGATTCAGCAGTAATACCTGAAAAAAATGTGTCATGAGTAGACATGATCTCAAAGCAACTTAATCTGATTTAAATTCTCTGAGTAAACAGTAAATATAACATGAACTATCAGTTTTCCACTTAAGGTTACACAATTTTCCTTTCTAACATAGTTCCATAATTACTATTAAAAAAAAAACAAATTAAAATTGTCTGATTCAGAATAAGAGAAGATAATATTTTTGAAGTTATTAGTGGTCAGTATTTTATAGATTCTCTTTATGGCTAAAAGTTTGCCTTATGTTCAGCTTAATAGGACTGTAGATGAGATTACAGAATGATGTTCTGTTGATCTGCATTCTATGATTGCAATTTTGTTTCTCTATCAGATGAAAATAAAACCTTGCCCAGAAATTTTTCTCAGAATTTAATAGTTCTGAAACATTTTCTGACTTAAAGGTTTATCTCTCATTTAAAAATGTTTTTTGGCAACTTGTTTTCAGTGTTATAAAAGATGGCTCTCTGAAAACAGGTAAATTATGACAAGCTGTAGTTCACGCACAAATAGAAAGTTTCCAGTTTGAGCTGTGGATTATAAAAATAGCCTAGAATGATATGGATAGGAGGACAAACATATTTTAGAGATGATTCCAAATTTTAGATAGTGTAGTAGGATAAAGCTATACAATATTTCTCAATATATATTTGATTATGTTATCCATTGCATCATTAGTAAGGCTCGTTACAATTTTTCCCAAGATGGATTTGAGCACCTGCTATGTGTTGCATTGCTTTTGGGTTTTTTTTGTTTGTTTTGTTTTTAAACTGATTTTTAAACTTGCCTAGAATGCTTTTTTGTGAGTTTGTTGAGTTGTTGTTGATGTTGTTTTAAAATGAATTGTATATGATTTATCAAGGGAGTTTTTATAGATATGCAAAGAAAGAAAGAAAGAAAGAAAGAAAGAAAGAAAAAAGGCCTCAGAACTCTCTGAAGGATAATGTTCTTCCCACTTATACGTTGAGGAAAGATCACCTGAACTTCCAATAAATGAATTGATTTGCACTGTATTTTTCCCTCATCTGGTTTGGTAAAAAACATTTTTTGAGAGGCCTGGGAGCTAGAATCTTGAATCAGCAAGTTCTGATTCCAGAGAACTGGCAGTCTCGTTTCCTTCCTGTCTGATCCTCTTCAGAAGCATCTTTGGCAAGATATTCAAAGTCAAGGAATCAGTTTTCTACCTTCATTTCACGTTAAATAAAACAACCATAGAGTTCAAGAGGAAGATGTTCAACCCTCATTATTTCTTAAGCCTGAATAAGAAACTGGATTGCTATTTTCAGTCGACACATTTGAAGTCCCTTGGTTGCTTCAAGTAATTTGAGATTCCCAGCTATTCTGACTAAACCTTTCATCAGTTTGAGAGACACTTTATTCTAGATTTATGCCTTTTTAAAGGAATTAATTTGATAGCCACAGAGCCCTGGTGGCTGCAGGTGTCTCATGTGGAACTTCCTGAATGTGCTAGTTGTGATTTGATTTTTCCCGTTGGCTTCTGTGAAGTGCAGCAGCAATCATTTTTGGTGATCAGCTTTGATGATATCCACACACACACTCTGCTATTGCCAGCAGTCTTCACCTGTGGCTCACCACAGGATGGAATTGATGCCGCATAATTGAATATGCATGTTAAGCACATCATTGGAGCATTTGGGAGGCCTTACTTGGATAATCTGTGCTTGGCATCCTAACAGCATGGCCAGAGAGGCCTGAGTGGGCCTGCAAGGTCACAGCTTTGATGGTGTGTATTTGATAATGTGCGCATCAGCATTTGGGTCTGTTTTTTGATGTTTTACCCTAGAAAAGAGCCAGAGATGGTACATATGGAATTTGAGATGCCTTACAGGATGACTGTAAGCTGTCCAGATAGTACAGCTATTAAGAATGATTATGACTGGGATATGTGTTGCTTTTGCTGGAAGTCTTTCATTTCAGGGATGCTGCTTTTATCTCCTATGGCTGCTTTGGATTTCATGATTCTCCCTGGGACTTAAAAGGGGTTCCAAGACAATCTCCTACTCAAATGGAAGAATTTATTTGCAAATAGTGGTGCTGCACTGTCAGTTTTCATTGCTGACTCACATACTTTTTCACCATAGCTGGAATAGGACCCTTGTCTTTTTTTTAAAATGCTGATGCTGAGGCCAAATTATTTGGCAATGCAATTGAAACAGTCAGTGGTATGTTAAATATTCTCTTGGCTGGAATCCCTCAATCCCAAAGTAGGCATGTAGGGTTGGTTTATGTGTGTGTTTGTCAGCAATATATCCTGACTAAGCCCCTGACATTATTTTATATGTGCTTGGTGTACACACTCTGCATCTACAGGGAGCTGTGTAGATATATGTGTAGGTATCTAAGGTTTTCTGGTCTATGTAGACCATGTACAAAACCAGGAATCCAGGCAATTAAACAACAAATGAGACAACAGATGTATTATCTACAATTTTCCAGATGCCCTAGTTCCACTTCTACTGCTTGCATCATGTTTTTTCTGCTAACCAGAACATGTGAGTCCTCACAGACACCTGGAGTGTTGGTCACCTGGGGTAGCAATGGAGTTAGGAAGTAAATACAGAAGTAAGACACAAAGTGGGCAGTGGTAATTCTGCTGAATGTTCTTGAGTCTCCCAGAACACATCCCTGCTTCTGGAATGGAACATTTCTTAGTCATTTTCTGTTTTGTTTAAGAGTGTTCATGTTTCCCTAAGTGTTAGTAGGTAAAGCAGTTTTTGTTTGATCATGATCTTAACTGAGAATGCAGAGGCAGAAGAGAGCATAGGGGAGTAAATTTTAGGGAGGTCAGAAATACTGATTATCTACCTATGGATTCTTTTAAAAGGTATTTACCACTGGTGTTTTTGAAACAAAATTAGCAATCCTTCATATTTCAATTTGCTCTAACAAGGCAGGGGAAAAAAGAAGGAATGCGCAGATTGTGTGTAGAATGAAGTGTACTGATTTTCTTTTCAGCCATGGGTTAAACCTGAGTGATGGAGAATGGCAGTAACTCTTGGTTCACTTGTGGAATACATCGATCTTTAACCATGGCAGGTTCCCTTTAGGTGTATTATGTTGTTTTACTTACCTTGTAAATTACCTTTACTTACCTTGTAAATTAAATCAGTTGTGAACCGAATTCACAATCAGATCAATATCTCTGCTTTGGAGCTGACAATGTGTATCCTCAGCCTGGGAAGGCAGCTGGGTTTGGTATTCTGACATCCACCTGCCATCATGTACCTGTCACAGCCCCGTTGTCTCTCTGTGTCTCTCTTCTGTGTGTTTAAACTGGGCTTAATGAAAACTGCCTGCTCAGAGATTACACGAAGAAATGTGTTTGGTTTGGGTGTCTTGAGATTTTTACATCAATGGTGGCAAGCAATGCATGCAGATTTATCCTGGAACAAGCAAACGCCTTTTTTACCTTAATATCTGCTTTTTTTTGCTTAGTAAGCATGTAAAGATGAAATGATAAAAATCAGCAGAGTTTGTGATGTAGTTTTACTGATACATCCTACATATGTTTTAAAAATTTGTGGTTTTAGTTTTTTCTAGGCTATGTTTTATAACTTACAAATCAATAATCAATGTATATTCAATGTGTATTTAACAGCATTGAAATGTAAATTGCCACTTTTATCTCTGTCTCTGAATTGCCTAAAGTTGATCAGTATCAGCACTATGGACTTTAGAGGATGGAATAGTTATCCTACTTTTTCCTGAACTTTGATTTCTCTGAATTGCTCTTACCTTATGTGTTTCATTATCCACAGTGGCCTAGCAATTAGTAATCATACAATAGCCACTGGGAAAAAAACCAATCAATTTCATTATGACCTGTCTCCAATAATAGAAGTCAGAATTGTCTTTGAACAGAGTACAGATTTCTAGTAGAAGAGAAGCATACAGCGAGTGGGGTTTTTGTTGGGGTTTTCGGGGATGTTCAGCAAGGTAGAACAGTTAAGATAGAAACTCTGTGGACAATGGTTGATGAGATAATAAAGTGAGATGAGAACATGGTGGACTCTGAAAATGTGAAGTTGTTGCTGTTATTTTTTGAAACGCTTCATCAAGATGAAAAGCATTTAAAATTATTCCCTCCCATTTGTTTCGTTTTCATCCATAGAAAATTTCACCCTGGGTGGGTTTGCGCAAGATCAACATCTCGTACTGGGGCTGGGATGACATGTCCCCTTTCACCAACACCACCCTGCAGTGGCTTCCTGGAGAGCCCAACGACTCTGGCTTCTGTGCCTACCTGGAGAGAGCAGAGGTGGCAGGGCTGAAGGCAAACCCCTGCACTGCCATGGCAGACGGCCTCGTGTGTGAAAAACCCGTTGGTAAGGGGGCCCTTACTCCCTGGAACTGGTGCTGTGGTGAATGACAAGCTCTTTGGGGTTTCATTTACCTAAGAGAGTTTTGGGACAACTAGGGTTAAATAATTACAAAATATATATATATTTAGTTTTTTGGAAATAGCTGTAATATATTAATGTTCCTAAAGCAGCAAATATTTGAGAATTAGTTCACATGGCTTATTTTGCATTACACCAGAAATCTTATAGTTTGCCTCCAAATCAGTGTTAGTCATTGGTAACAGTACCTGTAACCACATGTGGAGATATTCAGCAATGCTGTATTCTTTCTGAATCTTGCTGAACATTAGTGAATATCTTAAAGTCACAAAAGACTGACAAATCCAAAATTCTGGTTTCTGTCTTTTAGGTTTCTTTGTGTATAAAGTTTACCATGACAAAAAGTCACTTGACTGTTTAAGTTAACCTACACTAAAATGGACTCTGTGAGCTTTCATATGAATCATGCTCAGTTTTGCATATTATTTTTTTAAAAAAATATGATAATATTTATATACAGAAACATAAATTTGGATCAAAATATTTATACCTAATTAAGGAAGCAACCTCTACAGCAAGGATTTTCCTAATGGAACAAACGGTGAAAGAAAAAGGAGATTGAACATGGCATTCAAAATGATAAAATATTTGTGATCCTTTTCCAGTCAGTCCCAACCAGAATGCCAGGCCCTGCAAAAAGCCATGTTCCCTGAGGACAACCTGTTCCAACTGCACGAGCAACGGCATGGAATGTATGTGGTGCAGCAGCACCAAACGGTGTGTGGACTCCAATGCCTACATCATCTCCTTCCCATATGGACAGTGTCTGGAGTGGCAAACTGCCACCTGCTCCCGTGAGTATCTTAGTGAATGCTCATCTTACTGAATGTATTGTTAGGTTTATTTTTCATTTGAAAAAGCTGGAGGGATTCAGCAGATTCGCTAGAGATAAAAATATTTTCAAGTGTATGACCTTACTGATGTGAGAAGTCAGTGCTGAGTATGCATTTCTTAGATATAGGTAAAATGCTGGCAACTCTTTGATGATGAAATACATTTAGTCTTTTGAAACTGTGAAAAGTATTTATTCCTTTCAGATAAAGAAAAATTATCGTGATTATTTGTATGACCAGTGTTTTTGTGACAAACAATTGCCATGAGCTGGAGCAAGATACTGTTAAAATTAGATAACCAAGTGTAGAACTTAGACTTACATAATATCAAGTTATTAAGAAAAGGAAGTGTGCTGAATTTTTAAAGGTTTAAATGTTCTGATACATTTTTTTCAGATTCAGGCTATGCCATTTTCCTGCAAAGATAAAAATAAAGTTTTAATAATGATAGTAGTAGTCTTGAGAATATTATAACATGAATGCAAATCTTGATCTTCCTTAGATTCTTCTCCCTAGCAGATGGGGATTATTAACCCTTGATCCCTAATAATTAATTCTTTCAGATTGTTCATCCTCTCTATGGAAGTAGAAGGAATTCTACTAGGCCATCAGGCAGGTAAAGGAGGTACAGAAAACTTCCGTCCTCTGTGCTCAGACTGAGTCAGGCTGCATTAATGTTCAAGGTTGCCCGTTTCATTCTTTGGGGACAAGAGGCAAATGATTTCTTTCTTTGTCAAGCAGCAAAGTTACTCCCTGGATGCCCCCTTTGGAAGCACATTTCATCAGAGCTTGATGCAGTGTCTCTTGAGGAAAATGAGCAATCTTCTCCAAGTACCTCTCAGTGTATCAGGCACAGCTGCTCCTTCCCAAGCTGGGAGCGGCCGGAGTCAGCCCCGTGGAGTTCTGGGTTTATTGGTGCCATAAGTGATGTAGATGCTGGAGTGAGCTGCATGGTGCTTTAGATTCTTGTCTTAGGTGAGGTTTGTTTAGAACAATTCCTCAGTTACTATTGTTCAGAAGACTGGTTCTTAAAATTTTTCAGGTTTTCTGAAGTGTAGCTTTGGACTCTCCTTATTGCTCTACTCTGAGAGAGTTTTTCTTGTTACTGCCAATTTCCCTTCTCTCTCCATGAGGGTTTTGATATCAAAGCCTCTGGAATCTTTTATTTGTGGATATCTTGTGACAGGATTAATGACCTTGACAACAACAAGGAACTTGCTTTCAGGATCATAATTAACTCATGATTTCATTTGATAGGTTATGGATACAAATTAAAAAAACCCTGAAGAACACAAAAGGCAGTTACTTGCTTTCACCTAAGCCTCAGGAAAATACTGAATAAAACAAATTCTTGATGTGGCTGTAAAAGGAACCATGGATATATTCTAATCTTAGGAGAGAAAAAGAGCTGTATGTACCAGGCCACTACATATCTGGGTTAAAGGAAAATAAGGCACAGGAAAGCTTTTCCTTCAGGCTAAACTGGCCAAGAGCCCATATTGCTCTAATTGAGGTTCCTTCTTCATCCTCAATAATCATAGAATGTAATGAACCAGGACCATGTTAAGCTGTTCTGGTAAACTTTTCAGCTAGTAAATTTCGGGTATTAATCCAGGTTCTAGTGTCCAGGTTCAGTGTAATATGTAATAGGAACACTTAATCTCTTGTCAGTATGTTTGGAATAATAATTCTGTAGTTATATAAAGGTTTCTCTGTTATAACCATTCACAGAACTTTTTCTTTCCTCTCCTGTATAGGAATCAATTTTGTAACTTATAAAATATTGATAGTGAGTTGTGGCAGAACATAAATAGATTGAAAATCTGGAGATAAAATTGACAGAATACCACATAAATGATGCTTATGTTTTTGAACTAGCAGATATTATGTCAGCCTGAACTTGCAATTCAGTTTTTCTCTTCGTGTGGTGTTTGCACATCACGCTGATTCAATTTGTTTGGGGAACATAAGAAATTGTTTTTAATTTGATTGTCATTTTTGTCAGTTCTGTAAAAGTTTATATTAAATAAGGCAAAAGGGATTTGCTATATACAAGTTCAACATTATGTAAAGTCAATTTTATATGAAAATGTACTTTCTATGCAACAAATTAGAAAAAAGGCAAGATTCTGTGGCTGTAAGCGGTTTCTCCAGGGTTTTATAGCATCAAATATTTTGCATTTAAACAAGAAAATGCGCATCCAAATGAAGCATGGTTCAGATATTATTTTAGTCTAAATGACTTCAAAATTTTATTAGGTAGATAAATCATTATGTAATGAATTATTAAGTGAATTCTCTTATCAAGGGATAGTGTTTCCACTTGAAGAACAGACCGGAACTATACCTTTAAAAAAATCCTTGTTTTTAAAACTTTATTTTTTATTTTGAATGACTAATTTCTGAGCTTTTGGATGTTTTTCTCTGAATGAAGAAAAAAATTCAGACAAGCATATATGATTTAAAACACAAAAAAAACCCCAACTGAGAACTTCACATTTATTTTCGCAACTTGGAATTAAAAATGAGGAATGGTGTTTTATTGGTGACATATTGTCATTTTAATACCTACTTGCCAGAAAACTTGCATTTCCACTCTTCCCTACATCTTCCATCCATTATGACTTTTGATTGAATAGCTGACAGTTGAACAATCTTGGACCACCTCTAGAATTTCAAAGAAAACAAAATTGCTGCTTGAATATCCCCTTCTTCCATCAACAATTGCTTCTCAGCTCTCTTCAGTTTTTCAGCTGAATGCCACTACAGATAACAGCTGAGGATTTTCCCTTTTGGTTCTGTTTTAGCCTCTGTAAAGATAGTGCAGCTTATACTTCAGGGCTTTATAAATAGCAGCACGAGTATAAATAGCAGCATGAGATTTGTTTGGAGTGTTTAGAGTGTGTTTCTGAAAGGGCAAGCCAGCCTGTGCAGAAGGATGGTCTTTATTTTTCTGCTGATCTTCTGACGTATTCAAAAGCCCAAATTTGTATCATTCAGCTTCAGCTCTGATGGTTTAAAACTTATTTTTCACATTTGACTATTTGCAACAACAGTTGGCCTTTTCCTGTCCCTGCTATTTTCCACGTTTGAGAAACTTGAAACATTTCCTCCTGCTTGGATTCTTCCAAGTCTATTGTAGAGCTCTTGCTTCAGCTTTCTGTGCTGTTAAAATTCTTTTGAGATTCACTCAGACTCTTCACTGCCTGTTTTCCTGATATCTGCAGGTATCTTTAGACTGTGCAGTATTTTTCCTTTTTACGGCTTTCATTACTTTTAAACGATTTTAATTGTTGCTGAAGTCAGGGAGGCTAGCTTTATTCTGCTCTCAGTTAATTTAGTTAGCAATGAAATCACTGTGCTTAGTATTCCTTTTGTGGACCAGAGGAGCCCAGGTGACTGTGAACATTATTTGCATGCAGTGTCCTGGCTGCAGATGAGCTGAATTTAGAGCTTACCCTCACGTAGAAGCCATTTGAGTGTCCTTCAGAATAACTCTGGGAATCTTTAAATTGCTTTCTTCTTTTTAAAAATAAATTTAGATAATTCTGGCTTCACAGCAGGAGCTTAGATTCACGTGTACTTTTAAAATTTAATTTTGAAAGCCTATAAAGTGAGGAGAGACAGGGACCCATACTGATCAATGTTTGAATGAGCCTGATGTTAATTTGATCCAGTGTTAAAACAGTAATTAAAAAAAAAAAAACTAAGATGTATCAGAAAAAGCTTAAAGGAGCTTGGGAACTTTAATGGTGTTCTTGAAATTACTAAAATGTTGATTTCTTATTAATAAAAAATGACAGGAACTTCAGAATAGGAGTTCTATTTGGTTCTAAACAGATTTGAAATATGAGGAAGACAGTTTAATTATTTTAGAGTATAAAAGATCTAAGGGGAGATTTGGATGTTAGAACTCAATTTAAAAAACGAAACCTGATTAATTGATGAGAACCTTAAGATATAGTTAATTTAAATGGGACTGAATTATGACTTGTGGCTTGAGATGTGTGGATTGCTAGCCTGTTTCAAAAGCTGTATGTAAGAAGACTGAGTCATATTTGTAGGCAAATACTCAGTTGACATCCAGGGGTACTTTTTGCCCAAAATACTTTTTGGTTTGAGTTTTAATGTTCCTGTGTTTTTTTACATTTATAAATGTCACTCTTACTTAGTTTATTGATCTTGTATTGAACTCCAGAGTTTCCCTTTTGGAAGGGCTGTTTATCTCAGCAAAATTAGTAATAAATGCATTATATACTAATAATAAGTAAAGAATGTGTATTTTCTTGTGTGTCTAATGAAGGCGTGCTATATTCTAGTTCCGCTTCATTATCTTTGTTGATTTGAAGTTTTTTATTGTTGCATTGTGGAGTAACAAACACCTGCTGCGTGTTTCGTGATTTGAGGAAGTAAAAATTTTAATGGAAACTGAGATATTCTTACTAGTATTACTGATAGATTTTTTTAAAAAAAATTTGCACAAGGAAAAAGAAATGCTCCATCTCCTGTTGTAAAATCCAAGCATCTCATTTAAAAAACAATGCATTAATATTGTATTCCATGTACTAAAGCTCAAAACTGCTCTGGGCTGAGGACCTGTGGACAGTGCTTGGAACAGCCAGGGTGTGGATGGTGCAACGATCCCAGTAACACTGGCAAAGGACAGTGCTTGGAAGGCTCCTCAAGAGGCCCAATGAAGCCTGTCGGTGCCCATTCCAATGAAATGGTGCTTGATGCTGCTCTTTGCCCAAAAGAAAAAAGTTATGAGTGGTCTTTTATCCAGTGTCCAGGTAAGGTTTGCTTCCGTTCTTTCCTATATATGAAACAAGAGTTTAAGCACACCGAAATAACGTAATTGTTCTAAATAATGTAGATAGCATTTTCATAAAAGACTTGTTCTTTATAAAAAATTTCCTAAATATAGAGCTTGTTTGTCTACTGTACACAAGTGTAGGTTGACATGTGAAATGGAGTGCAAGTAGTTTAGTCAAAATTGCCATTTATTTGTAGATAAGTTTTCACCTACCGTTTCCCTCCACATTTAGAAATCAAAGTAAATGAATTTTCTTCAGCTCTTGCTTTCTTCTGGCTTCTGTATCCATCAAGGAGTGGAACTAGGGGGAAATTATCCATAGGAGAAGACTGATGGACACAAAATTCCCTCCTTTTCTTGCCAAGTCCCGCTGACTGTCAGAATGGGGGGCTGCCAAAACCTGAGCTGTGCTTCCAGCTGACCTTTTAGACGCTCAGAGTGAATAGAATATGTGCTTGTGTAGCCTTAAAGAGAATATCTGAAGCCTCACACCAGTCTGATTATTGTATTTAAATTTTTTGAGTTCATTGGAAAGGTGAGGAAGATACCAGGTGCTATAAGACAGTGAAAGTTGTGCTGGTGCAGCCTCCTGTGTGGAAATCCTCCAACCCTGACAGCAGAGTGTGGAAGCAGCAGTGGAGGACTGCAGGCAAATGAAAAGCACACTGGGGACTTTGACAACACTCCAGAAGTCGTTTACAATAAATAATACAGTTTAAAACACAGCTTGAAAACTTTGGTGGTTTTATTTGTCTTTTTTTTAATAGAGTAACTGTGCTGAAGTTATTTTTCCAGGAAATGTTCTACTGCTGATAATTTTGGAAGCTGGAGTTTCTGTAGGATCAATACTTTTATGGGCACATGCAGCTGTGTTTGCTTTCTCGTCTGCTTTTTTCTTCAGTTTATTCTCTCTGTTGTGTATGCATATATATATAGAGTGAGGGGTTTTTTTTAAGTTTCAGAATAATGAAATGAAATATAAACCCCAGGGTACACTGTTGCATATTTTCAGCTAAAACCAAAGGAACCTTCCACATCATCTGATACTACTTCCTGAACAAAGAAGCTCCTAGGACAATTCAGGAAACAATAGAATGACATTCTGTTGTTATTGTATAGAAATTTAATTACTTAGTCTATATGTTGATAAGTGGATTGTTACCCCTCAGTGGAATGCATAATTTCTGCCACTAGTGAAATTGTGATAGATAAATATACTGCCTGTCTAAACTGCTGTGTTTAATGTTTATTCTTGATGGATAAAATTCTGTATTCATTGTATGGTCTTACTAAGAATTTACTAAAGTTTCACTTCAGTTTAACATTCTCTAGCTTTATGAGTTTAAGGGATAAATACTACAGAAGTCAGAAATTTCACATCAATTGAAATTTTTTATTCTTTTTCGTCTGATTAGGCTGGAGGTTTTGTTCCTAAGATTTTGTTTTCATTTTCATAGAATATTTTCTGTAATGGATTATACTAACACAGTTTTATCGTGGCACAACAATCATTTGATGTACTTGAAAACAAGATAGAAATAGACTAAGTCTGTGTAAGCCCGCTGAACAGTTTGCAGTTTGGATGAAAATATAAATAGATAGTTTATACCATGCAGTTTGGAGATTATTCTGACACCTTGATGAATAGTTGGCTGAACCATTCATGTTCATTCGGGCATGCACTTATTTTTCCTTGTAGTCCATATTCATCCTCCTTATAGTGCCTCTGGGCAATTGAGCTGCTGATAAAAATTTTAAATTCTTTCTCATTTTCTGTCTGTTCAAAACTGTAAGATTAGTATGCATCAGGCAGTTTAGAAAATGTTTATTTTTGTGACTGGTCACTTTGAAATCAATAGGCTTGAAATAAGCTGTTGTAGCATTTCTTTTGATATGAATACAATTTTATTTTGATCAGATTCTTAGTTTAACTGAACTATTGTTATAAATAAAATTGCAAATAACAGATATATATATATATATATATAAAGAAAAGAAAAATAGCTTTGACATTCATCTCGTGAGAAGAAAGGTTTGGTAGAATGCAAGCCAAAGTTTTTCTTTTAAGTCTAAATTTCTCCTCTGAAAAATAGTGCGAGTAGATTCTAACTAGTTTGTTTGAAACTAGAAGAAGTATCTTTATTCTAGATCCAGATTGTAATGAAGACACCCTTTTCATAAATTTTCCTAGTTTTAAGTATTTTCTTAAAACTATAATGATCACCAATTGTCAGCTTCATCGGCTATTTCAACACAGAGGTCAAAAGCAAATTAGACATAAAATTGCATCTCTCCAGGGCAGCCTCACCGAGGATTCAGCTGAAGAACATTTTTGTGTGTGAGGAAAATGACTTTGTTGCTGCCAGTGATGTACATTAAAAGGACTTAAGGAGAAAAGAACTTTTACAAATTTACCTCCTAATTCTTACTTACTGGTCATTACTGTGTCTTATTATTTTAGAGACTGTTTTAATTATTTAATACTGATGTCTCCAGTTTGATTGCACTGAACCAGCTTTGAAATTTATTTTACTTGCCCTTCTAACATTTTTTGATGAGATGCATAGTTTTAGGGAAATCAGCAATTATATAATGTCATTTTTCTATGGTGTGTCATGTCAATTGTGGATTGCATTACTTCATATTGTGCACATATTTTTTGAATTTGTTTTAAAATCTCTTCCATTTACTTTGAATCAAAAAAAATATAAGAATTCAGAGCCGTTCTAAATGACCAGATAATATTATGACTTACAGAAAATTAAAATTACAATTAAGGTTGTTTTCATCACCCTATATAACACAAAAATTAAGAAATACAAAAATAAGTATTATCAAAACCAGAAAATTTATAAATCAATGGCCCGCTAGTTAGAGAATATTAATATTAAGCATTTATCCTACATTATGATATAGTCTTAAATAAGCAATCTTTCCCTAGTAGAACACCTCTTTAATTTACTCTCTCTTTTTACTTTTGGCTTATTGGGCTCTATAAAGTAATTTAATGTGTAAAACATACACACAAAATGGAGCTGCAACTCATGGTACTTTTGTGTAACTTTTCCTGGGAATGGCAACAAACTGCAAAGAGGGAGTCACCACAAAGGTGGCTAAAATACAAGTATTTTTGGGAAGAATACAGCTTGTGATTTCTAGAGATTTAGTCAATATAGTGAGAAAACCTAATGGTACAGAAATGTTCAATACTTGTTTGGAAGATTCTCTAGGTGCAGTTACAGAAGAAAGAAGAGATTGTCATCTTGGGAGCTTTTAATGGTTTATGAGCCAAGTCTTTCAATGGCTGTAAATATATTAAGTTACTAAATTATAAAATAGCTCTAAAAACTTTTAAATCATGCAGTGAGAAGCCCCTTTTTTTTTTTTTTTTTTTTTTTGCCTAGCCAAGACACCAATCACTCTGACATTTAAATTAAACATCCAAATTTAAAAAAAATACAATCTTATTGTGATAGCTGTCCTCTTCTAAGTCTTCCACCCACTTCGGCACTGAGGAATCGACATGGCTGACATAGTTTGATATTTGACAAGCTGCTATAATTGACAGATTACTAATCTGCTGGGCACCATGTGCTCTGAAGCTCCACTCTATAGAGAGGTCATCCTTCAAAACCTGGCAGCAGGATCAATGATTCTGGCAGGATTCACATTGTGATTTTGCTGCAGAAGTGGTCAGCGCTTTTTGAGTTTCCCCAAAATGTGAAGCTCTGGAGTGGAGCTCTGTTGGTTTATAGTGATGTTATTTGACAAAAAGCAATTTTATGCTTTCAGGGTCAGGTGTGAAAAAATATGTCAATAGGAATCCAGGTTTTTTTACTTTCACCAAAATTGATGGCAGTGAGGAGGGACTGGAGCTGTTTGATGTGGTCCTGATGTCCTTAAAATTGCTTTGTATGCCAATTATCAGGACAATTAAAAATAAGATAATATTTAGTTAATTTATTTTGGAAATTATCTCTCCCCACTAGATATGTTTAGCTGTGAGTTCATGTTCTCCATCCCAGGAGGGTTTCAAATGCTTCACATTTGCATGTAGGTATTGGGGTTTTCATGGAGTCTCAGTTAGTGACCTACTACCTCTCCAAATATTTCTGAAGTGCCTGGACAGCATTTTAAAGCTGTAAGGACTAATTTATTCACTCCAATGGCAAAAATACCACCTTTCTCATAAAACCCACCTTAAAACTCACATGTCACAACACAGTCAGTTTTTGTGTGATTTCATGTTGTATTGCAGTGCTGTTTTGAAGAGGTTCTGTGCCAAAGTGCAAATATATTTATGCTGGTTATTAGTCAGGACTAAACTCCTCAGAATCACATTTTACTACAGTTTCGTAATCATATAGAAATGATTTTGTTCCAAAGAGCAATTTAGTAATGAAACTTTTAAAATGTTGTGTTCCAGCTTGCCAGTGCAATGGCCACAGCACCTGCATTAACAGCAATGTCTGTGATCAGTGTAAAAACCTAACAACAGGAAAGCAGTGTGAGACCTGCATGCCAGGATATTATGGGGATCCCACAAACGGAGGACAGTGTACAGGTAAGTTCTTCTACTGGAAGGAAAAAGAAGTCCAATACTCCAGATGGTTTGTGTAGATTGCTGTAGGGCTACTTTTTCACTTGTGTAGGTGGTTTTAAAGTCAACAAAAACTCCTTTCCTTAAAACTAAATGCTTGAAGGAGGAACATATTGAATATGAAAACTCAATAAAGTTGGCTTTGAATCTAGAAGGGTGCTGGAGAGTTTTGTCCTATGACTTTTTCTTCTCCATTACTGATGTTTCTTTAACCAGACCTTTGCTTCTCACAGAATATTTCTTCATTTAAAGGGTTTGTTGGTTCCTCAGCATTCTAATGTGCAGTAGGCAATGCATAAAGATTCACATCTGGTAAACTCAAGCACGATATGTAAAAATTGTGTTCAAGGGGATAGAAAGATTAATGTCTACCCTTATTGACAATTGAACATTTTGCTGAGGCTTTATGATGCTTTAAATAATTCTTAATAGTTCAGTTTTTCTCCTGAAGTTGACAAAATGTTCTTTTGCTGTCTGTATCACCTTTATGGCAAAATGATGTATTCATACAGCTTTTATTCTTCAGGGATACATTAGCTATCAACCAAATAAGCATTCCATCACCTTTAGTGAAATATGCGTGGTGCAATAATGGCTGAAATCAATTTATAAGACCAGTAAAATTATAAATTTTACAACTTGTTTCTTCAGACCTAGTCTGTAAGAATGCAAATTTTTATTGGTAGACATGATTTTAACAGGAGCTACTTTGACTAGAGCTTTTTTTCTTTAAAAAAGAAAAAAGATAATTATTTCAATGCTTTATCTGCTATGGTATGTTATATTTTTAGTATAGAGCTCATAATATGTTTATATCCTTAGGATATTTTGCAGGATGTAGTCATTGTGAACTGTTAGATTTTCTACAGTACTGTGATAGAGGTGCCCAAATTGTGGGCCAGGGATTTCTGCAAGAAAAAATAGATAGATCCATAGATAAGTCAAATCAATGTTACTGGGATTTACGAGGATTTTGGAACCATAGCTGCGATCAGGCACAGTGCAAACATAAAGAAAGTAATGGTTCTGTTTCTTTTCTTCTTCATTCTGTTAATGCTATTGGTAATGCAGAAAAAAATTTAAAGATGGCTGAAAATTAAAACCCTTAATAAAGTAGAAGCATACAGAGAAAAATACGAGTTGAAGAAAGGGCAACCCAGTTAGAAGCTGAGCTTAAGTGTGACTGAAGTAACGAGAAAACAAGACAGGAAATTATATGAAAAAGCCAATCAACGGACAAAAGAATCACAAGGAACTAAAAAAATACCGAAACCAGTCATCTTTATTGTTGCATCTTGAGTCTCTTTGCTGCTGCCAGCTGAGTTTCTAGCTAGACTCCACCAACTTTCCTTTTCCACCAAGACTCAGCCTTTGGTTCCATGGCTGCCTGAGCACATCATGCATTTCCCCCTTGCAGCTCCTGAGTAATTACTGTGAGGATCCAGGTTGAAAACTCTTTAAAGGCATGACAAGATGATGACTATAACTCCAAAAGTACATCTGTAATATTCTTCATGGATCAAGTTGCTATAGTTACAAGGGCATAGCTTGGTTTTGAATTGGAGAGCAGTCAAAGCTGGGGACAGAAGTTGTACTTGATCTCTGCAGTGGAGAGGTGACGTCGTGTGCTCTGGGACAGAAGCTGCAGGTCGTTTCCCTGGCACACTCATGACATAAAATAACTTCCCAGTGTCCTGATGAAAGTACCTATGTATTCAGTGCACATACTGCATTTTCTGCTGTCATGGTATATGTACTTGTAGGTGAAATCTGAGCTCTTAGTTTGACTGTTGGTGATACAGACGAAAATGATTTGCAAGAAAACTTTCCTTTTTTATATAAGTTGCATTAGCCCTTGTTGTTCCTTAGATCCCTGATCCTGAGAGGAAGGAGGAGAACATGCATAGCAAGCCTTGCAATCTTTGGAAAACTTTTACATTTTTTCCTTAACTATGCCAATAGTTTCCTAAATTCTTTCTGTTTGTACTCCAAGGAGGTAATTCAGAAACCTCTGAAAGAAATGACTGTCCACCTGAGTGACCGATTCTGTTCTGACCTTTGTCCAGGGATGGCAAATTCTGTTAAAATATGATTATTTTTTTCCACACTGGTGGCTTTACAACTGTCATCAGATAACTGATACATTTATAGTCGTATTGCATAGTGTTATGCTATCAAATTACTATGGAATGAGTAACAGTTGTTATAGAAAAAAGATATAATTCAGATTTCAATAGGTTTTGAATAGTTATGATTAAAGAATGGGTAAAAAAAATTTGACTTTTCTGGATTTTGACTCACTATAATTGCTGACATTTCAATAGCTTTAAAACAGATCTAAGGACTTGCTTTGCATCCTGATATGATGCAGGCTTAGTAAATGTGACAAACCTTGCAGAAGGACAAAGAAAAGATGGAAGCATAATAACAGGCTTCAAATGCATGAAGGGAAGCTGAAAAGAGAGAGAGATGATAAAGTACCTTCCCCCACGCCCCCATTTTGGTTGAGGAGGAAGTAATGGGATTAGGTTTCAACAAGAAAGATTAAGGTGGAATACAAGGAAAAATTTCTACTGGTTAAACTGTGAAAGATTCCGTAAATATGCTATGAAATTTGCATTATCATTTACACTATCCTTTTTAAATTTTCAAACGTCTCAGGCTTTGGAAGCGGGTAGGGAATGAGCTGATTCCACACATTTTTCTCCACTTCTAATATTTTGTGGAGTCTTGGAGTCTGAGATCTAGAAAGCAGGGAGGTATTGAGTAAAGACAAAGTATTCTGATTGTACAGGAAAATGAGCAGTGTAGAGTCATTTGGCTCTGGGTGTTTATCATCTTTTTGTCCTTTATGTTACCAGAATGTTACTAAGTTGTATACCACTTCTTTTTGAATCTGTAGCATTTTAGTTATTGTGGAGTTAAAAAGCTTTCCATCCTATGCAAGTTTCCCCTGTAGCTGGGACACTGGTTTATTTGTGTCAAAGTGTGGTATTTTGTTTGCTGATGGGGAATGGTTTGGCAATGATCATATTTTTAAGAAATAATTACTGTCCTTTTTCTTCAAAGAACCATACCTAATACCAATTACTCATTTCAATTCTGTTACTTGAAGTCTCTCTTCAGTACAGGAAATGAGAGCTAGAGTTTGTATTCTTGGTGTAAAAATGAGCTTTATATTCAGTTGTCCTAAGATGTGGCTTGCATTAAAGATATATGTGCTCCTTCAGTTCTTTCTGACATTTCATTGTACAAATATATAGTTTGAATTATTTTATATTTGATTCATTGCTGCATTCTGTACAAAAATCAGTAATAAATTGCAAGGGTTTTTTATGATAAGGGAAGTTCTCTGACTGTAATCTATTAGTTACCTGTTCTTACTCTAATTAAAATGGTTTCAGGTACTCTGTGGTGTCAAATAGGCAGCCATAATAGAAAATGAAATTAATTTCTTACTTCAAATTATGAAATATTTTAACTTGTACAAAAAGATTTGCATTCCTTCTTGGAATAAATAATAATAAATGGTAGTGCACAAATCAGTAAGTCCAGACCCTGTGCACATGCTTAAGATTTGTCATGTAAAGCCCCTGTCTAGCAAGGAAAGCATGAAGAGAGAGTACCACCCAACTTAGCAAGTAAAGTTACAGCATTCTTTTTAAGCATTATGTCAATGTGCAAGAAAATAAGAGGGAAGGCAGAGATGAATTCTGAGCATGAGGGAACAGGGTGCTCTGGGAAGAGACAGGATTGGGTTTCAAGGCCAAGCAAACCCATGGGCAGTCGTTGGAGTGCTAATTCAGTGTTGTCAGCCTGTGCCAGAAATATTTAAGTAATCATACCCTGTCTTAAACAGAATAAGGCACATTCTGAATTGTGGTAAAGATTAGATGGGAGAATCACTGCTCAGCCTTGTCTGTTCCTGGGACACCAGGGAAGCCTTTCAGTCTGAGGTGCTGAGGAGCTCAAAAGCAGATATTCCAAATCACTTTGACTAATTTTTTTTCTAAGTTTTTCTCAAGTCTCATTTGAGGGATGATTTTGAAGGCACGAACATTGAAATTCAGTACTAGAAAATTCATCATTGAATATTATTGGATTTTGGAAATAAAGCAGCTTTGACTGTAGATGTGAACAGGTCCTGGCTTGCTGTCTTGGTGGTTTCTCTTGGTATTTTGTTTTCTCCAGGGTCATGCTGTGTTATGTGCTGCATGTCTGGGAAATACACAATTTTGAAATAGAGATTCTAGAAAAAAATAGAGTTGAATGTGTACCACAGTCTACACATAAAGTACCAAAGGAAAACACTATGGGAGATTGCTTGGAACAATTTTGTTTCATCTTAGTAATGGTTTTTAGTATTATTTTCAAACCTATTAATCATCTACTGAGTTGTCAGTGTTAAAAAAAATTGCTCTAGCTGCTTATCATCTTGTCATTTTCTTTCTGCATGGTATTTTAAAAAATTATCCTTACAATTTATGAGATGCCAGGAAAAAATTCTTTACAGTAACTAATGACACACGCAATGAATGTATAATACATTTAATAATAATAAGATAATGTAAGCATTTTGCTGTATTGTCATTTTCTTTAATAACAGGATAACAATCTAAGCAGAATTCAGTTTTCCTCAGAACTGTGCTGCCATTGTTGCTTTTGCAGTAGGAGGAGACTGTGAGTCCTAGCACAGCAGGAACATTGTGTCTTAAAGTGCACTGATTGTTCTCTAAGCAGCCCTAAAAGGTACCTGAGACACTGATGACCATCCTGTAAAAGCTTCCAACCACACAGTCTGTTGGGGTGACTTTTTTAAGCAAGTCTGCAGCACTTCTATCGCCTTTATAGATATTTTCCTTTCTCTGTTATCATACACTGGACATTTGCAATACCAAAGGCAGCAGCTTCCCCCCACGTTTGGTTTGTAATCATTCCGTTTGGAAAGGTGTAGTTAATCTTTTACTGGAAACATCTGATTTTTTAACCACATCTTCAAACCATTATCAAAACTATGTGTGTTTTTAGCAAATATAGTGTGTGCATCACCTGTATTTGTACACTTATGTGCATACATCTACACATGTTGTTTGTTGCCTGAATGCATTCCACATAAACTTTGATATCTAGACATGAACCACCCAACTGACATGTAACTACAGGACATTAAAAAGACATTAAAAAATAAATCAGACAGGTATCAATAAAAGACTAAGTTGTCAGAGTTACTTTAAAGTACCTTAGGTGAAGGACTTTGGTGAAATTTAACCCAGCAGTAGATTAGTTGTATAAATACATATTTGTCATTATTTGTCCTGGTTAAAAGAATAAAAATTAAAACTTATTAGTCATGTGTTGACACCCAAGTTATATCTGAAGGATGATCTTTCATGGTGTTCAAATCTTCCTGTTCAGAAAATGTGATTATTCTGCTGAGTTCCTGACAGCTGCGATGTGGGGTTTTGAGAGAAGAGGCCGAGGGTGCCACAAGCCATTATTTCAAGTGGCTGTGAAAGAGAGACATGAGAAAGATGGTAAACTCATCCTGGCAGCAGATTGACATTGGTCTCCTTGGATTCCAGGTTCTATCTAACTTTTAAAGGTGCCTGATGGGTGACTTTACAAATTGTTTTCTCTGGCCCTATTTCTATCATTTTTACCTATTTGGCAGTGGCAACCTTCATAATGTGTTTTCACCATGACCCTCTGTGGAGGAACTGATCCTGATTTCCTTCCTTTCTTCAAACAAAATACCATTAAAAGCTGCCATAGGCACCTACGGAGCTCTGTTCCTGTAGAGCACAAAGGGCAATCAGTGTGTTAAATACTAAAAAAAAGAATCCAGTTTGATTACCTGAAAGTAACTGTGGGGTTCCTTAGATGGGCTGTCTGCACCAAAACCCACTCTAATGCACATACTTTGAAGTAATAAACATTTGATTTTTTAGCAACAAAAGCATCAATCTGAATTAAGTTATCTATGCAAAAATAGGAGAAATGTGCTAAAGAAAGCCAATTGCAAATAGATCCCAGGAGAATTGGCCCACAGAGCCCAGGAGAAGGTAAACAGGATGCCTTTGTTTGCTCCCCAGCCATATTCTTAGAATATAGTTACACATGTATATATGAATATGTACACAGCATTTTGTATGTGAAAATTTATGGACAGCAGATTACATAATTTCACACATTACAGAAAGCAACCTGTCTTTCCTAAAGGAAAAAGTTGATAACATGACAAGAAAAACAATTTTTTATTCACTTCTTTTTTTTTACTAAAACTGTTGTGTATGAAGTTGATAAAAAGGTACCTGCTAATTTACATTTAGACTTATTTTTCAATGTTTTCAAGAGTTATTTAAGCAATGAGTGAACAGAAAGCAGCGGTCTTAATTCTTCACTTTATTGCTATGTAGCTTTAAAATTACCTGCAGTTTGGGATTACATAGGGCAGGCAGAGAAGCATCAAATAGAAAGCATCTGAAAATAACTTTTTGACTATTTCAGACATTAAAGTTAAAAACTGATTTTTTTTTCCTTAAGAATAATTTTATTTAGCAAATATCAAGTATGCTACCATTGTACTATGAGATTTGGTCTCAAAACACTTGGAGACTAACAGCTTTAGGAACTGATGTATGATAATATTTCAACAGGCTAAGTTAGGTGGGTGCATTTGGCCTGAGAAATAGATTTTTGAAGTCCAAAAAGGAGAGAGAAAATCTTGCATTTAAAACTTCATCAAGAGACAGCTGCCAACTTGGACTGTTTTTCTTCTACAACACACAGTTCTGTTTCAGAATAGTTTCCGGTCCAAAATCTTATATTCTAGGGCCACGAGTCCTGTTTAAGGTAGGGCTAAGAATGAGGGCAAGAAGCTTTTTAACTGACAGCTACTGGAAAAAACAGAAATGTAGGAAGCATAAATATCCTCAACTAGCTGTATAAACATCAGCAAAGCCTTCCTAAAGTAGAACAAATATTCAAATGGGAGTTTTGACTTTCTTGTGTCTGAAATGGCAGCTTGGGGTACAGAGGTTTTATTTATTTTTCTACTTAGCTGTTTTAATGTCTAGCATGTAGGGAATTGTATTTGTGGATTTTGCTGGTGCAAGCTCACACATTTGGCATTCCATCATCAGCTGTCTAAAATTTGCAGGGTATTTTGTATTAGGTTAAATACCGTGTTCTAGAAGCCCTCTTTTCACAGTGACTAAGTATGAATTTAAAAAAATCAAAAAGCACCTTTAAGTTCAGGTACTTTGAGGTTATTCATAGAAAAAAAGGCTTTTCAGTGGATTGGATGATTATGACAAAAGACTGCAGGAGCCTATGTGAATAAAGGCATTTTATATGAAAATATATAAAAATATATTAAAATGTTGAAAATCAGTGGAAGAAAGTATTGTGCGCTCTGTACTGTCTGCAGGTACTAGAAAATGGAATTAAATTAAAAAACCCTGTTTGCTTGTACCTTGGTTTTATACGAAACACTGTGTCACAAGTTCACAGCGAAACTCTGTGATAAGAAGCTGTAATTTAAGATTATTCAGACAAAGGAAATCTCACTGAATTCCAGCAGATAACATGATTTTGTTTAGGCTGTACAAACAAAATGTCCGAAGGTTTTGACAAATGAGGGGACTGTCAAGAAATCCCATTTTGCACTAGTAGTGCTGTTGTGTTTTGTTTTCTTTAATTTATTTTTTACCTTTCAGTATTGAATAGAGATGAAACCAATTCCTTGGGTTTTTTAAATAAAATACCTTATCATAGAATAAAAGCACTTACTATTAACTAAAATGCTGGAATTTGGTTTTAGTAGAAGGAAAAGGGCTTCTTGGTTCATACGAAACACAAAGGAAAGGGATTCTAACACAATAAACTATTCAAGAAAAGCCTCATGTTGCTTTTTGCAGAGATTCTTAGAGTAGTCAGAATAAAAACTCTTTTAAGAATACCTTTTTCCCCAATGGTGTTTGAAAATTTATTTTCCTTCCTATAATGAAAGCTGTTTATTGAACAGTGTCCAAGATAGTCTGACCACTGAGTGAAGCCTGTGCTTGGGCTTAGGTATGAATTTAAATTAGGTTCACTTCAATCAGAGTGTATTCAAAATTAGTCCTGTGCTACTAAACCAGAAGTGGATTGCCATAGGAAAAACTTAGTTGAGGAACTTGAAAAAAGTAATCTTTAAAAATTACTGTTCCAGTTTTTTTTGACTGCCAAGCAAAACATGCTAAACAAACATCTCAATATGCTGTTAATTCTTGTGTATGCATATAATTTTCTTTTTGATTTTTTTTGTACATTAGAACTTTATTATAAAGTATGATTTCTAGCACAATTAATTGAAAGTTCAAACAAAAAAAACCTCAGACTAAAATTAGGAAACTTTTTATAGATAAGTTTGTATTCCAGAACCTACTTAGAATAACCTTAAGTGAAGGATCTGGAGTTACACTTCAGGGCAAGTATCATTGTCAAGTATCAATAGACGTTTAGATGTTCAGAATTTTATGAGAGAAAAAAAGAAGAAACTGTTGAATGTAACATGATTAACCCCCAGAGAGAGATTATTTGCTTGGCTGTGGGATTTCATGAGATTTTGACAGGATGCCTGTTCACCATGTTTAACATTTTTGATGTTTTTTCCTTGACTGCACACAGAAGATTTTTATAAAATTCCTGTCAAACACAACTCTTTTAAGCTACCCCTTGATTCTCTAAATTTGATTTTGCTTCCTAAACCAGGATGTGTGTGCTCATTGCGGACTGGTCTGATTTTAGGAACAGTCAGCATGACAAAGCACTGGTTCAGGCATCACTTTAGGATTGCTGTTGGAATGGTTGATTGTGGAGAGCCACTGACTTTTTTTTCTTGCCTAAGAAAGAGGCAGAACTATCACAGTGTAATTGTGTAGTTAAATCACCAGTAACCAATTTTATGAACTACGGTTTCGTTCCTTAAGCCTGATGGCTACACTAGACTTCTTTGCATAAGTGTAACTTCTCCATCCAGAAAAGTTGATTCTAATTTGCTCAAGTGGAGTGGGAACACCACTTTTTTTCAATTTCTTCCAATTTTTTCAAAAAGAAAAATGAAAGAGCTTTAGTTTAAACTGTTTCTGAGGTCTACTATGCAACAAAAATATCTGAAATAGTAGAAAGAATAGGAACAATATGTGCTATCTTAATCTGTGTAAGTAGCAGGCATTTTGTGCTTGTTCAGCATCTTATCCTGAGAACTTAGAATTCAGGCATCCTTTAATTAATCACCACTTATAGCTTTTACTGATATTGAAGAGATACAGCAGTTTGATTTATATTATATTCCTTTATCTCTGTGCTTATTTAATCTACTCACAATGATTAAGGGCAATTCTCTTGCTGTCACTGATGTTAGTGATCAAGTCCTCCTGCATGCTCTTGTGGAACACAGTTTCTGATGACAAACGAGTCGCTCTGCATTCTTATTTTTGTGGGTTTTATTTCAGGTTTGCACGCTATAAATTCATTGTATGTGGTAAGGAATACTTAAAAAATGTATTTCTCATGTCTGAGCTTTATATCAGTATGTTCACCTTCCTAATGAAATGTGTAAATCCATTGGTTTCTAAATGATGTTCCTAGAGGAAGTGCACAGGGCATGATTTAGAAACTCTCAGTTGTTTAGAAATGTACTGATGTTGTCAGCCTCTGATAAACAAACATATTTTACCCTGTATTGAAGGAGATGTCAAGAGCTCACATGGATGCTGTGTCTGGCTCAGGAGGCACTGAGGGCAGGCGGCTGCAAGCTGAAGATGACATTTTCTTAAATCACTGTTACTTGATCCTCACATAAGCCTTTCTTAAAGCCAGTCTTCTCATCCCAAATGCAATAGAAAGAGCAGGAATTTTGCTTGTTTCTAATTTCTGCATCTCCCTTTCTGTGTGTGTTTTGGATTGAAATGGTCGCCCCTTTCCCTAAGGGGGCTTGGGAACCCCCCTCCAACTGGTGAGAAAATAGATTTTGAGGCACCGTGCAGCTCCTTCCTCAACTAATCAAGTGAAGATCCCCAAAAAAACTTGTAATGGCATTTCAGTTTGATTGCAGTTGATTCTCTCTTCATTTCCTGGGTGCTAAATGAAATGCATTATAATGCCAGACTGCATTAGTTATTTAAGGGGAAAAAAAAGCACCTCCTTTGCAGTGGAATACATTAAAAATCAGTTGTATTTTGTACCTCCTAATGGCTAATGGAAGGGAATGATTTGCTGACTTCTTTAAATTTCGTGGCATTTTTTGCCTGATAAATTGTGTGAGTAATTTCTTTTCTTTGGGCTTTTATTCTGAATGACCAAATACACACAAATAGTTGCAATCACCAGTTGTTGACTTCAGGTGTTTTCCACCTTAGACTGGAATTTTTTCTTACCTTTATGGCGGCTATGAATAACTTTTGAATGCTTTTAAATAGTTTTTTGCATTTCATACTGTCTTATAATAATATTTTTTCTTTTTTCTTTTTTTTTTGTTATAATTTACAATATGTTCTCTTTAGAGAGAATGAGGGGAAAAATAACAGCCTTTTGATGAAAGGAAGTTTTTGACCAAAATTTCCAAAATAGTAGAGAATTTGCTGTCTTAAGAAAATTAAAAAATACATAACAACAACAACAATAATAACGATAATAGGTGCTAGGCTTTTATTGCCTGAAAAAGTCTTAAATCAGTATGAACATCAGACCATGAAGGCACCCAAAATCTTCACTTTATACTTTTGCTTTGAAAATAACTGCCAAGACTCACTGTTTTAGTTTTTACTAAAGCTAGTAAAAGTTTGTCTGTCAGATCTGAAATTATTCTTTTTAAAGTAATTCTAGTTTTCTCTTGTGTTTTCATGTGAGAAATCTCTTCACAGCTGAGAAAACTAAGAGTAATTTAAGGAGTAATATTTTGAATCTAGTGAAAGGTCTCTTAAAATGCTTGGATACATAAAAGCTCTCCCATACCTCAGATACAGAGTTCAGTTTTGAGTTGAACTCCTAGAATCTGCAGGTTAACCCAGTTTAAAATTTATAGGCTATTTACATTTTGATAACTGATATTAATATTATGTTTAGAAATGAAATGAAATGGAAGGAATGAAAAGGAAACTGACAAGTATGACATATTGAACTTATCTCCAAATGAAGTATTAATAATTTCACTTGGAATTTTTCAGTTTTCTATGTTCAAAGAAACAGAACATTCAGACATTAACACGGAAAACATGAAATTGCTGCAACTGCATTTCATGAGTTCGGTGTTTTGGTTCCGCATGTTTTTTGGTAGAAAATGCATATTCCAACAAGCAATAAAAATTCCGTACAGTGGCTCAGTATTGGCATGACAGATTCAGGCACAGCATTACTCTTGTTAATTGTTTAAGATTCTGCTCAGTTCCTAACGAGGAAAAAGATCCTGTCTTTCAGTGTTAATCTCGTGTGTTGCATTTTCATTATCTACTTGTATAAAACAAAATCACGGTTTTCCAAGCTGTCCTTATACTGTTAGTTGCTGATGATTAAAGACAGCTTTACTGTGATTGCTTGAGAGATATTTGTTACAAATAAACAAAAGAAATCCATTCACTTTTCAGGATGAATGCTTTGAACAGAAGTAATAATGAAATACAAACACTATTGAACTATTTTACCACAGCAAAAATGGCTAAAGAACAAATACAAGCCTTTAATTGATGAAGGTTGTCTTTAAGTTCAACCAAACTAAATTTCGATTTCTGTCACAATAATCAGTCTGCTTGTTGTTTCTGTGTTTATTAGGATAAATATCCCACTTCTGGAATGTATGTTTAATCCCAAAAGCTAAGGAGATGACACCTGTGATCTCCAGATTGCTTGACTGTTGCTGTTCAGGAAAATTTCATTGCCTTAAATTTTCACATGATCTTTGTAGCATTAGTTCGAGGTTGAGTGAAACTGTTTGTGTTTTACTGTGACTTTAAGTTCCATGTCTGAGTGACAGAAATCCAAAATATTTGTCTGTTCCGTTTACCTTTTTTCTCAGTCTCACAATCATTAGCACTGTGTTAGTACACCTGTTTTTTCTTTTCTGTGCTATTAGGCTACTATAAAAAATAAATTAATTTGACACCAAAGAAAGATAAATGACATGGTAAAACAAGAAAGAGGAAAATAAAATTAGTTATGTATGTGTTAATTATTCTGTTAAGACTGATTTATTTTGGAGGATAATCATGTCACCATAAAATGACAGTTCCATTTCTGCATTTACAGCAGTATGTTCTAACAGGCATCTTTTTGCTTTTTTTTTTTTTATTTGTACTCCTGTTTTTATTGGTTGTTGCTTCACGGAAGTTCTTAGCTTAATTCTAATGGAGAAGTGTTACTGGGCACATCTTTTCGCTTTTGCATTGCCAGTCTCAAAGGTCGAATGGGTGTATTTCCTATAGAAGCAATTGTTGAATGTGAAAGGGGTATCAGGGGCTTCAAACTAAATACACATTTCTAGGGAATTAAGTGACTAGACAGGTTTGCAATATTACTAATATAGAAAATAGTCTCTAGGGCAGTTGTTGTATGAGTAGACTAGTGGATTACATAGGTGAACATTTACAGGGAAACTGAGCAGTAAAATGTTGGATCTAATAGAAGTTTATACTTGCTATTTCTAACTTAGCCTAGTCTAAGAAACGGTGTATCTCCTTTTCTTTTGATTTAATTTACACCTTGAATGTTAGCAAAATTAACAAAGTAGCACACCTCAGTATTTATTGGCATTGTCATAGCTTTTCTTTTAAAAAACATCAGCAAGGTGTCTTATAGTAATTATCCATGTGCAGCTGTGGTTCAGCAACCTTTCATGTAAGCAAACATATTTACTTAAATCACCATCTGTAGTGAGCTCCATTTGAGAGAAAAATGCTCTTGCAGCTCTATGTTGGAGATGGGGACTAAACAATAAGTGTTTTTAAATTCAATTGTTTAAAATGCACACTGCGTGGAAATAGTGATGGGTATTCTTTTGTTGTCAGCACCAGCAAGAACATTTATATGCTGAGCTGGCAACTTGGAATCAATCATACTGTGGATTTATTATTTAATAAATTCTATAGGATTGTGATTTTGCAGCATGGATTTGCTCTACTGGATTGTATTGTTTTCATATAATCTTTCTGTTCCACTTAGAACCTGCATGTTGTAAAAAAGAGTATTTTGAGCTGCTATTTCCCTAAAAATAGAGTAGATATTGCAAGGATGAGTTTTTTTCTTGTTTTTAAAGCTCTAATGTAGTCATTTCACTTAATACATAAAAACTAGCAAAAGTTTAAATTCTATCTTCTAAGCAGGTTTTTATTGTGAGCCATAGATGATTTCATTTAAATATTTATTTATTGGTAAGAATCATGGTATAATTATTTAAAATAACTGTTTAAACAAAAGCAGATGTGCATGATATAGGCCCAAGTTGAAGATGAATGCACAAAGTAGTTACACCCCACACAGAGATCCACAGATTGGTAGGAATCCATCTTTCATCACATACTTGCAAGCCTGAGATAATTAACTGCATAGAAAAAGCATATTAAAATACGCTTTTGTTGCTGTGACACAGATTTTTTCTAGATGAGATTTAAAAAGTGTAAATGCAAAGGTGTTGTCTTTTTCCATGGTATTATCCAGGAACAGTGAGATTAATAGGAATTTGGTGAATGAGAATAATAAATGTTCATTGAAGTGCTGCTAGTATATAATCATTTATGTTTTCCACTTTCACATTTGTGATCTACTTCCTGTTAAGTGAGCAGTAATTGTGGGAGCAATCAATTAAGGTTGGTTGGCAATAGCTTCTATATTTGTCAAAACACTGACAGCTTTTGGAATGTGCTTCAGAATTCACCCTTTTAGCTCCTTTATTACTTTTGTGCTGTCTTGTAATGGAGCATCACTGTTAAGAGCACTTAACTATAAGCAGAATAAGCTGCTAAGAATATATCTCTATATTTTTCACTGAAAGCATTGCAAAGATTTACGCAATTGAAATTAACTTCTGCGAAGAGGCTTTTCCAGCTTAAAGTGCCTAAATAATGATTCCATAAATGTAGAGTGGAAAACATGAATGGATTTGGGAAAACATAACTGATAGTGTAGTGGCAGCACTTGAGTGAACATTTATTGTGGAGTGTCAAGGATAGCAGAATTACAAAACGTAGGATTTTTGTGGTAACTGTAGGTATTTTTCAGTAGTGTTGTGTTATGAAACAGAAAACATCACACATCACTCTGTGCTGCATAGAAATTTCTGGTGTTTCTTGCAGAAAGATTGAATGTCTGGCATCTCCATAGTAAGAATTCTTCCTTGGGTTCAGCTGGCTATTTAATGAGCTCTGAAGGCTGAACAAACCACTGAAGTCCTGAAATGGGCATACTGTTTCAATAATATCTTACATTGAATTAGGTTTTTACATTGTCTAGTACCTTTTTCTTTATTTGTCTTAGGTTGTGGCTGAGAGGTGAGAGCGTGCATGGGGTGGGACACCATCAAAGAAGGATTTATTGTGTGTTATTCCTTATCAGTATAAGGGAAGTTTAAAACTCAGTCTGTGATAGGAATTCAGTATGAGATTATAAAGTGGAGAATAAACTTTTATCTTATACAGGTCACCACATGGTACCATGTCTGTTCCCAAGCAGGACCTCATATATTAAATCCTTTATCTTAGTCATAATTAAAACTTCAGTGAAAGCATAATATGCACGTCATGGTAGGTTCAAAGTTACTTTGGATTAAACATAGACTTGGAGTGTGGTGTGAATATTAGCAGGGAGTCATCCCATGGATGTGGGGATGTATTGACACGTTTACCAGGGAGAGATTAGTAAATTCTGTACACTTGGTTAGGAATAAAAAATGGCTGCCTAAACAAGATAGTAGTTCAAATAAAGATGGAAAGAAAAAGGCAGAAGAAAGCTCAAGAACTGGGAATAGGAAGATGTTTTTGAGGTGAGAATATATCAGGCAGCAAGAGTGGCAGTGAGCAGACCACTGTGAAGAGAATTGCTTTGGCCTTAAAGTGGAGTGGAGTGATGATGTTCCTGTGATTCTCCTTCAGTTCAGATTTCAGGAGTTTTTAAAGTGGCCTGTTTCCTGCTTTTAGAAAATTCTTCTTGTGGACTATACCTGTAGTGTTTACTCTGCCTTTGTTCAAATGGTTTCAGCGGTTTCTTTTTGTTGGCTTTCATCAAAAGTAAGAATTCCAATTATATTAAATCTTTTACCAAACATCTCCAATAATACTTTAATTAGAATTTCAAACAAAATGGATTTTGTTATTGCTTTTGTCCAATGTCAGGATTTTACCCTGTATAGCAAAGATGAATTATGAATATTTTTCTATATTGCACATTGAGATGGTTGGTTAGAATGGCTTTTCTCAAACTGCTGTTACTTAAGGTGTGGAGGAGAGCTTTTGATGATAAACAAATAGTTTTTAGCTCTGCAGAAAATAAAGTAAGTGATATACTAGTGAATTTTTCTGAAAAACATTATAATTGAAGTAGTAATAGATATGTATTTCAATACAGCTTGTAGGAAAAGCATTTGGGATGAAGTATTAAAATATATGAATATTCATTAAGTTATCAAGTAAAGCATGAATGAGGAAATCTCACTTTCCTTTTTGATTTTACAGCTTGCACATGCAGTGGACATGCAAATATCTGTCACATGCAAACAGGAAAATGTTTCTGCACGACGAAGGGAATCAAAGGAGACCAGTGTCAACTGTGAGTACAAATAAATGTAGCCTGAAGTTATTCCAATCCTTGATTAGCGAATAATTACTTTTTTCCCCATTTCACATCCTTGTTTTGGTACTGGGTTTTGTGTTTGACCTGCTAATGTTTTCGTAGTGGATATAGTGTTCCCAACATTTCTCAGGAAATTTCACTATTACCTAGACTTTTGTTAAAGGATTACATCACAAATAATAGTAATGTTTTGAAGACACCAAAGACTTAAAAAATCCATTTTGTTTCTAAGAACAAACTGGAGAGTTACTTCTATTTGTCTTCCTTTCGCTTAAATTTTTAAAATATTAGTATAAGGGGAAAAAAAAAACCCATATGAGTTGGTAGTTACATTCATTATGTTTGTCAGTTAACTTGATGGGAACCTACAGTGATTCAATTTTATGGTTTTGGAACCTTAGTAAGGTGTTTTAAACATTATCCCAGATCATAAAATCGAGACCATAGGAATGTATGGACCTGTCATGGAAAGTCCTCTTTTTTTTGCACTGAATAGCTTCTTGTGTTTAGAGGAAGAGTTTGCACCTTCATAGCAAATCAAGTACTAAGAGCAACCAAGTACTGACGTGGAGTAACTTATCAAGTAGGAGAAACAACACGTTGAAGTTAATTGTGAATAGCCTTATATTTAAAGATATTTCTTTCCGTCTGTTTTATCAGGTACACTGCATTATTTAATAGGAACCTTATTCGTTTTGCAGTTATGATTATTTCAATAGTATCTGGCAGCAAACTTAGCAGTGTTGCTTGGAACTGGGGAAAAGGCACATGAATCCAGCTGACTCCTCCCCAGCAGGGAGAGGTGCCAGGTACTTCTGCCACAGGACATCCACTTACACTGGATTTGTGAATTTGTCTTTGATACACTCAATGAACTGGCTTGGATCCTACCCGTAACACTTTGCTTGGTAAATTGTAAAGAAACACACATTTCTGATGTAGAGGATCTGTGTATATCCGTGAGAAAGAACTGTGCTGGCAGCTCTGCTGTTGCCCTGCTACCTCTGGGACTTTGTGTCCAGCTAATTGAAGACTCTCAGGATGAGATGGGAAATCAAGATTAGGACTAAGTGATGAAATTTTATCAGGACAAAGGCTGGAATGATAATATCTTTAAGCACTGAATTAAGTCTTCACTGAGAAAGCTTTTTTTCCCTCTTTTTGTGCCCATACAGTTAATCAGTTCTAGGTGTTAGTGAGTGATCTGATTACCAGCTATGGACTTGTATTGATGCCATTCTAACCATACAAAATACAGGAAGAAAAAAACCCCAACAATTTCTCCTCTGTCCTTTGTAACACTTGAACCACAGAAAACAGTTTCTGTGCTGAAAATGCAAATCCTTTACTGACGCTCCACATAAGGCACTCTTTACAAGCCTTCACCCCAGCCTGGCTTTCATGCATCTCTGTGTTTGTTGTTGTCCTTTGTCCTGTGTCTGTTTCATCACTGGTTTTTCCGCTCTGATTTGGAACCTCTGTCTCAGATGATTGGTTGTGCTGCTTAGCTGTATCAGTCTGCTGTCCTGAGTTTGTCTATCAGAAAAGGTTCTTTTATCCCACTTACTGAAATAGAAGAGAAATGTTTTCCTACTCATGGGCTTCCCTGGTCAGAAGTTACAGCAATTCCACAACACAGATGAAACAGAAATTTGAATTTTGACTTTTCAAGAGTAAACTTAAAGTTGCAATTTCAGACTGAAAAATCCCTTTTCAGTCTGAAATCATTTGTATGTAATGTAATACATTCCCCTTCTAGATTCATGCACAAACCATAGGCTTGTCCAGGGCAAGCTGTGCTGGTTACAACATTTGATATTTTTAGTGTTGGTGAGGTTTTTTTTGATTAAATAAAAATTAAATAAAATCTGCAGACATTTTCAGTTTTGTTTTTTTTTGGTTTTTTTGGATATGATGACATTTCAGATTGTGAGATTCATATCTGTTGGGTTCATAGGCACTCAAGCAAATAATCACAGATTTTGAGTTGGAGGACATCATCAAGTGATACGTTTAGAATTTGCCATTTTACTCTGATGGCTGGTTTGAGAGAGTGATCCATTCATGTATGGAAGTTTCAATCAAGTGTTTTTTAACTATTGCTCTTAGAACATCAGGAGATGAAGAACATAAAAAAAATTTAAAAAACAATCACTAATGAGTCACTGAATGCAGTCCCATACTCATTCTAAACTTCACATGAAGAATACAAACTTGATTTATTTTGTATTATGCTTAAAAAATAGATGACTATTTCCTCTTTAAAAATCATTTGTACACTCACAACCTCTCTTGAATGCATCATAAGATACAAATGCAGTCATTATCTAGAAGATAAGGAGAAATTTAAATCAGCTCAATGCTTTCCTTGTATTTATTACTTTATTATAGTGTGTATAAGTCATCTGAAACTTGATTCCAAGTGGGAATACTGTTTCCCGATGCTCTGGATGAATGTTTTGGGTTTTTTTGCTACTGACTATTTAGGCTGTTGAGCAGTCTCAGCAGAAAACCTACACCTAGTGGTTTGCTAAAATAGGGATTTCAATGAAAATTCCAAACTCTTGCTTTTCAGTGAGAAAGTTAGATTTATATTTCTGTCAAGAATGCTATTGATTAAGAAGTCATAGCTGCAGGGCTCTATGTTATGTACACACCGTGCCCTGTGGGCAGAGGTTTTATGAAATCAGGGAAAGTTTGCAACACTTTTTATTTTTTTCCTTCCCTGCCTTATCAACTCTGGTTTTATGGAAGATCTCACTTATTTTTTTTTAATTTATTTAAATATTTTTTAGTATAGCCATCTCTCAGTTGTATTCATTTCTTAATTGTGCTGTGGGATGGCATGAAGCACAATGCCATTTGAAATCAAAATTACTGTTGTAAAGCAGCTTGAACCACACATTTGCATTCTGTTTTACAATGTTTCTTTAATGATCAGATATTTTTCAAATGTTAATATTTTTGTTTCTGTTGAGTTGATAATTTCAGTTGGTAAAAGCCTTTAGTAATCTCATAATCACTAAATCATTGGAATGGTTTGATTAGTCTAAAACCATATTTTTAGAGGAAAACTATTGCTTCAAGGCATTTTTTAAATTTAATTTTCTCTAACATTTGATTTATTAGCTGCTGATTTTTTTTCTCATCAAATTCTGTTGACAGAGGTTTTCAAAATTCCATGTTTTGGTGTATCTGTATGCAGGATTATACACAGGGAACTTTCCAGGGAATAGGCTTGGTGAGAATGTGCAGAATATGCTGAAGGGATGTTTCAAAATTCAGATTTTGATATTAAATGAGAAAAATTTTGCTGGATGCAAGGAAGGAAAATATGAAAATAATGAGATCAAGTGAGTAATTAAATAATTCCTGGAGAGGTTTCAGTACGTCTGGGCTCTTGTAAGTGGAAGCCTTCACTTGGTGATGTGTCTGTAGCCTTTGTCATCACCGTGTAAGAACTGGGCCAAAATTGGGATTCCAAACTTCTGTAATGAAGAACTACTAGTTGGAAAGAAAATACTGGGGGAAAAGTATGATTTTAAGTCTCACACTTCATAGTATATTTTATATAGCTGTAAGAAGGATAAATTCAAGATTATAAAAATGTATTGCTCATTTTAGTTCTGAGAAATGTCCCCACCATTAATTTCTTAGACATACTTCTTCTGTAAAAGTGGAAGAAATGCTATTTTATTTATAAAAATATACGGTATTTATTTGGTAAAAATCTTTCCTGTATGTAAGCTTTAAATAGCTATTTAATAATGTAAGGGTCTGTGCATAAAAAATAAGCACTTATTGATAGTCTGCTGTACATAAGAGTAAGATTTTAAAGTATCCACCCGTACTCTTCTGTGTAGTTTCCCTCCACAGAATGGTACAATTGCTCTTACCAGATGGAAAGGCAGGTAAAAATATCCCGGGTTATGAGTAAAATTCACCATTCTATTGATATCACTGCAGGTTTATTTGCAGATAGCAGAGTAATTCTTTTCCCAATTATTTCCACAGCTTCTCTTGCTGCTTTCCAGTAGGGGAAGAATTGGCAGCAATCATATAATACGTTCACTTGATTTGAACTTCCTTTATCAGAGACACACACAAATCCCCAAACCAAATAGACAAAAAGGAATTCTTGTTGCTAGAATTTTAATAAAACCCCCCTTACTCTATTGAGAAACTGTCTTTTCCTGATTGAGGGTATAATCCATTTAATACTGGTTACCATGGTGGTTGGTGGTTTTCTAAGGTTAAAAAGTATAATACTTAATGGTTTAAATTACTATATGACCAGCATTTTGGTAGGTTTTTTTTTCCCCTTTCATTTCAATGTTGTTTTTCCCTATTTCAGTCATTTGATCTTATTCCACTATTAGTTTTACATATTTGGTTGTATTTGATAAGAGGTGTTTTCTACCTGTTCATGCTGAGTCCAGTCCTTCAGTTTTCAGTTTAAGAGAAAACTTGGACATACTAATGCATGTTACCCCATTACCTGTGATGTCTGGAGGAGAATTACAGCAAAATCTCTCGGGTGGCTGTTGGTGAGTTTAGCAATGTTGGTGGGTTTAGCAATTGCCTCTCTCCCTATTTAACTGCCTGAAAATTTCAGCTTGCCTCTGTAAGGACAGGTTCATGGCCTCAGCTGGTTCTCAAAGAGCTGGATCATTAGGTTTCTAAGGAGAACAATAAAATAAAACTCCTACTTCAACATTTATGAGTACATTTATGTTTTAAATGTACTCATTTACTGCTCTACATGTAGTAATTATTGTCAGATGTTGCAAGGATTTCAGATATTTTTTCTTTTAATCCATGTTGCTAGCATCAATCATTTTTTCTTAAATTGCAGCTTTCATTTAAGCAATATGTCTAATATCAAAGCTTCAGAACATGACCCAAATGCACTCTAATGGCTCAAACCCTTGTAAGGCACTTGAAACATTTGAGATCTAAAATTTGAAGAAAAGGAAAAATACAGGGTTTTGGCAGTATTGTATGTCACTCTTGCCCTTTCTGTTGATATTTTTGTTCTGCAGCAGGCTCCCCTTGTCTGCTTTTGTATATTCAGTATATCGTATGTAAAGTTCATGAGGCACTCTGGGATCTTTCAGAGTTGCAGGCTCTCTGGAAGTGAAACCACACTTTTTGTAAGCATTGTTACTTCCAAACATGACATTTTATTCAGGAAGTTGTCCAGTTCTGCAGAAATAGAAAACCAGGGTTGGAATGTCATGTATCATTCCTAGAAGACAGGGCTCTCAGAGCAGAAGTGAGGATGAGGTAGTGGCTGAGGGAGGAGCTGCAAGCACCTTGCAGAGAGCATCGTACTGTGGGAGTTCATTGTGTTCTGTCCCTGTGAAATATGCCTTTTATCTTCCTGAGTTTAGTACTAATTGTCTGGAAAATGTGTTTGGGCATGAGAGTTTATCTTTCATGAGAATAAAATAATTTTGCTCAGGCTTCTAAGTTAGGATGAGCCGTAACTGACTCTAAGCACGTATAGAGAAATGTCTTTTGGCTTGGCAGTTTCAACAGAGCAGAATCCTCTCACCACTGGGCTTCAGTTGTTTTCTAAGGTTTTTTATAGTCATTACTTCCTCTTCAGGCTACCTTGAAAAACACCAAGTGCAGAGCAAAACAGGTATTTTTTACAATTGTTCAAACTCTCCTGGCTAAAGAAGGGATGCAAGCAGTGTCCTTGTCTTTTGTGCCCAACTGGTTTATGTTTGTATGCATGGTGGATAGAGATTTAATGAATATCTTTTTGGTTTCCTATTTGAAAAATATATGGTGCTGGGTTTTCTTTCAAAAGAAGGGAATCTCCTGTTCTTAAAAATTGTTCCTCCAGTAGCATGGCCGTGTCATTCAGTGACAGGCATTTGAATAATCTGTTTTGCTCAGTGCAGGTTGTATCAGTGAAGCAGTGGAACAGGGCAGGCTGCCCAAGCCTTTCACAGATCCCATGCCAGTGTGACCTGTTTTGAATTCCAGTGCTCAGAATGCATTTGGTGTAAGGCAAACCTCTTCTTATAAAATGCTGGTAATTTTTGGTGCAAAGTGTCAATTGTCTAGGGATGTTCAGTTAAAGTAATGTTTCTATGTGCTATTTTTATTAAAATAGAATACCACAGCTGAATAGAATAGATAAGTTTGCATGTTCTTATGAAATAGGCTCATAAAGATTTAAAGCCTAATATAGGATGAAGACACTTATTCTGCCTTTAATTAGTTAGGTACTGACTTCAGACTGAGATGGAATTAGTAGGAGTGGGAGTGACGCTGATGTTTACTCATACAGGAAGAAGAGAAACAAGCATAGGCCGTGCCCCATGGAAGAGTTACTGGGGGGAAGAGAGCAAGGGAGGTTATGACTGCCATAAAATTGCTTTATTATTGAGTCTGATTTTTTCTTACCCAGCAAAGTTGTAGCTTTAGTTTCTGTGTTTGTTTTTAGAAGGGAGGTCAAAGGGCTTTGGTGGATTGGGCTGGCTTTACATCTTGCCTAGGGCTAGCTTTAAAGCAGAATTGCACATATCTGCACAGCCAATACTTTGTCTTAGTCTCAGACAGGGTCAGAATAGGTTGCAAAGACTTACAATTTGATGTTGTCTTTTTTAACCCCAGTTCAAGCTGTTGAAAATGAAGCGGCTCTGCTGCATTGCACTGTCAGGGTGTGCAATGGAGACACCCTGGAATGCTTCTCTGTGGCCGGGACTGGAACTCAGTTAAGAGTTGGGGATGATGAGTAATGAAAGTTACATGAGCCAGAACTCAGTATGAGCAACTCTTCTTGTGAAGTACCAGCCAGTGGGAGAGCTGTTTGCAGTTACACCATCTCTTGGCATTGCTGCTTGGAGAAAATGAAAAAGGAGACTGGAGAATTTCTTGCAAGACAGGCAATAGTGTTCAGATTCCAGAAAACACTTGCTGGAGGCTGCTGCAGTGGAGACAAACTTCTTTTCAAAATATGACTCTACCAGCCATTTGTCTTTCCTCACCTGCATGAACCAAATACCCCCAACACTACAGTCTGTTCTTTCTGTCCAGATACAATGCTGGGGTCTCCACAAACATAAATACATGCAGCTTGACTATCATGGTCATTATCTTTGTTAACCATTAATGTAATATTCTGTTCTTTCATGTTGCTGGGGTTAGATTATAAACTGTCATTGTTCTTCGGAGCCATAATTAATCTCACAAATCAGAAATTGCCATGTGTAGGATAGGATCTGTAAATTAATCTGCAGGCAGGGGGGAGAAATAACACAGATTTCCAGTAGAGTATGAAGTTGGTTGACCCTTCCTACTGCTTTGGTTAAAGATAAGTTGTTCACTTTATAGAAGGAAAATAACTGATGGCTTTTCTGGCTACTCATCCTGCTGTCATCAGAAAAAACCCTTCAGCTGGGTTGTCAATGACAAAACCAGATATTTCAGGGAGTTCTTTTTAGAAATTCTACTATATACTGCCTTGTTGTAGCTGATTAAATTCGGTGTATGCTGTGTTACAGTAACAATCCTCTACCTCTGTATCACTATTATTATTGCTGGCTACTGCTACTGCAGTCAGCTTTGGACAATTAACTATGGAGTAGAAGGGAGGAAAGTGATATTTCCTTGGTGAAATGCAAATATTTAAGGAGATTTAAAAACAAATGAGAGTAAACATTCCTACAAAATTTCATGGAGGATAAAAACTTTTCAAGGTATTCATCTTCCAGAAAACAAATGTTGCTAGTACAGTTTATTATGGACTTAGTATCTAGAACAAAGAATTTGACATCTTTTATTTTTTTTTTGCCTTCATGACACACAAACGCTGGTCAGTTTTAGTACATGTAAATATTTGAGAAAACAATGGTCTCAGAGTGGTTTTAATTGTTGGTGTTTCTTAGGGGATCTTGGCTACTATATAGGATATATATCTGTATAGAAGATACAGATCATCTTTAAAAATGGCTTATCAAAATGTTATGTGTCATAATTGGTCCTTTGTGCTGGAAAAGAGCTGAGGAGGAAAGCCAGAGGGTTTCTGACATGCCCCTATCCATGCTGGTCATTTTAGCATCATAGAGGCAGTTTGTTAATTGTCTGAAAAGGAGAGAAGGGAAATAACTGAAAAAAAGGACTTATGGTAGTGTTGCTGTGCCCTTCGTCAGAACCTTTTGTTTAAAAATAATTGTTTATGCTGTATAAAGCATCAGTTTTCAGTTGTTTCATAAACAAGTAGGTTCTTTTTATTAGTTTTCAATTTAGGGCAAGATCAATCAATCTATACTGATAGGCTATTGGATTGCTACATCTGGAGATGTATTAATTGTGTCTGAACTTCTTTGTACAGCTTCCCTTTTCTCTTGTGGTTTCCACCAAGGATAAAAGAGATGCTCAGCTTCCTCTGGTAGAAGGACATAAATATAATCTAGTAAAAAAAAAAAAAACTTCATGAAATTCTTTCCCTGAGTCATTCATGGTACCACTGCCTTGAGTAAGATTTTTCTACATTATTTTATTAGAGAGAAAGGAGAATTGGTTCATTTTCCTTAAATGATTATCAGAACAAATGAGGTTTGGCTGGCTGAAGTTTAGAGAGAATGGAGATATATTGTACAGAGAATTATGATTTAGTTACAGACATTGATTTCAATACACAAAATTGGTATTTCATTATGTGCTGCTAAACTTTAAATGCTCAGTAATGGAAACTCCACTTGTGAGAAAAAAAAGTAAAAATTGTAGTGGGTCACAGATATATAGAGTTTTGAGATAGATAATGTGGTTTCTTCTCATTTGAAAGTGATCTGTAAAATTGAGATGATTTCAAAGGAACCCTGGTTGTTTCTGAAAATAGTATTTTTTGCATGTTCATGTAAATTCTGACCTTTTCTGAGATTCTGTGGTGAGTTTAATAAATAGTATTGGCTATCCCACAAAACTCACCTTTGCCATTTTTGTTGGATTTGCTTTTTCTTTTTTTTTTTTCCTTTTTTCTTTTTTTTTAAATAAAGCTCTATCTTCCTGAAATGACACCAATTAGTGAGGCACAAAGCATCAATTCTTAGTAAATGATGAATAGCACTTATTAGCACTTATGCCTTTTAAATGACTGAAAATATTTTTCTCTGTTTTAATTTAAGGAAAAATACTTTTAGATAGAAATGAGTGATTATTTGACCTGATCTATACTTAATATGTTTGAATATTATTAATATCCATCATTTTCTGAGATACTTGATTGAATGTAGTCTGAAGTTTATTAATATGGATTTTTTTGAGAGCTATAAAATAACTTTGTAATTAAATCAAAGGGAAGTATATAGGAATTACTTCAGAATAGTTTTCTTTTGAATTATCAGGACACTATACAAATAAAATAAAGCATTAGGATATTGCCTGTCAAAATAACTATTTCCCTTACTATTTCACTGTGTGGAAAATTCAAAATATATCTGATATGGGAGGTAATTTGGAATTTAACCAACACTGTATTTCTTTCCTGAGTTGAACTGATATAACAGTCCTCTTGCACTCCAGGCTTTCCTTTTTTAGCTGGGCAGAGAAAGTGTTCAAGGAGAACTTAAAATGAAAATAGTTTTTCAATATAATCTGTATTAAGTTTGGCATTTAAAAAAAATGAGGTTGAATGATTTGAAGGTGATACTGATTTTATTGACAGTTAACTGAAAGTATTGGCTACTGTAGAGTTGTTTTCTGTTGGAAAACAAGGTTTGCAATACTACAGTGAGTGTTGAGGGGCTTTAAAATGGGTGTGTTGCTGTTCCTGCCTATTGCAGCCAAATGATGACATAATTTTGGTGAGGACTGAACAAAGGCTGAAGGGACTCTCTGTGTCTGCTGTCAAGGCTTGTGCTATCCAAGTCAGTACATGGTGTAGGACATAGTTTTTATTTGATGGGAAAGCAGTTTTCTAAGGTAGGTCCATCCAAAATACCCATGTTTTCCTTATTATCAGTGCACAGGTTCAATGTGTGTAGTAATCCAAACATTTGATTCTTTTCAAATAGTGAATTTAAAAAAACAGGTTTTTTGAATCTCAAATTCTTCTCAGTAGATCTACAATTCTTGTGATTTTTTCGAAGCTGCTGAAAATTCCTTCATTAGTCTCAGTTCTTAACTCTCAGATAAAATAATACCCATTGTGCAGCATATAATTCACATCTGATAGGCCATTAGTATGGTAATTAGTAATTGGTACAAGAGTTGTTAAAGTTGAAATAGACATCTGGTTTAATCAATTTGTCATTAAGGAAGTGCAAGTGTAGAGGTAGGAATGGGAAAAGAAAATACCAGTGTGAAAGCTCAGAGCTCTCTCTGATCTATCAACACAGAGCTAAGTTTGAAATTGGAATAGTGCCTCTTTATCTTCCTTGATATGAATTGCTCAGTGCTCAACTTGCTCAAAATACCACACCCTGTCTTTATTTTAAAATCTATTTTCAAACCTTACAAATAACTAAAAGAAATGAAGCTTCGTTGTGAATGAAAACCCGCTGATAGATATATCCATCAACTTCAGCTTGTGATATTCATATATTTTATTTACTGAGAAAGGGGAAAAAAAGAATTTTTTATAGAGCAATAAGGAAAGGCTAGGTGAGGTGGGTACTAAAGGCACTATTTGATAGAAATCTCCTGGCGATGGAAAGATTGCTTTTCTTTTCCTCTTATGGTCTCTAATAGATGAAATATGCATCTTCCTACTGCCATTTTCATTTTCTGTTTCCTCTTTCAGTCAATTGCATACCTTTACATATAGATGAAAATTCAGCTGGAATAGTTATATTTCAAAGTTAAGACATTTTGTTTCACATTGTTGTCAGTTATTAGTTCTAAATTGCTTCAGTAGTGGCCAAAAGTATTAGAAGAATGTGCACAAAAGCTTAAAGCTATGCACAGATAGAACTAAGAAATGTGTTTTGGTATTAAGACATGTGAGTGAGAAATACATTCGTTCTCACTTCTTTTTTCTCCATGAGGTTTCTGGTAATTACGTAGACAGTGCACGTCAATTACACAGTGCTAATTTGTGCTTAAGGAGTCACCATGCGGAGGAGCCTGCCAACAAACTTGCATTCTGCTGCAGCTGCATGTGCAGACATCTGGCAGTCAAGCCGGTTTTCTTAGCTGTTGGATCTTCTTTCCATCCCAACCCTACCTGTGCACTTGTTGCAGGAGAGCCCATGCTCTCATGCTTCCCCACGTCCCAAGGACGCATGGTGCTAGAGAAGCTTTCTGTGCAGTAATGATGGGTAACTGAAATGAAATATAAATTCCATTCTTTGAATGGTTGGGTATATAGGAGGACTGCATGCAACATTTTAGAGTTGCTTAGAAAGCTGTAGGTATCTGAGTTGCACTTTAACAATTAACATAAGGAAAAATAGGAGGCTGAAAAATTATGCTGCCTCAGAAATGTGGTTGAAGTCCTATCCTTTATCTGGTCACTGAAAGCTATTGTGATTCCCTGGACCAATGATCTTCCTTGCTGCAGCTTTGTCTGTTTAAGAGGAATATTTTCACTCCTGTTTAAAAATCAGGAGATGGACTAACTGGGATACTGAATTCCACAGGCAGAACATATATAAGCAGATGTGTCTACATAAGCATCCTTCTTTCTTTGCCTTCATTCTTGGCCTGCGTTATCATGTGAATGACATGAAAAAATGAAAACTTGAAAAAACAGTAACTTACAATAGACATAACTGAAAAGTATATGTAGTACTTTACCTCTTGAAGGTAAACTCACAACGTTTGATACAAAAAGTAATTTCTCCATGACATGTAAGGTATTTTCAGGGAATGATAACTGATAAGGCAAGAAGAAATAACATAGCAGCAATTCTATCTGTACTCACCAGCTGAAAGATAATAATGTCTTAACATTAGAAATGCTTCCTTATTCTTTTCTTCTTCTGTACTGAATAATCACCACTAGAAAGTATAAAATATAAATTAAGCTGCACAACCTTTTCATGCTTTGAGCTTTCTTTTTTTTTTTTTTCGTGGATATATTGAAAAATAAGTGGTATTTATCAGGTGACTAGATAACGGGGCTGAGGAGTTTGATTACAAGGCCATAAATCAGTCCAAGAACCTGATGATGTGCTAAACTTCAGCAGTGGAGCCTGAGTAGCTTAGATTATCACTTCAGAAGGATTGACTTAAAGATTTACTTCTCCATCTCTATCTATTATTTTTATATTACAAAAAAGGAGTTTTTCAGCAATTCAAGAAAAGAACAAAGTACTAGAAGGCGTAGGAAAGCTGTTTTAAATAGTGTCAGGAGTCTGATTTAGAATCAAAGCAAACTTATAATCACATTCGAAAACTTGATCTGCCACAACACTTTTTTTTTCTCAGTGTTGCACAGAGCAAAGATAAATTTAGGAATACTGGATTACAGCAGGAGGCCAAAGTGAGAGCAGCAAGACTGGCAAACCAACATATGGAATGTGTCAAAAAGGGCTCATTGTCCTGGAAAACATTTTGGGCTGCTCACAGAGAAGTGATAAGAATTAAAGGGTAAAGGAACAGTCAGGCTGAAAGAGATTTGATAAATCGGATTTCATAAAGAAGACTTAAAAAAAAATTGTCCTGGAAATGAGTTCTTACAAGATCCGTAAGGAGATAAGGGCAGCAATTACTTTCTAACAGCTGCTACAAAATCTAATCTTGTTCTCTTTAGGTCATTTTATCCTCTCTTACGTAGAGCCTTGATTTAATCACAGATTTGGGCCCTGATTCAGATAAATATTTTAATACATGATAACACCTTGTTCCTTAGGTTGAAGAGGGGATATTCCCTTGGTTTGGTGAGAGTCAGGAACATATGGGTTACTTTTGTTTCCCCTGCTCTTGGGAGGCTGATTGTAAAATGTCACAAATGGGATAGCAGCAAGAGTTTCACAAAACAAGTTCACAAAGTTTTTTTTTCACTCCCGATACTTTGCTTCTCTTTGTTCATTCATTTTCCTTATATTTATTATGTTTTTTGATGTTTCCTGTACTTGGTTAAAAAAAGGGTTTTCTTTTGTGAGGAAAGGTAAAGTTGAAGGTGACAAATGGTGATTGTAAGAAATGAAAAATGTATAAATCAATCCTTCATGTTCAACAGAAGGATTGTCTCCTCTATATTTATGAATAAAAGAAGAGGTAGTAGCACTTCTAAACAGATGAACAGCTCCACTGCTGTTCGGTGCCAACCATGTGTAGGTTAAATAACTCTGAGATTCAGAAGTGGAAATTATGTAAATCTATTATTTCTGAAAGATATTTTTTGTTTTGTTTTTCCTAAGAAAATGCATTTTTTGTTGAATTGTACTGTAGGGGTTTTTTCCCATTTTATTTTCTGTTTTATTTATACCACCCTGATGTGTATAAAATTAAATGCATTTTCCATCCTGTTTTTAGACTAGAAAAAGAAAAAAAAACCTTTGGGTTCTTTTTGTTTTATTAATTCTCTTGTCTTTTTGCCATTGACTTTCATGAAACCTTTCCTGTACCATTACTTTATTGCTTTTGCTCTTATATTTTTGGAAAATAGCTAAATATGTGACTTACTAAGTGATCGGTCATTTGCCCTTCAGAAGCTTTGATTAGAGCTTTCTCTGTGCTCATTTTTTTTAGAGTTGCATTGTCCTGTTTTTCATTCTCTTCTCAATGTTCTTAGAATTTTTCTATTTGGTTAAAGTTCTGCCATCATTACAGGCTGTTTTTCGACTTAGCTGTTGTGCCAGAGGGGGTTGATTCTTTTAATTGAAATATTTGAACCTGTTCATACACTGCATGTGTCCTCAGCCTTTGACAATTTCTTCAACCTAAGAATCTCTTGTGTCTTGTTTTTATTATGTTTGTATCAACTGAAATTTTCTGCAACAGGTGTCGTTTAAGTACTGGCCTTAAAATAAACTACAGTGAATATTCAGCTAACAGTACTTCTTTCATAAGGAAAAGAAAGAATTAAAGCTTCTTTATAAATGTGGTAGAAGTTCTAATTGAATTATTCCAGTTATATACAGGCCTAGAAATGGAAAAGAAGCATTCAATAGTACAACCCAAAGATTATTCTAATAAATCTTCTTCCTTCTTAGTGGATACATTGACCTTTATTCCAGATGTCTCCAGTTTCTGTATTTCTAAATAGTGTATCATATTTGATATTCTGCATGCTCATCATACAGTAAATTGTCATACATTCTATTAACACACTGTAATAAAAAATACCAGGTAACATTTTGTATGAACATTGTTTTCTGCAAATTTAGCAGTCCTAGCTAAAATTTGTGAATATCCCTTACAGAAAATTCTGCTTCCTGATTCCAAAATCCAAACCTGATTATCAAAATTTTCTTCTGTATGGCAGTAGATCCTGTGGTGCACATGTTGTTTTTAAAACAGAATATTTCACTATAGTTCTTGTCTGTTTCTTATGAGGTGTTTGTCAATGTAATGTTTTGCCTTTTGAGTGTGTGTTCATTCTTACAAATAATGTGAATATTATGAATCAACTAATTCACGATTGCTTACAAAGCATTCTGCCATTTCAAAATTGATGTGGTGCTCAAGACACTTCTCTAAAGTCACTCCTGAAGTGGAACTTTGAAATCAGAGGGTCATTCCAGTTTTATTTTCTCTAAAAATAAAAATCCAGAAGAGAAACTTAGAATGATCAGGGAGTGAATTAGTTGGATTTTTTTCTACTCTGATAGTTTCAAAAGAGGATTCACCTCATAGAGCATCTTTCCACTGTGCTCTTAGTTGATTTATTTCTCTTATTTATGGAAACTGTAACAAGTACTTTGTTTTTCTGACATGATGGACCATTTCAGTCACCGGAATTATTTTTCAATTGACAGTAAAATATTTTGCATTTCTAAGTTATGGTTAATGTTGCAGATTATAGCATAACTTCTGCATAACTTAGAAACCCAGTCAGAAAGCAAGTGAGGAAAAAAACCTTAGGAATGTGATAGCCACCAAGGAAGGGATTGTGTTTTAAATATTTTAAAAATCACTCTCTCTAATGCAGAATATATATGTACACCTAACTGACAAATATTGTAACTGAATCTTTCCTCTTAAATACTAATTTTGATACTATCTCTCAGTTAAAAAATACTTCATAATATGAAACCATTGGCTAAATTATTGGACTGAGGGGGTTTATTATTCTTTGACTTAAGCAAAATGACTGGGGACAGATTTTCATGCTGGCACGCAGAACAAATTTAATTCAAACTGAGATGAAAGGCGGTTAATGTAATTGTAGCCTATTATCCTATGCAGGCTTGAGTTAAGAAGCAAACCAACAGACAGTCAGAAAATGATGGATAGAAAATAGAAACGCTCGAGGCTGGTGAAATAGAGACTTGTGAAGGGATTAGGCCATAACTGTTCCCACACAATCTCTGCATCAGTGATATTCCACCTCTGCTGTATGTTTGGATTAATAAACAGGATTTTTGTATGCCTCTTGCATTCTCTTTTTCTCTCTGACGTCAAAAAAGGTCCTAGTTTAGTAAATTTCATGACTTTGTAATCAGGATTTTTTTCCCCTTAATCTACCACCTTCATCAGTCCCAGGCATGCTGTAAAGCCTTTGGTGTTCTTTTATTTCTGAGCACTTTTTACTTTGTTATCACACAGGGTGAAAGGAAAGGGGTTGGCCACATAACTCTTTAGTCTTTGATCCTAAGCCCATCTAAGGTACTAGCAAATATTGGTTTTTTATTAGTGTATTTAGTTAAAAAGTAGTAAACAGTCAACTCTCAGGTTTTTCAACTGTATGAGTGTCTGGTTTTTTTGCATGGCCCTTTGGATATAGTTTTTCATATCTTAGGTGATCAGATGGGGTTTTTTTAGGACTGTGTTCTGGCAGATTATCTAGTTTTTATTATTCCATTTAATTTTTCAGTAGCAGAAATATTTTTGTAATACCTACAAATTTTGAGCTGCAATCTTTTAAACATCAAAAAGACATGTCTTGGTCTCCTCAGAATACATATGGAAAGGTGCTAAGTTGTACTTCGAAGCGTGTTAATTACAAAAGTATTTCAATAGGTTTGTCACCCTTGGCATAGCCCAGGAAGCAAAGATAGATTTTTTCCTCTAAAGTAACTGATCAGACCAAATGTAATTCATGTGTCTGAGGTAAATCTAGCAATAACTAGTTCAAGCATCAAGTGTGATGCTTACAAAAATACAGGAGATCAATTACTGCTCAGAAGTCCCACTAAAGCTGCTGTCTGATGGCCTCTTTGCTGAGGGATTGAGTCTTTGAGGTACATGGGGTGGAATGATAAAATAGCTCTTGGAGGAGTGTAGGAGTTTGATTTCCCAGTCACTCCCAGCTGGAATGCAGGATTTCTCTCATCCATTGTGAGTTACTTCACCAGAGGTCTTACAGTAGCTAAAAAATTATTTTCTTTTCTCCTTCTGACATTGTTTAGGATAAGATTCTGTGCATTTGAAAAATGCTGTATTCTGTGAATTGCCCTTTGGGATTACTTAAAGCTCCGGTTCAGTGCTGTACTCGCACAGGAGCAAGCTCTGCTTTCCACAGCAGTCCTGTGCAGCCTGCCCATCAAACCCCACATGAACATCATGGATCAGGGCTGACAGAGCAAAACTCCTGCTGTGAAATACTTCACAGTCCCCTGCTATAAGGCTATAGTCTCATTTTGGTCAACTTTTTTCCTTTTACAGCCATTCCTTTTAAGTTCTCTTCTTAAGGGTCCAATAACTTTTCAAGGAGAGCTGGCCAAGACTGGAAGTGTTGACAGTTACAGTATTGTTGCTGCAACACAGATAGTAACACTTATTTACACTTTGGCACTTCATAAAGAAGTATCAGTATCATCTCTGCTCCAGGAAATTCATGAGGTTATGTGCTATATTGGACTAATGGGGATTTGGGCTCTTTACAGGCAAGAGGCCGGGGAAAACCAGATGTGTGTATCTGACTAGATCCTTTCTCCAGCCACCCAGACATTTTTCTGTGTTCTATTCTTAATAGATGCTTCTCTATCTCTTGGATTGATATCTTTCTTTATTAAAGTCAAATAAAAGACGGTGCAGGTTAGATGGGATTAATATCCTAGATATTAGAAAGGACTTTAAAAAAGGCCAGATATGCCCATAATGGAAAAATGGTAGGCAATAACACATGAATTTGATAGACTGCTATGCAGTGGTGGGGTAAAGAAAGTTCTTTTAGGCAGGGAGAGAACTTGTCAGAACAATATACTGGGTTGATGTATAGGTATTGGAACGATCTGATGGACAAAAATACGGTGTTAAAGACCTGCAAGGCAAAGAAGGAAGCTACAAGTCTGGAAACTGTGATGCTTCCGTGTTTGCTTTCTGATGATTCTCTAGGAATTTCCGTTGATGCCATAGGAAACAAGTACGGGAAGTAAAAGTTCTGAATATCTCATCAGAAACAGGTAGCTAAGTCATCCAGGAATAATGAAAGTTACCTGAAAATGTCATGTAATGGCTAGAGTTTTGGATTCCTAAGGGTAAGAATGATAACTTGCCAACTGCAGTATGTATTATACTTAAACATCTGTGGTATTTGTGCTTCGTGTTTATATTATAACTTGTCATTACCACTGTAGAAGTTGTTGCAAGTAGAGCAGTAATTCAGATAATGTGACTTTTTTCTAAAATTCCCTAACCCTGTATAGCTGACAGCCTAGAGAAGGCCACAACACACTGATTTATTCATACCTTTGTCTTCATTTTGCATTTAGTATTCTTGAACATCCACGTACAAGCAGCATTTGGCCATGAGTGAGATGCAATGTCCACTCCAAAAGGTGTAATGTGCTTTGCTTCTGAATTGGCATTTTTTGTCTTGGCTTAGTCAGAATCTCCCATATTTTTGGAAATATTAATTGCCATATTGTGCTCAATTGTAGTCTTAAATGACAAGAAAATGACCGAAGTTACCATACGTAATTTGAAGTAGAAAGACAAAAAGTAACTTGCCTGTATTTGTACCATTTTCTGGAAATTATAGTGTCTGTATAGCACTCTGAAATACATATTTCTGAAATTGCCTTTTCCTTAAATTGCTTCGAAATTATAGTCTTATATAAATAGTGATTTTGTTAAAAATCTCCAACACAACAAAAACAAACAAACAAAGCCCATCCCAGAATCTTGAAAACAAAGCGAAATGAACGCAAGGAAGATCAAATGCAAACAGATGAGAACTCGATAGCACTCAGTAATAGCACAGCATTGAACTTTCTGCACTGAGATTGTAACTGAGTAGTTCTTCGCAATAATTTCCCTCAGAGACTGACCATAGATTAAATTCAACAGTAATAAAGTAGTCGTGTTATAAACCATCGATTAAATTCTGCAATAATAAAAGAGTCATGTTATAATGCACATTTTTTAAAAACAAGCCATAAAATGTTTAATAGTTAAAATATACTTACTACAAACACACTTACTAATAGTAAAATTTTACAATTCAGTAATGACTAATGAAAGTGCAGTAAACCACTTGGGATTTAGTGTGTGTATATATATTAATGTGTGTATATATATTTCTTTTTCATGTGGTCTACTTGATGAAGCCTATTACGATACATTTGCTCTGACTGTCAGGGCCTGTTAAAATATTTAATGTTCTGACGTGCTGCCTCTCCTGCTCTTTTTGAGATATGGTTTCTAAACAGCAGCAATATACAAACACTCCTGGAAAGTGCCAGAACTGGAGTGAAAAGCTGATCACAGAATCATAGAATGGGTCAGAGCCATCCCAGAGACGTGGACAGGATTGTATCCAGATGGTTCTGGAATATCTCCAGTGAGGGAAACTCCACAACTTCTCTATACAACCTGTTCCAGTGCACAGTGACTTCCATATACTTATTTCATATGGTCTAAGATCCCTTCCAAATCATTCTGTGAATATTCTATTGTTGATATTAAGTTAACATTTAACACATTTCTTCAATATTTGCCTTCTAAAAGGATTAAACATATGTGAATTTTGTGAACTGTTAACTGGTTTTTGAAAAGTAAGCGTTAGGAGGAGCTGCATTTCAGTTTAAGCAGTAATAAGTTTTCATGGTTGTTTTACTACTGCTCCTTATCTAATTCCCTCTAAAAGGAAAGAAGTAGTAGAAAAACCCATGCTAATATTTCTCAGATTTGTGGTCCAGTTCAGTGTAAACATAGCCTCTTATTCTGAGTTATGGGATATTCTAACATACACTTGATAAGGGCTGGAGTAATGTCTGAAGTGTCTGATACAGGTCAAAATGTGAGAGAAGAAATGTGGGTATTTCTCTTCCCTGACTTTGAAAGGACAGTGACTGTTAAGAGGAAAAGTCTGCTTTTCCAAGTTCACCTTTTTGCATATATTCAGGTTTGTGCACCACTGCCAAAAACATGGCCATTTGTAGAGAGAGGAGTGCCAGAGGTAAAGGGTAAGGCCATGGACATGAGATTTTTCTTGTTCTGAGTAAGCAGCATCAAATAATTTGCATATAAAATCCATTTGGTGCGTTATTCATTAAGATTAACAGAGAGTTATCCAGCTATTCCAAAGGATGGCAGTAGGTCACTTTATTCTTGTATAGACCAACTAAATAGAATCCAGACTTTATTAGAAAACTCTTATTTTATATCTTAACCTTTTTTCCCCCGTCTTAATTATATATATATATATATGATGAGTGACACCTTATTGAAAGCTTATTTTGTCCTGGAGTGCAAAGGATTTTGTGATTTTAAATATTATTACTTCAAAGAGTATGTAAGAACTCTATAATATTAATTATTCTTTATCTTGCAGGGAAGAAGGATTTGAATAGCATGAGGGATCTGGAAATGGACAGCTTGCTTGTTTTACTATTTTACTATTTTCGTTTGGTGAAATCAGCCTAGATTAAAAGAAAAAAAAAAAAAGATTGCTGGCCTGGGCCTTTTTCATGAATTATGTGAGGAGGAGACAAATTGATCTACAGAAAAAACATTGTCTCAAGACATCGTTATGGGCACTTACAAGAAAAAAAAAAAAAAACAAATAAATCATTTTCCCACATTATTAAAAAGTTCTAACTGGAAGCATAAATCCCGGTACCTTTTACCCTTGTAGGTTATCATTATCTTGAGAGGTAGGCTGATAATTCTTTATATCTGAAGTTACTCATGAGTGGAAGGATCTTGGCAGTGTGAGAAGTGAAAGTGTCCAATTTTTGCATTAGAACCAAAGATCTGAGAGGTCTGTCTGTCTGAATCTGTGCAGTATTAATGGATAGCATTGAGACAATGTAGTGCAGAGTACAATGTCAATGCAGTCAAGAAGCAGACCTTTATCTCTAAGAGGGATAAATTTGCATTTATGGATTAGAAGTTTGTGTATTTCACATATTTCACTTCAGCAATATAAAGATTATATCGCAGGATAAAAAATGCAATAATAATTAACAATTGAGCCTATTCTCTGAAAATCACAAAGCAGTCATTAACATTGCTTACAATACCTCTTTTTCATCAAATATGTCATCTGAGCTCAACTACTGCATCTAAATCTTAGCAATCCTGTGAAAGGATGGTGCTGTTTCTGAATCTTTTAAACATGCCTGAACTCCCGAAGCATGACACTGGCTGATGTATCGTAGGTGCTGGTTGTGAGGTCACTCACTTTCCTTGCTGCTGACCGTGTCTGTTGTGGATGGTCAGAGGATGTGGTCGTTCTTGGGAATTCCTGTGCCAAAGGTATGGATGCCAGGCAGGCCTAAATCAAGACCTAAGTCTTGACCACATCTAAGTGAGAACTGGGCTTTCAGGTATCAGTCACTCACTGATCTGGACCAGTTATCACCTCAGCTGTTCTTGGGTTATTGCTTTCACCCACAAGTCACCACTCTTGAGCTGAATATCAGCAGTTTCTGTGGCATCACTTCTGAAATGTTGTGAATTACAGCCAGGAACATCTACTGACTGTAGTTAAGCACATACCTCAGCTTATTTTCTCATTGCTGGAAATGTATTTTAAGAGTAGGATGACTTTCGAGAAGAGATAACCAACAGGGAGCATAAAAAACTGTGTGTGAATCTGAACTAAATGTTTATCAGCTGTCTCATAATTATGTGCAAAAAGTGCAGCCAACAGCATGGACATTTTTTCAATAGTGAGGATGTAGCAATATATAGTAGTATGGAGAAATTCTTCATATCCACTTACGATGCCCCAGGGCTTACCATGGGACTGGAGAAGTCTTAGGTTTAACCTTACAAACACTGTTTGAACTTCAGTTGCAAGGTGTCCCAAATAACCAGATTTTTTAAAATGTAACAGTATTTCACTGTTCAAAACCCCCATAGCATCATAACACTGTGGAACCAGGAAAGTAGGATAAAACCATGAGCCAGTTGTGCAAGATCAAGAAGTGGGGGCAAAGGGAGCAGAAGCAGCAATCAGTGACGGAGGACAGCAGCAGCAAGACCACTGGGTAAAAAGGGAACAGCATGAGGAGTAGGCTAGCACAGAGGTGCGCAGTAGTCTTGGAAGCGATTCTGACTCATCCAAAACCTGGCCCAAGTAATCAGTCTGGGACTAGGAATACTCTGCTAAAGCAGACCATTAGTCTTAATTTATCCTGAGCCTCTTGTAGACGCAATGCTGGGAACCTGGGCAAAATCCCAAACTTGTTTATGACCAGCTATAGATCAGCCAGGTGACAGCTCTACCCTAGACACTGTGGACGTGGCTTGTTAATTTGCAAGGACAAAATATGAGGTAAGGGTCATAAATATCTATATTATATAATATGCTATAACTGTATAGTTGAAAAGCCTTGGTCTGGGCCAGAACGAGATAAAACACTGTCAGCAAGGCACCAGTTGAATAAAATAATATTGTCTGTTAGAGTGGCCTTCCCTGAGAATTTGGTATTAAAAACTAACTCAGCTAAAGGAAAGTCCACCTGTACTTAGGTTTGTTTTCCCCTGTTCCTCTTTTTTGCTTCACTTTTAATTGAAAGATTTAACAATTAGTGGCCGCAGCTGAACTGCAGAAACTTCTGCCTTCCCCATGAAAAGTTAAATGAGCTGTTATAGGAAGGTTTCCAAGTGATCAAATCACTTGTCTAGAAAGCTGTTGATACAGGTTGGTGTTATATTGACAGTTTTCCTCAGGTGAGAAGCTTGTAGGTGTGCCCTTCCTTAAGGGACATACCAGTAAGAACAATAAAATTAGGCATATAAATGTATGTATTCCTGCTGCTGTCAGTTCCTTTGCTTTCTTAAGCCTGCAAGGTACAGAGGGCAAGAACATACACATTGCTAAGCTTCAACAAAAGGTTGTTTGTAAACTGTCTTACAAAGCAGCCTTTCATTCGTTAAAAAAACCCCCGAATCTGGCGGTCTTACTGTAAGCGTGTAGTCATTTACATACATTTTTTTTTATTTTAAGAGAAAGTGAGAAATTATCTTTGTCAGAAACATGAGAACAATTGTTTTTTTTAAATGCATTTGTCAATAACTTCTATTTTGAACTTCCAGAAAATCCAGGGAGATAAAAAGAAAGTGAAAGAAAATGGTTCAGTTTTGAAAGGATAATTGAGGGAGAAGTTGGGAAATAAGTGCTAATAGCAGGCCATCCAAAGGTCAGTGAGCTTGATGAATTGAATACTTTTGTATTGGAACAAACCATAGAACTTGTATGTAACCTAATAGGAGCCTTCCTCCATTTGTCCTTGTAAATGGGAGCTGTGTCTTTGGAGTCCTGCCAGAGTGGAACTGCTCATTCATTATGACCACTTAAAGCAAATGATCATGGCCCTATGGCACATAAAATAATGAGTGTAGCTCCCATTTCTCAGATATGAGGCATATATTATGCTTCACATATGGTCCAATGTGTGCTGGCTTTTGGAAAAGGTACAAAAATTACTACAATGAGTAAAGCTCATAAGGAAACAATTCAGCGAATAGGAAATTTCATAATTGGAACCATAATCAGTGACTAATGCAGAGCAATATGTATGCTAATAAAATAGGGGAGGATTAAAAGACAAAACTAAATTTAATCGAAACCCAGCATACATGCTTGTGTGAATAATTTCAGATATATTCCTAATCCTATTAGTTTCATTTTTTCCCTCCACTGAAAACCAAGTGTTTAAGTAGGATCTTCTGTTTAAATTAAAACAGGCTTCTCTAACTAGTAAAAACTCCACCTCATGTTATTCCTGATGTACATTATGGAAGTGTTCTGCGTGAAAGTCCTGGCAGCACATAGTGTGATAAAAAAGCTGTTATAATCAGAGAGCATAAAAAGAACACAGATAACAGGTAGATCTCATGCCCCTTCAGTTACTGGGGTTCCTGTGTGTCTGCAGCACTGGATGAACCTGGATTTTCCCCTCTGTGCTGTACAGGTGCTGTCCATGGAGAGGTTCCTGCTCCCTCACATCCTTTTCTCCTGTGCCCAGGCAAGGCTGTGTGTCTGCTCCTGACAGGCTGGGATAACACCCACCAGGGCTGGCATGGGGCTCTGTTCTACCCAAAACCACTCCCTCCTTCAGTGCTTCCATGAGGCTCCCAACACAGAGTATAATATCCATGATAATACATCAAAATTTTTTGCTGTGGTGTAATTCATTGTTCTTTTTTTATTGGGCATATTTTATCATTCCATTGCATATGATGCTGAAACAACTGAAATGGCTGGAAAATTGCACTACCATTTTCTTTTCAAGATATTTGAAGGTCACTTCTGTAATTGTCAGGGAATTGGTAATTATTTGGATTTGAATGAATACTTATGAATGTTGTATGTTGCAAAATATTTAGAACCTTGTAATTTTTGCATTAACCATTCTTTTGTGTGTTCTTGTAAGTTGTGAAGCCTGTGTTATGTTAGATGGAGTTTATAGATATTTTTATTTCATGTATTCATGTTTGGGGTTTTTCTGTGATAGAAATAGGAATAAAAATGCAAGGAAGGTATATGTGATGCTGGAAATCCCTGGGTTCTGGTACTTATTGATCCACAGGAGATGGTTGCATCTGATTAGAAGGGCAGCTGAATGGAGAAGGGAAGCTGTATGGAAACAGCTGTCTTTTTTCATTAAGATTTTCAAGATTAAAGAAAGAAATGCAAACCTTTATTCTCAGGGTCAAATCACCACAGGTGAGTGCAGTGACTGTGCAAGAGTTCAGAGAGGGATTTGTTTATTTTCTCCCCAAGGAAAGGGTATTGCTTATGGGAGTTGGATATTGCTCTTCCATGTCATACACAGGTCAGTGTCATTAGCAGTGAGCAGCAGGGGAACTTTCTTGCCTTCATTCTTAGACTCTAAATACAGAGTTATTTTTTATATATTTTTGTTCTTCAGGTGTAAAACCCCAGCATTTAATCGACTTTGCATTTGAAGCAATTCAATAGAAAAAATAGTCCTCTTACAGTAACCTCAATCGTATATTATCATTTGCTATGTGATACACTGTCTCATTTATGTGGCAATCTTACATACAAGAAAAGTGAATTCTTTTAAACCCATGGTTTAAAAATGGCCCCTTAGCTCTCTTTCAGAATTCCAAACCTAAAGGCCCTTTCAGACATGGATATATTTTTTATGGTTTCAGTGGCAAGCTGGTCTTTATAGAATGTTAGTGTTTTGTGATGTTTAGAAAAAGCCCGTGTCAGCCACACCAGTGTTATTACCTGAGAGATTTTCTCTTGTCCAAGTGCATGCAAGAGAGTTACTTCAGGACTGGACTGTCCTTTCTACAGGATAGAACTGTAGGACCAGAGTGTCTTTGTGAACAAGATCACAAATCTTGTTCTGCGGTTAGACTTGAAGCATAGGCGAGTTTGTTTTCTTGGAGATCAATTATTAAAATTAGTATATTAAAGAAGTGTTGAGTTTCTGTATAGTTGACCCTGCAAAGAGTTCTCATGCTAATGTGGGATCAGCAATGTGCAAGGGCAGAGTCCAGAACGTCTTTTTTCTACTTTTTCATTTTATTGCTACTGCTGATTATTTTCTTTATGGCATTGTAACAAAGGGTCAAGGAGATTCTCTGCTTATTTTTTAATAAAATTGAGTATGTTAGGAATCACCAGTTAGAAACTACTGAGGAAACCAGGAGAAATACAAACATCAAAATATTTTCAGTTCTGAAACTTGTTAAATGATATGACATCCAAGTTAGAATGTACTTTTAATACCAATCACAAATAAAATAACAGCAAAAGTATCTCCTTCCAAATTAAATTTGTTAGAATAAAGTAATGAAAAGATAGTCCAAGATATTAAATGATTCAGATTATCTCTGGGAAAATATTTATATGAAATTTAATAAGCAGTGATTAGCTTTCTCTTTGTTTTGTGAATATTTCTGTATATTTAAGAGAAAACTGTAATCTTTCTGGAGGTGTCCATGAAATAGCCAAGGAAGCCTAAAGGAGATTAATAATTTTCTATTAAGATATTTGGCATTTTTAGAGTAACGTTATATAACTGAATTTGCACCGAATTTTCTGTAGGCTATTTCATGTCTCTGAAAATAGCTATATATCTTATCAATAAGAAAGCTATTTCTCCAGCCCTTATCATGTGCACATCTTGTCAGCAGCATCAGTACATCATATTCAGTTTGAGTTTCACCTGGTGCCCTGGGTGGTCAGTGAAGAGCAGCAATTGCCCGTGAAGTTCATGGGAGTTAAGGAACTGAGATGCTGCTGTGCCAGATCAAAACCAGGGAGGGAATCAGCTGTGACTGAGGGGAGAGGAATAAGGAGATCCAGTGCTTGGGATGGCTGCCTGGCTCTCCTGTGCTCCTTAGAGTGCAGAGAGACCAGAATTCCTGCCCTGAGTCCTACAGCAGGCACCCACTTCAGGCACGCGACTGAAGTTCTTTATTCAAGAGCCTGGATACTCTGGGTTTCTTACATGAGAAAGGTGCCTCCAAAAGCAGCACACCCTCATTAAGAACTATATGAAATACTTCTTATTTGCATGTGTTTGTGTTGCTAGTACTGAAACTCATGCTATTTGAATAAATATTCTAGCTGCGTTTTTATTAAAGCCGTACTCTGTTTAATGGGAATGTTTGGTTTTGTCTTTTTTTTTCCCCTTGCAGCTGTGACTCTGAAAATAGGTATCTTGGAAATCCACTTAGGGGAACATGCTACTGTGAGTACTTGTATTTTTAATGCTACTTACTGAAATGTTGATTACGTACTATTTGATAATTTCATTTCCTTGGAAAAACGAAGTTAAGTTCCTGGAGGTTTTCCAAAATTGAGCACATTGATATTTTGACTGAAAAATAATATGTCCCACTGGTCTTCTCTTACTTTGTCCACAAGAACACAAAGTCTACTAAGTTGATTCCTTACATCTAGCTTAGAGGGACTGACCAACCCACGGGCTGATGCTCTCATCATATCTGAATAAAAGGAATCGTATCTCATCATATGTGAATGAAAGGAATAGTAATTGTGGCAATGCTTTAAAGACAGACTTTGTGGTGGAGAAATGCAAATAGTATAAATATCACTATTCCCTGGGACATTGTGAGTTGTTCAGCCAGTCTGCCTCCCAGGGACATGAGACACAGCTGCTCTCCACAGTGTCATAAAAGGAGGATGTGTGTTGTCTCCATGTTCTTAATGTTGCAGAAAAGGTGCCTCTGGCAAATTTACTCTGAAACATTGCAGTTTTGATAGTCTTAGTGAGGGACCCGAAGGGATGAGAATGCTTATTATCCATGTGCATAAATCCCTTAGTGAGCTGTGCCAATTTTACTATTCCAATATCAAGTTCAATAGTAATTTTAATCATCATAAAAACAGATGGGATGTTGGAGAACACTATTTTAACTTCTGTGACTTTTGCACGTACCTGCTCCGTGTCAGACAATTGGATCCATTTGTCTGTTGTTTCTAACATCATCCCTACTTCAAACTTGAATTTATACATAAAGACAGATGTCTGAACATACTTATAACCTCTCTTCTGATTTTTGGCCTTGTTTCTTAGCATTTCATTTTACAACATACACAAAAGCTTTGTTTTAGAGTCTCCTTAAGGCATCATTTACCTAATAAAGGAATGTTTATTTTCTTTGCTAATCTGTCTTTCTTACCTTAAATGGTTTGCATCTGCAAGGTATGTTTTACAGAACAAAATAGTAAATTACATACTATATTACAGATGTTGACTTATCTCTAGGCCTAAAACATTTATTCCTCTCACCAGCTATTAAAGAACATTGCTGTGGGTTTTTTTTCATTTTTTTTCTCTCTGACAACATTAGTTTGGATGCAATATTTTAGATTGGAACATAAATGTTAAATTTCATAGATCAAGTTGAAAATACTCCCTAAAACTGTGTCTTAAAGATACTCTTGATGAATAAATTCCACTTTGTTTGTTGGTTTTTTTGCATAAGAAAAGCATTTCACTTCAAAACATAAATATCAGTATTTACAGGAATAATTTTTGTATCTATATAATAATTAAATAAATAATTTTTTTATGTTTAGAGTGAGTACGTGAGAAGTTCATACTTTGAAGATAATAATATATAGGCTATTTTGGATATGTGTGTCAACGTTTGTTTTGTCCTTTAAAAATAAATGTTATTAAATTTAAGAGATTGAAAAGAAATGACAGTAATGAGATTTGTAGACCTCAGGCACCTCCATGAAAAATCTTATTTTTTTTGCGATCGTGTTCCAGGCTGGGTCTATAAATCATGTTGGAGACAAATCATACTATATTCAAGATGCCCTTTCACCTTTAACTCACTACTGTTATTTGTCTTCTGTCAGATTTCAAAATATTTTAAAGATCTTGTTGTTTTGAAATGATAAATTTTCTTTTAATACTTCCAGCCATTTAAGTATCCCATATAAACAATTCTCAGAGTTAATTTTTGGTAGTAAAAGGGAGACTGCATTATTATAAATAATGATAGAATTCTATGTTTCTTGCATTTGGTGGATGATGCATCATAATGGGAAATAATCAGTTAATTTGTGGATAACTGACTGACCTAAGGTTTCAATGACAGTTTCTTATCAGCACAGCCCATTTCCTGCTAAGTCATGTATTTAAAAAAAAAAAGTATATACATCATGTAGAGATGCTCCAATTTGTTATCTATATTCTAAAATATGGCCATACCATCTTTCAGTTTTGTACAAGACAGGCATTTGGATGGTATTTTTTCTGCGCTTCTTTTTCCTCCTTATTAAGAAACATTCTCTTTAGACACTAAAAATGTCACTTTACTTTTCCTTGAAGTGTATTTTTTACAACACATGAATATCATTGCTCAAAATGGGGGGCGGGGGGGAAATAAATTGTAAGTATTTATGAGCGGCATAAGATTGTGAGAAATAAAAATTCTAGGCACATCTGTTTCTATTAGTAAGAATCAAAATCAGTGAATGCAGATAATAACTTGCTGTATGGTTAGGATCTTCCTCAGGAAAACTTTCTGTCACATGCTTGAGTTTAGCTGTCTTCAAAATGACCAGTTTTAAGCATTTAAATTTTGCCCTTTTTTTCACTTGTGTAAATACTGCCCTAAATTGGAATGCTCTTCTAAGCAAAACCTTCAATCCCAGCTGGCTGGGTAACTTTTGTGTGATACTGGATGACCTCGATTTCTCTTCAGCAGCAGGATGTGGATTGAGGGATGCTTGCTGCCTTCGAGGAACTTTCTGCAGCTTGGGGTACTGTGAATATTCACTGCCCTGTAAAAGCTCAGCTGGTTTCGTCTCCTCCAGCCCATCTTACCTAGTTCTTGCCTAGTTCTCTGCTCCCTCTTGCCTGTCTCTGCCGTCCTCAAGCCTAGGAAGGAGGAACAGTCAGGTGTTGGTGCAGGCACTGGTATTGACATCAATGGGCTGTTGAAGAGGGTGAATGAAAACAGAGCTTGCTTACTGGGAGAGCACGGGTTGTTTTAGTCTCTTCATTATTTGTTTCCTTTCATGGTGATGTAGGAGAGTAAACAGAATTTTAATGCTGTACATGGATGGTGGTGTGATTGAAGAAGTGATCTGAGCAGATAAAAACACAGGAAGATTATGCATGGGTCTGGCATGATTGAAAAGAATGAGATTTGTATAGGAGGTAACACGCTGAAACATTGCAGGGGCTTAATCTAAATACAGATACTATGCCAAAAGGATAAATAAGAGATAGCAGCAAAGCCATCAAATCCCAGAGATCAGAGGAACAGTACGTTAAACATCAGATTTCATTCTCATATGGCATATCCAAATATGGCAGCACAGGATGAGACTAGTTTTTCTGCTTTAAATTGTGAGAACTTAATAGAAATAGGGTAAGAAATGCGTAATGGGGCATGCAGTAGTGTATTATCCTGATTGTGTGAAAATCATTGTACATGGCTTTTTAAAAATAATTTTAATAACATTCTTTGTGACTGAATTGTGTTGTTGAAAAAGCACAACTTCTTTGAGAGCAAGAGAATGAGAACAAGATACAGAAATTAGAAACGTACTGAATGTGTAAGAATGTGTGAGCAGCTGCATGATGATCTATCTCTTCTAGCACCCTGTTGTCAGGAGTGAATGAACATGAATGCCAGAGAAAGAGTACAGCAAATGGAAAAACATACAGTGGTAATTCTCTCTTTACATCCAACAATTTGCAGCTTGGAACTTCATGAGAGGAAGGATTTCTTCAGCTGTAAGTGTACAATGTGCCATTGCTTAGGAATATCAGAGGAGACCTTATGAAAGATTTCTTAAACAAAGTAAAACCAATATTAATGCAAAAGAAATCTTTGTGATTTTAGAAGCTACAATTTTGTTTGCCCATGCAAATGTCCTTGTTAGCTGAGGGCAGGTCTGCTTCTAGATTGTGTCTGTATTTCTGATAGGGAGGCTCTGTATCCCTAGGCCTTTCTGTTGGGAGCCAATCTTGCCGTGGATGATCAGAAGCTGATTTAATCCATATAAATGAATCCTGAGTGGAGGCCAGAGATGGTTGTGCAGCTGACTTATGCATGTACACAAACCATAAATATGGCATTTTGTCGTGATGCATTTGTATTGGCTGCTGTTTGTGCTCCGTGGTGTCTGGGCCAGCGTGATGGATGGCAGTGACACCTCGATAGCAAAGTGTGCATCCAAATGGCTGCATTAGTTCTTCACACATCAGCATTAGGAATACATTGCTGTCGGAGTCAGAGCTCCTGGGTGCAAGAGAACACGCAGGAAAACCAGATGGTTTTAGACAGATTGGGAGGAATCACTGGGACACATGCCACGTCTGTGATCTTCACTTGGGTTGTGCACAGACAGAGAGCTTTAAATCATAAATGGAGAAGTGGTTAATCCAGTGTTCCAGAGAAAATGAAACTTTAAATTTACAATTCATGATGTGTTACAATACAAGGTTTGAATTATAGGTTTGCTAACAGTCACTTGTTTTGAGAGGATGTGATACTTTCCACAATAAACCTCTCTTACATAGCCATATTTCTAAGGTCAAAAACTTTCCAAAATGTCTGGCTTATGTACATTATTTTGAGTTCCAATGCAACATATCAAACAAGAAGTACAACTGATTCTAATGCTGCTACATGCAGAAGCATTAAAACTTACAACAAATCAGTCCTGTGAGTGTAAATCTCATTGTTTGCCTGCAAATCATTAGAATTTTCATGAGCTGAGCACTCAAGACTTGCCCTTTCGTCCACTAAGAAAATCCCTAGCGAAGACAATGAAGCTGAAAAAATGCACATGGATTTACATACCTTACTTTTTTATTCCCTTTTATCCTTAAAAATAATTGTTTACAAGCATTTTTGGATGGTTTCTGGGTACCACCATTGGCAGTGAAGAGAGAGAACAAATAGCTTTTCCATTTGCTCCTGCAGACTGGCTGCTGTTTTAAAACAGGCAGCAGTAGTGAGTTACGGGGCTGCACACTTTGGAGTGGGAAAGTTTCAGGTGTTCTGAAAGATTTCCTCAGAAATGCACAGCCAGAAGGTAGTCACAGTGTAATAAAATTGCAATAAATGAACAATTTCAATTAATCCACTGCTCACCTTTTGGCTGGACAGACAGTCAAGTGGACCTGTCTGTGAACACAAAGAAAAATCAGGTGAAGCTTGCCTTTTGCATTATATATACATATATGTATATATATATGTGTATGCATTATAGATCCAGTGTAACACTGTAGTTTCCCATGTAGGGCAGGCCTGCTTTTAGAGATTAGAACCTGATCTTTGAGAAGGATTAGAGAACCCAAAACTTAAGAGGTCACGAGGGGATGGGTCAATTGCAAAGACAGGGACTGAATGACTTGCAGCTTTTTGTGGAATTAAAAGCTATTTATTGGTCATGTGCCCCTGATCCAGATATTTGTTGGATTTATAGCCTTTAAAAAAGACCTTAATATCTGTATATAAAAAGGTTGAAAGAATATACAAATTTTATTTAAACCATTTTCTAGGTGTTTCCTTCCAGAGCTCTTGCTAATTTTTCTCTTACCTTAGTGTTTTATGAGATGTCATTTGTGGATGGCTTCTCATACAGTGACTGGCCAGCCACTCTCAAGTGTTCTGGGATGAAACATGCAAGGAAGGAAGGTGGTGGGCCCATCTGCAGAAGCAGATAGGGGTCAGGTCTGCACATTCCACTGGCACCTCTGGGTTTTCTACTAGTCTCCTGGACATCCAGGGAGCAAATAGAAAGCCAGAGAACACATTGCAAAGTTTACTTTATAAGTATAAACCCCCCAACTTTATTACTAGCAGGAAAACAGTAGTCACAGTTTTTTTGTTGGTTTGTTTCTTTTTTCTTTTTTATTTTTTTTTAAATTCTTAATGGCTAAATTTTATTAGCTTCTCTTTTTCTACTTGAAGTAAACCACAGGAAAAAAAATATGTGATCTACTAAACATTTTGCAACGACTTTTTTGGGATTGACCTGAATAATTGGTTTATGGCTTTGCTCTACCATTCTAGACTCTGAGCCATAAAATCATTACAGCTTATGAGACTATTGCTTCTTTCCTTGGTATAAATACAGACAGGATAGCAATAAGCAATTCCCTCAGTATGTCAGCAGCTCACAAAGATGAAGAATGATACTTTCATGTGCAAAATTGGTGAGAAACTATGAAATGTACATTCAGTAAAAACTCTCAAGATACTATCTGGTGTCTGTGAAGGGAGCTGGGGACAAAAAAGCAAATTTTGCTTCTGGCTGAGGAGCCTCACAAGGATTCTACTCCAGTTCTGAAGCTGTATGAGCCCCACTACTGCTGACACACCAGGATTTCAAAAAGGGAAAAGTAAAGAAAAGTGCTAGTCCTTACCTATTCTCCATGCATTTTCTTATAGTAAATTTGTATTTTAATTTAAAACTTCTTAACCATATTTTTATGCAGTGTATGTGGTGCCTGAAAAAAATCCTCAAGCACTTCTTTTATCTGCTTTATTTAAAATTCGTGTTTCTTGCTAAAAATTAAGAAGTCTAGTTACTTTTTCATATCTGGTCTTTGGACTAAAGACTTTTTTAGTCCTGACTTCTTTTTTCTTTTCTTTTTTTTTTTCCAGTAGTAGTAACTAGAAAGATGGTTTAATTATCAAATGTAGATAATTTATGACAACTTCCAGTGATTTTTTAGCAATATCAGCTCAATATTCTCTCAGAGCAAAAGAATAAGATGATACACCCTTATTTATACTGTCAAAAGGCAGTTTAGGCTTATTGCACCTATCAACATGGTCTGATAGTTTGTCCTGCATCTTTTCCTTATTATTGGAATTTATTTTTTTCTTTCTTTTCTGGGCTTGTTCATAGACAAAGTTCTAATATAAGCCAATTTTTAGTTACATTTATTATGTTACCGATGTTATAATTTAATAAAAAGGAAAATTAAAATTCTTAAAAAGACATCCCTTTAAATACTAAAAACATGCACGTTGATGCATTCAAGGACTCAGAACATGACCTCCTTTATCAGTAAAACTGTAAAAATATAATTGTCAAGTAAAACGTGTACTAGAGGTCCCACAAAACACTAGGTGGCAGACTTGCTATACTTAGAGAAAAATCAAACTCAAGAACATTCCAAGGAGAGTGTTTTCCAAGACAAATAGCAAGTAGCACTATAAGTAAAACTGTTAGCAGGGATTTTCCAGATATTTAAAAATTATGTTGAAACTTAAAGGGCATAAACAATAAATTTTAGTTCTTGAAAACGTGTTTGCTTTAGCCGGGTTGGGAGATGTATACCAGCAGCTACCTGCTTTGCTACTGATGTGAACAATTCATGTTTCCTTTTGGGACAGCATTAATTTAAACTAAATACATATTGTAATTGTAAAACTGTCATGCTTGACTTAAAATAATGAGTTCCGCCAATTATATCTAACACTGATTGACTTTGATACAGACTGAAAAAATCCATATTATTTATAAATACAGTAACGACAGACATTGTCCTTTGAATATATGGGCTTATACAAAAAAAATTATATTTAAAATGAAATCTTCTTAGTGTTTAAAGAGTCTAGTGGAACAGATTATAGTTTAAATCAGACAATTCTAGGATGGTTTGAGAAAAGATTAGCCTCAGCAAACCTACCAACTCAGAATTTATAAAGAACAACAGACAAACACAGTCTTTGCCCTGAGCTAAAATAACTGCACAAACCAACTGTCGCCTTCCAGAGAATTAAAACAATAACCACACCAAGAATCTGAAGCTCCTAATAAAGTATTATGATCTCACCCCAGGCTCTGTGTACTCATTTGCCAAATGCTAGGTTGGCTTGCAGCTTTGTTGGGCAGGCTAAAGAAATGGATTTGCTGCCAATCAGTTTCAGTTTTTACTCTGAGTTGGAGAATTCTTCCATGTATGTATTTATGTTTCATGTTTTAAAATTACTTTTTTTAATATTGTGAATTTTCTTTGCTTAAAAAGCCATACATTATTTTTGAAATGAAGATTATTTGCTTTCTCTGGTAGCTTCTGCTTATATATTAGTGAATTGACCAACCGGCTTCCTCTTACAGTTATTATTTAATGCCTTTTGTCAAAGCAGGCAAAGTCAATTTAGTGATTATTCATTTAGGTATGCCACCCTATCTCAAAGAAATAGGACACACTAACGCTGACAGAACTAACTTTCTAACTGCTAAGAAGAAGAAAAAACATACCTTATATTGCAAACGGATAAAAGTCTGAATTAGAGGACCATTCCACAGGTGCCATAATTATTTTTTGTATTATGTTTATAATATTTTCTTGCAATGTAATATATAGCATTGCAGTAAAATAGCTATTAGTATAAAATATGAGTAGTTATAGACCTTGAGGGAGCAAAAGTAGGTGAGACCTCATTCAGAGGACATCCTTTGCTTTGTAGAGGACTTTAGCCCGTGTGTGAAGCAGAGTTTTAAATGAGAAGGAAACCTGTGCAAGTATCTACAAATACACAACAGTTGATTTGTTGATGTATTGAGCATGAGTTCATAGGGTTGGATACTTTCTGAATCCTTGTTCTGTGTATTCGAAGTGCTCTGTGTGTGTGATTCCTGAGCATTTCCCAGGGGACAGGAGCTGTCACTCCTCAGACACCTGGGAGGCCTTGGAGCTCCCTGAGACTGGAGCTGTAAGGAATTAATGCCGCAGGAAAGGATCCCTCAGAGTCCCTTGGTTTTACCTGCTGACAGTCCAGGGAAAACACCTGTGGTGCTTTTGCAGTTGCATTGCTTCCCATGCTGACTTCCCAGGGAGAAGAGAATTCTTGATCAGCAGGACTTCAAGGGAAGATCTCTAGTGAAATCTTGAACCAGTTGAAAAAGGAAAAAAACCCACACTCTGACTTCAATGAGTGGCTTGTGATATGTGGGAGATTTTGTGTTGGCTCCTTTGGGATTTCTTGGCCAAACCAGTGCATCCTTCCATGTCACCTGGGGTGTTTTTCCCTGCTGGCAAACAAGAAGCACTAGAGGATAGCTGGGCCTCCTCCATTAATACAAATGTCCTGTAGTGTGAGTTCCACTGTTTAGGTGTGCGTCCTGAGCCACCCAATCCTGGCACGCGTGTCCGTAAAGTTCAGAGAGTAGTCAGGGATGTTTTCAGCTTTAGAATTAGTGCTGTGAAGCCCTTACAGAGTAATTGAGGGACTCTTGCAGGATCATTTAATTAAATTTGGGTTCATTTTTATCTCAAGAGGATGATAAAACCTTGGATTATATAAATTTAAGGAAAACGTAAACTAGGTTAAATGTGGACATTGTCAAATTTAGCTTTCTGACTCGATAACTCAGCTCCATTTCGGCATATTTCAAAGTAGCCTGTGAATCCTTGATGTTAATTTATTGTCACTTTTCCTTAGCTTGAATTGTGAATATTGTTTTAAAATATGTTCCAGAAATATAACTCATCGACAGCAAAGTGTAATTTGGAAGTCACTTGATATAAAGGGCAATGCAGACATGAAATGGAAGAGCAAACTATGTGAGGTCAAAAAGCAGCAGTGTACACTACAAAATAGATACAATAGCAAACTAGACATTAAGGGAGAGTTGAAAAATGTATCTGTCAAAGAGTATGAAGATACACTGGTAAAGAAGTAATATATATGTATTTGATTTGTCTTTTTATGTTATGGGGAAATAAATGTGTTTTACTGTGTTAGCCCCTTAAGGAAATGCCACGGCCATCAGAATAATTTTATGAAAATGACAAGCTATGCAAAATGTGGGAAGAAAAGTTTTAAAAGGGCAACAATATCACTTTTTTTTTTTCGTACGTAGTGCTTCTGTATGTGTGTTTGAAAATGTGGCCAGACAGATTTTAAAGTGTTGGAGCCTTTCCTGGTGCTGGGAATGGCTAATGAAAGAGAACATGGAGAGGTCATTGCTAGAATGAACAACAGAATAAATGGTGGAAAGAGAAAAATGGAAACATTCTGAGGAAGGCAGGGTATGACTCCATCATGCAAATGTGTCACTTCATGTCTGTTGGCAAGGATAGCCTACCACAGTCTCTGGTCTGTGAAGGTCAGTTGTAGATGATATGAACAATCACTGCTTTTCAAATACCAAGAACAAACAGACTGTCAGTATTTGCTACAGTTTGCTGTTCCTTTTTACATGCAAATTCAGTTCTCCGAGAATCTATCTCAAGAAGTTTGTGCTTGATATCTATCATTGAGTAATAGTATGTCTCCATTGGTCTGTATTAAGCTAATAATTTGAAAAAAAACAACCAAAGCAATAAAAGAAGACATCTATTCTATTTGCACATTTTGGTTTGCCGTAATTTCTTTCCATGGCAAAAAAAAAAAAAAAAAAAAAAAAAAAAAAAAAAAAAAAAAAAAAAAAAAAAAAAAAAAAAAAAGTCATGAATAATGAAAGCACAGCTGTGTTTAGTTCCTGGTTTATAGAAAAAAAAATTACACTAGGAAAATTATAATATTTCTTTTAATGTCTGGCAGCTGTTTTAGGTGGAAATTGAGTTTTCCAAGTCACTTTGAGAAAGGAGTCAGTGAGCCCTGCCATGGTGGCCAAAGTTTCCTCTCTGAGGCAAAGAATAAATCTCCTCTGAAGGATGAGTGACTGCACTGGGGTTGAGGAAAACAGCCTGTGGGGCTCCATTTTTCCTTCCTCTGTTATTTCAATTTGCTTATTTTAACCAAACCGTTTATTATTTTATGTACCTGACTGCCAGTCCTACAAATCAAATTTGTAGCAAGTGGGGGAATGTTTATTTTTTTCTGGAGTTTTTCACTCTGTATTTTATTCCATGCTAGGGCTGAGATATTTCCTCCTATCTGTTTTAAAGGCTATGTAAAATGGATTAGGTAATGTTACAGATATGTAATTTCATTTGTGAGTGTTTGGAATTTTAATAACCCATCAATATTTTTTGCTGAATTGACACTCAGTTCTTAGCATGAGCAATGTTGAGTGAGACTGTTATTATTGAAATCAACAGATTTTACTCCTTAAATACCTAATGGTGGTTTAAAGGAAAAAGTGCTTGTGTTCTTATTATTTTCAAAGTTGTAATGCAATAGTGTATCTAATGCATGGAGCTGTAGCATATCATATTTATTGCAGTGCAAGTACCTGTTGCAAATTGTGACTTTAAAACAGAGGACATCGCTCAGTGAGGTGGATGACGTAATTCCTGCCCAGTATTAAGTGAAATTTCCCTGCTCTGGATTTATTTGCTATGAGAGATTTTACTTCTCAGAACGAACAATTTAACATGGTTTGAGGAGCAGGATAGAATACAGCAAAGTGGAAACATCTCAACTTAAAGTTACATTTGTGCAGTTTTTACAAGTCATGTGGAGTCAAGCAACATGGGGCTGCGTTCTGACGCTGGGGTTCTGGATTTAGGGTTTCTTAAGAAAAGTTCAACTGAATAATAAGAAAAGGGAAGGAAGAGAATTTTGAAAATGTTGGGATATTGCAGGAGCACCTATTTGTGTATATTTATAGACCATCTATAAAGTGCGTGTTCTGTCTCCTTGGAAGGCCTGAGTAACAAGAGATTGTTTCTTTAATTGCTAACATATATTTTTTGTTCTTTGAGAGACAGGATAAAAACTCTGCTAATAAAGATGTAGAAGTTATTGCCTGTTTAATTTCTGACTGTTCCCAGATTATAGCAAACCTTGAGCATATACATGTATAAAAGCATAAACAGTTTAAAAATTGCATTTGTGCTTCTGCATGCCCGTATTTTCGGCATTGATCCATTTATAAATTGAAGCTTTTCAAAAAATTATTTCTAAAAGGAAGTGTAGAATTTTAGGGATAATACAATAAACTGAAAGTTACGAGAGCAAGGTTTAAAATAACATGAAAATCTGACTGCTTTCATTTACTACTTTCCTAGACAAGAAAGATCCCTCTTTGGCAATAATACATGAAGTCAAACAATAATTTAACATTGTTGTTTCTTAGATGTGCCACTTCTGTTGTCAGAACAAGCAGATCAGAGATCTGTTCAGTCTGTAGAGATTATATAATGAAAGCAATAAATTAGAATCAGGTTAGTGAGTATTGATGCTGGTATATTGAAAAATACTGCAATACTGTTAGACTTGTAATATTAATTTGAGTGTTACAAAGGTGGTGATGCATTTAGGTCACTATGAAAAAAAAAATTCATGGAGAAGGAAATTTTAATTTTTTCCTTAATAATTTTAATGAAATTTTTTTCTTGGCTTTTTATTTGTACTTTTCCCTACTCTTCTAACACTTTATGAATACTACAAGAGTTAAGAGATTACAGAGACTGCCCAGTGTGACAAAACAAAAGTACCTTTATTGAGTACTCCTTGCTGTCAAGTAATAACATACTTTTGACAAGACTGTGCTGTGAGTACTGAAATGTTCCATCATTGGAGACACCTAGACTTTTTCCTAAAACCGGTGTTTAGATACCCACTGATTGGTGCACTCACTTTTCTTTGTTGCTGCCTCTTTTGATAATATTTTGCTCATAATTCCCTAATCATTGCTTTCCACGCTTTATGTTCTTGAGCAGAGCTGGAAAAGGGTCTGCAGCTGTTCACAGTAAACCCATCAGTTGTTGCTGCATTTTCAGTAAAGAGTGTAATGAAATATCTAGGAAAAATAATGATCCTTGACTGTGGTCTGGAGTTTAAAACTTTAGGACCATCATCTTGAGATTGCTTAAAAGGTCCCAGGTAGCTTTTATCTGTACCTCAGTTTTTAGATTTCAGCCACAAGTCCAGCTTTGTTTACCATGACATTTTCATACCAACACATTTACTTCTGTGACAGTTATGGTGAGATACATCCCAACTAACTTGGCTTGTAAAACTTATGTGTCCAGACTTAATTAACCTTCTAGGTCTTTCTATTTACAGTAAAGAAAACCAAGAGTTTCCCTTCTGAACACAGTGCATTTCTGTCACCCACTGAAACTTCTAGTCAATACAGAGTGGGCTGAGACAATCAGAAAAAATTAGCTGAATAAAATTCTAATACAGGTCAGATTTTTCTGGCCCTCCCTTAGGATCAAAACTGACAACTTATTAGACCTTTCCAAATAGGAACTGAGAATTTCATAAGATAAAAAATTTCTATTTAAAATTAAACTTAGTTACCCAACTTGCTGATTAGGACACTAATCCCTCTGTCTTTTTGTGGGCTTTTTAGCCCAGTACATTTTTCTAAAGTGCAGTAAAAGAAGCAATGAGTAGCTATTGCTTTATGCTTCTAAAGACTTTGAACTTATGTGAAATTCATTCTCGCATGCTCTTTCTTGAAATGGAAAAAGGCATATAAATAGTAAGTGCTGGGGTATTTTGAAGCTCATTGCACTCTGATTACATATAATAAAATGCAAGTTTTTAGTAAAGACTTCACAGTAAATGAGTTTTTGTTTTATCACAATGGACAAGTAATGTCAGACACCAACATATTCAATGTAACAATGACAATGAGGCAGTGGATGACTGCTAGATGCAGATGACAGAGGAATGAATCAGGCAGCTGCTCTGAAAGTTCAAAATAATTATCCTGACTGAAAATAGGTCTGATGGTAACCCCCAGCTTTGATGCAATGCAAGGAGAATTTCATGTGGTCACAAATGAATACGATTTATAGCATTTGATAGTGGTACTTGGTTTCAAAAGCAGCGTTTGTACTGATCCAGAGGAATATGAATAGTTCTGTTCTCAACAAAGTCTTGCTGGAAATAGAGACCAATCACTAGAAAGAGGAGGAGAGAGACAAACTGCCTGTGCAATGAAGAGGTGAGAGCATGAATTTTATAATCAGCATGAATAGACAGATCCTTACATAGGAAAGTGTGGGAAGACTGTGACGAGTCTGAAGTTGCACTCATGGTGGAGGTTCTTACAACTTTATGTGATTTCAAGAAGTAAGAATAGAACAGCACCAGATTTTGGGGGGGGTTTATTAACAAAATAAAAGTTGTTAGTTATCAGGGAAAAAAGTGAAAAAACCCCCCACTTTAGTAATTGATTGACTAAAGATCATGTGACCCTGTCCTAATATTTATAAAATGGGATAATTAGGTTATAGCTGAGAATGAGACTATATTGCATTGGTGGGTCTAGTTCCATGCTCTTTGTAAATCTGGTTGATACACATTGCAGAGTTTTTGGCTTAGATCTTTTTTTTTTTTTGCTAAACTTAAACTTTGGGAGCTAAAATAAATAGACATTTCTCAGAAATTCTGTATATGTATGAAACTGTTTGGCCATTTTGTTCAGTTTTAAAAATGTGTGTTAAGAAACTGCATGAGAGGAACCATGTGAGAATGGCCAGTGATCAAAGTTTGAAAAGCCATGAATGTTATGAATGTTCTTGCTCCCTTTTTGGGAACCCAGGTTCATTCTTTTGCTGAGAGGTGCAGTGAACTGAGATGCTCTCTTGGAATGATTTGTTCAAAGGTAAAAGATAGCTCAGAAGTAAAGCGGTTCTCTAGCATTTACTCCAGCCTGATTCTTAAATTACTTAATAAACCCCCTATATTGAAATATGCTGCATAGGCAGTGGGTGCAGGAAGGTAGAAGAATGAAGGTTGCTGTCACAATAATTTTTTATTTGCTGCTTTATTAAAGCACGATTGCACAGTTTTTAATACTATTGCTATATACCAGTTCCCAAGGAACTTTCACTCCGCAATGCACTGAATGAATTTGTAGGGAACAAATCAGTGATAATGTAATGGAAAGTTGAATGTGTGTTCCTTTCCTGTTTTGTTGTAAAAGTGGAAAGAATTACAATGAATGATGGATGGAGCTGCCAAACAGCAATGTTCATATATAGTGCTATATAATTAAAAGTATTATGAAAAATCAAAGTCCAGGTATTTCAAATTAGCTAGTCGTTTTTAATAGATGGTTTTGTCCTTGGTCTCTTTGTTTCATTTCCTGTCCTGTAAAATGGCACTCATAATGCCTTCTCACCTTCAGTAATGTTGTAACAAATTCATTAACTTTTGTGAAGAACTTCGAAAATTATAGTGATGAATACTATAGAAAGCCACATTAGAAATTAATTCCATCTTTAGAAAAGGGCTTGTATAGCACGTAGTAAATGAGGCATGGGCCCAACACTGAGTACTGAACATGGAACAAAATGTTGAATAGCTGCCCATTAGGGGAGCACTCACCCAAAAATCATTTACAGGCACCCTTGATTTGTAGTGGTTCATTTTACAGTCTTAATACTCCCCTGTAACATCCCTTTTTAAATATAATTTTATCACTAATTTATACTAAACATATTCAATTTAATTTCCTTTTTTAAAAGTAATTACCATTGTAATTATATATTCTCACACAGTTGTAGAGGCACTCTAGAAATACTGAAGAACTTCTGTCTGGCCTTTATTCTTTTGGGAATATTCTGTCATTTTAAAAATCAAAGTTTTCTTCCAATACAAAAGTTTGATTGTGGGAATTGGTCTGTTCCTTTTTGCATATGAGTACAAACTTTCATATTAAACCATATTATCCTTACCAGAAGTCGCTGACCTTTATTAATGAAACAGAGGGGTTTCTAGAAAATTAACAGCTATACTAGGGTTAAAGAATTGCTTTGAAATTTTTTTCCCCATTTCATTAAACATCTTTCTTCACATAATTATTGTTATGTTCTCACACATGCTCATTACTGGCATTTTGAATTGATTTTAATGACTCCTTTTGACTGTGAAAGCCGTCAAGGGTTTTGAAAAAATCAAAATAGAGATGTGAAAAACCTCAATAACCGTAAGTCTTTGTAATATTTGACCATTGACAATGTCAGGATGGTATTGTGGTCCTATCTCCCAACACTTTTTTCTACTTTAATCAATGATTTCTAAGATAAAGTGAAACAAAATTCCTGGGAACAGAGATTAGACTTTTCTGGGCTGACTCCTGGCTCAAAAATACCCAGCTTGTGGATTCCAAATACTGTGCTGTGTGTTGGAGAATTAGGATGTGAGCTGGGGGCTCTGAGTTTCTGGAGAGGTTTCTATGTTCTCACAAACTTTTCCCACGGAAATTTAGACACCAAAGCTCAGGGAATTTATAGATTAAAGACTAGAATGTGGGTCTTTAAATTCTGTCTGGCTGCTGCTTGAGTCACCTGCTTGAGTAGATTTGTTGTCTCTGTCTTGGTAAACAGAAACAGGAAAGTCTCATTTGGTTATGTAAAGGGTAAAATTACTTATGGTGCCTTCCTAAAGGTTTGAAGTAGAAACAAACCCACATGGAGTAGAACCTTAGGCTTCTCCAAATTCCCGATTGTAAATACACACAACAGTATATATCAACAGGATATACCGAATGTACTTTAAATAGCTATTTCTACATTTAGTTATTATATATTTGGCTACTTACACATTTAGCTATTCAGAACATAGTCTTAGAACTGACTTTTAGTTTAAATTTTGTACTGCTTTTGAGGCTAAGCTCTCTAGTTTGAATGGCACTATGAATTGGGAAATATTGTGTGATGTACTGTGTAACTGCTTAGTTTATGTGCACTTATGATGCATTGGCAAATATTATGTTCAGGAAGAGGTTTGGCAGTAGGAAGGAAAGCTGTTCTGCCTGCTTCAGTCGGCAGAAGGGGGAGCTTTGTGGAGGAGAGGGAGTTGATATTTTCCCTGGGAGCTGCTGAATACATGTGGGGGAAGAGGCTCCTAAGTTACAGAATGTAAAGATGGAGAGAGTGAGGAAGGATAGTGAGACAGCAGCAGGGTGCAATGGGAAGAGTCCTCTTTACCATCCCTTTTAATTTCTACTCTGAATTTCTTCTTAAATTAGTTCTATTAATTTATATTCGAATAAAATCTTACTTTAGAGACTTTCAGAGATCTGGAATCTTCACCTTAAGAATAGCTCCAGACAAATCTTCCTTGAAGTTCTGTGAACCTTTCCTCCAACCTATGGAATTTCTTCAGCAAACTTCCGCAGTCCTCAGAAAGATGGGAAGGAATGTTTGCTCAGTGTCAGTTCTTTCATTTGCACCTGAGTTCATTTGTGCTGTTGAATTACCTAACTGCACTTAGGCACTGCTGTCTGCTTCATTCAGATCATGCACACCTTAGGTGCCCTCCCTGAATTAGAATTGTCTCTGAAGAGATAAGTGTTTCTGCTTTACAGCACCCAGGCTGTGTCCATGGTAGGGATTCAATGATTTGTGCTGTGGCAGGTCTCTGTGGAATTAAAGACTGTAATTTGTGTTAGTGCTGAGAAATGTGCTGCTCCTGAACAGTCGAGAGAAGATCCTCACCCCTCAGTTTGTAGGACTGTCTTGGTGTGATTTAGTAATCCTTTGGCAGCTCTGAAGAATCCCAAGGCGAGTTCTTGTGTTGGCTCTCAGAGCTGCTCTTGAAGCTGTGTTGTTCAAGGCTTTTGAGTGCTACAGAGGAGATAATGTGTGGGATTTCGTACTGAACTTTCTGCTATTAATGAAGTATCAAATTGATCAACCATTAAATAATGGAGTAATTAATAACACAACAAAACCTTCAGGATATCTTGGGTACAAAAGGCTCTACACATAACTAACTCTTCCTGTTTTTCGCAATTTACTGTCAACAGTATTGTGTGTAAGAATGAAATAAGAAAAAGTAGAGTTAATTTTCTAATTTGTTACAGACGGCAAATTTATGAAGAACTGTGTAGTTTAACTTCTTTTATAAGTGTAAGGACTTTTCATGCATTCCTTGAAAAATCAGTTCATACTTTGTTGCCTTTTAACAAGTAAAACATAAATTTAAAAACCCAAGAACAAGAAACTAAACAACAGCACCACCACCACCAAACCCCAAGGGGGGAGAAAAAAAAGTCATATTGTTTTAAAGGTAAATTACTTTGATATTTTTTAAAAACTTGTATGCAGAAGAGCTGTTCATACATGACTGGGAGACAAGAGTCCCATGTCTATTCCCAATGTTATTTATGATGGGATTTTATCTGTATACCACTGCTGGTTTTTTGGCTGAAACTCTGCATCTCTGAGGACACAGTCTGGGCTTAGAAGAAGCCTGTGACATATTTAGGTGATAATTTTCCATATCTGATGAGCACATCAATGGTATCTTGTCCAGGCTTGTCAATGCTGCTTCTTGGATCTTGCAGCCCTTGCTGTAGCCAGAATTTCTGTAGGAGCGCTTTCTGTGGTGCTGGTCTACCACACCTTTTCAATAATTCTGTTTGCAAAGATTCATACTGAAGCAGTCATTTTTGTATTTTGAGGAGCTCCAAGTTGACTAGATCAGGAGATTGAGCATATCCATACTTTACTCCCAACCTTTTTACCTTTCTACTCATGATTACGAAAGGGTTTATTAATCCATTTAATAGGGGTCAATCTTTACTTGCCATTTTTTCCTGTCCTGTTACCTTTAAATTTGTTCTGGTACTCTGGTCATCTGATTGTTAAGCACAGAGATGTGGCACAATAGAGTCAGTGAGATTTATTAATTAGATTTACATAACTATAGAAATGTGGACTAGGATTAATAAATAAATGGGGCATTTAAATTTCATATTTATTCATTTTTTGACTTCATAAACATGCAGAAATCTGGTCAAAACTTGTTAGCCAAGACATGTAGATCAGCTTAGTCTTATTTGAATAATGAAACTGTTGTGGCTAATAATAGAGAAAGTGAACTTCTCACCTTTGGATGTCATGGTAATTCCCTTGATGTAACTCCTTTGTGGGTTCTTTCACACTCAGGAAATTCTATGATTCTATGAACCTTTATTTTCTACTTTTCCTTCCACAGTCCCTATTAAAGAAAAAAAAATATTAAAAAAACCCAAACAAAACCAAACCAAAACAATTTTCTTTAACTATTAAGACAATATAGTGGGCTTTTTTATCTATATCAGCCTTCCCATAGGATACAACAGAGTGTATTTTTTCAGATGATGTGTTGCAGCAGAAAAGGTGATTGTCAGCACTAAACAAACTATTAAATCCAACAAAAGGCTGACACAGCTTTTCTTCTGCTTTGACTTAATCTTTCACTCTCTTTGTCTTTACTGATTGTGTTTTTATGATCACATATTTTTTATTTGTAACACAGTTTGTGTGATCTTGGTGACCAGCAGAATGTCAGCAGGCCAGGGATCAAAATTATGCCTTACAAGTATTCACCAGGTTGTAGCACCAGAGATGACTTGCCATATTTTAACATGCATAAAATAACAATCAGAATCATGTATTCTTGTAAATCACCTCCTTATTTCATGTGAGAGGGGGAAAAATAGAAGCTTTTGATGCCTGTAATGGTAAAAGATTCAGAAGATTTATTCTGTTGGATATGAAGATACCTGCCCGTGTAACAGAGCACTCAAGATGTATCCACCACACCCATCTCTGGGTCACAACTGTGTCGCATAGGGATTATTTATCTGCTATCACGATTTACATCTCTGAGGGCTCTGCTTGATTCTTAACTTTCTGCACTGAACATTTCCTGCTGGGATTCTAGATGGCTCCTTCTATAAATTGCAACAACAGTAATTCCTGGTGGCCTTTTATTTTTTTCCTTACATTTTGGAGTTCCTGGAAACCTGCTTCATCCTGACAGGTCTGCTTCTTCCCCTTCCCCTGCAGAAAAGTTCCTTTTCAGTCATTCCTTGAGCTATGACCCAAGTAAGGGTTAATCTCATTCCTCTGGCTTTGGGGACACACCAGGATAGCACAAGACTTATGTCCTTTGACTTATCCCAGTCATTTTCTGCTCCTTCCAGGAAGGGCCAGGCATGGGTTGGATCATCTGGAGGTGTCTGTTTCTTTCTTCTGTGCCTCTGCCAACCCAGCAGATTGTTAGTGAGCAGTGACGGGAGCTGCCTGGCAGGCTCTGTTCCATTCAGAGGGTGAAAGAAAAATGCGTAGAACAAAAGCCAATGGGGAGTAAAATATATATATTTTTGAGCAATACTAAACAACCCCTTGTTTCCCTGATGAAATGAAAAATTTATATCTCTTGCCACTTAACAAAATGTCTTAAAATTCTGTCTTAAAGTTTAGAAAGGAAACACTTGATGGTCACATAATTTCTCTTCCAAGTTCCATTGTGCCGTGTAGTTATTAACAGTCTTATTTACTACAATAAATAAACCTTCATACTATTTATTTTAGTGCAGATGCAACTTTTTTCCAGGTTTTTTAAACCTAGTAATTGAGTAATTATTTCGGAGTGAAATTAGGAAAGTGCTAATGCTCTAACAACACTTAATACTATATTTTGGAATAATTATTTCACAAAGAATGGCTATTTCAGGTTATGTCTAATCGCTGCTCTGACTGCATGATATAATGTGTTTCTTAACTTACTTTTTCTTAATTTTATTTTTTTGGTTTATTTAAATCGTTTCAAGATTTTATAATGCAAACACTTCAACAGTGAAATGCATGTTAGCAATTCTGACTGGTAGATTTCTCCATGGCTTTTAAAATCAATGTGAATGGTAAACTTCTAAGTATTTGCATAATATAGGACTAATATGTATACACTTTATTTTAACATTTTAAATTTTTTGTTTTGCCCACAGACAGCCTTTTGATTGATTATCAGTTTACCTTCAGCTTGTTACAAGAGGATGATCGTCATCACACTGCCATAAACTTTATAGCAAATCCAGAACAGGTAAGAAAATGTTAATAATTTTAGTTAAGTTTTAGAGACTCAGAATTAAGATTTTCATTATATTTGGCATTGATTAAAGGTTTTCAAAGTGCCTATAAGGTTTTAGAGATGGTTCACATTTTTTGAGGGCTGCAAAGCTAGTCCAGTGCTTTCTTTGAGAGCCCTTTCTAAATGGTAGATGTACTTCAGCTTAACATACTGAATAATTATCAGTTGGTTTATTTTATTGTTGCTCCCATGAATAACAAGTTTTAGTATCTTCCTGAGATGAATTGAAGGGGTGTACCCCACTGCTGAGAAAACATTTTTAGGTGAGGAAAGTAATTTTTGGCTTGTGGTTGGAATGTAGGCATTTACCATATGTTTTTTCCTTTAATTTTATAAAGACAATTAGTTTCTTATACTTAGGACAATCTACAAGTGTTACTGGTGTAGGTATATGTTAAATTGCACACTGTTCTTAACAAAGCAAAAGAGAGAATTGCCTTTGGCAGTGAACCATTACCATTTCTATTTATGTTTAAAATGAAAACTGGAAGATGATTAAAAGGCTGTATTCAGTTACGTGCAATAGAGTTACATGCAATACATTCTGATATGTTTTGTTAACTTTCCTTTTTCTTTTTTTTCCCCTAGTCAAATAAAAATTTGGATATATCAATTAATGCATCAAATAACTTTAACCTCAATATTACGTGGTCTATTGGTTCTACAGGTGAGAATGAATTTTGCTATGATGAGATTTTCCCCAAACGATTTCATGATCCTATGAGCTATTTTAACCTGATTGTCTCTTTGTTGCTAATTTTGATAATAAAACTTTGCCAAATGTGTTCTTTTGCCATTATCATTATGCCGATATTAATTATATTATTTAAACCTCAGATGATAATTTGCAATCTGAATAAAGCTTCATTAATATGTTGACTTTCTCTCCTATTCAATTAAAATTACTTTGGTAGGAAAAGCTTGTAGCATATTTAAGTTTTTGAAATGACAGTGTTATGAAATGCTGTGATTTTAATTAAGATAAATTGCTTCCTTAACTACTGCAGAGACTGAGATTTTATTTCTTTGTTTCAGTGTTCAAGCTAAAAATTTAATTATTAACCTTTACATTGATATCAAACAATAAAGTTCTTCTGTGTATGCTGATAAAAGGAGCTGCTTATCTATTTTTTCTCTAACTTTGAACCCCATTACTCTTCTTTGTTTTAATTTAGAGAGTTTTTCTGAATTGGTTCTATTGACTTTCTGAAAACACATCCAAGGAGAGGCATGATGCTTAAAATGAAATCATTAAAAAAATCATTTTAAAGAAGGTTCAGAGTTTCTCTTAAACTCATGAATTTCTTTATAAATGCATTTCTGGAGTGCTTTACCATACCATAGTTACTAAACCCTATTTATTCCTTTATTTTAACTTAGCTCAGTCACTCATTTATTTGCAAAAAACTAATAAATGTTAATTACTAGTTATGTTATTAACACTTTCATGAACAATTAAAACTTGACAGCAAAAATGTAAGATGTAGACAAATTCCCTCTCAGGTTTTATTGAGATGTTTATTGAAATGAAACATAAATTATGGATGGAAGCACATTACCTGTTAAGCTGACCATAATAGCTATCTTGTAGAATTCGTGTTACTTCTGTCGTGTTTCCAATTTGTACATAATTTGTTGAAACCAAAGTAAAAACTTCTGTGAATTCTCTGTATGTGTATCAAATATACCTAATGTTCCATGTAAACTATAATAAGGGGTTGTTTTAGAGGGAAGACACCAAAAGCAATTAAGGATTCATGTTTTTTATGCAAATTTACTTTGGCATCTTTAATGATGATTAATACTTTTCTCAAATATGTATATTTACACCTGAGCTTTTAAAACTTTTTAGCTGGAACGATATCTGGAGAAGAGATTCCTGTTGTTTCCAAGGTTAATATTAAGGAATACAGAGACAGCTTTTCCTGTGAAAAATTTAACTTTCGAAGCAACCCAAACATCACTTTCTATGTCTATGTCAGCAATTTCTCCTGGCCAATCAAAATACAGGTTAGTGACTGCTTTGTGCTTTTAGAGGTGTTTTTATTTCACCTTTACATTGAATTTTATGATTTCACTCATACAGAAGGTATAGAAATGGAGTTATTTGCATGCTGTACTTTCTGTGTATAATAATTATATTATGATGGCAATCATAGTATGATTTCAAGGCTGGGAAGGATGGGGCTTTGAGCAGCATGGCCTGGTGGGAGGTGGTGCTGCCCATGGCAGGGGAGTTGAAATGAGGTGATCTTTAAGGTCCCTTCCAGTCCAAGCCATTCCATGACTCTGTGCTTTAGCTTTTAGTTGTGAGTCAGACTTCAGGCTGTCGATTTAAAAATCTGAATTTAAATTGTTGAACCTATGTGTTTATCTGTAATGTAATTACAGCATTTAGATTTAAGCACAGAAAGTGGTATACAAATCTGTATGCACCTGGATATTTGAATGTAATCCTCTGTTAATGATTGGCTTTGGGAGCTTCTGATTTTTTTAAATGTTGAGTGACTGTATCAGATTGCAATACCACAGACTTCAGTTAAGATTAACTATAGTTTATTAGAATTTATATTCTTCTTTGACTTCATTGGAATCAATTTCATTCAGTATTTTCTGGAGTACTGAGATACTGTACAGTAGCACACTCAAAAAAATCAATGCAATCATGATTGCTCCCTGACCTGTGAAGTTCCAGCAATATTTTTACTTATAATTACTATGGCTGCACTTGTGAACACAGTGTCCCCTGCATCAATGAAGGAGATTCTTATGTGGATAAACAGCCTTTGACTGTAACTCCCTTATACAATTCAGTATTAAATTGTCTTAAATTGATAAAATGATAATAAAATTTTATAATTCCAGGTGATTTACTCCAGAAACAAGTACAAGCTCAAAATACTTTGCAATTACCCATAATTACCATAATTACAAATATCCTACAAAATTTCCATTTTAGTGGGAAAAACCTTCCATATTTTTCTAAAATACAGAACCTAACTTTATCTCTGTCTCTCTCTCTCTATATATATATAAATATATATATATAAAGATAAATACAAAAGTATGTTACTATATATACGTGTGATAACGTGTCCTTGATTAAAGCAGTCATCTTCTGAGTAAACTGTCAGAGAAATGTTTTCGTTGTGTTAAGTAAAGCTAGAGTTGCCTTCATCATACCTGAACAGCGACAGTAAAAATGTGCGAACAATGTCAAAGGATGAATTTATGCAGCTTGCTAACATTCATGAATGTACTAGTTTATTTAAAAATCCAAACAAAATCTGAAGACTAACTGCTTGCTTTTCCTCTTCATATTAGGGGTGTTTTTTACACTCACTCCCCCTTCCTAAGGATAGAGCAACTTCAGCTGCCAAACAGGCTTCTTAAACAAATCCATGGAGCAATTTCAGCTGTAAATGCATTACACTCTCACCTTTGCGACTGCAAGGTGGCTGTATCACCATTGTAAGACAAACATTATTAAGGTGATGCATTCCTGAGACGTGCAGCTCTGTGTCAGATGTTGGCAGATCTCTGCTCTTTCTTGTGCTGTTTCCACTGCAGCCTAACACCCTCATGAAAGGAATCCCTGATCATCCTTCCTATTTTTTTTTTAAATCAGGATTTCATTGTCTTCCATGATTACACAGATTTTTTTTTTATTTCTTTTTGAGGCACACTGAAATTTATCAGTCTAGACAGTTCTGCCTCAGAAGTGGTGGTGCTTGACTATTGCATTCCTTTCCTGTCCTGCTAATTTTTCATAAAAGTCTTATTCCATCTAGAAATTAAGTTACTCCGTTTTATGCACGAAAAAAGAAAGCTAAGGTCCAGTTGGGTAAATTGTTTTAAGATTTTAATTTTCTCCTTTGTATTTGCCTTCCTAAATGAACAAGATTATTATTTAGCTCTCCGCCTTTTTATACTGTAATTTCTTCTTTTCCAAGAAAATACCTGAAGTTTACATTACTCCTGTATGTTTCTTGGTTTTGGTGCTCTAGCATTAGATAACATCTTCAAATGATAAATGGAGCAGGGAGCTTTTCAGAGAAAACAAGTTTTGTTTTATATGCTAACTTTATAATTCTGCCTGTGGTATTCTGCATATACTTTAAAAGTATATGAAACCTCCTGTTCGTTAGGGTTAAGAGAAGGAAGTCATGGTTCATTCCAATCCAGAGGCTAAAGTTTCCAAGGCCAGTACTAAATCAGGTCTAATACTTATGATTTTCCACATCTTCATAACTTATTATACCAGATTTCACCTTCATAATAGGCAAAAGTGGTTGATATTTGTCTATTTGCACTGCAGGCCTTTTCACTGAAATGGCCACACTGCACTGATCATACCATGCTGGGAAAAGAACTGGTATTTTGTGTTAACTCAGTTCTGAAGGCTCTATTTAATCCTGTTAGACCTAAGGAAATTATTCTGGCTTCCTTGAGGGGTATTCTGTTCATTTAATAAGTAAGGTAGCAAAATGAAATTTGGCACATGCCTTTTACACAATGCTTTTGCAGAGGACTAATTAACTCCGACACACTGAGCCCTTTTCAAGTACAGTCTGAGTACCAGTCCTCCTGTATTTCCATTATTCATCACAACTTGTCAGGAATATATTATACAAAACATGAGTTCCTAAGGAGGCAGAACTAGTGACCTTACTTCCTTTTAAACTGGTATTTGAAGTTGTGTTATTGATGTTATCACCAATGGTTATTGGTATGCATTTCAGCGCTCTGCTCTTGTGCCTCCTGTTATGCTGGCACTGGAGCTAAGATTTCATTGGGAGGATTTGGGTGTTAGAGTTACTGCTCTTTTCTTTTTCTGTAGGAAAAGAAACAGTCCTCCTCATTTTAAAAGACATTTAGGTTCACTTTCTGTTAAAGTCACCTGTATTATCTCTGGTTTTGCATTTATTTATCTCCAAGATTTTCATGACTATAAGGAAAAACTGTCCGTCCCAGCAGGTGATTGTTTATTGGGATCAACGGCTCACAGCTGCTTCCTTCAGGTAGTTTTATTATTCATGTTACCTATTCAGCAAGCTTGCATTTTTTTCCCAAAACGTTAATAAATCCCTGGTGGTTCTAAAACAAAATATCTTCTAAAGAAATATGATTTCCTGGCTTGAAAAAAGGATATGTGGTGATTGGTGTCAATAAAAACAGCTCTTTAGGGTGTACTGGTCTGTGATAGGCAGTGACCCATTTTATTGTTGTCACTGGTGATCCTAATCACCTCAGAATACAAATTCTTCAGCGCTGGATAGCAGAGAATTACTTGCCAAACATAGAAACTATGTAGGAAATGTCCAGTTTCTTTCAGCTGTACTGCTGCTCTCTTTATTGAAATGTACTGCAGGTTCCCATCAGCAGCACCCTGTTGTCCATGGGCCCAGAGCCAGGTGATCTCAGCCGCCTTCAGGGGAAAACACTTTAAATTTCCTGATGCTAAAGGCATCTTATTTAGCTGTAAAATCTCTTCTTCCTTGAGGAGGGAAGCAGAAATGTGACATAGTTGCATAAGGGGTCATTAGAAAGGTGCTGTTGTGGGACATCTTCACCTTAGAGCTGTTTCCACAAATAAATCTATTGTCTATTGACCTGGCTGTAAAACAAGCAGGTGCCAGTTTTTCCTCAGAAGTATGTAATAGTTATACTCTGGCACACAAATGTTGGATATTTCCCTGCTGAATTACTGTAACAGTTTATGGCACACCTTTTCTCCATTTCCTGTAATTCAGACCTGCTGATGAGTAAGGATGGATTAAGGCCCTTAAGCTTAACTTGCCAAACTTTCATAAGCAACAGTAGTTTATGCATCTTTTCAGAGGAAATCTGTATAAATTATCTTTGTCACAGGTGTAAACAGAAGTGTCTCAAGTAAGAGGATGTGATTTATCACCCACACTTAATGTTTGACTCTCTTTGACAGTCCCAAACCTTTAGGTGTATTGTGTCATATATCAGTTAAACAGACTCCATGAGAAAATGCTCTTGCCTTAAAATAGGCTAGATTTCTGAACAGAATATGTGACAAAGCCTCATAACTTCTTTCTGCTCATTTTTATTTTATTTTGAGAGTCAGTGTAATTCAGCCTCCACTGGTAATGGAATTTGAAGGCTGTAACATTTATTGAAAAGCAGTAACTCAGACTGTAGCCAGCGCCTCAAATAGTGGTCAATGGTCCCTGAAGTAGTAAGCAGTCATAAAGCTTGGGCTTCTGACAGCTATGCAAATATTAATAACAGCAGTCACAACATGTTCTTCAGTCTCAGGGAACTAATTTTATGGCAAGGGATTTTTGTCATTTAAGCTGGAAACAGATGTATTTTCTTTTTTTCCCATAATTTGCTCCCATATTCTGGAAAGCAGTGGCAGCTTATGAAAAAGCAAATACCCTTAAAATGCTGTCCTGGATATTTGTCTGATCTCTGTCCCTAAGGACAGCAGTAACATTCCTACTTCAGGATCAGCTGCATTCTGGCACCTAGTTCTCTTTATAACTGTCCAACTTGTATATCTGATCTCAGCTTGTGCCTGAGCGGCAAAATTTTCTACCAATTCTAAAGCTGAATCTGGAGATAATAATAACTGTTCTACTAGTTATTTCCTTTCTTCCCTGAAGTGTAAATGAAAGATTCACAAGTGTCTGAGTTTTAATTGGGAGGGTCAGTTTAAATTGTAAGGTTCAGCCTCAGCAGCAAAGCACTGTCTGGCAAAATTAGGTTTGTGTTTAATGAAAAAAAAAATCTTGTTATACATTTTTGAACACAGCATAGTTAAACTAGCATGTTTCCACAGCATAAAATAATTACTGTTGCAGTGAAGTTAGACAGGATGTTGGTGTACATGTAGAATACCCTGATGTATTTGAAAAAGTTTAATATTTTTAAGCAAGCCTACTTGGAGTTTTGGTTTTTTCTGCACTGTGGTTTCCGACTAAAACTGTCTTTGACACCCTGTATTGGTTTGTATACCAGAACAGAATAATGAATTATGGTGAAGATTTACATCTTATTTGTGTGTAGCACAACAAATAATCAAAATACTTCATATATAAATCTTCAAATGACTTTTTTTTTAAAGCTGAAACTAGTGTTCTTTCAATTTACTGGCTCCTGTTTCAGAATTGATTTTTTTCCCCTGTTAATATCCTGCATGTAGCAACTAAAGGAGGAGTGTAATGTAAATCAAGAAGCATATCTACCCTTGCAATAAAATTTACCGTGTAGTATAATTTATTTCAGCCTTTTTGCTTTTGTTTTGGACTTCATTTGAATTTTTTACATTCATGAGTGACTGACATGTTGTAAAAGCTCCGAGAAGTAAAACTTATCAGTCACTGCCATTAGAAGTTACAACAATATCACAACCCTAATAACTGAATTAACAAATAAAGATCGCATCTTTTTGGGTTTTAAAGCCTTTCTGAATTTTGCTAAGGTCATGATTGTGGACCCTTTGCTTGGAAAATGTGTATTTATCCACATGTAGCTGTGTTTGTAGCTGTGCCACCAGTGATCGCATGCCTAAATTTAATCCCTGTGATTTATGGTGAACAATTCAATTTCTAAGTGCCTTAATGGTTTTCATAGAGGCTGCTGAGTAACTGCATATAGCAATGTATGGAGACACTATAATTCCCGAAACACTGAACAGGTATTGATGATGAAGTGGATGCATTGACTTCCAAAACAATTTTGATGTTTTCTTACAGTAAATGTAAAATCCCTGTTTAAAATAGGCTTGAAAGTACACCAAGAACAAAAACCTGGGAAATCCATTGAACGAACATCTAGTGACAATTCTGCAAGGAGCAGGAAATTCTGTCAGAACAGAAAAAATAACAGGAGTAGAAGGCAACCTGCAGTACAGGGTGGATTTGTTTATAGATGACTGAGGTATAGCCTAAAATGGACATATATGTGTCGTTTCAGTTTTCAGTAGGGATGATGACTTTGATCATTATGAAAAGTCAGGATTGATCATCATCATCATCATCCTCATCATCATCGTTAACAGAGAAACATAGAATCACTCTGGTTGGAATAGGCCCCTAAGATCATTTGGTCCAACCTTTCACCTTACACTGCCAAGTCCGACGCTAAACCATGTCCCCAACTGCCACATCTATACATCTTTTAAATGCCTCCAGGGATGATGACTCCACCATTGCCCTGGACAGCCTGTGCCAATGCTTCTGTGAAGACATTTCTGTTAATATCCAATCTGAACATCCCCACTTTCAACTTGAGGCCATTTTCTCTCGTGCTCCCCTTTGCTGTAAAAATTATCCTCAACAAAGCAGGATGTAAAAGTTGTGTTGAATGTGCTCACATTATGCATCAGGTTGTATCAATCCTGGACTCTGAAGGAAGAGAAATTGCAGTGCCAAAGGCAGGAGGGATGGGAATATGAGACTGAGGAAGTACAAATGCAAGTTCACATCTGAATGTAAGAAGGAAGTGATCCAAATAACAAGAGATTTAATAAACTACAGTGTTTTGGAAGAGATTTTGAAGGAAGATTGTGTTATAGTGTTTAGTATTTTGTCAGCTTTTATGCATTGAATATAGGCGTTAAATCATACAGGGAATTAAGATGAAAGAATGTATGTCTTAAGAAGCAGGGATCTCCATAACAGATCACAAGGCTGCTCGTGATACATTTGTCCTTCAATATTCTGTCAAAGTGGCTCATCTAATCATCTTTCTGCTCAGGGCATTAAGGTTGTTAGACAGCAAAAAGTCTGGAAATTCAGACTTTTCTGTATCTTCCACAGTATTGTTTTTTTATATATGATTAAAATGTGTTAAATGGACTTTTTGCTCTGTAGTTATTTTTAGAAAAAAACCCCAAACAACTACTCTAAGTGTAGAAATTGAAAATTATTTTAAAATTGAATGCAGGACAGCAGCATGAAGGTAAAGTTTCATTTACTAGCTTCATTGCTAGTATCTATGGCTAAACTCAATTCTGTTTTTCAACACATTGAATACCATTGTTAAAATTCTCAGTCATAGTTACATTATTACAGGTGTGTCTGTTACATGTACAATTACTGCATTTTAGAAAGTCCTTGGAAATTACTACCCAAATGGAGACTGCCACAGTAATTATGGTTCCTTTTTTCTTTCTTAGGCAATCAAATATATTACCAGAAACCTACTGGTTCTTGCCTAGAAAAATGGACTATGTATAATATCTATAATTTATTTTCTTGGAATTGTAAGGTCAATTGTATGGAGAATAAATCCCAATGCTGTATAATATTCCCCCAAAGCCTTGATGTGCCCAAATCCAATGCGGCCTTTTCCAAAATGCTTGCCATGAATCCTAAAATATTGCTAAAATGAGGAAGTGTTTCCTGATTATTAGATTATACCTTTTTTACTTTTAATAATGCTAAAACAGTTAACATTTGTCTTAAAATATACTAGAACAAGGTTGCCAACCATATCATGCCAACTTCCACAACACTCCAATAGATGTAAATATTCTATTCGTTATTCTTCCTGGTACCTTTCTTTTTCCAATCACCTTAGAAAAGGCTAAATGTGAGTCACCAGAATATCTGTAAATATTTAACATTGTTGATGTATTTCTAAGAAAGCAGAAGCCCTGTTAATAGTTCAGCTGATGATTTAAGGGAACCAAAATACGTAATTAAGAGATAATTAGTCCTCAGTGATGCATAGTTTTAATTGGTGTATAATTTGAAAGTCTGAGATAAGAACTCGTGTAACTGATGTGCTGCTTGTGCAGGGCTTTCTTTTCCAGGCAGACCAAGGCATCATCTACTGATGGTTGTATAATACAATAGAGATGCATAGATATGGTATTTGCTAATAAAAATTATCTCCCTATGATGATTAGCAAGTAGATATTGATGTTTTTCTCTCTGTAATCTCCATTTCTCTTATATACTCACTGAAGTAAATTTTAGTTAGAAAATTCTGAACTCAATAAAAAAAATTTGCTTCCAGATAGCTTATATCTTTTCAGGACTTTTGATTAGCTATAGAAAAATAAATCAATTATTCATCTTGGGAATTGGGGTGGGAATGTATGGTGGGGCATAGAAACCTTTTCTTCAATAACAAGGAAAAAACTTTGAAATATTAAGATTCTCCCTGAAGAAAACATCTATGCCTTGTTGAACTGCAGAAGCCTATAAAGGTCATACACAGTGGCTTCAGAATTATTTGAAATAAATGTTTTGCTCATAGGGGATCAGAATGGAAATAGGAAGCTGCTGGGAAAGAATAGATATTTTCAAACTATTTATCATGACTGTCAGAAACTCCTTTGTCAGAAGGATTAATACAACCTTAGTTGCTCTCTGTGATCAGGATTTTATAGAAAAATGTGGGCGATATACAGGATTTCTGTCCCTTATATCTTTGTTTAAATTTGGATTTCTGCCAAATCCGTGTTTTCCAACATTTCTTAGTAAACAAAATGTCAGTGGCCTGAAATCAGTTTAAAAACTTCAGTGTAGGGAATTTGTGAGGAAGACTTCTTGAGGGTCCCACATCTGCTGAGCAGTGATGATGATGATGAACCTCACCAACATCAGGGTGGTCTTGACGTGGACAGGAGTTTCAGGTTTAGGAGGAGCAGCTCTTGTGTCTCCCAGGCTCCTCTGGCTCCAGGTGCTCATGTACATCATGGGATTCTCCTGCAACAACAGCATTTGGACTCTTGTGCCGTGAACTGGGGGCTAAATCTGAGCTCTGAGCACTGAACCAGCAAGGCGATGGTGAACTCTCCCTGAGCCAGTGATCCTGGAGGAAGAACTTTCCAGTGCTAGGTAGCCTTGGCAACACTGGCTGCAAATACAGTTCTGGGATTTTGCTTAAAGCTTCAAAGCTTAATTCCTCAGGCTGTGGCAAAACAGCTAAAAACTGTGGGAATGCTTACAGCTGAGTTTGCAGGGCTCCCTAAATCCCAGTTTTCAGAAAGCACTGAAGCTTCAACAGTTGAGACTGTCTTATGAGCAGGAGCATTCTCAGGAGTCATCAGCATCCTTAGTGCAAGGAGTGCTACCTTAGATTAAGCAGACATTCACACTTAAGAATGGTTGTTTTAGTGAACCAGTATTTTTGGTGGCACTTTACTGTATCAGAGTTATTGCAGTCACAGATGCAAGGAGTTGAACTTAATATCTACTGCTAGAAACAATCCTTGAGAATGGAAAATAGTTACCATATATTGATCTTTAGGAGTTCTTTAAGATATTTTTCTTGTGGTGATATTTTATTTCTATAATTTTATTTTTGAAAAGTTTGATATTAATCTCTGAACCATTTGGCCAGTGTAATAATTTCTGTGATGAAATAACAAAATGAAAACACTACTCAGTGAGACTCCAGGATTTAAAAACCAAAGTCATTCTGTGGTTCCTCGTGGACTAACTAATGCATGGATGGGTTGAGCTGAGATAACGAGTGTGAACATAAACAGAAGTCATAGTTGAAAAATGCTTTTCCTGAGAAATGCAGAAGGAGCAGCACAAAATTAAGTAGAGCCACAAGCTCTTTGTTTATCAAGAAGACAAGCTCAGACCTGCAAGCCTGGCTGATAGCTGGGCAAATTCTGGGGAGGTGCTGTTCTCTCTGTTAGATTTTAGTGTGAATGCTCACTTCTTCAGACTGTGTAAAGGGGTTATAGGGTCGTGATTATGTTTGGTTTTATTATGAAATGCTGATTGTTTTATTGTGCAATGCTTTGAGGACCTTTTAATTGTGATGATGATGCCATTTAAAAAATCTCTTGAATTCTTTATTATCAGGAAGCAAATTTAATGTATTTTGAAGAAAGCCAAAAGAAAACCCATAAAATACTTGTTCTATGCGAGACAAACGTATTTTGTGCCTTCAGGGAGATAGGACAAGCAATTATCAGACACAGATAGCCAGATAAGCATATTGAGCAAGAGAGTAGAGAGCTTGCAGGTGATCTGCTTCTTTTAAAATCTGGCTTTAAGTACGTTAGTTACTTGTCATTACTTTTTCATGTAAGCACTTGATTTCATTGCTACCTAGGTGTTACATCTCATAGATGATAAATCCAGAAGGGGCTGCTTTGGTCATATAATTTGAAATGAGACATAAACTAAAGCATAGGCTTTCATAAATTAATTGCAGTTTGAACTAGACCATATCCTAAAAGGGGAAAAAAAATCACTCTTGGCCTAAATATTTTTAAAAAGGGGATGGGCACTTGACTTTTGCTACATACTTCTGACGGTCAGTTATTGCCACTATCAAAAATATTTGATTAATGCTAAGTGTAGCTTTCCAAGAGCTATTCTTGAAACATAATTTTGTGCTAGAAAGGAGAGCTTCCTCATATAAAGGATGTGATGTTGCAAATACCATATACTCTATCACCTTTTTTTTTGGCTTTTCTCGGGACCCTCCAATGTTTCGTATCCCTTGGGAGCTGTGGGAGCCAGGACTGGCTGTGCTTCTCCAGGTGTGATTGGATCTGTTTTGGATGCAGAGTTAATGATGTACTTGAGGGGGCAGGAAAAGGGAGTTTTCAGCAGCTCCCCTATGGATGCTGTGCTGCTGAGGGAAGCAGAGAAGCCGTAGCTCCATTGTTCCTACTCTTTCTTCTTGTGACTCCAATCCATCCTTTTTGCTGCATGCAGTATTTTCCTCTATACACCCAGGAGTACCATAGCTTCTTCTTCACAGCACTGGGAATTTAATGAATATCTACCACAACCCCAAATATTTTTTAATGTCACTAAGTCCAGAAAAACATCCTTGAAAATGACCTTCATTCTTTCATTCCACATTTATACTACCAAATCCAGTTTTACTACTCTTACCTTTCCCTTATCCTCCTATACGCATGGCTTTGGAAGTGACCTATTATTTTCACTTTCCTCAGCATGCCAAATAAAAACATATTAATGATGATATTTTGTTAGTTTTATTGCAAGTTATTGACAGAAGCTTTAAATAGCACTAGAAAACTAAGATCTAAGGATCTTGCTGTGCTTTGCATAAAGGCATTTGTATAAATGTGAATCCTTATTTGTAATTACATTTTACATTAGTTAAAAGTTTAATAAGTGGTATGCTAAATTTTTATTCTATTTCCTCAAAGTAGGGGTTTTATCAGAAGGATTAATACAATCTTTTTACATGTAGAAACAGGAAAGTATCCAGAATTACTTTAAGTTCTGTTACTCATATACTGTGGATGTGTTAGGAATGGGTTAGGAGATGTAGACATGAATTGGAGTGCAGCAATCTCCCGTGAAAATGTTTAAGGACTGCTGGTTGTAGAATACTTGTTTGGAACACATGTATTCTTAAAGGTGATAAAATGAATTTTTAGACCAACATGCTCTACAGATTTTTCTATTCTAGCACTACATTATTATTTATCTTACATGATTTTTATTCATCGCTCTCATCTTTCATTGCTAGCTTTTCATTAACATCCTTCACAAAAAACGGCGGAAGATGAGTCTTGTGTCTTTCCTTCCTTTTTTGTTTTTGTTTCATGATGTCCTCATTTTACTTTCTTGTCTTTTCGTTTTATTATAATCCCTTACAGTGACAAGAAAAATACACAAGACTGACATTATTACAGATTGCAGTCCTGTTGAAATTGCCATATTAACTATGAGGCCAGGTAGTGAAAACCCATTCAAGCTGTCAGATATTCTCAAATGAGTGAAATAAAAGCTGTTTGTATGTGTGTAGAATCATCATTACTCCTTTGTCTCCTAATACCATCTTAGTGCAGGCTTCAAATTTTTTTCATTGAAGGTAATTTTGGTTTTGTTCTGTTCTCAGTGGTAAGGTCTGAGAAATTTGCTGCTGTGTACATATGAGAGGTTTGCAGAAATGACTGATTTTCATGGATAAAAGTTTTGTTTTAGTTATCTCTAAGTGGAAATGTCAGAATTTCTGACTCTGGGAAACAGAACAGTTTATAGATGAACCTCTCAAGGTCTCAGGTCCAGCTCTCTGCTCAGATCAGGGCAAACTTCAAAGTAAGGTCTGATTGCTCAAAACCTTGTCTAGTCATTTTCTTTCCCGCATCAGTTGGAGGTTTTGTCCATTGTATTTAATCCTCTTTCTGTGCACCTCTGAGAAGACTCTGAGTCCATTTTCTCTGCAACTCACCCATCCTTTTTTCGCCCTCTCTTTAAAACATTCAAAGTTAATGACTTCTCTTTATAGTAAAATGTGAGTTCAATGAATTTGAAGAAGATGTTAATACCAATACCAGGAATTCAGTGCAATTCACTGCATTCTTCCTGAGAGTCCCTCCAACCTGCATGCTTTAGAAATAATGAAAATAGTTATAAATTTGAAGTAATTGTTTTAAATAGTAAGTTGTGTAATATAAATACAAGACAGTTTCTTTTGATATTTATTCAGCTGTTGGGCATTTTGAACCAAATATTTGTATCTGCCTTCATAAAGAAAAAATATTACTTAAATGACACCTGGAGAGTCTCCTTTACCCCCCCTGCTTTTTGGCATGATTTCTTAAGTATGCATTCCTGGATTGAAAATTTGACCATGCCTTTGTGTCCAGACTAGAGATTGGAAAGAGCAAGGATGGAGTACATCTCTTAATGGTTCAACTCAATTATCTTGGAGATGTTTTCCAACCTAAAAGTCTCTATGACTATTATTCAGTAGCAGCAAGGATAAAAAGGAGAGAAGAGTGTAAAACTGCATTCAAACTGAAATATAAGGGTAGAAATACACTTTTTTTTTATTGTTACTGTTAGACTTTGCAGCATAGGAGGTGAGATGTCAGCAGAGAAAGTATTCATAAAATGTTTTTTCAGAGGTTTAAAAGAAACTTTTTGGCTCCTCTTTCTCACTGGGGATGCATTATTGTTCCTCTCCTAAGCATGAGCCTGGTGTAAGTGTGTCACTGCCTCCATGCCAAAATGAAGACATTCAGTGACATTCTGAAGTGCTTTTGTCAGCTCTTGGGTGCGGCTTCAGCAACAGATGTATCAGCATTCTTGTGGTTAAGACCCATGTGCACCAGCAAGAATAGATTTTTCCTTTTCTCTTGCCCTCACTTTAGGCTTTAGAAAAGGCAAAAAGCTATTTAATTCACATCATACCTGTATTAACTACTGTAAGCTGATAGTGCTTTTTTGGTAAAGTGATTACGTTGTTGGTTTGTTGGTTTGTCTTTTTTTTTTAACTAATAACACTTCATTTATATTCTGTGGGTATTAACCGCAAAACTTGATTTGTTTTGAAAATCTTTTTTAGCTGTATTCATCTGTTGGTAAGGCAAGTGGTGGGAAAGAAAAATCAATTGCAGCTGTATTATTTGCAAAGTAATCAATTCACTTCTCCATTCTAACTAGAAGAGGCATCCTGAGGAGCTGGGAAAATTACACTAATCTGATATGTTTGGATCTTTGTTTCATTGTAAAGACTGATACTCATCTCCTCACATCCACTTGCTTTGAATTTTATTTAGAGTTCACACAGATAAGGGATACTTGAATACATCTTGAACGTGGAAATAATCACCCTGTTCCTTTGACAGTACTTTGGGTTTTTTTGGTCTTGTTTTGGCTTCTCTTTGATTCATTTTCTGTAGTCATTATTTGGACCTGAACAATGTCTAAAATTATGTATTTAAAGTAATTTATGAAAGGGAAGGAAACAGTAACTTCTCAGTCCTTGGTTTTCATGCATATTAATTATTATTCTATCCAAGACTTGACTCCATTATTAATATTTTCATTAAAATAAGTTTTACTTCTTTTTACTAACTGCTGATGTAATTAGTAATTTAAAGAAAGTGAAGGGCTATAAGCTTTATGTGCTGAGCTTCAAGTCTTGCAAATATACATGGAACAATTAAGTGTTTTTCTGACATATTATCTATATAGGCTCAGAGCTGACACTAATCATTTCCATTATCGAGATATGTTAAACCTGAAACTGTTTAAGCAAATGTTTTCATAAACTAACTCATCTGTCTGTTTTAAAAAAACAGATTTCCTCATGATTTGAACTTGAATTTGTTTCACAATTCCTTTATTTCCATATATAATCATTCTGTTTAGACATGTTTCTTGTTGTGCAACCACTGTCTAAGACATCAGTAGCTCTTCATTCTTCCTGCTGTATATTCCCTTTTTTCTATTTATACAAAATTGTATTTATGGCAATCCTATTCCTTGTCAGCCTTTTAGCCGACTAAACAAGCTCTGTTCTTTGTGTTTAAGATTTGTGTCCTGTTCCCCTCCCGGCCACCCTAATGGCTCTTCACCTTCCTCTTGAGTCTTTCTGTAGAATGGCAGTGCAGGGTACAGTTATTAGTCTGTCAAAACATCCTTTTGTAGTTAGAAGATTATATTGCACAGTACCATTGTTGCTGTTACAATTTTGGTTACTCCACTAAGATGCCTCACATTCCATTTATATTTTTCTTTATGCTTGGCTGGTGGGGTTTGGGGAAGCTGCTTTAGTGCTGTTTATTCTACACCTGTTGTAGCCAGATGGAAAAGGGACAGGATTTCTGTTTTAGTACTACTACTACTACTACTACTACTACTACTACTACTACTACTACTACTACTACTACTAATAATAATAATAATATCTTATAAAAATTTCACTTGAAATAATAAACTGATTTTGTTTGAGGTGACAAATTCGAATTATATTCTGGTATATAGAATTTAATCAGTTAAGGAAACCAGTGAAATCTGAGTGCCAAATTGCAGTGTGTAGATGCTTTGTCATAGGAGTACCAATGTGAATTTATATCCTGAGTTTCCGAATATTCTATAAGATCATTAACTGGTGTTTCCTTTGTGGAATGTTTTTGCATAGTTTATCATTCACAGTGATAAGTTGCATGATATCATTGTGTTGAACCAACAATTTCTGTTCAGGTCCACTCACATGCTGTCTCCATTAGCACATATACTGAGTTACTGCAGTTGCATTCACTATGTGCAAAATACTTTGTGTGTGAATTTTTATTTTTCTTAAATAATCTTTGCTTAAATTCTTGCTGATATTTTTTAAACTGTATTGTTGTGGTTTTTTTTTTTTTTTTTGTTAAATATTTAAACATTACCTTTGTTTAACCCCAGTCAGTGTGGTGTAATGAAACAATTTGTGGTAGAAGGGATTTTTCATTTTGGTAGATTTTTTAGTTTAATATGATAATTATGGAAGATGCAGTAGTGAACATTTACTAACAATATGATATTAGGTGTGCTCAGGTTAATTGTGTTTTTTTATCAGAAAGAAGTTAATGGGAAATGCTACATCATTGAAATAACATTGCAAGGGTTTCTAAAGGGAAGGATTCAATTGTTATTAATTATATCCAATGCTAATGCTATGGTTTCTAAAGGCTTTTTAAACCTACAACACAGCAATTGCAAGTCATTTAAATGATCATACTAAGTAATATTATACTTTAAAAATTCTACTGCCAAGCTGACACCTCTTGTATTAATAGAGTTCCAACAGGAACTCAGGAAACAAAGAGAATGAAATGATAAGACATTCAAAGACATAAACCAGGATTAGTTGTCATGAAGAACAGTGTTTTAAATGAAAATTCTAAAGCGGTCCTTTTGCTCTGCTCAGCTCCTCCTGGTTTCAACTTGAGAGTTCATAGGATAGTAAAAAGGTTTACTTTTGAAAAGAGGTTTAGAAAAAAATGACTTGAGACAATGCTGAAATGACTTCACTTGTTCAGAAGGCTTAAAAGGCTGATACTGCATCTCAGGTTGTTTGAATGATGTTGGGGGAAGGAGATGGAGAAAGGGAGCAAGAAGAACAAACGGGACTAAATATCAGTGGGAGAGACTTAGTTTAGACAAGCTAAAAGGAAAGGTGGCACAGGCAGTTTCTAAAATCTCTGAAACCAGATGTTTTAAGAAAGGAATTATACAACCACCTCTCTGGACAGATTTGATTCTCCTTTGGGGAATCTGCTTTACTTGATGTGCTTTTGTTATGTTTTCTGTGATAGAATTTTCTCTTTTCAGTCCTCCGTGATTTTTTTCTTTCCTTTTTGATGTGAACATTTTTTGATGTGAACAGTTTCTAACAACAAAAATGAAGCGACTCCACTGGTGACATTTTACTAAATAATTGAAATCATCCTTTTTGTGATATGACACATAGGTATGCTACAAGCCATCCTGAAGAATTGTGGAGGGAAAACAATAGTGGGGATGAGGAGTGTTTACAATCACCTCTGTTGTTGTTATGAAGGAGCAATAACTGACAATTTAAAAAAAAGGTTCATAGAAGCAGTGATTACTACAAAGCAGTTAATGGGCTTCAGAAAAGGAGGATTAAACTGGTCCATTTTCAGCTTTGTAAGTTTCCTGTGAACAGTTTAAAAACAAATGAAATTGGTCTTTTACCAATTGACTCTTCTTTCACTGCCAGTTTGTTGACACTTAGAGCCCTTTGCTCCACAAGGAAGGAGAATACAATTGGTCTAGTACATGGTCTTTAATTGAATTGACTATTTTGCCCTGCTGCTCGGGGAATTGATAAATTGCTACAACCTTCTGTTCTGAAAGTTAGTGGGGGGTTTTTGTCTTTTGTTTTAGGAATAGAAAGAAAGTATGGAAGAACAGCATTCAGAAGTGGTTAGAGATATCACTGAATTTGTTTTGAGTAATTATATTGCGGTCTTAGCTCTGTGAAATATTTTAGAAATTAATCAGTGCTTACTGTAATTTCGTTTTTTTGGTTTAATCACATAGATAAAATAAACGTTCATATTCAATGTGCCACTTGCGGTAGAATATAACTGAGTGTTTCGAACTTTCAGTAGCAAAGTTATTTCTTTGGTCTGAAAATATTGCTAAGGAGAATCTTTTTCTTGACCGCTTAATGGGGACATTAGTACACTAATGTTTCTGTAATAGGTGGTTGATCTGCAGACACAAAATGAATGACATTTTGTTATCACACAGATTAAAGGAAATTCCCAAAGTTGTTATTTAATCAAGAAATTATGACAAGAGTCATATCTTTTTCCAAACAAATCAATATTTTTGTTAATAATTGCTAATGCCCTGCCACCTCCTTCTTCAAAAATATGTTTCCCATTTATTAGATTCTGTAAGTCACGGATCGTAACTGTGTAGCATTTTTAAGTCATCTGGATGTTTGGGTGCTGATTTTTGGAAGATGTTGGGGCATCTGGGTATTCTGAATGACTTTTGTGATATCAGCCATTATTTATCTTCAATTTTATTTCATATCCTGTTAAGAATAGATTCTTTACAGCTATTATAAACAGTAGAGAAAATTCAAGGGATTGCCTTGCCTGAAGACATACACTGGGGAAGTGCAAAGGGACCACCCTCATTTGAGTCATAGAATCATCACTCGAGTTTTGGGGAGCTTGGTGGGTTTGCGTGTCCTCTGGCACTGAATTCATGGCAGGTTGTACTGGGGGACTTAGTGCCACACTGCAAAATTTACATACAAACCTACCTTTATGATTTTTTTTTCTCTATTTTAATCTCAATATGTAAATAATTTTTTAGTTATTAGTCAAAACATTATACAAGTCAGCATAAAACATTTAGTTTTATGACTAAATAAAACTTTCATCTTTGCACGAAATTAACATGTTTTTCAGCAAATTTTAAAATGGGTGTTTAATTCAAGGAAAACTGCCCTTGTGCTTTTCAAAGGCACCAGACATTTTGGGGAGTTAACTGGCAAATATCCAGCTGCTGCAAGGGGTAATATTTGATTAACCTCTGACCAGAAATAACTGTCCATCAGGATAAACAAAAGCAGTGTTGAACTGTTTTATCATGCCTTGAAAATCTTTGCTTCACTGGGCTTTTACTGTGCTCTGAGAAGATAAGGTTGTTGTTGAAGGAGTTTCAGAATTGCACACTAGAACACAAAAGAGAAACAAAAGCTCTCTGAGGTTGAAGCTAAGAGGTTTCAAGAGGACAACTAGAGTGGAGACTCCTTCAACTCATGCCCTGAGGTTCCTCTTGTCCTGGAAAAACTAATGGAAGAAAAGGAAAGACATGGAAATATGTAGAAAAAAATTTGTGAGAGTTGATAAGAAGTATTATCATTTTATTGATTGCAGTTTTTATAATTGAAATATCTTAGAAGTCAAAATAATTTCAGCTATTAAACATTGCTGAAATTCAGGTTTGGGATTAGTAAAAATGCAGCTGTGAGGAAAATGTGTGATAAGCATAAGAGTGCTGTGTTTCTACCAAATGTGACTTTCAAACCGAACGTTCTTTTTCTTATGTCCTTGTCTATTTTGGTTTTCATGTATGTTGACAGTTTTGCTGCCTAACAGTGTAAAGTGTTGCTCTGTTTCATCCTTTTTTTGCGAAGATAGCTGATATGAAATGCATATAAAATACCTTGTGAAGAGCCTTTAACTGACCCAAAATTTGTTGAGATCAAAATTAGAGATAGTATTATTTTTATATAACTGAGTGTAGTATAATAGAAAAATTTATATTAGGATTTTAAATCCTAATTAGTGCTGTAATTTTATTTTTGTTTCAGTTTCAGAGTTTCGAGGTGTAAGACATTGGTATCATTGGGCTCCATCTTGCAAGGCAGTCAGAGTGATTTGTTGGCACCTCATAGTCATCAAGGAAATTTTCAAAGCAAAGCTTAGGCACTTATAATTCTATGTTCTAATTCCAGATTTCTGTAATAATGTGGTCCCGTATTTATGCACACATTTATTCCCTCAGTGAAGCATTCCAATATTCAGAAACAGGAAGAACAAAGGAATTTTCTGTCTTCATCAGTCATCTTGCCTTCCAAAACAAAAGTCTCTTTAATCTTTTGGGCAGCAGTTGTAGATGTTTAGTGTAAAAAAACCATCCTTTTTGATTATTTTGTTTCCCTTTGAATAATCCCTTGTCTGTACAAACAGAATATTTGTAATGGTTCTGGTTTAAGCATCATTATACTGTGTGTAGTTACATATCTACTTTTTCTAATCTGAAGTTACATGCCATAATCTTCGCAAGGGAAAAAAAGTAGACTTCCTATTATTCTCCTGCTGTCAACTGAGCCTTTTTCTCTTCCCATCCCATCAATAGGCTCACTTCCAGCCATTTTCTTTAGAGAGTTCCCCTTTCACACAGGCTAAGGGCATTAAACATGAACATTTAAAAATTATTATTCCACTGATAAGAATAATCGTGATGTCCTCCCTGTCCTGAATCAAAACTGTAAATAGGCAAGAAAAGGAAATGATTTCCTGTTTCTCAGCTCTTTTCTCTGTCAGGAATCCAAGCTGCCTTTCAGCAGCTGCTGTCCTGGGTGGTGCCCATCATGTCAGAGTGCTGCTCCGCAGGGAGGTGCCAGGTACAGCATCCACAGCATCTGCTGCTTTGGCTTCTGCTGGAGCACCATTGGAATGCTGGTTTTTCCTCTTTCTCCCCCTTCACTTTTAAAGGGTTTTTAAAATCATATTCTCTAAGTTTGAGTAGAAATACTTTCAGTTGGGAAATGTGTAATGCAAACTTTTTAGCTCAGCTTTTAAAAGCATTATTGTATGACTTTTGTAGAAAATCTAGCTTTAATGTTAGAGATCTTCTGTTAATTTAGGATAATTCCCTCCTGTCCTATGTATTTTGTTTTCAAACCCACATCATTGACTAATATTTATGTCTCAGTGGAAACAAATTCTTCCCTGGTTGGGGGCTCTGATGAGTAGCCTGAATATTGCATGTTGATTGCTCACAAATCACTTTAAATGTGAAATCCTTACTTTTGCTTTGTGATGCTACAGAAGGTATATTATCTTTTATAAAGGGTTGAGTGCTGTTAATAGAAAAAATGATTTATGGAATTATTGTTCTTTTATTCTCTCAAGAAAAAAGATAGGTGATTGTTCAGTTAGGAAGAACTAAACTACATGGATTTATGAAGCTTATAGGACATTTTGAGGCATTTTCAGGAAATGCTTATCTACTGACCTTGTATGAGACATGTTGGCCAGAAAAATCAGATTCATATGACACTAAAACGTATAGATTTGAAACTATTTTTCCTCATCACACGACCATAAAAATTGGCTGCAAAGCAGCATCAGTTTTGCGCAATAGGAATTTACTAACCCTTCTTTTACCAAAACCAGATTTCATGTAGTTACAAAACTGATTTAACTGTAAGCCTGAATTAATTTTTCACAAGGACTGCATCAGTATTCAAATAAAGTTGTTCAATAATATTAAATCTATTTTATTTAATACCTTCCCCGTCCCTATTCTATTGTACTAGAAATAAAATATATCAGGAAATTGGTGGTAGGCATAGGAAGATAATAAATTGAGAAGAGATAAACTGAGTGGCATATACAGATATCTCAATCTGAATGTGGCCTGGTGCGTACATTTTCCTGATGCCATTTATTTTTCATTTATATATGTAAGAATATATATATGTATATATAAAGAGTATATATATATATATATATATATATATATGTTCCTTTACATAATTATTTCCATTCATTTCCATAATAATTTCCCTATACAAGTCAGAATTACTTCAGTATTACAGTAGTAGCTTTTTAACAGTTCTATTTATCCAAAGGTTAAATTAAATCTGTCCATTTGGGCTGTTCCTATGGAACACTTTGTTAGTGAAATCATCATTGGTGGAAAAGCAGTATGGGGTTTAATGGACTCATCTGGATGATGGGACAGGAAGTTTTATGTTGACAAAAAGCCAGGAGGAGGCTGAGCTGTGCCGAGGGGCTGTGCTGCCATCCGGGAGGACCTGGAGGGGCAGAAATGGGCTGACAGGAATCTCATGGAGTTCAGTAAAGGGAAGGGCAGAGTCCACACCTGGGGAGAAAAAGCCATGATCCAGCACTGTGCTCTGAGGAGGAGAAAGGTAACCTGGGCTGAGTTAGGCAAGGTGTTGCCAGCAGGTCGGGGGAGGTGGCCCCAGGGGCAGAACTTATAATGTAACTTAACTGTTTTCATGACAGTTTTTAATTTTTTAGTGAATGTTGCAGCATAAAATTCTAAATAAATTGCCAAATTAATTATTTTAATCAACCTTTGTAGCTTAAGTTTAAGTACAGCCATGTAGTTAGCCAATGACAGTCACTGTTAGGTTTATCCTGATTTTTGTCATTCTTGTATTTGTGAAAATGTATTAAGTTCAGCTTCTCATAGCTTAGTTTTTACTGTTCACCTGCCTTGAAGTAAAGACCAGTAAGTACTGGGAAAAAACCAGATGACATTTGGGTGTATGTTTGCATGGTTCTTTACAGCGTCCTTTCACTGTGCTTTCACTCAGTACTGGAAGATCTCAAAGGCGAAAAGATCAGAGAACTCTGTAAACTCTCTGAGTTGATAATCACATGATAAAAAAAAAATCTAAATTTCAAACACAAGTATCCTTGACTTCTGAAGAGCAGCAGTTGTAGCCATATCTTTCACGAGGATAAGCCCATGTCAGTATGGCCTGGTGTATAAATTATGGAGTGCATTTCTAGCTCAGTTTGTTTGCAAAGGGAGAATTGTTTTGAATTCCAGAAAATTATGATGTAGAGTTAATTGGCATGGATAGCAGATTTAAATTTATTAACATTTGCTTGTATGGTTCCTAATATTGTTCAGTTCTGCCTTTGGGGAAAGAAAAAGCAAACCAACCACCCCCCCAACTACTGTAGCTTAAGTATTAGTAACTTAAGAAACTTAAATACTTCATATTCTTATGCAATAGTGTACTAATCAACATTTATATATCACAGCTAAAATTAAATTAAATTAGATTGAAACTAAATTACAAGGTCCTGAGTAAATTGGATTTGGTAATTTACTACTGAGTCAATCTGCAACTGATGTCATAATTTAGATTTGCCTCTTATGTGAGAATGATGCCAAGAATTATTCTTCCCTTTGCAGTTTCAATTTGTGAGCGTGAAGAATAATGATCATGCTTGAAGTACAAAACTAGTAACTGGCCAGATGTTAATAATGAATTTGTAAAGATGCCATTGCAGGTCTGTCAGCTCGTCTTTTCTTGAATTTGAGAGACAAAGCTGGGACTCTGTGACTCTCAAGAATGCTTGAAGTAAGAGGTGTCTTATGGTTTGTGTACATAAAATAGACAGGATTCAGGATGAAGGAGGAATGCTGCAGATGTCACACTTAGCTGTATTTATAGTCACTGGGTTTTATGCATTAAATGCTGCCTTGAGAGCTTTAAGGAACTTTTAGTTTTTGACCACTGACCTGTTTATCATTTTTCACCCTAAATTCTGCGTGAAACTGGCTTACTTCCAGAAGGTGTGGGAAATAATTTTTATAGAAGATATTTGAGGATGAGGTCCATATCAACTTCTTTTTCCGTTTTAGTTAGCTTTCAAAATGTATATTTCATTTTTTGAGTCCTAGAAAGGGATGGTTTGACATGATTTCCTACTCTCAGATATAAATCAGGTGACTGTTTTATTACATAATAGCGTGGCTTGCATAAATGCACTCCATTTATGAAACCTCTTACATATTTAGGGAAATTTCATAATATGCCATATTACTGTGAGTTGTTCTTCCCAGCTGGAACAACGGCCTTGGGCATGAAGCCACACAGTTGGGCAAAATAATGGCATCATTTTATAGCTTGATAATGGCACCATTAGCACAAGATATTATCATATCACCTTTTTATGGATACTTATACTTTAAACCAAGCTCTGTTATATGACATAAGTGCAGCATTGGAACAGACTTCAAAAAATAAAGGTGCAATTTTTCTTTCAACAAGTTAAATATTGTAGCATTTATGTAGCTATTATCTTTATTCTTTATAAAACAGTGAGCTTCTCCTTTGGATGTCTAATAGAAAAACACATATAAACCCAGCAATTTTGCATCTGAAATAGGTACTCCAGTGTGAGGTGTTTCTTGACCCATCAAGTGAGGCTTACTCCCAAACCAGATGGATGAGAGCTCTTGACCAAACTGATGCAGGTTCTCATTCTTCCAGTCTGATGGAGCTGCTGGTGCTTTGGAGATTATACAAAATGCAGGTTCAAAAAGTTAATTTTGAGTGTTCCAGAACTCAGATTTTTAACTCTAGTCTCAGTTTGTAATTGTTGATTTGCTTACAGACTGCAGCCTCATCTTTGAACTCAGGCTTTGCTCCTCAAAGCACAATCTCTAATGGCAATTAAAATGTGCAAGACCTACTCTCTAAATCAGCTTTTTATGGCAGTCCAATCCACAGCAGTAAAGATTTCTGAGAGATTTTCTGTTCTTTAGTAGATCACTTTTGCCTATGGATGAACTACAAGTACTTTGATGTAATAATATTCAGTAGGATAAGAATCTGAAACTGGGATTATCAGTTATCACGTTGGGTTTTTGGAGTTTTTTCAGGAGTGTATTGTGCAATTTTATTACAATTCTTCAAATTTATCTGTTCAAAGTTTGAATCCCAAACAATAGATGAATTGTTGCATAAATACTTGATCTTGAAATCTGTCAGGAAGTTTGAATTTTAAGTAGGAAACACATTTAGGCTAAATTATGTTGAAAGAATTATGGAAAATTATTAAGATTTTTCCCTTGATTTAAGAGCTTCGATTGTCATTGACTTCAATTAGAATTGTTACATTTCATGCCCAGCACCTTTAAGAGGTGTTCAGATGAGATATTGGTATAATGACTTCGCCCAGGAAACAGACCAAAATCTACCAACCTTCAATAAAGAAAGTGACCTGAAATTGCACTTGAGTTCTGGTATCTTTGATTCCTATCAGGCTTTTAAATTATAGCACAACAAATATTTGGTGACCTTGAAAAGTCACTAAAATCTATAGATAGAATTTTAATAGATAAGATGTAAAGGAAAATAAGGAGAATTTCTTCATTTCATAGGAAAAAGGCATCAGGAATGTTTATGGTAGAGACTTGATTGAATATTGAGATTTTTCATCCTTGGCATTAAGATTTTTCATCACAATAAAGAAAAAGTTAATAAATAGTCAAAAATAAACAAGTTAATAACATGGATACTATAGCAGACAGCAGTTGGTATTTTATATAGTTCTTAGGGAAAAGGTATACAAAGATTTTTTGGTAATACATTAATTAAGCTTCAATTTCAGAACACTTAAAATCTCTCAGTTGGTTAATTTTGGAAGGATATTAAGCAGACTTGAACAATTGGTTTTGTTTTTTTTAAGACCAAGACTGGAAATGTAGCAATTAAGAATGAATAAACTCCTTTTTTGAAAGGTCATTTAGAAACTGTAATAACTGTGGCTTATTATTGTATTATCTCACACAGTGGTTGAGGCTGGAAGGAACCTCTGGAAATGAATGGTATTGTCCAAAGATGGAGTCATTGAGTAGATAACACTTCCCAGCGCAATTCTTCAGGCCTATAATGAAAAGGCAGAGAAGTGCTCTTCACAAACTGTAAACGTTACAGTGGTGCTCCTGTAATAGTGTGTTGCAGTAAATGTGTAGATCATATTACATCAAAGTGTTTGTCATCATTACCAGAATCAGAGCATTTCTCTCAGGAACTTTTGGTGTCGCAAACTCTGTCTGTCAGTTTCTGCCAAAATATTAGTTGGTACCTTTTTTTTGTTTTCTTGTGATATAAACAGACATTTGCAAGATGTGTTTTATGCTTTAAAATTAAGAAAAAGCTTGATACTCTCTGGTACAAGACATGGAGAAGGTTAAGTTTCAGTTGAACTAGATAGTATTTGTTGTTTTGAGTGAGCACTTATAGCATGGATGTCTCTGCGCTTGCCAGCCTTGGAAAAATGGAGGGGAAATTAAATCTTCCAGAAATCCTTTTTCTGTCTTTTCTTCTGTTACTGACACAGAGACCTAATAACCCATACTAACAACTGTAGAAGGGAAATAATCATGCTTATTCATGGAATCACAGAACCTCTGGAGTTGGGGAGGACCATCTGGAGATTGTCTGACCCCTCAAAGCAGAGTCAGCTAGAGCAAGTTATCCAGGGCTTTGTTGAGTCAGGTTTTGAATATCTCCAAGGATTGAGAATCAATACCCAACCTGTCTGAGCAGCCTGCTCCTGTCTTCGATCCTCCTTGCAGTAAAAAAATATTTCTTATGCTTAAATGGAATTTACTGTCTTTCAATTTGAATGGATTTAGGTTGAAGCTTAAAAAGATAATTGGTACATAAAGCACTTTTAATCTAGTGTTTTTAAAATATTTTTATTGGGAATGATTTTTATTGAAAGAGTTTTGCAGTGTAGAACATCTCATCTGTGGAAATCACTTGTAACCCTTGAATATGAGCACATGGTTTCGTTGTACTGTTTCCCACCAGGCTAAATCAAGATTTTAATAAACAACATGAATCAGCATTAAGCCCTCTACAGATTCATAAAATAATTGCAAAAAACCCTTACTTGCAGCTGGAGACCAATTAAGCATTCATTCTCAGAAATAATAAATATACAAATCTCTATTTTTTTACATGTATGTTCTTGTCTCAGTGAAAACCATGAGTGTGTTCTCATTTGGAAAAAGAAGTGTTGGGAAAGATCTGGGGAATTTCTGTAATCACTGAGGAGGAAAAAAAAAACAACCTTCTCTTTGAGTGTAGTCAATGCATTTAGTTGAAGACATCTTTCTGCTGTATTTTTGGCCCAGAAAACATACTGAAAATCTTTCCTGGAGTACTCTGAGGATGTTTCTTACAAATGACTGTTGGCAAGATAGATACCTTTAAAATCTTTACGTGAGGAGTTCACCCTGCAGGGAGTAAAGAGTATGATTTTAATTTCTTAGCTTCACTTTTTCAATACCTTCCTGCACTTAGAGCCAGAGAGACTGAATTGTCTTTTAAGTGTATGTTCCTCTGTGCCCTGCTCATAGCTCTCTTAAAAAAGCCTGGTAAGGCTTATGGAGTGAAATAATTGGAGTTTGTCAAATTAGATCATTTTGTGGGAAAATGTTTGGAGAAAGATGCATTGTTTTAGTTTCTAAAACTTTGTAGAAAAAAATATTTCTGGGTTAAACCAAGTTTTCACATTCTTATTTTGTTTTTTAAGCAGGAACTTTTTCCCATTTTTCAAATTCTGGGAAAGTAATTTTTCCTTTAAAGGCTCATCAAAACTGTTTTATGTTTTTTTGGGCCAACTCAGCCAATTTTTGAGAACTGGTAGCTATGGGAGAAAATAGTGACCTCAAATTTCCTAGCTCTTTGCAGGACCCCCCTCCCCCCCTCTAATTTGTTCTGGAATTTTTTCTAAAATTTTAGTGAATAATTGATGCTTTTATAACTAATTTCTTCTGTTTCCTTTGGTGATGTCTGATAACACGGGCACTTTTTTATGTGTCTTTCCCTCACCTGCTATATTTTGGGATCATCTCTCTTGTGCTCTTATTAAAAATCTTGTGGATGCTGTTTTTAAAATCAGTCTTTGAGTTCACAGCTGTCCACACAGGACATGCAGAGCTATGTTCTGTATCTTTGATTTTTTTAGGAAACAATGTTTTGTTAGAAGATTTCCTCAAATTGACCAGATTGCACTTGGAAAATGTTTCCTTAGTTAAAAGAAGAAATCATTTTTCTGTGGCATAAAGGAAGGCTGGAAGATACTTGATCTTTACTCTTCTAAATAAGTTCCTTACTTACTGCCTTACTCTCCTGCCTTATAGATTGAGGACAGCAAAGGAGATGTTTCAGAATTCCAAAGTAAACGTCTGTGTAACAGAAACTGGGTTTATTTTTCTGAATGTGGTTTTTTGCATGTAGGATCTTTGCCCTGACTCATACACTTGTTCTGTCAGAAGATGGTGTTCAGTATTTTGAGATCAAATTCATCTATGCAGACACCCTCTCTCTTCCTACTCAAGTGAAAAAATCTCGATATCTGAACAATCACCCCCAAAATCAGATCTTAACATTTCTGCCCTAAGTTGGTATGAAGTATTCAACATGAGAAAGGAAAAGGCACAACCTGTGTCTTGACAGAGTGCAGGTCAGCATCATAATTATGTAGGGCTCTTGAAAACTATTTTCATTTTTCTCTCTGAAGGCATAAAGTGCTCTAGCTGCAGAAGTGTTTATTTTCTTTGGATTTTGATTTTGTTAAAGCTGTTCAAAAGACAAATGGTTATTGTGGATTTGCACAAGCCTGATTAAACAATTAGAGCTTCTGGAAAATATACTGGGAAGTCCAGTTTTTAAAAAAAGAGAATAAAAAGTACACTCAGTGCTGACAACTTTAAATACTTGTTTTGTTTTCAACAGTAGGGACTTTATGAATTAAAATAAACCTGACTGAAGTTCCTTGCTGCTTGTCCATGAGCTCATTCTGAGCTTTGCAGGTATCCTCCAGGTCACAGTTCTAGGTGATACATTCATACATTACACTCTCATTTCTACATTTCAGTTTCAAAACTTTTGGTACAAACGCTGTAGTTGCATGGGGATGACTGTTGCCGGTTCCTGTCTACACTGATAGCTTGTCATTGCCAAAAAGGCAACGTTGTCTTTTTTTATTGGAAACCAGTTTCAGCCGAGCAGCCCTGCTCTTCAGTTTTACATCATTCTGAGTCTTCCTGAAACCCAGGTACTCATCACCCTTCCCAACATAATTCCTGCAAGTTGTTAAAAGGTTTCTGTCATTCCCATTACACATTTCTCTGCACTTCTGTACAAATACTCTTCTGACTGTGACACCATATCCTCAGTGATATGCCAGTGATCCATCAACCTGGCGCTATAGAATGTACTATGAGAGTGAGCGAAGTCTCAAGCTGACAGTTGTATCTGCTTTTTTTTTTGTTTTTTTTTTTCAAAATTCTTACAGCTTGCACTATAATAACAGTTTCAAGTGAGCGATAAAAGTTAAATGAAAGAGAGTAAAATTAACATAACAAAATTGAATCACAATTTATTCTGTTAATCCTCACAATTTCATTTTAATTTATTTTGTAAAAGTCTCAGTTCTCACTTTCTGCATTTTGATCACCTCTTCAAGGAAAAACAGAACTCATTTTCTTGCTTATATCTTATGTAGTCTCTTTCTTCATATGCTGGGTGTTTTTTAGGTTAGTCAACCACTTCCCGTTTATTTGAAGGAATTAATATTTTCACATTAGTGAGGTCTCTTGTATTTCTGCAGAAAATCTGTTAGAATATTCTTGCCCCTTGTATAGATGAGTGAACATCATCCCTTATATTCAAATCTCCACACTTCTTCAGTGGGATAAACATTCAATGCAGAGACCTTAATCTGAGTTTTTTCCTCATACATTTTATGTTGGCTTTTATAAATTATATCAGTTATTATGTGTCCTCTTGCAAATGTAAGCCACTCCCTTACCCTTCTTGGCATACTTTGGTTTTCTTTTCTATGAGATGTGGATCTTCAGTAAGAGATTGAAATATTAATAAAGCTGAAGAACATTTTCTCTGTAGAGTTTGATGAGATTTTGGTGTCTTCCATTGTCATAATTTACAATGATGATCAAAAAGATTCACATGGGTACACACAGTCTTGAAAATGCCTACCTGACTCCTCTTTGGTTAGTCTTTCATGAGAGGCTGGACTAAGTATTTCAATTTCTTGTCTTTGCATTCTGCTTTGAAATCCTGGTTTCTCTGAAGCTGGAAGGAAGTCAGTAGGTATTTACCACTGATAGCAATGTAATCAGCACTCACCTGTGGAGAAAAAAACATGAGACTCAGAAAAAATTTATGTCTGTTCTATCAAAGTGCTGTTGTTAGGATGAACAAAATGGAAGTTTTTGTGTTGTGGATAGCTGCTGGAATGCAGATTCCTTCCACTTTTTAGAAGTAATTGTATCAAATATGCTCATAATGACTTCTACTCTCGTTGTAGCAGTGCTATGTACATGAAGGAATTAGAGCCTCTGTCTTTCATGGCGTTATCAAAAGGTGAGCAGGAGAACAAGGAAATACATCAATGAGTTTCTCTTCTGACTGAGAATGCTGCTTTTTGGTTGTTTTAGACATTAGAGAGGGGAATCACCAAGCACCACGCAGGAGATCAGAAGTGTAATTTCTACAAAGTGGTGTTATATACATAAATCTTCTGAAAGACAGATACCTCTGGGATATCATAGGCCATGGACTCCTGTGTAATCCATTACCCAAGCCAATATAAACCTTTGATTTGTGGGTTTAAACCTGTGGCTGAGTAACCTCATAAATATGCTAATCCACAGTAATCAAGAAAAGTGCCATTGCAAATACAAAATTTTTATTCCACAGCTCCAACAGCTTTATAGCATGCTCTACATTTATAACAATAAACTTTGGGAAATTACTCTCTTCATGTTTAAGAAAATGCTTTGCCCTTTTCTTGTCATCTCACAATGGGTTTTACATACATTATTTTGAATGGCATGATCTTTATGCAAAATTCAGGGCATGTTTTGCCTTCTCTAACCACGTATTTGGTTTATAAAATGAACAAAACATTGCATAAATTTTAAAAATTCAGCTTTTGTAGCCTTATAAAAGTTTTATTATCATTTTTATTAGGCTGGAGACCAGCCAGTTAGTTAACTGGTAGATTGTCTAGCAAAACCAGCTCTACTGTAGATGTAAAAAATAAAATACTTAGAGAAATTTGAAAAAAAATCTTACCATTTTAGCAGCACATTTTCCATCTCTGTTATATGTGTTTCTATGCATACACATAGGCATGAATGTTAAATGCCATGACCATCATATTAAGTTCTGCGGTCATTCAAACAGCTCAGTATAAAGTTATTAATTTATTTAGAGAAGGTGAAAAATACCTTACATGCAGGACATTTTTCTGTTTATAAACTTCAGAAGACAAGGAGAAGTGGAATCTGCATCTTGGGAGATTCTGAGTGAACGTTAGAAAAAATTCATTGTGTTAGCAATGGTGCATTGAAGCAAATTTTCTGGACTGGCCATGGAATGTCCACTCTTGGAGGTTTACAAAACTTACCTGGGAAGAGGCACTGTTGGCCTGATATGGTGCTGACAATAGCCTGGCTTTGACATGTTCCTCCCCATCCCCATTTCTGTGACTCTCTGATGATAAGAGCACATTCCATAACAGGTGCAGCTTTCCTAATGGGAAACTCCTTAATTTATCAAGTCGTAATAAGATGTCAGAAGAAGTCATACCAAGAAGGCTGAAACCTGGGCTTGAAAGGAAAATTCAATTCTAGCCAGTGACAAAAATGGCTTTTCCTTAATGTAGCTTGACAAACAAAACCATATCGTCATGCAATGCTTCTCTTTGTAGTAGAATTTAATCATTCAGCTCTGCCTGACAAATTCTCTCACTTCATTCCCTTCACTTCTGTTTCTAATTTTTCATTCTGCCCATTTAATCTAGGCAGGCTTTTAAAAACCAGAGTTCTGAAAGATGTTGTCTAGAAATCTGCTGTTTCACACAGTTTGTAGGAGATTTTTGCAAAGATTTATGTCTAAAATAACTTTTTCAGTACTATAGGTCTTTGAGCCAATTACTTTTACTCTTTTTTTTTAAATTTAATTTTGAAACATGTCATTTGTCTCTTGTCTATGTCTTTTAATTTTCTTACATTCTTTCATTGATTTTAATATTCAGTATTTCAATTTCTTAATAATGTCCATATGAATCATTATGAAAATGCTTTGCACACTAACTGTAAGTTAAATAACTGTTTCCTCCCCCAGATTCTCTTCTCACTTCCTGGAGCTTATTAATGTTGTGTTTTTCTGTGTGTTATATGTTTCTTCATATGTGTACACAGGCACAAATTGAATAAAGAAGTGGAATATGCGTATTGAATTTAATAGATAAAGTGCCTATGAGGTAGGGAAAAAGTTCAGCTATGATAGCCTTATTTAGGAACGTCTTTCATCTTACTTGAATACAAAACTAGATTGTCTTTCAGCCTCTTACGACTCTGAATAGTGGAAATAATAAACTGTAATTATTACATTTTTTGAGAAATGAAGGGGTGGGTATTTGGATAATGTAATGTGTGCCAGCATGGGAGACAGGGCTGCAGCATGCAGAGATAATCTGTGGAAGTTGTTTATCAAATCTTTATGTGAAGTCTGAATTTCTTTGTTATCTTTCATTTTCTATTTTTGTTACCAGTATGAAAGTTTTGTTATCACTAAATCTTATCATCTGGGAGGACTGTTTGTCAACATCAGACTGAATTCTTTACAGGCATTAACTCAGCAGAAGGAAGTAGGATTCTGCTAGCAGCCACTTAGCTTTTGCTTCTCAAATCTTTTAATCCCAACAACAAATATTTCTTTTGCCTATTTTATCATTGCACTGTTTTACAGAAATACCCAGTGAGTACTTACAAACCATGGGAGAAATTTATCTCACCTAAAATTATTTATATTCTAAGTTTGACATTAGGTCTATAGTCTAAACTAATCACAGAATCCCAGTGTTGTTAGTGGAGAGAAATGGCAGCTCCATAGGGTAATTCTTTCCAATTTATGAGAGTTCCACATCTATTTTAGAGTCACTCACCTATGAAGTACCTTCCTAAATCTGCTGGTTGTTTTAAGCTAGCTGACTAATTTAGACTCGGTTCACACATGGGATGAGATCAGATATACTCCACATGGAAAAATTCAGATACATTTCAGAATTTCTTTTTCAAGATCTAGAAAAGCCAATATATGGAATAAATGTGTGGCACTTTTAGCCTCCAAGAGTTTAATGTTTCTCTTATTTAGACAGATGTAATTTGTTGGTAATCTTGTCCTTTCCTTACCATGTTCTCTTGGAATTTCTGTTTTCCAAAGGAAAGGAAAATATATTTTGTGCTTTGTCTGTTAAATATTTCTATTGGGAAACTGACAGTTTCCTACCATCCATCTTTCACTTTTGCAGGCCACTCTTCATAGTTGAAGTCCACTGTGAAAGAGGAATCAGAACCATTTTTACTCTCTCTAAAGATATCCCAATATATAATTGTACTTATAACTGTATTTATATTTAAAGAAAAAAATCAGAGTATCTTTTCCTTTGTAAAACTACTGATTATTCAGTAGTCCTGTATTCACTGAGTTTGAAGATATCCATAGATACCATTCTCCACCACAAAATTGTTTTGTAATACATGGTAATGACTTTAAAACAATTTATACGTGGGTCTCTGCAGTCATGTTTCTGCAGAGAAGGTATCTAAACTTCACTTTCTACAATGAAATGTTAATGTGAGAATGCATGTGTTTAAATTTTCTACCATCCTCATTCCATATTTTCAGTGTGTGATCTTTTACATTTTTCTTATTAAAAAGTTGTACACAAAAAGGTAGCCATCTACACAACTATTTTCCTCAGCTGACTTTCATATTTTTTGTCTAAAGTTGCCTCAGTCAGAGTGTCCTACAAGAAAATATGAAAGATGATGGACACCAAAATATGTCAGCCTTTATGTTCAGTCAGTATCCATTTCTTCTGATTCAGTACATACCTAGCACCAGTGTGGGAGTGTATAATAGTTTTATCCAAGAAGAAATTAAATTATGGTTTTGATGATACTGAAGGAAGTAATAATTCTGCAGGGTTTAAGTCTGCATAATCAACACAGTCCAGGCAGTTTAGTTTGGGTTATGTCTGACCTTATTGCATTACATTTCCAGGTTTAATAATTAGACCTTCTATCAGAGTTTTGCCATGTATTTATTTTAGTTTCTCTTATTTGTTCATTTTTAATTTGTTAACAGTGGAAGATGGGAAAAATGTATTAATGGAAATATTTCTTCATGATTTGAGAGCCTGAACAGATAGGAGTTTGCTTTAGTGGGCAATGTCATGAAATGGAGCACAGATTATAATTGCTTTTTGTGTACATTATTTGAATATATGAAACATTTTCATGGATTAGGTTCCTGTTTTCTGCAAATGTGCAATTTTAATTTAGTGCCTAGTTTTCCTTTTGCACCATTGGTGTCGTTAGAACTGTGGAGATGACTTCTTGACACCTATATTTTTAAAATAGAGCAGGTAGTTCTAAGAGCAGACTTGCTATTCCCATATGAAAGTTGTCCCTGAGTTAGACTTTCTAGATTGTCCCATTTTTGTTGTGGAACAGATCTTGACCTATTGTTCTGTAGGACTCTATTACTGCTGCATGGGATAGTCAAGGTAAAGATGAACTAGAGCAATGGGAAAAAATGAATCCATTCCTGCAGACATTAACTTCTGAAGGCTGAAAAAATCCATGTTCAGAAGTTGTTCCTCTTTCAACAGACCTATTCCATCCATCATTATTCAGTGTAAAGTGTATTTCCTACATTTTGTGTGTAACCAAGACATGAAAAATTGAAGTTAAAAGTTAAAAGTACCGTGCATTGAAATGCTGATTACAGTGCATCCTTGTGTTGGTGCTCTCTGGCATATTCTGCTGCTTATCTGACTTTTGAATCCTTAATTGCGATAAAGGATTTACCAGCAGTCACAATGCCTTGTCTTCCAATTTGGCCACATGTTGTTAAAACAGTTTGCTTACATTTTTAAAACCATATTGTTCAAAAACTTTAATTTGAGAAAAAAGATAGACATGTCCTTTGTCTGTTGGAAGAATCCCCACAGTTCATTTCTCACTCATCAGCCTTTTCTTCATAGGCTTTATAGGCTTTTCTATTTCTTAAGACATTGAGCTGGAACACACGTGTATGTATGTATATATGCGTGTGTATATATATGTAAACCCCATATTTGGCTTTGAAATCTTTTTATTCTGTCCCAGTTTTCTACATTTAATCTATAGTATATTGGTGTTACTTTGATCTGATGGAATACAATTGCAGTCCACAACAACAATAACAGTAGTGATAATAAAAATTCATAGTGGTTTTCCTTTAAGATATAAAAAAATTACATTCCACACAGCACTTCGTTCTGTACCATAGGAAATGATGGAAAGGATATTTATCTTCTTCCTTATTTGTAAAAGGAGACAGAGATAATGTTTGTGGGATCCACAAACTTTTTAGATGTTTTGGGGAAACTGAAAACTACTGGGGTATGATACAAATTAACAAAGCAGATATTTGTCTCCAATATCTTTAAGTCCAAAGTTGAAACCTGGGGTTGAAAAAACTTTTCTTTTCTTGTCCCTTATCTATATAGGCACAAGCAAAAAGACAATTGCATTCATATCTTTATAAAACCCCAATGGAAATAACCCTCTTTAATTGTATTATGGTTCTTTGTATCATTCCTGGGTTCATGACATTTACTTGCTTCTTTGTGGTCTACTTATAATTAAAATATGTATTCTTTTTGTTAATATTCTGTGTTGAAATTAGTCAAAGATACATGATACTGTTCAGAAAATACTGTAGTTCATCTTTTAAACATGAACTCTCATGTAATTATTAGAAGATGTTTGATTAAAATTGGAAATTACCTTTGGGATTAAATTTTCTATCTAACTGTGTTTCTGCTTTAAAGTATGAGTACTTTCAGGAAAATCCCATACAACCAACCAAGCAAGTCTCATGGACAGATGTTCTTCCACAAATTTGCAAACATGGACTCCAGCAGTAGAACATTGCACTTATCTCGAGTAGATGATTAGATTAATAGAAGCTGGAAAATGTGGAATCTTTCCTTTTGTGTCCATTTTTGTGCAAAAAACTTTATATCCCTGAGCTTTGGACTATGCAAATAATTTAATTATTGATAATGATATAAAATCATTGAAATGTTGTAAATCTGCTTCATTTTTGTTGTGTGTTGGAAAGGAGAAATAGAGGCACTATAATTTCTTAAGAAAATCTGAGGCGAAACTTTCCTGGTATGATTGTGATTAGATTGCAGGGTTTGATTGCAGACTGGAATCATTTCTAGACTCACAGAGGCTGTTAAAGAATTCTGACACCTTGAATGAAAATAATTGTAGTAATGCAAAATCTAAATGCTCCTTCAACAAAAAGCATTTCAACAGGTCACAAAAGGTGAACTCTATCAAAACTGGCATGTTTTTTCTCCTTGTGCTAGTTCATCACCTAAAGTATGGTAATTGTAAAAAACATTCTGGAAACACCAGGAGTGAATTTGAGTACTAAATAGTATTTGAAGTAAATCCAGACAGCATTTAAAATGTAAAAAAAAATGAATTTGGAAAGCTTTCATTTTTGTTCAAGGCATACTTGAACAATTGTTTATGCTTGGGATGCACTTTATACTGGGCCAAAAAAGTCTTCTTTTTTTTCCCAGATGTTGTCTTTTCGGTAATTGATCTATGTTTAACTGTGTTGGGCTGGCACAAAGCACAGCATAGCTCGGGAGGGGGGAAAAAAAGTAAACTTTTGAGCATCATGCGTTATCATTTCAAAAGGTCACAAGTGAGCTATGAAAGGGATTCAGAGTTATTTGGGGTAATTACTAGTCCAGATCAGATCTTAAATGCACAAAGATTTCTAAACCCAACAATTATTTGAAAAGAGTGTAAATACAGTTAGGTAAACACTTTGTACAATTCAAAGTAGAAGATTCTCTGTTTCTTTAGTTTGATAATTATAGACTGAAAAACTGAGCAAGACAGGGACATATGGATATTTGTAGATATAACATAAATATTAAGTACTGTTCTTAACATTAGCGAAAAGTACTTACAAAAAAATTATAGGCTGCATTGCATGCAAGTGTGAATGTCTCTATGTATATGCTGTCTTAGAGATAATTCTTAAATATTCACAAAAATTACAGCGAGGAGCTGAACTAATGCATGTTCTGGTGAGGCTGTAAAAATGTAGCCCAAAAGAATATTTATTACTTTGTCTTTAAAGTAATTTGCTTTGAAACTGTTTTATTATGCACCAGATTTATCTTTTTAAAATATTAAATTAACATATGCATTAATTTTAATATTATACAATTAAAATATTTTAAATGCATTAATTTTAAGTGCTATACGTTGTTTGTCTTCTCTAAAACCTTGTTTCAGTGTTATTAAAATGGAAGATGCTGTTGGTCAAAACAGTTGACTATAAACAAGACAATTTATAACAATATGATTTCTTAATATTTTTCATATTGTTTTTATTGTTCATATTAAGTGGGTATTTCTATTAACTATACTTCAGTAAAAGTATTATCTTCCATTGTTTGTATTTTGATACCGGCAAGGATATGGGAATTAGTTGCTCCTCTCACTTTATCATAAATGCAGGTGTGTGCAGACTAGACTGAAATTACTGAAAGTAATCATCCATGGAGCCATAAAGCGCTCGCCTAAAAAGAGCTGTTGAGTCTGAAAATGTTGTAATTTACTTCTATTTTATTTGCAGATTGCCTTCTCACAGCACAATACTATCATGGATCTGGTGCAGTTCTTTGTCACCTTCTTCAGGTAAATTGCTTTTTTTTGTCTTCTGTCTGAAATCCTGATGACTCTTTACCATCAAAACTGTATCTTAACCAGCTTTTGAATCTTGAGAAATGCCTGGAAGGAGGCCTTCAAACTCTGTTACCTAATTTGCACCAGTGAAGGGTCCAGGCCAGTTAAAGGCAACTGCTGGAATCTTGCATTATATAATTGTGTATTTCATATTCAGTGGTACAATCTTCACACCTCCTGAAGATTAGCTGGGTTTGTACCATGTATTGCAGTGATTAAGAAAGGCTAGCTAAATTCAGCTAATTCATGTGTGTGATTTTTCTATAAACACTTTTATGGAATTATTGAAAATGATGGCTCTGTTCAACAGCTCGTTTTTTTTTTAATAAAGCACAGCATGTCACTACTAATGCTGTCATGTATTAGAGATTAATTGTGAAAGGCAGTAGCTGGTGCCTGAGATTTGGTTCTGGCAGCAACGCAGGGATGGGCTTCAACTGCAAATGAACAACCATTCTAGAATGTGAACAAAACTCCACTGAAAGACTTCTTAAAAGTTCAGCTATCTTATAAAATGTCACAAACTTGAATATACACGGATTAGTTACAGTGCTTTGAAATCTTGCTGTGAAGATATTTCCCAATAAGCATGAAGTGTACACAAAATGTGAACAGTGACAGGAAGGTACGTTCAACAGACTTGCTGTATTTCAAGAATGGCCGTGACTTTATTTCACAAGTTCACAGTATGGCTTCTCTGTTGACTTTAATCACTGTGCTCAGAGGAACTGTATCTAAAGAATCAGACTCCTAAATACTGTGAATGGTCCAAATACTGTTTCTTGCTGTTGCCAAAATGGGCAGAGAAATGAACAGAGCCTGAAGTTCTCTGTACCCAAGGCATTGGCTAATGGAGAGGAGTTTAGTAGGTGATATAAAATATCCCATTTCTCCTCATTCACCACAAACAGAGCAATAAAATGGTGATTGCCTAAAGGTCAGTCTAGTGGTGGTTTGGATGTTTGGTTTTTGACGGGTTTTTTTTGTGGGTGTGTGTTTTGGGTTTTTTTTTTTCTTATTTTTTTCATGGAGAGACACCACGCTCTAAAACTTTTGATGATTATGCAAAGGTTTAGATTACAAACCCATAGAGAAGAAAACAAAGTACAGCAGACCAGAGGGATCCTGTGACAAATAGCAGAGATAAACCAAGAGCAGTTTGTTGGTGCTCTGTGCCCTGGTGCAGCCTCAGAAAAGGCGAATTTTTTGATGGTGCAGCCATCTCTGTGGCATTGTCTCTCCCACTGTGATGGTCTATCTCATGCAGTTCGTTCTGGGTAAATGCACAGGTAGGATGTCAACAGTTCGTAGCCTAAAAGAATAATTTTAATAAGGGTTTGTTTGTTTCTTGTTTTGTGTGGGTTTACGTTGGTTTGTTTGTGGGGTTTTGTTTATACCTCAGGGAATGAGGAGTATTGTGACTGTGGCAAATCACAGTGGTAACTGTAATAACTCAGGCCATATTTACTATGATTTTTGATTGAGAAAATAATTGTGTTTAAGGACGATATGAATGTGCTTGATAACAAAACAAATTTCAGCATGCTTTGATAAACATGCATTTGCATTTCTCCCATCCAGTATTATATTTCTATTTCTGAGGATGTGGCAAAATGCTGTTCACCCTGCCTGGCCAAAGCAGCAAATAGACCCATTTGACAATAACAGCTATTCAACAACCAGGCAAAAGTATAGTTTAAAACTGTTCCTTTATAGATTTTGTGTTCCAGACTGAAAGATGAAATGGACATTTTACTGCTTGAATCAGAAACATCAAAACAGGCATTTTTACAACTGTCTTGATGTATCAAGATAAACTGTTTTAAAAATATTGTTCTGTAAGGACTTTATTTAAAACTATACATAGTAAAGCACAAAATCTGTGATTAGCTCTGCAATTAATGCTTGATCTACCAAGATATTGATACTGTATATCCTAGAACAAAAATGTTCTAGGATAAGATAAAGATAAACAGAAGTTATACTGAAAAAAATAAGCAGAATATTACTGAAACTGTAGTGCTTCCGATCATTATATGCGTTGTGAAAAACCTCCACCCTGTTTAATTTCATTCTTTTTCTACTGGAAGGTTTTGTTGCAGCCACTGGTTCAGTGACCTTTTCTCTAAGAGTAAAACTGCAATGTAAGAGTAGTAACAGATTCCCAACTGTCTTATAGCGAGTGTGGCATCTGTGTTGCTGTGCTCAGTGCCTTGAAGACTTTTAGCCATCACACAAATTGAGGAGTCTGTGACATTTTTTCTTTCCACCTTCTTTGAAAAAGTGCAGATCTCATTGGAAAATTTCACAGGCAGCAAATGTGAATGATCTTTCTTACACTAAAGAAATGCAGCATGCACAGTTAAAGAAAGTATATTTTTGTATTACCTTGACCACTAAAACACACAAAATCCTGAAGTTTGGCACTTGTTTGGTGGGTTTTTTTTTTTTTTTTTTTTTTTTTTTTTTTTCAGACTCTAAGGAATAAATAAATTTTCCATGTTTTCAAGTCTGATATGAATATATGGACATAGCTAAATAGGTGCCAGGACATTTTAGAAATTTCATAAGGGTATATGAAGTAGCTTTAGTTTCTGAAAACATTATTTACTTCTTTAGATCACATCTAACATCGATGAAAATTGATTGTTCAAAAATTGTTAGTTTTTATTATCTATGATTTGAGTAAATCCTAAATGGAGAGCTACAAAACACTTGATTTCTATACCTGCTTTTAAATAAAATTATAACAGTATAACAGAATTTATAAGAGTACTCAAGCAATTCCCAGATAATTATTCGTATTAAGAATCTGAAGCATAAGTTCTAGTAAGAAATGTGGTTAAATCTCATAATCAAAAACCAGGCAAGCATGAAATTGGTGCAGATGACAAAGGTTAGCTGTTAATATACTCGTGATAGGAAATGATAAGCAAGTTCTACTGCCAGAACTATGTTTTTAAAGCCTTTTTCAAATGCATGGTACCCACTACTCACTCATCAGGAATGTTCTTTAAGCTCCCCGAGCTATTGCTTCCCTTGCCTCTGGTACTTTGGGTGAAGCTGACTGACTTAACTGAATGTTTTAGTCACTTTAGTAACATATCTCCACACTGTCATAAATTACAGAATCTCCAGGTTTTAATGAGTAGAGCACTGTTAAACAATATGGACTCTATGAAAGTTTTGAAAGTCTTTCTTTTGTGTTTGCTTTTAGAAATTCCCTGAAAAATTATGGTCATTTAGGGTCAGGGGTACATTCTTTCTATTAAATCTTTCTGTGAGCAGTATAAGTGAGAGAAAACAATAGTCAAAATATACCCAGTGCTTATAGCAGAAGGAGGGGATGGGTATTTTAGTAAAGATGAGCATGAGCTACAACAGGAATTGCAGCGGATGCTGAAGAACAGATTTATTAATTCCATCTGTAGGACTGTGGGCTAGAATCTCTGAGCAGTCCCTTCCGTTGTGTTCCCTGCAGTGGGAGGGGGTGGCTGCATTTCAGCAGTGTCAGAGCTCCTGAGAGCTGCAGTGCTTGAACTCACTGCGCTGGGGTGGATTTGCAGTGGGAGAACTCCTGCTCTTTACCAGCATCCTCTGGTCTGTATCCCTGCCTGCATGTTTTGTTTCTGTTTAAACCAAGGAGGGTAAATCAGTGCTGGATTTTTTTGTGCTTATCTTTATGAGATCGAATATTGATCTCCATGAGAACAACAAAAACCAGCGTGTCGGGATCAGATCATGTCCACCATGGCTGGGATCTCAGAAAATCCAGAACTCTTATAACCAGAATATTTTATACCCTTAAATTCGAATATTTTATAGTAATATGAAAATCAAGTTATTGTAACAAAATGGATTTTACTTTTGGGGCTAGAATAAAATTGATTTTTACATAGTGATGCATTGAAAGTTTTCATCTCACTGAGAAGCACAGAGCTGTTTGACTTCCACGGGGAAAAGCACATCTGCACTGTGGTGAGCAATTTGAGTTAAGTTTCCTTTCTTTAAATATTTGTTTTGAATTGTTGAATGTAGCTTTGTGTCTTCTGCTCTCTGAATCACACAGAAACTTTTTCATCACTGTGGAGTTATTTGGTCTGTTTGTATTTCTGGAGAAGGCAGCCACTTGTTACTGGCCTGCGGGCAAAGGAGATTCTCCAGTATTGCTGGATCAGTTGTCTTCAAAACAAGGGATGAGTCACTTAATCTGCCAGTGAACAGAACTGTTTGCCATTATTTTCTTCCTGTTTTTCATCTTTCTGTTTGTCCTTTGAGTCATTTGGAAGTGTTTATGAGCGCGCTAGTGCTCACCATGTTTTGATTTCAACAGACACCGTTCCTCAAAACACAAAATAGTTGCTCAGATATCTGAAGATGGCCTATGTGCCTGCTTGGTATAAAACAGGTGTGGGCTTTTTCCTTCCTTAAAGTCGGTGCATTTAAAGTTTGGAAGTACCACATCCTTTATGTGTCAAATACAGTGAGAGGTGTTCATTGTGCCGCCTGAAACTCTGGCATTTTCTCCTCTCAGGGGTGTGTTTTTCTACACCTGCATTGGATTTTGTATCATAAGAAGCATCACAGATAATTCATACAATGTTTATGTTTTGATTCCCTACATTTTGTGTTGCATTTTCCTAAATCCAATTAGTCAGTTGTTTTCTTAGACTTCAACAGCATCGGTGCTCACGGCAATTTTTCTTCTTTCTGCTTAATCCTGGTCACTTTCTTATGAAACTCCAGTCCACTGTACTTTAAGCAAAAGAAGTAGAACAGGTTTTCATTTCTGATAAATGGACTTGAAATTTTGCTTTTGTCATTTTAATTCCAAAGAGAAGGCATTCGTTCTTTTTATGACATGTCCCAGTTGCAAAGTTAACTTCAGGAGTTTGCTCCCAGATGTAAGGAATACAGGGAAATGGGGTGAAAGCTGATGAAGGAAAACAATAACAGAAAATAAGGGAAGTAAAAAATATTAGTGTTTTCCTTCAGGCAGTAGTGTCATTGTCCATTACGGCGGGTGACAAGCAGCTTTGTCAAGCCCCTGCCCGCTTGTCTCTGCTGGGCTGGGCTCTGAGTGACAGCCCAGAAATGAGCAATCTCCTCATGGCAGGGCAGAAATATTCCAGCTCCCTGTGCTCAGCTGCAATAAATCACAGAAAGAGGGAAAAGACAGTGCTAGACCGCATGCTATGCTGTGAATTTCATACGTCGGAAAATATTAAATCTGATTATTCCTTTGTGGAAGAGACATCTTAATTCAAAGGAATTCATCCTCTGTATCAGGATATTAATGCAAATATTCCTGTAAAATTTCCTGGTTCAAATGAAGCACTTTGTGTGGGAGGTTTTGTGGTCTAATTTATCTGTTGGAATCCAAGGTAGGGATGGCTGTGTTTTGCCAAAAAGAAGCAAAATTATGGAAATTTTACTGTGGACTACAATAGCCACACTAAGAATTTCACAGGATAAAGTAATTATATAATCTATTTAAAATTTTTAATCTGAATTTTTTGATCTTAATTTAATCTTCATATGTGACCCAATCATGTTCTACTTCATAGTTGGTTTTCTATGTTTTCAGTCATTTTTTTTGGTGATATTTTAGGAAAAACACCAATTGGAAAATTAAATTTACTTCCTAATATGTTTTCAGCCTTCTTCAGTTGAAATTCTAGTATCAGGTTGAGGGGAATCAGGGGCTTTGTATTCTTTATCCAATACAATTGCAGAATTTTTATTGTTCTTGAATGATGCTTCTTTGGCCTGGAAATCTAAAAACCCTTGCTCTGTCCTTAGGAAAATTTATTTTAACAGGACATTCAATAAGTAAAGTTATGACTCTTTTACACCTACTCCTTTGAGCGCATTTGCCTCCTTGGAAAAAGTATTGGAAATGTTACAGATTGGTGGGAAAAGTTTTTTGGAATGTGTTGAATTTCTTCATTTTATTTCAGTCTACCATGCTAAACAATGCTGACAGGGTATGGTGGCTTTCGAAAAATATTTTATATTTCTGTGATGTATTATTAAAGAATAGTAGCTGCACTAGAGAGAGCAGTGAAAAAGAAGAATGAGTGAAAATATTGAAAAAATATTCTTGAAATAACATGAATCTCTTGGTTTGGAAGGCTGCTGAAATCTAGCATTGGTGACAATTCTTCTTCCCTAAAGTCACTGACAGTAATTAGACTAAATAAGTCTTCCTCTCCCTCTCCCCGCCCTCCCTAATTTCAAATCCTAAATTAGCATAAATCAGGAAGACCATTGCCAAAAAGCAAATGTGAAAGCACAACTATTTTGTAGTAGAAAGAATATGTTCAATTTCTAATTATTCTGGAAACCTACTGCAGAAAATACTAAATTCTGTATTTCATAATTTGTCCAAAAATTTCAGTAGACAAATATATATATATATATATTTTTTTTTACATTTAACATCACTTTTTGAGAGAAATATAGAATATCTCACCCATGAAGGGCAAACCCATAAAATTATATGAAATATTTAAGTTTTTTCCATGACTTAAAGAAACATAATCAAGCTTCATGGGTGTGATGTTTATTCTGTGGAGATTAATTTCATTTTACATGAGAGTAAATCACTTTGATTGCAAATCTTTTTTATTTGTTGCCTCAAAGAGGTGAAAGGAAGAACTATGGAGGGTTAAAGTTCACATCTAGAACTTTATTGTGTAATATATTTCAGAATCCTTTTACATGGTTCACTTTAGCCTGATACTGGATTGGCAGATTAAATGGGAGTGTTGGTCTCTCAATAGCACCTTGGTGTTCACTGCATCCATTTTCCCTTTCTAGCTGAATGTAAAGGCTGTTTGTATAACTGATCATTCATTCAGACGTCGCTATAGCAGCTTGTGGTATATTGAACATAAACCCACAGCTTTGTGGATACATGCATGGATTACGTATGCAGGAAAATAGAAATCTAAAGAATGTATGTGTGCTTTTTTATATGTTCTTTTTAATAATTATTTTACTGAATAAAGTCATTTAACGCTCCCCTCCATCCTCTATAACATTGTGGCACATTTATATAATGAAAAAATGCCAGTACTTTTTTTTTCATTATAATTTTTCTGCTAATTACACTTTTCCTGTTCAAACATTTCTTTCTTCTTTACTTTCAAGAAGATTTTTGATGTTTCATTGCAAAGGAAAGACCAATAAACCCAGGCTTTGCAGAGGCAGCTGCCAGAGATTTTTTGAAACTGATAGGAGTTTATGCCTTGGGAGAGGAAGGATTAAGTTGGTTTTCTGTATTCAATATATATTAATAAATTATTTAGCACAAAAATAGTAACTATTCTGACTAATAAATTAATACATATTATATTTATATTTCATTGCTATTGCTTACATTAAAATATAATTAATTTAAATGCAGTTGACACCATTGATACTTCAATCTTCCTATTTCTCATTATGCATTCAGAGCTTATATTGTGAAGCTTTATTAATACCATTATTGAAGTCTTAGTTTATAATGTTACTTAATTTTGCTCTTCTGACTCAACAAAATTATTTCCATGATGTTTCTAATAGTAATTTTTAATGTGCTGCTCTGGAGACTTACAGCATTCTTTTGGTAGTATCATGGTTTTAACCATGACAGAGTAAAACAAATCTAATGTGGATATTCTTTTCCATGCATTCTTACCAAATATAGTGTTGAGCCTGGAAGGAGCAGATTAGAAGGTGGATATATATTTCTTATTAACTCTTAATATATTTTGGATAAGTTTGATAGGTGTGGACATATGAGAACAGAATTTTTAGGGCAGTTATGTGACTTTCATGAGACACTTTATGCAAGAGTTATTTATGGGGATATATGGATTTTCAGGACTGCATCAAAAAATAACATTTTAAGCATTCATCTGGATAAGAAGAATTATCCGTGTAATTAGTTTCAAATGAACTTGAAACTTGTTGCTTAACTTGTGTGAATTCCATTTGAGACACAAATAAATACAAATTTGCATTTAAATGATTTTTGGTAATACTTTGAGTTTTAAATGCCATTGGAGATACTTTACCTCATATTCAGGCATTTCTTTAACTTTGCACTTTGGAAAGCCAGAACTGAGTGCCTGAACCCTGTGTGGCTTTTGAATTACAGAGTTTACCTTTTCCTTGGGTTCCGTTAATTCAGAAAGAAACTATGGAGGAAAAGAATGGAATATAGATCTAGGCTGATGGAAGAAGCCCTGTCATATTTAAGGTTGTGCAACAATGACATTTTGTAGCTGAAGAGGGAAAGATTGCAGCTCTTGGCTAATCAGCTCTGGAAAATGGAGTGTGCGAGCCAGTGCATGGAGCTGCTGGTGCTGGTGGTATTGTCAGGACGAGCAGGATTAGGAAAAGGACATTCCTGGATCAGCTGGGTGGTGATGCTGGCTTTGTTGGCAATGCCTTTCACTGGCTGTGCCAGCCTGAGCTTTCCCTGAGCAGGAATTCAGCACTCCTGGCTGAAATGTGTTGTCTCCACAGCCAGGATTTATTTCCCTGACCCCACACACTGCGTAACCATGAAATGGAATTTACATATCCTACTTCCTTGCTAGCCAAGACTACTTTTCCTAAGTCTTTAAACATTTTAATTTGGAATTGAAACACTTCATTCCCAAAATGGTTCTGAATTGCTAACCACTGAAATAGTCCTACTTAAAATGATGTTTATTAAACTTTGTGATTCATAGCAATTTAATTAATCATTAAAAAAATTTTAAAAATTATGCTGCTGTCATACACATCAGACTTCTAATATTATGTTTACAAAGCTTTGTGCTTCAGATAATCCTGTTGAAATCTGTGGAGCTGCTTGTCATGGTTATACCAGTTAACACAAGGATGGCTGAACCCAGCACATCATAATCATAAACACAATGTTCTTGTCAAGTACAATGAGAGAAATCAATTGCTGTGACAATAATTGCTATTTGAAGTCATGGTGTTAGAAAAATAATTGTTCAATTATTTTTATTTTAGAATTGTGCTTGCTTTATAAAATATCAATTAAAATGGGCTCTATTTGCCAATAAAAAGATAGTAAATAATGTGTTGGGAAAGCAGTTCTTAGAAAAACAGTTAATGTGAACTGTTAGGAAACTTTTGCAGTACTACCTTGAAAATATTAACTTAGGTATTAACTTGTTTTCTTTGCCTATATCTGCATTAAAAAGTTTTTTGTCATCAGTTTGTTTTACTATATATATGTTAAATTGTTGTTCATGTTAGTACTAGAAGAGAAACAATAGAGTGCGGGGTCACTTATTAGCTCGCTATTTAGGGAACTGTACAGTTTTGTGCCCTTGTCAAAGAAAGATCAGCAGGCAGGAAGTTTGTGGGTACAGAGGGATATTTAATTACTGTCTCAGCACAGCAAGACTTAAGTGATTGAGCAATAATTGCCTTGATGGCCCAACTCCTATATTCAAAAAAAGACTTGGGAGGAGCCTTTAATATATGTGCAAATATATATATGTGGGCAGTAAATGAGTCTGCTATGCCTCTAACAAAATTGGTGAAAGGAATTTTGGGAGCTTCTGTCTCTGTTGGTGAGCAGTGTGAACAAACAGATCGTCACTTGGCCGAGATGATGCTGAGGACCTGCCATCCTCACTGAATGCATCTTTTTGTCTTTGAGCTGGCTCCAGTTTAGTTCCGTGGACTGACAGCCCCTTTGTGTCTGGAGTGAACACTGCACATCTTCTAATTGAGCTCCAGGGTTGGTCCACAGGGACACTCAGGGGTTGGTTCAAAAGCCCATTCCAGATCCACACTAAGCTGGGAGTGCAGGAATTCCCCTTGGAAAGCCAGGGTGGGTCTGTCATGTGCTGGAGCGTGGGGACAGGGTGATGGCAGGTGGCAGAACAGTCTTGACCGTGTGCTGGCCCAGCTGTGCTGCTCCCAGGGTGGGCCCAGAGCAGGGATGCCGCCCCACGCTCAGCTGTGGGTTGCTGCTGTACCTTGTCCTGTGAGAAGGGTAAATGTGATGGATGCTCAAAGTAGAATCTCACATCATTTTTCATTTCAGTCGATTTAAAAGAATACTAGATGCAATTTAAAGTTTTGGAAAAGTGTTTGCTTTCATCCGTTTGTGGAAATTATTTTGAATTATTGTGCAAATTACTGTCTTAAGTAAAACCATAAAAACAACAATTATTCTCTTTGTATGTTAAATAATCAGAGAATGAGAAAAGAAATAACAAAGGATTGCACATTTTGTTTTCTTTTGTTTACCTTCCATTTACAGTATTGATTCTTTAAACATTTATGCTTAGTTCAAGAAACAGTTCCCTTTACATCCCTGTGAAAATAAGTAAATTATTTCACTTCTACAAAAGTATTACTTTGATACAATATGTAATTCACAGGCATTAATATGTAATGAAAAAAAGGAATTCTGTAGTGTACTTATAATGCATTCATGGGCTTAAGGCACAAATGTGTCATTAATTCATCTGGTCTAAACATGCTGATCATTAAATTTCAGAGATTTTCCCCTCTATTTATCCATGCAATTTAAGTTTCTTTAAGGATATCTACAGATTTTATTTCAGTTGGCCCATTCCAAGCAGCAATACATAGACTAATTCCCCTAACACTTTTTAATTTGCCGCCTAAAGAAACACAGAGGAACTGATTTCTGAGTTATGGAAAACCCTTTCATTTCCTTAGCCAGGTCTGCACTAAATAGGCCTAAATGTGACCTCTGGAAGACAAAAATTTGCTCTGTACCTTGCAAAAATAGTTATGCAGGCAGTAATTATTCCTTGCAATTTCCCTTCTCTTTGTTCTATTAAATCACTATTTCTGTTTTCATACTACCCAGAGCCCTTCTGGGAAGAGCTTCTGCAAAGCCCAGACCTCCCTGCTAGGCCCTGGTGTTCCCTTGCAGCCTTTCCTTGGCCACTTTCCTCTGCTGTGTTGGACACAAACTGTGCTCAAGACTTCTTCCTCTGCAGTTCATCAGTTGTTTATTGTCTCAAAAATCATGCTAGGAAAATAACTTCCAATCAAGCTGCAATCCAGGCAACTGGTGGTGGATTGCTCATTTTCAAGCATGCTTATTTAGTGTTTCCTCCTGTTTTGTTCCACATGGTTTGAAGGGGAAACTTGCAAAGCTGTATCCTTATCTTCTGGCACTTTATTTCTTTGTTCTGAAGAGCACAAAATCTTGATAAATGCTTGGGCTACTGTGGTCTTAAGAGTGTCTTAGTGTGGCAATTGTCTTATTGGGAAGATTTCCATTGGTAAGTGCAGAAAGTCATTCACTCTGTACTCTGGGTTACCATTTCATAACCCACGTGCTTTGCAAAAGCATTTATTCATATATCTGTTTATTTGGATGTCACTCCGAGTCTCAACTGGAGAGTCAAAGATGGTGGACATAACCTATGATCGTGTGGATTAACTGCAGGCAAGTTGCCACTTGATCTTTTCAAAAACTGAAATGATGAATTTGTAAAGTCACTGTCAGCAAAAGATTTTGTCTGAATTTTGAATACCTTTTGTGATTTTCTCTGTATTCTCTCCAGGTTTTCCAATCTCCTTTCAGAAAATGCCAATGCCAGAGCTTTAAGAACAAGTCTGATAGTATCTTTTTTGGCACTACGTTGTAGAGCAATAAATTAATCTCTCAAACGTTGTATACTGGTGTGCACCTGAGTATTTAAGGTTGTTTTAACCCTTTTTGTTTCAACATCCCAGCACTAATTCATACTGAATTGTTATTCACACTGGTCTCTAAACTGGTTTGGGAATTACATCATTCCAATGGGAAAATAAATCCTTTGCAATTAAGATGTGGCCTGACTTCCTTGTTCTCATGAATACAACTTAGCTGTGATTGGGTATTAAAAAAAAACAAACCCAAGCTAAAAATTGACCATTGTACAATCTCTTGTACATCTCTTTAACCTCTGTGCCATTAACCATTTTTGTCTTTGTGTCGTGCGTAGACCTCTCAGCTATTATATATTTTTCCCATCAAAACTGAGTGGATCTGATACTATGGAGCTTTGCAGCCCATCTAGAAGTTCCCTTTTCTGATGTTGGTCCCCTTATGACAGTTTCTTCTTTATCTGCCCAATGGCTAATTTTTAATTAATTTAATTTGCATTGCATTTTCTTTTTTTATATCTCTGTCTGAAGGAGGAGATATAGGAAGTGTAATAGGGGACTAGAGAGCATCTACCTACACCCATCCTGCTGGTTTTTTTGCATTTTTTTGCCTGTGATGTTAATGTCTTTATCATGGCTCCCTTCAATTCCCTATTGTTTCAAAGCCAAAGTGAACTGATTTCTCCTACCATTTCATTCCCCTGGCCAAGCTGACTGCTTTCCTTTATGAGATAAGGTGATGCTTGTGGTACTACAGTGTGCCTGTACTACAAGGTACACTATAGATTTATGCACTGACATCCCAATGTTTTCTGGTTAGTTCTTCATTCCTTTTCTAATCTCTTTTAACATCCTATTTTCTGTTTTGACTGCTACTAAACATTCTGTTGATATGTTCGAAGAGCTATCTGCAATGACTTCAAGATCATTTTCTTGAGTGGTAATTGCTAATTTAGAACCTATCATTGCATATTTGTAGCTAGTTGTGGTGTTGTTTTTTTCTCTTTTTCTTGTGCACGTTGCCTTCAGTTCATTGTCACTGAATTTCATTCTCTTATTTTACTTGCTAAGTCCCTCTGCGTTGTGAGATCCTTTGCAGTCAGCTTTAATTTTAATTGCCCTACATAAACCAAGGATGTTATCTCACCACAGCCTGGAACTAGGTTAATTTCACAAAATCTATTTTCCATGAATTTTGCATGAATTTTGATTTATTCGCCCTTCTATTTATATTTAGCCTCCCTACAAAATAGAAGAAAATAAAATATTTACTTGCCAAGAAAATATTACACAAAAGTCACACTATCAATACTGTAACTTCTAATGGTTTAATAGTATTTTATGGATGTGTCTTTGAGACACTCATTTCTGATTTTAGCTTTGCAAGGAATTGATGTTTTGACTGATGACAAGAAAATTCAGTCTGTGACCCACCACACTGATGTGCAGATCACAGAATCCATTCGTCTGAGGTCTTTCAGCCAGAACTCTGAATATTTTCTATTCTACTAACTTAAGAGAACTGTTCAAGAAATTAATAAATGTGAAGGACAGAATTTTCTAAGGGTAGAGATTCTGTTCCTGGTCATAATAAAGCAGTCACACAGTGCAAGGCTCTCTTAGTTTCTTGTGTCCAGCTCCCTTGCATGTATTAACCTTTTCTCAATTCCAGGAGCACTGAGTTAATAATTGCAGAATGAGTTGCTGTTGTTTCCCTAATTTAGTGGGTTTTGGAAGGGCTGTGGAGGAGGAGAAGAGTGAGATGGCTTTCCTTTATTTCATGTACAGCATCCCAATCTATAGCAGCACATCAGTACCCTGAATTTGCCCTAAAGCATCTGTTACAGGTATCAGCTGGACACTGCGGTGTGGGAAACATTTCTGGGAAATACTATTTATAAGTACTTCTTGGCTTAAAAACCTTAAAAGATGTTGCTGCAAAACTGAATTTATTCTGGTGGTTAGAGGGGTTTTTTTAGTTCTGCTCTTCCCTAGACAACCAAATTGAAATTTACAGTCACTTGTGCTTGCATTCAAAGGGAGACATTGGTGTTATTTTGCTCTTATGCACAGTACTCCTCCGAACTATACTGCTTCCAGAAATCTTGGTCTTCCCTGTTTTAAAGAATATATTTTGAAGCTTTTTGGCAGAAAAAAATGTGGATGCCTGGTATAATTCAGTAGTTAGTGTTATATTAATTGAAACCAGTTTTTACAGCAGAAGAGGTAGCGTGTGAAAGTTCTTTATGCAGTTAGTAAATCCAGATACTTATATTAAAAAACTGTGTAAAAATTTGAAAGATCTTCTGAGTGATTACACTAGGTGCCAGCTTTAGAAGCCTTATTTCAGTATCCAGAAACTCATTAAAAAAGGTTGAGTTCAATGATCTTTCGACCAAAATACTTTATGGATTAAATGTTACAATACAAAGATATTGAAGCAAGAGAGAAGGTATATGCTCTGATTGTGCACTTCAGGTGTTTAATTTTAGGGTTTTTTCTTATTCTGTTGTGTCTTTGGAACTGTAACGTGGCAATGTCTTTGGAGATGTTTCCCCTGGGCAATTAACCATAGAAATACTCAATAAGACAACACAGGCCTATTGTCATGTGCAAACCCTGTTCCTCAAACTAATTATTCTCCCTCTGTAGTTACCCTTCCTGCAGTAATCCCAGGAAATAACTCAGAATTTACAAAGTGAAAGAAATATAAATTGGTATAATATTGTTTTCCTATACTTGACCCTCTTTTTCCACCTACTAAATGTGGAACATGCAGTGCATATTTGTTGAGACTGTTGTGGGTAGGTGGATGGTTGTACTGGGGCTTATGCCATGCTAATGGAAACAGTGATAACATTTCTAGGAGAAAACCAGAGCCTGTGATGTGCATTTGCTTTTGACTGTGGATGGTTGGCTCTGTAATTCTGGTAGAGTTTAGTTTTTCCCAATTTCTGGAGTTTATTTTTCCAGGCTAAAATGCCTTTTTTGTTACCTTTGATACCCTAAAAACAAGCTTTTCACAAGTTACAATTATAATTTCTTTTTTTTTTGTAATTGCAGTTGTTTCTTATCCTTACTGCTGGTAGCTGCTGTCGTTTGGAAAATCAAACAAACCTGTTGGGCTTCTCGACGGAGAGAGGTATCAATAACTTTAAGATTATTGTAGTAAACTTATCTTTCAGAATAAGTTGAGAACTCTGATGAACAATCACTCCTCCCCTTTCTTCTGTATATGCAATTTAAACACCCATTTTATACCTGTGACTTTTTTATGCTGAAGAAGAAAACTTTATTTCATTCTCCTGTCAAAAATTAAAGGAATTACAACACTAGGCTGCAGAAACCTAAATTTTCCTTATGGTGGCATATTTAGTACATTTAGAATAGAATAGAATATTTCTACAAAGAAATACAAAGCCTGATTACTTCAGGGCTGACCAAAGGTTGAACCGTATTATTGAGAGTATTGTCCAAATAAATAATAATTTCTTATACTCTAACAAGTTTGGGGTGCTGACCCATTGTTAGGAAGTCTGTTCCAGTGTATGACCACCTTCTCTGTATATAAATGTTTGCTAATATCCAACCTGAACCTCCCCTCAAGGGAGAAAAATTCTCTTTCTCTTAGAATCTGTATCTTCATCATGAAACCTGTGGCACAATTAAAATCTTCAGTAAATCCTATACATAAAATCACCGTATTCTTTTGTGGTCTTAATTCTGACAGCTGTCTTGAAAGATCTGGCACAAATCTTTGTTCTTACCCGCCTAACAATTCATTACACTTAAATGAGGTTAAACTTAGGTTATGTATGCTACTACATGTTTATGATTGTATACTGTTAGTTGTGATATTTCATTTTGCTTTCATAAATGAGATCTAAAATTTGTAGATGTGATTTTTGGAAAAAGCACTTGCTTAATCTACTATAATCTTGATTTCTTTTTTTAAACAAGCTTTGATATACTGAATTATTCTTTTCTTAGTATATTGACACTACTAAGGTTTAAGTAACTTTTTCTTTTTCCTGAGATCTACGGTGAATGTATGTTTTAAAAATGCCAGGTAACTAGCACTTTTAATTTTCCCTCACTGAAATTGTAATGTTCTAATGTGAAGGTTTAGCTTCAGCTGGTGCTATGAAGGAAAATGTGTATGATTGGTACTTGTTTCCTTTTGGTATTTTTTTTTTAAATTCATATGAACATTGTTAGGAATTTTCTAAAAGCAAAATCTCTTCTGTTTCTTATTACTTGCAAAATATAGATGAAAGTTACTTTAAACCACAATATTCCACTTAATATTTCATTTAAATTCGTCTCAATACTTTGATAGTTCTGTGCAAAACTGTATTGTCATGGAATGTCAGTTCATTGATTTAATTTCTCATGTTAATGAGGATGATTTATTGATGTTTTTAAGAACAAATATGAATGCACCTATTTCCAGACCTAGAGAGTCTGCTCTGTTTTCTGTGATTGTTCCCCTAGATTTTTGAAATCTATTATTTTTATGTGGTCTTTAGACATCATTTGATAAAGAAAACATTCTCATACAAAAAAGTTTCTGAAGTTTTCCAAGATTTATTTATTTATTTTCCTATTGTCATCAAAAGTAGTTCTAAGACTGTATGAAAGCCCAAATGCCACATACATCACTCAGCTTCTTCAGAAGAGCAACAGAAAAAGACATTCTTGGCAACTGGATTGGAACTCAGAGCTTCATGGTTGGTTCTGAATCTTGGTTTTCCTTGAGTATAACTTGGTTTTAGAGAAAAACTTGGTTTTCTCTCGTAACTAGAGTTCAGTGGCATTATGAGTTGTAAATGCTGAAAGAAATCTATATTTTCCATCTGCTCTTGACCACCAGCTGCAGTTCATATCAACTGCAAGTTTTTGATAACATTCCATGCAATATTTTCCTTAATCTAGCTGGAAATCTTCTTTTTATATGTAACATATTTTATAAGATTTTGCAATTAAGTGTTGCACATAAATTGTATGAATAACGCACAGAGACAATCTACTGTTGAAAAGATTTCTGAAGTATCTACTTTAGAGCCCATTTGAGCTTTTCATCTCTTTGATCGTTCTTTAAAGACAGGAATGTTTGACTCTTTAGATGTTACCTTCAGTATGGACTCAAAGTACAGTAATAGCAATAAAACAAGAGCACAAACAAATACAGAAAGGCATGCTGTTAAAAACTGTGCATCCTTTTATTGTTCCTCCTGATGTTTTTTCCCCTGAAGGAGGGGGAACATTACCATCCAGTTCTTGTCATCTTGTAGTAATGAATTTTATTAGGCTCTTGAGGTAAGCCAATAATTATTTTCAGATTTGTAGAGCCCTATGTGTAGCTGAAAATTCAGAACCTTGTCCTGTTTTGCCTTCTGACTTTAATGCTTGGCTAAATTGGAATGTTATTGATTCCAAATTGAACATAGCATGGCCTCAATCCAGTACAAAGCAGGAGCAAGTTGTTTGCATTGTGAAGAGGGAATGTCTCAGTTTTCCCACTAATTTAGAAATTTTCCCTCCAGTTTATTTCCTAATTCATTGCCCATTCAGCAAATACTTGCTTTCCACTGCTCAGGGCACTGCCCAAATCTTGCTGAGCAGTTTGAATTTAGGCTCTATCATATGTACATGTAAGAACCTGTTACATTGACTATATATGAAAATGGATAAGTAAGTGTAATGGATAAGTGTCTTCCAAAATACTTCAAATGATGTTTGTCTACACTGAATTTAAATTCCTTTTCCAAGTGTATTGGTCTTTCAGTTTATTTAGTTGAAATACTTTTTCCCTAAGTTAAGACCTTGAGCTTTGGTAATCTTTTTTTGCTCATAACAAAATTTTGGTTCATATTTTTTTCTTACTTACATTTCTGTCTCTTAAGATATATTTTATCTCAGGTTTTTGTACTCTATATTTATACTTTAACTCCTGAAAGAGCTTCTCTTCTTCTCTCCTGTCCTCTGAAAGGGCAAGGGACAGCAGACAGACTGTCTTACCTTATACCGTCAAAATTATTCACCTTCTACATTGAGAGAAAATGGAAAGTATCATTCTTTTATTTTATAGTTCCAAAAAGATCAATGAAACTTTGAGCAGGAGAACATGAACAGCCTCCTGCCTGGCATCCCTTGACACCTTCCCCCACCCATCCCCACATGGATTTGTGACATTTTAAAAAAAGGTTTTTAGGAAGGGCTGAAGTAAGATAGTGGAATATTGCTCATCTCAGGGAGCTTGTTCCTTGAAAAGAATAATACAGAATAATACAGAATAGGATGAGGTGATTTCCAAAGCATAATTCTTATAGCAGTATCTTGATTAAAAAAAACCCTGAAATCTTGTTTTAAAAAGTCCAGAGTCCCAAGAAAGCAAAAACAAAACAGAAAGAATTTGGAACCTTCATGACCGAGCAAGATAACGTTTACAGGTAAGTATGGAAATTTATGCAGGTATAGAAAAAGGGAAATATAGATATGTTTTTCAAATGAAGGAGTTCCTAAATATTGCAAGAATTAGGAAAAGCAAAGCGATTTTTAAAAGAGTTCTGCACTATATTAAAAGATCAGATATGTATTCTACCTTTTAATCCCTCATCCTTCTTTTTACTCCAAAGACTCACAAATCTTTCTGCCAGCACCCTTCTCAGTAAAATCTGACTTTTTAGTTCACTGGATGAAAACCCAAAAGCTGTCATTTTTTCCCAAATGATTTGTTAGGCCTCCTGCATTTTATACCCTGAATTCACACAAGAGCCCATCCATGGAGCTCCAATCTGACTGTTTTCCTCCTTTCCACAAGAAAAGATATATCACCCAGATTTGCCAAATAAGAAATATGAAGAGAGTATTATTTGTTTTCTCTGCATGTTTCATATCTAAAGTATTGAATCAGTCTTCTGCTCAGAATAGGTACAAGACAATCTGTTCATAGATCATTTTACTGAAAACTTGATAGGTTACCTGCCAGATTTGTAGTGGCTCAAAGGTTTTGTCTCAGGAACTTCTGATTGAAAGGCATCACACTGCAGATAGAATCTGCATCTGAATGATTTCTTTTTAATAGTGCATTGAACTTCTTTTTTTGCTGACAAGATTACACTGAGATCACTAACAAACTCACACAGGTGGGATTATAAACCACACAGCTTCTAGCTGTGTTTTATTTTAGCTATTTTAGCAAAGTATTTGCTGTTCCTGAGGTAAACCAGTTGCTGCCCAGATACCTTTTGTACTCTTGGTCCCACCAGATGTTTTAAAGAATTGTTACCTTTAATCCAAAAGCCTGTAGTCACTGATATACATAAAGTATCTTCTTCTCTCCACTCAGACACACAAAATACATGTACCAATGCGTCATGTGTTGTTATCTACAGTCACAGAAACATAGGATTGTTTGAGTTGGGAAGGACCTTTGAAGGTCATACAGTCCCATCCTCCTGCAATGAGCCCCTTCAACCAGAACAGGCTGCTCAGAGCCTCATCCAGCTTGAACCTGAATGTTCCCAGGCATGGAGGTCTCACCACCCTGATTGTAAAAATATTTTCCCCTATATCTAGCCTGAAATACATATTTGTGTATATTGGATCAGTCAATTCATTAAAATGGATTTGTACTTTTCTTTTAATATAAATTGCTTTTTTATACATTATTTTAATTAAGCACTAGAAAAGGAGTGCGTATCTTTAAAGATGACTTAGATTCTTATTTCCCCATGTAATACACTATAAAGCTCTTGAGCAATGAGGAAGTAATGCATGATTGCATTTTTAGGTAAAAATGCTTGAAAGCATGGATTGTGTGTGTAAAGTGCTTGCCTAACTTTAAAGGTTAATATCATTTATATAGAGCATCTCATTATACAGTCAGCTGTGCACCATTTGCCTGTCTGAAAGAACAGCATATACAAACATAAAAACATGGAACTGTGGAAAATGCTGGCTTTATACAGTGTGTGGGTCCCACTCAACTTATTGCTTCTTTTTATTAAATAAACTTACATTTGTTTAAAAAACCTTCCACCTTCCTAGCCTTGATTTTATTATCAAGGTAGTTTTGTTCTCTCAAATATTCAAAAATCCTTACAAATAGACAAATGAAACTGAAGTAGACTACTTCTTAATAGCAGCAACAATTCATGTAATAGCTTTAGGCTCATTTCTATGGTAACTCTAATAAGAACAAGGGAGTTCATTTTTGTCGATAGCTCTAATGAATGTAGAGAATATGCGCATTTCAGCTTGAGCTTTTTTGCTTTCTATTCAAATGACAATACTTTAAAGTATTCCTCTTAGTAAAGACAGTAATGGCTTTTGGTGCATATGATATTGCTTATGGAATGCAACACATTTATTTTACCAATACTAAAACACAGAGAATATGGTGTATTCTTGAGCAACAGCTTTTGAAGGAACAAAAGCAATGCTGTGTGTTTCAGGGTGAGCAAGGAACCAACAACAGCAGATGTAAGGGAAACAAGAAATCTTAACATGCATAATTAAAGTACCCCAATGTGTAATAGTATTCATGTGTGTAGGTGTCTACAGGATTTTATAGTTTATGTTTAAAAGTTGTTAAGCTCACAGATAACTTTTCTTTTTTGCTATCATCTTGTCTGTTGCTTAGGAAATATCTTACATATCTGTATGTAGTTACTCATAGGCTGTGTGAGTAATCCTACTGAAGTCAAAGGAGCTATTCATAGGACCAGAATCTCAACCTGTTATATTTCTCAGGCTCTTCTGAAATCAATAGAGCTATGACTGCTTATTTCAACTGTGGATGTAGTTTTCCTGAGAATAACTGGGGCATTTATTTTAGGCTGACGTTTTCTGCATTCTCTCCAACCTAAAATTTAGGTTCCTCTCTGAATGAACCTTTCAAGCAATATGCCTGGTTAGCTGACACTAGATCTTCTCTCAGGACTCCCTCTGCAGTCAGTATAAAAGGCACTTCCAAATGACAATTTATCCTGCCCAATTTTCACAGTGTTCACTTTTTATGCTCTGATACTTGTGGGGACCTGACTTCCTGTTAACAATACAGATAACCCATTGAGTCAAATCTCCTATATTGAGAGATATTCTTCGCTTTCTTTGCTTTAGTTTTGTAAAATTGCGGTTGTATTTATAATACTGTCATCGCATAAAAGTAAGCATCTGATTAATTCTTACATTAGTAATGCTCACAACATGTTTGTTCTCTGTACAGAGAAGTATTAGATAGTGCCAGTGACAGACTCAATATTATATTGAAAAATTTATGTTGGGGAGTGAATTAAGCAAAACTGATACAAAGTATTTGTGAAAGCTTGCTGACAGATCTGTTTTTTCACTCCACAAAAATTCAGAAGGTAAAGAAGATCGCAGACAACAACAGATTTAAAATTAAAATTTTGAGCTCTTTATTAAAAAAAATAAATTAGGGAAAAGAAACTAAGTAGGTGTTTTAATTATATGTACTTATGACCAGCAGAAGAAAATTGTTCACTTTTCTTAACCTAATAACCAAAGTTCCTTCTTACATTTGCATAGTGGAGTTAGCTTGAAGATTCCCATAAGGCAATAATCAAAATAAATTAGTTTGATTATATGGGATTCCTGGGATATGCATAGAAAAGAAGCATGGATGTAGTTTTTACTGCTGATAACAGTACTTTTAAATTAATAGTTGTGATATTTTGTGCAGTAGAATTTATTATCAAAGTTGGGCTTTCTAAACATGAACATAAAATGCTTCTCGAGATAATGCTAATTTTTAATGGCGATATTAAGTCCTGCTCTCTGGTTAACTCTTGCAAGCTAACAGGAAGGTAAAATTCAGGTTATTTTAGAGAAAGAGGGAACTGGCCCAAATGAAAAAGACTGCCTGAGGCAAGTGGCCACTTGGCAGAGCCTGAGGGTGCTTTGAGCTACATGGCCTGAGAGTTTTCCATGGGACTGGTTGTAAACATAAGAGCATTAGCAGAATTTTTAGCAAACTACCTGTCAGCAAAAAGCAGCAGACAATGAGAAAGTCAGTCCTTAGTGGGACTCTTGGAAGATGCCAGATGACTTCTTTAGAATTTATGACAAGAAAAGTAATTTGAATTGGTTTCCACAGTGCTAAAGGAATGAGGATGGTGGATGTGTTCTTTGTAAATAAAGAGGATTGCACCAAAATAGATGATTAATTTCTGTCTCCTAGCACAAAAACAAAAGAGCAGGTGTGGAATATTGGCCCAAAGTGGTGAAACTCTTTTTTGTTTGTATTTCCTCTGTCTTTGCAGCAATGTCATTTTTGTCCCCTATTCAAACACAAACAAACCTTCTGTTTCTCAAAGTCCTGTAACAAAAGAGTGAATTTAGCTGCAAACAACAGAAGTGTTGCAAGAACTCTGATATGAAGAAAGAATGAAAAGGTTTGACAATTTACAGTAAGAGGTCTTCAAGAGAAAAATGCAGATACTCCTCTGTAGATACTCCACAGCTTTTCTCAGAGATTCCAGAAATTTTAGTTGCACTGAATTTGACATAGGTGAGTCACCTGCAATGGGAGAAGCCTAAAAGAAACGAAGTCTGAACTGTCCTTCCTGCAAAGACCAGGGAAATAACTCCAAATCCAAGCCTGGAAGACATAGTTCCTCTCGATTACTCTGCTCTTCCTTTCTACCTGAAGTTTTGTTTATTTACAGTTGAGTGCTAATCATGTATTCTAAAAATTACAGTAAATCATGCAAACAATAATTTTTATTGCTCGTAGTTTATGGAACATTTGCTGCTGCTTCCACAAACATCCATTTCCTAGCAAATATGAGATTTTTTTTTCAGAGCTGATTTTTAGGTAGATTTATGTATGTGTGCAATTGAGTAGCAGTAAGGTGGGATTCATATCATTCCTGAATCTCTTCCAAAGTGTTTGCATTTCACTTTGCTCAGTATGGAGGATAATACCTGCCTTCTAAAATAAGCACATCGACCTTTTTTATCTCTTAAAGTTAGTGTTGATAATATACAGAATACTTGTTTCTTTCTTTGAAAAAGTTTTGAAGGCACTGAAGTTTCGCTGATGTGGGTGCCCCCCTGCTGAAGATAGAGCTTTAATAATCAATGCAAAGCAGATGCAAAGATCAATGCAGCTGGAAATTAAATAACTTCACCAACCTATTTTTTCGGCGCCTGCACTATTAATTGGTTTACTCTGTCAGCAGAATGTGTTCACTGCTGTGAGTGTCAGTGTTGTTGCAATCAACAAATTCTGTGGGGGACTTCTCTACTCTCTGTACATATTTGTAGACAGAAACGTTTCTTGGGGTCATCCCTCTTGAGCAAACACTGGCTGTACAGTTCATCTGGGCACCTTCAAGGCTTCTTCCCCTTCTCTGGATAGAAGGAAATAACAGCAGGATCATGGTGACAGAATTTGCATAGTATACTTCTTTCTGGAGGAACCTGCCAACACCTGTGAAAGGTTAGGTTGGAAAAAAAGCGCCAGCAACCACCGCCCCCCCTCAAAAAAAACCCCAAATAACTAAACCCAAAAATCACACAATCAAATAGAACTTAAAAAAAACCTCCCATGGGTATATGACACAGCCTATAAAAAAGGTAGAGTAGTTCTTCTTTTTCAAGCATCTAATAATGCAATGTTTATTCTTCCTGGAGCTATATCTTTTATTGCTCCAGCAGTTCACAAACAATAGTTGAGAGTTAGTGTGACCTAATATAAACCAAGCTCATTACATTATTTTCAACAGATAATTAATAATTAACATATAACCTTTGGCTTTCCTTTTATCTTCAAGTATTGACAGAAGTCACATAAAAACATACTATGTGTGGAAAAAATGCTTTGAAATGCAAAACTTAATTAAAATTAATGTAATGTTATTTTAGTAGAGTTGTATAGTACCAAAAGTACTATAGGGAATATGAATGTTTGAACAGATGATTATTTTTATCCATGCCATTCAATTTTTACACTAGTAAATTTTGGAAAACAGAATATCATTTGATATTTTGTTTGGGATTCATTGGGTTGAGTGCACCATGGTAGTTAAATTGTGACATCAGTAAATTAGCTCAGACTGCTTTGGCAGTCAATTGACCCACCTGCAATTAGCAAAACTAAACCACAATGAATCCTGTAGCTTGAGCTTGTTATGTTTTTTTTTCTCCTTCACATACATTTTGAAAATCCCAGTGATTAGACTTATCAAAGACTTAAATGGCTGTTACTTCTTAGCCTTTTATATATGTGCAGCCATGGTCAGAAGTACAAAGGGAGGCAGGGAAATACAATATCCCAGCTGAGGGAAGTTTGGGTTTGGAAGTCAGTCCTTTCCTCTCTGGTGTTGCAGGTGCCTTTTTGCAAATTGCTTCACTGCCTGGGCCATGAGTTCCCCACCTGTAGCACACAAAATTTGTACAGGTTGTGGTGATACACTGTTCGTTAAAGATTCTTCTGGTATTAATTGGGGGAGTCTACTTTGATGACTGTTTTGCTTTATTCTGCAATAACCCTTTGTCCCTAGGCAATTTGTTTAGGTTTCTGTTCATTTAGGCAGGAAAAGGAGGGAAATGGACACTAAACCTTTTTCCTAATTTTTCCTGGGCGAAGAGATACAAACATTTGAAGTAATGTGTTACTTTAACGTGTTATATTTCATACATATCTCAGTATTATTTGCTAAAATACGTTATGAAAGTATGAAATATTTTGTATGTGTTTAATTTTCATCTTAATTAAAATCAATCACCCATTTCTTAGGGTTTTATGCTTTCTGAATATGTTAATAATGCACAGTACTGATTCTAAACTGTTTTTTTGCCTACCACAATAATTTTTTGGCTTCACAAAATTAAGGAATAATATTTCCAGAGCATTGGGAACGTGCATGTTACAAAAATACTGTATTCCTGAGTGTGTGACCCACGTGCAAACTTCAGGCACACCACATTTCGACTTAATACCTTGACAGTGTCCAGTAATAATCTTCAGTGTTGTATAATATATGAAATAAATTACATATATTAAATATTCCAGTGTAATACAATGAACTTGTCCCTTTCCACATTCACATGGAAAGCAAGACCACGTTGTTGATGTTGTTAATGACTAAATCACCCATGCACAAAATGTCCACCTCTGATTAGAGTTTCCAGTGTGCTGTCAGCTTAAGGAAAATGATGAACATAAATCATCTCAGTGGAAAGGGAGGAAAAGAGGAGCCAGAGAATTAGTCAGTGGGTTCCCAGAAACATCCATCAACAAAAACTGAGCATGTTTGTAAGCATGTATGAAAAAAAAAAAAAAAAAGATTAAAAGCCTAGTTGTTTTCTTCATTAACCAAATCACACAAAAAGAATAAGCTTTTCCTCCCAAGGCAGGACAAAATTTTTTTTGAATGGAGGAGAAAACACCTGGTGCTTGTACAGTTGGCCATTACAAAGACTATAAAAAGTCTATCACAGGATACTTTAATAGGGAAGGCAAGGAAGCATTGTCATGATTACACAGCTGTGGAGTAGGTGCAAAACTGGTCAAAACCCCATAATCAGATGTTCATTATCAGTGAACTGAGGGATTAACTGTGTGTGGACTGTAGTTATCTGCATTAGCCCCTTCAAAGCTCTGTCCTAGCTCCAGAACTCATCAGTGTTTTTTAATGACTAAGTCGTGCAATTGGAGATTACATCTATTACATTTGCATGCGAGGAGCTGGGTCAGGAGTGTGTTGCAAGCAGGATCAGGCTTCAAAACAACCTTTAGAAATGGGAGGCAATATCCATACTGGTGAAAGCCAGTTTTGGCCTGGGAAAAACAATCATCTTCACAGAAACAGCACAAAGGAAAAAGCTGACTGTGCTACAATTCCTCAGAGCTGGTCAATGGCTTAGAAAGGTTCACAAGCTAAATAGAAGTCAACAGCAATCTAGTTACAAAAAAAATGAATATATTTCTGGCTTGCACATGTAACTCTAAACCATCTAATTCTCGACCTTTACTTAGTATGGCCTTAGCTGGACATCATGGACAGTTTAGACACAACAGTTCAAAAAGTCTGTGGAACATTTGGAAATGTTCAGAGGAGAGAATTGTCTGTTTATAGTTGCATAGCATAAAAGACCATGGAGAGATGTGAGAACAGCCTTGAAGATGGGGAATGGAATAACTCATTTATCTGAATCTGTTATAGAAAGGATGAGAAGTGCCCATGTTTCAGCAAAGAACATTCAGGTGATAGAATGAAAATTTATAAATTATAATGGTATTAGTAGCGCAATTTTGCAGTAGATAATCTCTGACATTCCAGACACTTTGTCAGTGGAAGCCTTTAGGAGTGGGGTGGGCAAATACAGGACAGAGATTAGAAGACCTTTGTAGGGTGGTGGGGAGTCCCTTGGCAGTCTCTGTAGGTCTCTTTTAACCTTATGATCTTATGTTTTAAAAAACCCACTGGAAGTCAGAGTATTTTGTACATACCAGGAGCGTTTTGTTTGCTATAGAATCACCAAATGGGTTTGGGAGGGATCTCTAAAGATCATCTAGTTCAGCTACTGTTGCCATGGGCAGGGACAACTTCCAGTAGAGCAGGGTGCTCCAAGCCCTGTCCAGCTTGGCCTTGAGCACTTCCAGGGATGAGGCATCCAGAACTTCTCATCCAGAACTTCTCTTAAGACTACAGGATATGATACTGCAGCACCAAAAATCCGTAGTCGTGCACGAATAGCACCTGCACTTCCTCATTAAAGGCTATTTTAAAATCTACATTAATTTGATATTTATACTTTCATTGCAAAACTGTGTCCCAAATGGCCATAAAGGCAAGTAATTATCCAGACATTCCGTAGGTTTTTTTGCATTAAAAAGGCTTTTAAGGAGCAGCTTTCTTCTTTACAAGTCTCATATGCATAAATGCAGCCTTTGAAGTTTTTGATGTCATGTACCATGGTTAAACTTTACAAAATTTCAGACACTAGAAAATTAGGGTTAAAAATAGCCCCTTACCTTTCATGCCATTTAAGTTCATCTCCATGATGTCCATCCAAGTGACTGAGTCACCCTGTGGATTGATTTTTTTTTTTTCATTTTTGACTTTTCATTTCATGATTTAGGCTGGATTATTTGTTCTGCACCTGACATTCCTTTCATTGTGCAATTCTACTGATTTTCCTTGTACAAGCAACAGGCAGGGCAAGACAGCTTATTTGAGTTTAAAATTGAAAACCACACATAGATGAGAAATTGAGCAAGTTTTGTGTTGTTTTGCTTGGGTTTTTGTTTGTTTTGGTTTTTTGTTTGTTTGTTTCTTTGTCATACATAATTTTCCAGTTATTCCGATTTCCCTTTAACTGAACCAGTCTCACCAGGATTTTAAAATACGCATTTTTGCAACAGTACTGTTAAGCACATATGCAGAATTCTTATGAAAGGTAGCTGCTGCATGCCTGTGAGTCATTCTTCTTGCTTGCCTGTTTGCTATGACAGATGATATCTATCCTACAGATGAAAACACATTATATTTTCACTAGTTTCAGAATGCCTTGTTCTGACATGAGGCTGCCATAATTTAAACATGCTTTCTTCCCTTATATAATGACCAATTTACATATAACCTTTGGCTTTTCTTTTATCTTGAATCATTGATAGAAAATTTGCACAAAATCATACAATTTGAGCAAAAAACCTCTCCGATGCAAATTCTAATTAAAATTAATATTGTGGTCATTAATTTAGGACATTTGGGTTCCTGAAATACAGTGTTTGGGATGTCACCAGTATTTGAATATGCTATTAGTTTTTCCATGTTGTTTCTTCCTAAAAAATGGTTCAGGGTAAAATATTTGAATTGAGCACAATGTGATGCAAAAGCTAAATCCTAACTTTATTTAATTGCTTTAAATTTTTTTATCAATTGGAATGCATGTAAATGGCAAATGAATAAAACACCTACAATTGGCTTTTCTCCCCTCCCTTTTTTTTTTTTTTTTTTTTTTTTTTTTTGTATATCTACTCACAAAGCGGCTATTAACTGGAAACAATACTATGGTATAGAAGCTATTACCAAACATTTTTTTGACAAAGATATTTCTCTTCAGGCTGAAGAAATCTCACTTTTAGTGAAAGGTAAGCAGCTTCATTTAGATTAAACTTTTTTTTTTTTGGGGGGGAAGGAGCAAGTAAATACATATTTCTGACATAAAGAAATAAGGTGATTTAGCTGGATTGCAAGCAAAATAGGATATGAAGAAATATAGTCTATCATCTCAGCAGTAAATAGGTTTTTCCAATAGTTGATACAGTCAAAAAGTCCCTGTCAACCCACATAAAATTCACATTCATAGCTAAGACTTACTTAGGAGAGTTTATATACCTCTATTTTGCTAGCATCCTGCTCAGGTCAGACTGACATTATTTTGAAAAGTTTCTGCTATCTTTGAGAGATCTTCCTCTAATCCATATATTTTGCAGATGCTATTTCTGCTACCAAGCTGAGCTTTGTATTTTCTTTTTCGTTGCGTCCCAATTCTTACACTCTGTAAGTGCCCATTTACTACTCAATCCTACAGCATCCCAGTACACTGATTCATAGTTTATGGGTCTCCTTACTCCAAGGGAAGGGAAATATTGTTGTTTTGTTTTGGTTTTTTTTTTTTTTGGGGGGGGGTGGGTTTAAATTATTTTCTTTTCCTGTTTGATTCTTACCAACATGAGCTGCAGGATATATATATGTCTAAAACTCCTGGCTTTGTTTTTTCTCCCCATAATGGAGGGAGGCCTCAGGCAAGCAGCTGTCATGCAGCACTTTCATACTGCTTGCTCAGTGTCCTCCAGGTGGGAAAGAAGTGTAAGTGTTTACAAAATGATTCTCTGATCTGAGATTCAGCTTCTTGTAGGCTTAGTCCCCCAGTGGGACTTGGCCCTCTGTTATCAGTCTTGGAAGCACTGAATTTCAAAAGCAGCATTCACTGGACTGCTCTGCACCAATTGAAGTAGGTACTTGACAATGAAGTCTGTCAAAGACATGTTATTGGTGTTTCTAGGGAGTCAGTTGGGGTTTTTTTCCATTTCATGTGAAAAACATTGACTTGTTCACACATTTGTTTCTGTATAAAAACTTTTGCCCAATTTACTCAGGGCAGTATTTTCCCAAGAGCTGATGTTAAAAGTTAGTTTTACCTACTCATCAGTGCCCTCACATTGCAGTAAATATTTTCAGAATATAGGTAAACAGTCACTGAACAAACATTAGTTATTGTCAGTGAGTTCTGTCTTGTGGGATGAGCCTGTAACATCACAAACAGAAAGCATGTGCCTTTCTCTAGGTCACTGTAATACCATAGCCCAAATGGGTAACAGCGAAATGAGGAACATGCAGGCATAACTTCCTACATTTAATGCTTTTTCTGCATGTTCCAGGAGGCAGAGTAAAATTTGAAATAGATAAAATTGCAAGAAGGGGAATCCTATGGCAGCCGTTACTGGATTTCTCATTGATTTAGTGGGGTTAAAACTTGGCTCTTTACAATTATTTGAGCTGCTCTGACCTAGATAGTGTTGTGTCCCATCAGTAAATTGTATAAAAAACTTCCAGCATTTGAAAAACATTGAGATCCACATGTGCAGCAATACAGTTGAGTGTGCACTGTGACTTCATCTTGCAGCTGTTCTGTACCTGCCTCTGCTGTGCTTTGCATCAGGTGGGTGTGATTGCTTTGAAGAATCCACCACAGTCTGTAGTTCACATCATTCACAAATATTTAAGCAGGGAAAAAACCCCAACAATCTAAAAATAAAAGAATTTTTTTGGAGGGCGAAAAGCTATATTTTTAATCATCTTTTGTTTATGATTGTCTTTGATTTTCACACCTCAAAGTGCCATAAAATCAGCTTTTGATCTTCATACATTCTTAAAACAATCTAGCAATTAAGTGAACAAAGGGAAAAGGTAGGAAAGTAAAATTGTTTATGAAAGATAGTGAATCAAATTTTAAGTAGGCCTTTTTTGTCTGATTAAATTAGAGTAATGTTTTAGCTCAACAAAATTACACAGTGACACCTCCCCTCCTTCCCCCTCCCCATGCTCACATTAAACTTTGTCAAGTGGTGCTTATGTGCTTTTGATAATAATGAACAAAGTTCTGAAGTTCTGGAGAGTTTCATTCCCATTTGAGCTGTTGAGCATATTTAATGCCTCTCATTAACGTACTTTACAGTTTCTTCTTCCAGATAAATGTTTGTTGAATCCAAAGTGAAGGTGCCTTTGATGTTGAATGGCTGCTTGTGTGTGATAACAAGGGAGTAACTCGTGCAAATTCGAGTCCAGTCGTGTCTTGCAGCAGGTCATTGTTCTGTGTGTGTGAGGCCAGCATACTTAGTGCCAGTCCCTGAAGAGATTCTGTGGCTTTTTACACTGGGACCCACTGGTTAGATAAGAGAAAAAAAATACATCTTCCTGATGTCTTAGGGAGTTTGGAATCATAATTCTATTCAAAATGGAAACTCATCCTTAATGGAGCGGGGCTCTGTTTGGTTTTTATCTTTTAATGGAAAGAACATAATGCCAAAACCCCAGGTTTTTTAAAGAATGGCACATGTCTTTCTATCATATTGGTATGAAATGTCATTGTCCCAGAAGAAATATTTCTCTATAAAATACTGCTTTATTTGTATCATCATGCTGTAAGAACACTACTTTCATGTTTAGCTGTAATTCAGTTCTCCTTACTGTTTTGTTACACAAGTATTCAAATGCACTCTCTATCTGCCACTTCTCCAGAAAGCTTCCAGAAGAAAAGATTAGCTATGACAAAGCTCTTCCACAAGGAGCCTCTCCAAGAAAATGATGAATTTGTACAGCTGTATTCATTTTCTTATACTGTTGGTCTCAGAAATATGGGAAGAGGTTCTAATAAGCATATTTCATTAATCTTATATCTTTCTTTCCTCGTCCTCCTGATTTTGATTGTATAGCTGTTATCTTTGATTTTTCCCCTGTTCCCATTCCCTCTCCCATCAGATACATCTGTTTCTCCTTTCTGTTATTCATCATTAGTTATCTTTTCTATTTTGCTACTACTTGAATATGCTCTTACGAAACACATCTCAGCTGTGTTGTGTTTTTGTTAAAATTGGCACTTCTAAAAGGCCTCTGCCTTTTGGCTGTTATGCTTGAACTCAATTGTCAAAATGATTTCTCCAGATTGATGACTCTTTAGAGAAAGCACTGCCTTTGCCTGAGTGCATTGCTGGTACACAATAATCATGAAAGATTAAACTGCTTCTTGACTGTCAAAATCACCATACAAAAGGTTTAAGAGGACGAAAGGGACGGTGCAACTTGGTGTAATGAAGAAGAGAGGACGCAGCAGCACAATATTATTGGCTTCTGCCAGAAGAGCACTCGCCTTACTACCCAGGATCAGTGCAGGAAGGGCAGTGGGAAACTGAGGACACTTGACTTTCTTAAATTTGGACTTGGGTACTTCGGGCTCTCCTTACTGACAGGGATCAAAATAAGGGTTGAATATGACCACAAAGAATGGTATTTCCACGCTTCCTTCATGCTACACAGTTGGGCAAGCCATGGTTTATTATCCACTCAAAGGGAGGGAAGTTCCAGTAGAAAGAGATTTACATCATGTGGGTGTGAAACTCTTATTTTATTACTGGTATGAATGGCTTAAAAACACATACTATCAAAAAAGGCACCAGCCATGAAGTATTTGTCAGTGCATTGGTAGAGAATTATACCTGTAATTCTCCAGAAACAGCCCTTTTGCTGGAAGCTTTTGGAATAAAAGAAATAACTATTCAGATCCCCAGATGCTTATTCACATCTGACTTTTTTTTTTTTTTTTAATTTAAAAATATCTACAAGCTGCATTTTATTAATGCTTTTAATTTTAAAAGTTGTCTCCTCATTAGAGGTACACATACAGTGGAATGTGAAGCAAAGCAGAAATTGAAGAAGAAAACTGTAATACATGGCTTAAATAAGAAAACACCAAGTTGCAGCTTATTAAAATGAATTTCAGTAATAGCTAGCAGGATTGTTTCTTTCAAGTCAATGCATTTTCTGGAGGAATACAGGTGAATTGGAGAATGCAGAAAACTCTCATCCCATCATTTTGTTTGATGTTAGGGGTGAATTTATAGTTTGTTCCCTACATACTCTTCCCACTATTATTTGCCTCTGCAGCTTAAGCCACTTGAATGTATAACTGTATCTGCCACTGCTGTGTCTCAGTGTCTGTCCTACACACAGAAAGTGTCTGTGTGCAAAAGCAGGGGGCAGCTGGGGCTGGCAGGAGGCTTGCATTGCTCTCTGGAGTAGCAGGTCTTTGCACTGAGGTCTGAAATTTGATTTAGATACCTAAAATTCCCATAGGGATTCCCCTATGAATGAGAGCAATATGTGATGCAAATTCCTCACTGTAACTGCTTACCCTTGTATCTCTGTATATGCACTTATGGCTATGCCATAGGCTGAAAAGCACCCCTGAATGTCTGAAAAAAATACCAATAAACACCCATGACCTTCAGCTTGTGTCCCCGTGGGAGAAGCCCCTTAAATTTGGGGTTTGGGGAGATTCCTTGGCTCTGTTAATTGACATGGTGGATGAACTGCAGTGTTCACTCTTTTACACCCTCACCCATAAAACTTGCCCTGTTCCATAGGTTCATTTGCTTTTCTTGGAAGATATATTAATATCCCAACCTAGGCTGCATCCTGAATTTAATATAGAGTTTGATTCCATTTCGCTGCATATTGTATCCAATAAATGTTCAATAGCTTGGGAGAGAGTCAGCTCCCCTTTCAAATTAGATTTTAAACTTGCCATTTGCTACTTTAACTCTATTAATATTTTTTCATCTTTTGTATGTTTTCTTATCCTTTTAAAATGAATTTTGGGAGTGCAAGTCTGAAACCCAACTTCATGTCAGGGGAGTAAGCTCTGTGGCAAATTCTGCCACTGCAGAATAGTTTTATTCAACAGTAGAACTAAAAATATCTGAATAGTGTTCATAGGTATATAGTTTCATTTTACATCTCTAACCATACGCACTCTCCATATTTTATGTAATTAGTATGATTTATATGTTAAATTTCATTGTAGATTCAACAGAGAAATGAGCACTGATCCTGTTTTAAGTGAAGATTTTTTTTTGTATCTTTGTGAACTTTTATTTGGCAATTCAGAGGCTTGGAACATTTCTACAATGCACCTTGAAAATCTATTTTTGTTTTTTCATAGGATGGCTTTTTAGAAGTGCAAATGGAAGTTTCTAGTGCAGCAGGCATTTTAATACCTGAAGCAATATTTTGTGCTGTTCTCAATTGCTTTTGGCAGGCATTTGTTCTGATTTTAAAACATTAGAATGAAATTATGCATATTTATCAGATATTTTGAGACTTTTTGATGTTTTGAGGTTCTAAGACTTTATGTTCAGTGTTAATTGGTGTTTTTCTTTCAGTGCAGAGAAATAGACTAAACCAGCGTCACATAATATTTTGGATCGTGTCCCTTAAAATTAATAGTTTTGGATACACAAATTTTAAACCTTCAGAAATGGACATCACTGATAAATGAACAGTTGTTTACCCTTAAAATGGGATATATCAAAGGCAGCTAAGATCTTTAGCGACAGTTCCCAGTGAATTTGGTTCGCACACAGTGTTCATGTCCCTTTATTCAGTTTTTTTTATCAACTGCCTACAAATGTAGCAAGTTTCTTTGAGGATTTATGTATAGTAATTTGGTCCCAAACTAATTACATTTAATTTATGAAGTCCTGGCAATTTCAGGGAGAGTTGAATCTGCCCTTTTATCTGGAGTGATGTCCTCATCACCTTTCGCATCCATACCGCACATACTTTAGATGGCACCACTGAAAGAGCAGCACACTGACATAATTGCAAATGATTGTGTTATTCATTGTTAGGCAGGATGAAACCTGCTACAGCACTCTGCATGCCTTCATTGAAGTGGAATGAAATGTCATCATCTGGGTTTCATAAAACATACCTTAGTTAAGAGGGGTGGGAATAACAACAATTCTTCCTGATGTAAAAATAGCTTATAGATTTAGGGGTTTTGGGGTGTGGTGGCGGTTTTATTTTTCCTTTCAGGTGGGTAGAAAGGCACAAATGCTTGGTGCCCTTGCTACAAAGTTAACAAAGCATTATATTGCCACTTGGCCATCTGTTGGGATAAAATGGTGGTTATTTTCAATGGTGCTACTTCAATACTTTCCCCACCCCAACTTGTGATTTGCTCTTCAGGCATTGTACAAGGGGGCATTTTTTCCAGTGTACTATAGGTGAAAACTTGCTGAAATTTGTGTGCTTGCGGCTAAATACCACTTTACCTGTTTGCTCATGGAGGGTGGCAGCTCTATTTCATACGTTGTGGAATCCTCATAGAGGCAGCTACCATTTTTTTTTTTTGCTCATTTTTATGTCAAGCAAACCCACACAGTTGTTTTTTCCATGGATCAGATTGTGTTCGCAGGCAGCCAATTCTCTCAGGTGCTCTCTCACCTTTCCTCTGTCCCTCTCCACCTGCCATATGCTAATGTGGCTGTGCCTGTGCTGCTGTTGTTCTTTTAGTGGCCGTAGCAGATACTCAGGTAACCTTACTTGCATCAGAATGACTCTGCAATTTGTTTAATTTTTAATTAGTATTGTCATAACCATGAATAATTGCCTTTCATTTATGCATAGCACATTTCACATGTTTTGAGAATGAACAGCTTGCAGTGCACCTTGTTTTTAGAGACGTATACAGGATAGATACAGGGTATGTCAATTTGTTCTTTAATACTGTTTCAGAGCAGGGAAAAACAAGGATTTTCACTGCAAATCTGGATATCTTGTGCTTGTGTATATATTGCTTTTGCTGTTTTCTATAGTTGTGGCAATCAAAAACACGCTTTAAATATGCAAAAAGTGCAAGATTACAATGAAGATTTTACCAAAGATTATCAAAATTCTGTAAGGAAAGCCAGTGTTTCCTCCTACTACCCACAAAGAGGAAATACTGCAAGTGGCCTGTGCAGGAATTAAATTCACTTTGTTTGCAGTTCTGAGCTCCTTTGTTTTTTGAGGATTATACAAAATGAACATATGTGGACTACTGCTACAGCTTGCATTCTTTGATAAATCCAGACAGGCAGAAGAATGCTGGTGGCAGAAAGTGTAGTAAAAGGGTGTACCTTATGGTTAAAACAAAATCTGCAAATTTTACCACTTTTAAGGAACCACTGTTAGTGAGATTAGAACACAAATTATTGGATGAATGTGCTAAATATCAAATATTAATGCCAAATATACTGGCAATAAATTAAAAGTTTCTGTTGTGTGATTTCCGTGGATTTTCCATAGCATTCAGATGTAGCAGAGAGAGACGCAGAGAGATTTCCATTCATAATTAGGGTCAAAAAGTGGTATTTTACCAGGAAACATCTGATTTGCATTGGAAGGCTTTACCTATGGCAGCAGACTGTTGCAGCTGTCCTGTAGCACAGCGGTGACAGGGGTCAGGCTCTGCCAGCTCGGACCTTGGCTGCTGTGAGCTGGTGTCACTGCACAGCGTGTCAGTGCCGCTCTCCAACTTCAGGGGGCTTCCTGTCACTGAGTGACCAGCTCTGGAATATCACTGCTGAGCTGAGAGAGGAGCTAGGAGCGCTTCAAGGAATGTTGGCTGATGTGTGTCTGCAGAGAACCTTCTCACAAATTTTTGACTAGGGAAACAGAGTGATCTTTCTCTCTCCTCTGTATCCTCATAAAAATTTTAAGCTTTTGATAAATGTCACAGTTACTGGACCAAAATAGCAAAGATTATGAGCTTCAACAAATGTGAGGAAAATAAATGGCTATTTAGAGAACTGAGACCTATTTCTCTCATTGAGGGAGGGACCAAAACACAGCGACATGTGTTGCTTTTGGCAGGAACCAACAAACCACTCTGTGCAGAGATGCAATAACCCATCCCTGACACATCAGGACTCACAAAGAGAGCCCAGGGGAATCTGATAACCTTATGAGTGAAGGAAAATGAAGTGTCAGGGGACAAAACCCACAAATCAAAACTTCATTAAATCTGCTTGAATGTAATTTATGTGTTGCACATTTTATTCTGTCCAAGTAGCAGGATCTTAATCCTGTGGACATTTTGACTTTTGATAGAATAGATATTCCTGAAAGTGTCAAAACAGTCCTTTTTTTTTTTCATATTTTTGAAGTGTGTCTTACCACAGGCATGGCAATGACTAAAGTGTTCATAGGTTTTTCACTTCCAAGAAGTAGGACTTGGAATGAGACAGATTCTTTTGGGTTTTTGTAACAGAGGTACCTTCCATTTGTATGAACAGAAATTCTTAATCTGTTTTTAATGGAAATGCATGCTAATAATTTATTTTTTTTCACAATAGAGACATTATAATCTGGTTTCCTCTGGGGCTTCAGATGCTGTGGGTTGATCCTAGCCTGCATCTCCTTGGTGGTCTGGGTAGTCCTTTGCTGAAAGGCATTGTCAGCATCAAAGCCATCGCAGAGAGTTTATCTTGGTGCTGTGATTTCCTTGCATACATCAAGGTTTTAGGACATCCTCTTGCTTATTCATCTGGGACATCACTTATTTCTCTGAAAGATCAGAAGGAATCTGGAATTAAATCAAACTACTGAGTGAACTGGCATAATATATTTTGGAGACTTTTAAGTTTCTATGTAAATTCCTCAAGATTTATTGTAAAAATATTGTGTAGAACTTATCATTAATTGTACCTGTTCTTTGTCAGTACTCGAGTGATTTGACAGATTTGTCTCTATAAAACTTTTGGACTAAATGTTCTGTTGAATTTTGCTTCCATATAACCTTTTAACAGTAATTCAATAGATTAATTTTCTTTTCTAGCTGAAACACATAACCTACACAAGAAAATATTTGAACAAGATATCTAAAATTATATACAAGCCTTGTAAATAATATATGATTTTGTAATAGGAAGTATGCAAACAGAAAATTATGCCACCTTCAACTCAATTTTACCTCCAGGAATATAAGCACTTTTGAGAAAACATCCAATTTTAACTTAGCTGACTTTCCATGTCACTAGCAAAGAAGCATAGGAAAAAGCCACAGTATTCAAATTTGTGTTAGCAAATATTACTTGCTAAAAAGAGAACAGTAACAACCTTCAGCCCAAAGTAGAGCTGCACATCAAGTGTGAACGTATTCCTACAGTTATCTGACGTCTGAGGCTTAGTGTTGCTGACATCTGGAATATTTCTCAATGTGTTTCTGTAATGTGTTTCTCTCTGTCTCTCTGTTATTGATCACGCATCCATTCGCCATTCAGTCAGATTTTCCTAAACGTTTGGAGCCTCAGTTTTATTCTCTTCTTCTCTCACTGCAGCTATTTTACATTTGTTAAAATTTTCCTCAACAAACAGTGGAAAAGAGTCGAAAGTTCAAGAACAGACAAAAGACAGCAACTACCAAATGGAACTGTTGCACATGGAAAGTGTATCTGTCATGGTTAATATGGATTTAAGGGAGATTAAGTCTGTGCTACTTCTCTATTACCAGATCTTCAAGATAACAGTTAAGCAATATTGGCACAGGTTGACAGAGATGCCTCATATCTGCCTACACAAGTGGTGTAGAGGATAAACAAGCATATTTCAGTCCAGTGGGGGTAGAAAAAGGAAGTGTTACTATTCAATGAACAATTCCTGTCTTTCTGTGTTGTTGGAATATTGACCTCTTTCACTGAGGAATCCTTTCATTGACTTCTGTGGATTTAGATTGTCTTGGGTTTCCTTTGAAGTCAATGTTGTGAGAGACACCCATCTGCCACTGTTAATTTTTTTACTAAAGAGATTGTATAGCGGTTTAGAAAATTTTAGCCCTTTGGTACATCAGTGAAAATTTACATTGTATTCACTTGCTCCTTTAAATTAGTAGCAGCATTAGCCTCCATATCCTAATTATCTGTATCTTAGTACCCACAGTGAGTATACGAAAGACTGCTTATAATGTTTGGAATAATGCCATTTTCTATTTATAGTTTGGTTTATTTCTGTTAGGAAATACTCTCTGTTCTAATGGCGAGTATAATTTACTTCATATATCGCAAGCATGCAAAGTACTCTCATTTAATAAAAGATTGCAAGGTTTTAGTTTGCTTTGCCATGTTTAATTTTAAATTTTCTCAAAGTTTGGGGTAGATTTTGCTTACTCTGCTACTTAGGGTTTTTTTGACATCCCATTGCTGAAATCTCATGGGCCAGATAATCTACAAAAGCCCAGCAGCATAACTACTGTGATAATAAACACATAGATTCCCTAGTCAGATTTTATTTTAAGTTACTGTGACACACTCTGCTCTTGAATAAATGTTTTTATTTAAAATGTGTAATTTGTACTGAAGTGTTTTATAACTGAATCACTGAATAATCAGAAGACAAGGCCCTGAACTAGCAATCGAAAGGTCAGGAGAACATGGTCAATAATTATGTGATCATGCTGGGACTTGGGGCAGCAGGCTTTCTCTGTTGCCACAGTTTATCAGGGTTTTCCCTGCGATGGGCGGAATTGCAGCTGGCACGGGCTGTGTGTTAGATTCCTGTCAGGAAGCCTTAGCAGAGAAACGAGCTCCAAGAATGTGAAACACAGAACACAGGGAGTCAGACCAGATGAGTTCAGCTTGACCATTGTTGGCTTGGAATTGTGGGCTGCAGCACCCTCCAGAACAGCTCTGAATTGCAAAGAGTCCGATTGTTAAATTATTACAATCGTTTACCGCCCCAGGCTGTAAAAATTAAAAAGATCTAAGTGTTTCTTTCAGACTGAGATGCAGAGACTAATTTTACATGAATACATAGCCTAACAAGATTAGCTGGCTTATTCAGGAGTATGAATTGCACTTCTGTTCCTCGTGTTAAACAAGCTTGTATCATCAGAGCCACTTGGAGCTTTATCAAGGTCTCAAGCAGGCCTCTACTTTCACTCCATGTTTTTCCTTTTGATTCGCTCTTCGAACCTTAGATCTCTGAGGTTTTCCCTGTTTTCATTCTGACCTTTGCTCTAAGTCCTCAGCTTGAATTCCTCATTTTCTATGCTTATTTTTCTTTATTTTTAACACGTTATTCTCCTGGCAGCTCTGCATGTAATGCAGAATGATGTCATAGTTTAGAAACACTGCGCCGATGGAGGAATGGAAATGATCCATTTTTAACACCATTTTCTGTGTTGCAGCACATGGTACAGTCCTGCAGCCTCAGTGGTGCCATTAGGGTAGCCACTGTTTCTGCAGCAATTATGCAAGCAACCAAGAATTCTTTTCCTGTCATGGAATTAAAGATTGATTTTATACATTGACTGATCTATTGATGGTAAAACGTTAAAAATGACTAGATTAATCCAAGTATATGTTAAAAAAAATCAATCCTTCTGAAATTTTTTTAGCTTCTAAGAGCAAACACAGTGTGCTTATTTATGTTTTATGAAGCAGTCTGACTGAAAAAAGCCCACATTAAAGGCAGTTGTACCTTTGTAATTTCAGGTGGACTAAAAATTATGTAATATATTATGGATCAGTTTTTTAAGGGGGCAAAAAGAATGTTTTGAACAAATTCGATTTTTCTTCTTCCTTAATTTTAACTTTATGCATTTATAACACACCTTTGAATTCAGGACTAGTATATATTATGCATCATCTCACATCTCAAAGTTCATGGGTTTTTTTAATATGTTTTGAAAACACACATGCATTTAATTAATCAATTAAAAAAACCCCAAAACCTAGGTCAGTAAGTATATGGGTAACTAGTATTTTTAACCCTCTTTCCCTGTCACTTTGTATTCTTACCAATTTGCACATACTTTTAGCACTAGCAATAGTTACTAATAGCAATAAAAATGTGGATTTTTATTTCCAGAACCTAAAAAAGGCTTCTCTGTAACAGTTGCTTTACAGAGGGCATGTAAACCTTTACTTGTGTAAATCTATGTAAATGGATATATGTGTGTTTCCTTTTATCTACTGTTATGAAATTGTCTGAGTGCTAAATGATTTCTCATTTCCTTTCCACATTCTTTTGGAAAAATTAGAAATAATTTGCTTATATCATTTGAAACTTCATGGACTTTAGATACAAAGGCAAGAATAATAAAGCTTACCCCAATTTTAATAAAAAAATTCATAGGAGAGAAGGTTTCTATGTTACATGTTGATAGCAGTTACGAATAGTATTTATAATGCATAATATGATATTATTTTTGCATTAGGTTGATTTCATTGCATTTAATGGTATTCCTCTGAACACAAGTTGAAATCTTGAATACCTTGGAAGCTTCCTGATCTTTTGCCCTGTTTTTATTATTATTGTTGACACAGATCCTCCTTTGTTACTCGGCCAGACTTCAAAAAAATTGAAATCTAGATTTTGTACCTTTAAAGAAACCTAAAGGAAGACGCAAGCTGGCAAGGTAGTGCAGGAAAACATATGGAGGGAAATAAGTAAGGTAAAAAAATATACAAGGGTGTTGGAAACAGCATTAAAAATAGTAATGAAAAAGGAGCACAACAACATCGAGCCACGGAATCATTTAGGCTGGAAAAAAACCTCTGTTAACCTGGCACTTCCAAGTCCACCACTGAACATCACCCAACAGTCAGTGTAGATCCACCTCAGCAAAATCACTTGATTCTGAGATGAAGGGCTGTCTCCAGAGCAGCTAACAGGTGATATGAAGTTCACATCTTGGTGGATTGCTTTGTGTTTGTTTGTTTTTGGGTTTGTTTTTTTTTAAATCCACGAAATTGGCAAAGCAAAAATTTTATTGACTTTACCACTGAGGTTTTTATGTACAAGGATCAGCATATCCAAGCAGTAAAACTTGTCTCTTATGAAGAGACAGCTGGTAAAACAAACTATGAGCAGTTCCAAATCCCTGTTAGCCATAGCAGCACTCCAGTCTCAGCATCTCACAGCCACATGCCACGGCTGCTGATGTTTGCTTTGAACTCAGGTACTCCAATTTTAGTCTAGGGAAGAACCCTGTAGTACTCTTGCCATCAGAAAGGGAAGGCGCTTTCTGCACTGGAGAATGGGGTTTCAGATATGGCTTCAGGAGCAAAAATCTGTTCTTATCTTGACTAGAATGAAAGTGCTGTTTGTCCTTCAGCTGTGGGAGGAGGATTGGAAATTGTGGAATAGGAGACTGTGCAAGCCAAATGCTGAGCATATGAAGGAAAATAAGTGCAAAGGGGGGTTTTAAACCCTACTTGCTTCAAGTTTCTCTATATTACAGTGATCAAGTTCCTTTATACCTTTTGTCTTGTGTAAAAATGTATGGGCATATAAGTGAATGAAGATAGAACCTCCAAGGCTTGGAAGGCAGCCTGGATGGGGCTATAATAAGAGACACATCTTACTAGTTTTGGTATAGCTGACATGGGTCTACAGATTTAGGATTGATTTATTTTCTTTTCATGGAGCTGCACTCTGTTATTAACACATCTCGCAGAATAAAACACATCTCTGCATCTTTTTTTTCCAGACTTTAGCAAGTGCCTTATTACAGCATTTGAAGGAAATTAAGCATTTTGTTCCCTTATGTTGCCCATTGTGACACATTTAGATAGCCATCTGAAAGCCAGATTTTCAACAAACAAATATGCTAAAAGGGTACAGAAATACGCAGACATTTTATGAAAGAAGTATCATGAAGAGGGTCTGTTAAGAAGAGTGGTATCCAACTGTGTGGAAATAATTTCTGTTTAGTAGGACAATGGCATTTGCTAATTAACTGCTGTAAATTCCCTTTATGTTTGGCTGTCTATTTATTTGCTTGGTAACATAAAGGCAACCACACTGAAAGTTCTGAATAGCCAGCTGGCTGCTTTTCAAGTGTACAGCCTTTGAAATTGATTTGAAACTCCTTTGTGCAGTAAAACAAATATAAATTGTTGACGTACTGATGACACTGCACAAACTGCATTTTTGTGAAAGAGCAGAAACAATTATTTCTCCTTCCACAAAATGAATCACCAGGACGTAAACCTAAGCAGGATCTTTTCTAGCTGGACTAGAAACCTTAGATTAGCCAGTGTTTTTTCCAGAGGTGACATTCATGATTCACATTTTTTTGTGAGCTGATTCATCTTGTTTCTCATACATTCAATTATATCAACAATGGAGTGATGGGTTTCTAATTCTTATAATTAATGTAGAACACAGTTGTCTTGAAGTGTCCTGCTTGTATTGAGACATGCTTGAGTGGATGAAGAAGTGTCTCAGTTTTGGAAGCTGGAGTGTGTGCACTCTCAGGGAGCTCAGATGAGGAAGCTCAATGATGTGATTAAGCACTCTCCTCTCTGCCCAGCTAAGGCCACATTTTCTTACTGCTACATGTAAAAAAAGAGTCTGTTACCATGAGTTAGTCAGTAGTTCATTAAACTGTTGGACTTTTTATTATTACTCTTTTGTCCTGAGGTTATGTCATTAGATAGGACCTACCATTTTTTTTTAGTCCTGACACGCCAAGTTATTAGTAAGTTAGAAAATGGGAGTGAAGTCCTCCTTTGTGCAGAATGTTGTTATAGCCTTTTCTGTCTTTTCCTCCTCAAATCCTGTGCAGGGTGTTTTTGGTATGCTGAGTTAGATGAGTTAATCCATGTCTTCAACCACAGAGTTGCTGCCTTGTAATGTTCATTAAGGAGAGCTACCAAAATATTTATTTACCTAAATACCAGCCAGCTGTTCCAGCTCACCTGATTTCCATACTGCTGACCTATAGTTTTGTGAAAATCTTGGCTATTAACTGTAAAGCTAACTGAGGCACATCTGTATTACTTGGATGAGCTGTATACCCTTGATTATTTCAAACTGTTCTGTAGTGGTTGTACACATCTTCATTTCTAATCTATGTCTTATGACATCTTGACACTCTGAGGACACTTCCAGCTCTCCATCCCGGCACAGAGGCTATTTCTTTTTTTTTTTTTAGACAGGGCAGTAAGAGACTAGTTTGATGTTGACCTCATCCTTAGAGTGACAAAATACATTTCTTCTTTGGCATTGAGATGATGCAGATGATGATGTTTTACTTAAACTGAAGCTTGTAAAACTTCAGAACATGCAGCAGTACTTTATATGAAATGTGAGGCATCATTTTTAAGGTACCTCCAGTTGACATGTATTCCAACAGACATACTGCATAATGCAAATGGTGATGGAGCAAATTCCCTCAAAGGTACAGTATATTAGGCAGTCAAACACACATCTTGGCTCTCTCACAATCATTGGACTCTCAGGGATATCACTGCTGAACTTGCTTCAGCACTAATGCTTTGTGGCATGTGAAGGACAGGGAGAATCTTTCTCAGTTACTCTGGTCCACTCACAGCCTTTATTAGAACTTAGGCATGCAAATAAAGATATGGATATGCCTTGCTGAACTGGAAACACAGAAGGAGAAGAAGCTGTTTTTGCTCATTCTGTGCCCTCCTTCAGCTGATTGAAATGAGTAGAGAGAGCCTTGCAGTCCTGTGCAGTTTCCTGGCTGTCACTCAGGCGGGTAAAGGAGAAAGGATTCACTGAGACTAAACTTCTCTGTGACTGCCTGCAATCAGGAGGAGACTGTGGAAAACGGGACCTTCTGAGAGATCCAATCCCACAATGCTGCGTGGCTTCTTTTTTCTCACCTCAAGTAATTATGCACATTCCTGTCACCTGCATCCTGGGGAAAGATATATATAAGGAGGCTGAAGTGTTATTTAACTGTCGCACATAAAAACAATGGCTAACTTGACCTCACTGGGCTAGGCCTGATTGTCCCTTATCATGTGTAAACACATAATTGAGAAACAATTTTTCATTCCAAGCATGGCTAAGGTCAACTTGGAAAGGAAGAAGGGTTGGAAGAGAGAAAATAGAAGTTTGCTTAGCATAAGCCTCCTGCTATTTATTTACATACCATATGCTTCCTAATGCACATTTGCACCGGGTGATTTTATTTGGAGAGACAACTGAAACATCAAAACAGAAACAACAGTTTTTGCACAGTGAGAAGCTTCTATTGCAGCAGCTTGCCATCCACTGAAAAGTTCACTTCTCAGCTGAACAGTTTTGAATGCAATACAAAAAGAGGAAGCTGGCACTTAGTTCCATTGTCACAATATTGAAAATCACCACAATTCATAACTATGCTCATTTCCCTTCCTTTAAAACAGTTCCACAGTTTCCAATATCACATTTTTGCTTAGTGTCCTGAAAAATGCATTTTTGCAAATACTCTGTCTGCTGAGTGTCAGTAATTGTTTCTGGGTCTGGCTGCCTTCTGCAACTGCATTACTTCGGTACAATGTCCACAAGTTCACTTCTTTTACCAAGAGGTTATAACTGTCTCCTCATAGAGGAAAGAAGCTCAGATTTGTGAGAGAAAAGCCAGCAGAGCTGAATATTTAGCTGCTCTGTCCCCTAAGCAGCCCCCTGGTCAGGGGACACGTCACCCAAACCTGTCTGTAGCACGTGCTCTTTGTCCAGCTGAAGTGGCAGGGAACACTGGAGGGAGGAGAAGGGATTATCCAGGGACTTATTAGGGATATAGAGTGAAGCTGAGGGTTATGTGAGGGGCCCTAAAGGGTGAGTGTGTAGAGATTTTAGAAGACCTGTGGATTTGAGGAAGGCTTATGGGTGATGAAGCTGTAGGGTTAGGGAAGAATTGAGAGAGAAATCTACTTGCTTATTTTTCCTCTTTCCTGCTTCCACATTTCTTTCTCTGTGAGCAGCAAGCGAGAGATGTTTCTGTACCTGTGCCTAAGAATGGTGGGACTTTATGATACAGGAATAAAGGGATTTAAACCCCTAACATTTGTCTTGGTCCCAAAAGTATTCAGATTTATATTGTACCTACAGGAACAGATAGATTCATAGTTTCCAAATATGCTTTCCATTTCCTTGAAAACGCTTGAAAGCAATGTTCACTTGAGCATAACAATGTGTTTATTAAGAAGGAAGTATTTAAAAAGAACCATAGGTTAGTTATTTGGGGAGTTTTTTGTGTGAAAAAGGACAAGCCAGAAGGATGCCCTGAAGTGACAGGAAAAGAAGCAAAGCCTTATATAGTTACAAAATTAAACCATTAACAGATTCTGCTCAGTTCTAAATGGATCCATGATTAATTTCATTTTCCTGAAGTGGGCCTCAGGTCTTCAAAAGATGTCAAAACAGAGCTTTGATACCCGTTAAACCTACATAAAGAAATACTGCTTTGCAAATGTTTGCCACTCCAGTTTTCAGTGCTGCTTGTCAGCTGAAAATTAGCAACACTCACAAAAGCAGTTGCCAACTCAGCATCTCTGGGGTTTCCTAAATTCACATTCAAGTGAAGAACCTGATTTTTTTTTTCTTTTCCATATACATTAATATGTTTTTCCTTGCATCATGTGGGAAGACACTTACTGGTACAAAAGAGAACTCTCTGTACCCCTATCTAAGTGCCTTAAGTACAATTTCATAAATGAGGAAAGTTTGTTCTGAGTGGCTAAGTGAATAAAACTTGGAACTGCTGCGCTGGAAATTGAGTTTGTAATGCGAGCGTTGCCAGAAGTGAACAATGTCCAATCCAAACTTTCTGCTTTGTGGGGCAAGAGAAATGAGATCTCTTCAACGTGAAGGGCTGGATGTGGACGGGGCAATCAATAGCAGTCAGTGGCAATGCTGAGAGGAGAGCTCCTGTCCTCCCACCGGAGGACTCCCGGCTTCCAAGCCACAGGGATGACACTAATAGCTGCTCTTACTGTTTCCAGAGATGATGTTGTTGTGTCTCTGGTGAAAAACTATTTAGCAGGGGCTTGGAGCGTTTTCAGTCTTCAATTCAATGAAATATTGACAAATATATTTTAGACTCATCATTCTGCAACGAAGCACAACAAAGCAGTCCCCCTGTCTTGCTGGAACGTGTTCGGAAGAGCAGTCACTCTACCACCTTAGGGAGAACCGAATTCTGTCTAATTAAAACAAACGTTCTTTGCAATAACAGTGATAATTACGGATACATTAGTGAGTTGATTATATAAGTTGAATTCCATAAATTTCATTAATGTGCACACTTGCGTTATGTGACTCAAAAAATCCGGATGTTTCACGAGTATTTCTTATTCAGAGACATTAAAAATATTACTCTTTCCATCATGATAAAGAGGTTTACAGTAACTTGAGTCAAATTACCTATAATACAACAACGCATTTTTCAGGAAGTTAGAATGCTTTTGAGAAATTTACATCTATGGGGTAAAATTGGCATTCCCAGTAATGGTTTATATATTGTTTCAATGGTGGTGATAAAATGAAGGGATTTTAAACTATTCCTTTGGGAAGATTAACTTTTTTTTTTTTTATTTTAGCCAGGACTAGAAATGCAGATTTATTTCACTTCTCTGTGCTGTGCAATCCTACTGTGTACAGCTGGACAGTTTTTCCAAAGGACCAGTCCCAGGCAGCTCAGGACACTTGCACACCCACTGGGACTGTGGGTGCACAGAGGAAACAGAGTTTCTAGTGTGGTTTCCTCCAAAGATAATTTAGTGCACCAAAACTTCTCTGTAGCCAAAGACAGGAGGGGACTGTACGGGATGAACTTCAAAACCAGGCTACCAGTGCAAATGGAATTTTCCGTGTCCCCCTCTTTCTGCTTTGCCAATTCCCTTCTGCTCAGCTCCTACGGAAATTTGTGCAACACTTCCAAGTATTTATTCATGATTGCACCTGCAGTGAAAAGTCTTGGGTTTGATATCTGTGCCTCTTTTGACCCAGAAATTATTTATGAGATAAACTTCATTTCGGTTTTGTGGTTTTCACCACTGCTGTAACATTTAATTAAATAGTAATAAGAAAGATCAATACGTATCAAGTTCTTTGCAGCAAAATATTGGGGTTTTTTTGTATTCTACGGTGTCATTTTTCATATTCAGAATCATTTTACTGTGAAAAAATTGTTATAGATAGGTGCCAACAAAATTCTTGTTAATCTTCCCTTTTAGATAAAAGCATAAAAAGAAATCTTTATTTAAAATCTGTTTTATAGGAGGTTTCAGCATATGCCTAATAAAATTCTTCCTGGATTGCTATCCTATATGGTTAGCTTCAGATTGCAAGGAATGTGTCCTGAAGTTATGAACCCTCTGAAACAGGGAAATAAAAGGATATCTAACAGATCATTAAGTACAGGGGTACTATCAAGCGTAGCTTTAATGTCACAGAGATCTCGCCTTTTAGAAAGTTTCAGTGCACAGTGATATGAGTTTTAAGTGTGGTAGTCCAGTGTTTGTAGCGCATATATGATCAGACTTAAACGAAAGGAAAATCTTGTGGGTTTTTTCACCCACGCTTTGAGTGAAATACAACCCCAAAATGCAAGAAATAGATCTTGAAAATCAGCATTACATCTTTATTCAATGTAAAGGCTAAAAACTGAAATGAAGAAATTCTCAGAAAGCTGCTGTTAAGTATTTAAATTAAGATGTTGAATTTTTGAGAAATCTCAGAAGGAAAAAACCACCTTAATTTTGCCATAAAAGAGAGCTGAATTCATTTCAGATCCATAATGGTCTCTGAAGACCTCTTGAGTGGAAGAAGCACTCAGAAATGAGAACCAAGAACATACAATAGTACCTGCAGCTTTCCAGTGAACCTCAGGTCACCTGTCATCTCTGTCAAACTCCATTTTCCACTGCACTGAAGTGAATAAAACAAGTGGTCACCGTAAAAATGCCTTTAATATGGCAGTTTCAAGTGTCATTAACCTCTGTTCCATCTGCTTAAGGAGAATGTGGCCATCTAATTGCTAAGAATGTTGTTACACACAGAGCAGTCAAGCATGTAGATTTATCATATAGAGTCTGAAAAAAACCCCAGCTCTCTTGATGCTGTTTGTTGAATTTGTGTGAATTCACTCAACAAGTGAATTAATTGCATGTTCCTCATTTAGGATTTAATTCATGTGGAAAAGATGAATAAGCAGTGGAAAGTCAGGGGTTTAACAGTTTGGTATGTAGTTCTTTGGTGCTTGTTGACTCAGGGATGAACTTTTCTTTGGGAACTTTTAAACCATAAGACTCAAAGTCCTTTAAGCTTTAGTAGGTATCATATTTTTTACCAGATGGAGACAGAGATGTGACAGTAATATGTCACCATATACAGTAAGTTGCAGTAAAGATCTGAGTGTTATCTACTCACTGTTTCCATATCTCTGTACACAGACTTTCACCTCTTATCCTCCTCCATTCTTTTACTCCTCTGCTTTTCACTTCTTTCCACTTTAATCTACCCCTGCTTTTTCTTGTTGGATCCTGAACGCTTTTGAAAAGTCTGTGTAAGGAATTTTTAGTTTAGCATTAAGAACTTAAAGAAAAGGAAGGGTCTTAGAAAAGATGCAGGACAGACTTTGTCAGCCACCTCTAAATATACACTTGATTTATTTGTCTCTCTGTTACTTTATTATTAATTCTCTCCTGACTCAGTTTGCTAAGGAGTAAGGAAGGTTTAGTGAAAAATGGGAAAAGGAAGAAAAACCCGTGAAATTCTATGGATGTGCAAGGAACTCAAGATGAAGCATTCCTAATAAATATCCCTTTAGACATTGCTTTTCCTCAAGACATTAAATGAACCATCCCATTTGTTTTCCCTGCATCCAGATCAGAATTATAAATAGCTGTAAGTAAAAATACCTCATGCCCCAAATAGTATGAAATGTGCTGTCAACGTATTCTGGTCTGCTGGCTGGAAATGTTCATAAGTTAATAAAATTGAACTGATTTTCTTCAAAGGTGAGATGTTTTGACATTCTTGGCAAGGTCAGTAAGTCAGGTTGGAGTTTCAAGTGTTTAACTTCAGCTTCTTGGAGTAGAGAGACCAAAAGCAGAAATGGAACTTTCAGGAAATTAATCTCCTTTTAAATACCAAATAATCAAAGGAACAACCTAAGAAGTAAATTATTTTTCTTCCCCCTCCCCCCTCCCTTCATAAAATACAAGAAAAGACATCCCAGAAGAACTTTTTTTTGAGAAAGTTCTGAGTATAATCAACTCAATGAAGCGTCAAATGTAATGATTTGGCAGAATGTTTAGTATAATAAAAATTACAGGAAAACATTTGAGGTAAGATGGAAAAAAAGTATTTGTGGTCATATAAGTTTTAAATTTTTAAAATCAAAATCTATAAAAAGCAATGAATCTCATAATATAATAGAATTAGCTGATACTATTAAACCAAGCTGTTTCTGATTTTGCAAAAATTGCTATAACTTCTGAATAATTTGTTTGCAACTGTATCTCCATACAAACAAAAATGTATTTAGGAAAAAATAATTAAAAAGCATAAATAGAAGCTTTTTGAATGTTCATTTCTCACTCAGTAATGATTAAAAATTTGGGTAGTTCCAGCACGCTGGTTTATTGCATAGCTGCGTTAAACACTTATGTTTCTGGAATTAAACTATGGTTTAGTAATCATTTTTGGAAATAAATATTCTTTTCTATGCAGGAAAATATCTCTATTTCATTTTGGAAGTAAACCAGTGGTTTTAAGAGAGCATTGACTTCAACAGATGTGGGTAGCACATACCTGGTTGGCTGTGAGAAAAGATGTAATGTCTCAGGTTTTAAAGTTATTTTGGAAAACATCAGAATATTTCTTTGGGTGAAATGTCCTTCTGTTGAACTACAAAAGAATAGATGTCTGTACATCTCAAAGCATTTGTATTTGAACAGAGTGATTGAACTTACAGCACTGTATGCTTTGAATTAAATGCACACTCATCAAAATAATTAAAGGAATTGTAAGCTGAAGTGAGCACTGGTGGGAAGATGCAGTTCTCCTTTGTGTACTTGTCATCTATATGAGATGCAGTACTTGAATGTAATTTTCTCATTTTGAAATGAATATTTAATTAAATTACTTTAGAAATACTCACGGTTAATGAGAAAACTCAATTTGCCAAAAGTGTACTCTTGGAATAATTTTGTGACATTCCAAGCTTGGATCCTCATATGCAAGTATCATGCAAACATTATTGCTTTGGCAAGTGACCTTTACCATGGTTTGTTTTTTAATTGAGCAAGGTTATTGAATATTCTAGAGTTTTAGGGATTTGTTGGTTTTTTTAGCAGTGGTTTCTATGACGATGTTGCACATAAGTCATGAAGACTAATTGCTGACAGTAAAAGCATCTGCAATTGTAACTGGTGCTTTTCTGCATTTTAAAATATCAGGAAATGAGACATTTAAATTTTTTTTTAATTTATTCGTTAGCATTTCCTGAAATATGTTTGCTGTGGATGGCAACTCATCTTTTCCAGTAAATGTGAGAACTGTGATTGTGTCCAGCTTTTCTTTTCCAGCTGTCACTAGCAGAGTGTCATAATATTTAGAGATACACTCTATACCTGTCAGAGTTTGTTACAGTTCAGTGATGCATGATGAAGTGTGAGGGACACAGTCTTCCTACACTACTCACAGTATGAATGCGGTGATGATACTTCACAATGGCTCCTTGCTCAAGGTCAGGACAAAGAAACTCCTCTGTGGTGCTCAACAACTCACTCATTAATTGCTGAGTTCTAAAACTCAGGGCCAATTTCTTTAATATACCTGTAAATTGATGGAAAGATTCCCAGATGTTTATGAGAAATGCAACAAGCTTTTGTAGCAAGTGCAATTTTTCCATGCAAATTCTTTCAAAATGAACTGATTTAATCATCTGAAATTATTTCCTTGCTCAAATCCTTTGAAATGAAATATGATAGCAATAAGCTTTTGCTATTTTACCTGAGGATTAGTCCTGCTGGTATTTGAAGATATAACTGAAAAGGTACCTCTGACTAATACTTATTCTGGTAATTTTTATGACACCTTGAAAAAAATTAAAAACTTGCTATCTAAGGGATTATTATAAGCATATAAGAATAATATACACCTAACTCATTAGCCTTATTCTTCTGTTTTGCTAAAATATGCAATTTTAAGGCTTTAACACCTCAGGTGCTCTTGGCTTATTTTGTGAATGCCATTTAAATGCATGCTAGTGGGAGTTATTCCATTAGAATATTTGCATGTGCTACTTTTCCAGTTGCTAATTATCTAATAAAAAATACTTGCTAATTTACAGATGTTCTGTTGCTGCACTGTTGTCCTGAACCTTTCTTTCTCCTACACTGTTCCCTTGAAATCATAGGGTCATAAAGGAGGCATGACTAATTGCATTACTGATGGCATATTGAGATGTTTAGATCCTTCAAAAGGCTTCTTTTTACTTATTTGTTTCATCCAAACAAATACATAAAAAAATCTCAAATTTCTGCTAAAGATCTACAACTCAGCAAACTTGAGCAACATTTTTTTCTTTAAAAATGCTGTTCAAATCACACAATAGAAAAACTCCTTCACACAGAGCAGTTTCAAGTAGAAAGGAGTTCTGAAAAACTGGAAGTTGCTACAAAAAAAACAAACCTATAAATGACAATTAGAGTGAAAACATTTTGTGCATTTTCTGAAGGGTACACACGTTGGACAAGCTCTTCCACCAAGCTCCTGGGTAACATCTCTCCAAACCTGGAAATGAATTTATCATGTCTGCTGCTTTCCTTAAATATTGATCTGAAATATCTTTGGCTGGGTAATTGTAAAGAGATCAACAGAAGAGAGACAAGAATTTGTCTAAGGTTTGAAAAAGTGCTTATACAGAGGCTGAAGATCTCAGTGTAGTTGACAGAATGAAGGTTAAGGTGAGCTGGTTAAAGTTTATCTCATCTTTAGAGAGAAAATTGCTAGCTCTAAGTTGAATTCATTAATGTAGCAGGAAACGGTATAGCAAGATCCTATAACGAGAAATGGATTCTCTCAAAGGTTTCAGGGGTTCTCTGTCACTAAATAAATGTTGTATGGTTGATGCATAAAGTACTGGGGGCAATTCTTTCAAGTATGTTACGGATCAAGTCAGACTGGATCATCCTAATGGCTCCGTGGTGGGCCATTGGTTTGGTCCTTCTATAGGCATTGAAATGTCACCTCCTCCAAAAGTGGGCATCAGTCTTCTTTTGTGAACATACCGATCTCTCTTTGCATTTTCTTAGTTTATGAGATCTGATGTGTCTGATCATGAGGTAGGACAGCAGCTGACAGCTCTCTATTACAGTTGTCATAGCTTACTTGTAAATAATTGCAAGTGCAAATAACTACACTCAGTTTGTGTATCTTCTGTCATGTTCCTAATCAGTACAGACAGATATTTTAGGTTTTTTTTTTTTATTGTTTTTCTGCCTTATTGTACCACATTATAACCTATTTTCTTCAAACATCACACACCTTTGCAGTCCCAGAGCTAAGGAAAATATTGAAATATATTAACAGTAGGTTGTCATTAGTTTGAGTTGGTCTCCTTCCATGAGTGAGCTATGTGTTGGCTGCCAGGTTGTGTGTGGAACAATTACATTTTCACTGGTGTAGCATAAACCCCGTCATGCAATGACAATTACTGAGACCTATATCCCATAAAATGTACTTCAATTTTTTCCTCCTTCTGCAGTGTTTAGGAACAACTTAGACCCCTTCAGCACTTGGAGATTTACACTGAAATTATTGCCACCAAATTCATTTTTTTAAGCATAGATTGCAAATCTTTCAAAGCATTTATTTGAATGTGTGTCATATGCTGCAATTAACTTGCCATTACTTGCAGCTGCCCTTTCCAGTGAAAAGATGAGAAGATAGGAATTTATAATCAGGGAACCTCAACACAGCTGTCAGAAAAGACTTGGGATCAGTACAAGGAGTCTCGAGGGACAACTTGAAAGGCAGATTTGAACTGTGAACTTCTGTGTCAGAATTTTGATTGCCAAGGACACCTCTAGGTCACACAACAAGGATAATGAGAACTACAGACTTAAATGCTCTTGGACAAAAGTTTATTATAAGCGCACAGAGAAATAGCCCAAATATGTCACAGTAGATTCATGGTTATTACTGAAACAATGCATTAATGTTGGCAGTCACTTGAAATATGGTATGTATATAATAGTTTCATTTAGTATCACTTAAAGGTCTCCATTGCAAAGAGGCATGACCTGTCACTGATGTATGCTGCTATAACAAAATAGGAGAGTTACACCTTTCCTTTGACAAATTTCAGATCACTCATCTACTGCACAAAATGAGAGGAATGTAGGATAAGTTATTGAGAATTTAATTTGGCTTTGTGCTCTGTGTTTCTTATTTTTGATATTTGGGTGGTTTCCCCCAAAATAAAGAACATCAGGAGATTAGGTATAGTTCTTACCATAATTTAGAAAAACAACCCTTTATCCATAATGAAAAGAGAAAGTAGCTTTAAAGTTCCTTGGGTTTTAACCTATTCTTTTGTGATGGCTGAAGATATTTCATTTGAAATAACATTCCCAGCTGTAAATGTAGTTCATTCTGAGATTCATAATTCAGAAATGTTGCATGCCAAAATAAGTCTGTAATAAGAGAGTGTCTGTCTCTGCCATAGAAATGACAGAAACGAAAAGAAATTATGGCTTTTCTGAAGGAAAGTAAAAGTTTTGTTCTGTGGTGTCTGTCTGCTGTTACCTTTGGAGAGAATCAATGTTTATGTTGCTGTCGAGGTGTTGTGACACGGTTTTCAAACTGACTTGCGTGTCATGCCATGGTGATTGAGAAGACAGTGAATGTCACCAGCTTTCAGTAGGAATATGGAAAACAAGATTAGTGCTTCCATATAGTGCAGTAAATAACTTTGCTACAGCACCTGATGCTAGGAAGGTTGTGAGTTTGTATTTTACCATAAACTGATACCTCTGAGGTGACACCAATGATTTCAAGAATTCTATTTCTTCAATTTTTAAATCACTTTAAATCGCAATTTTTAAATTTTAAAGCAGAAATGAAATAAGGAAGGACTGTGGAAGTTCTTGGGGAAAAAAAAAAACCCAAATAATTAAAAATCTTGCTTTACACTTAAAAGAGCAGCTGCAGTTTATTCTGATAGGGAACTCTACCAAGTTTGAGATTTTATTTCAAAAATGTGTTCAGAAGTGTAGCCCTGCTGAGGAGACCATATTGACTGTGTAATTCAGGATGCAACAAAACAATGAAAGAAGAGTTTAATAAGGTGGAACTGATTGGGTTGGACATTCGTATACCTCTGTGAGTATTGTTTAATTGTCCATGAGATTGAGTTGTTAAATAAGCAGACTAATACAAACTGAGTAACACAAGAAAGAGAACTAATATGAGATCACAAAAATAATTTTGTTTCTAATATATAGTTCTTAATTATAGTGTTCTACACTCAATGCTATATGCCTGAAAGCTTACAGTTCACATCTGTGTTGAAAGAAGCAAAATAAATACTTTAAATTTCACTCAGGTACAAACATCATGTGCTTGAATTTTAAGACATGGAACAATTAAAATATTACTTGGTTGACACTTGTAATAGAGAAAAGTTTCGGTTGAAGTTTTGATCTTATTTTACAAATAGAGAGTGAGTGGCTGACTGAGAATTAGATGACCACATCAGGAATGCACACAATATCAATTCTTCATTTAAGAATGATGGTCTGTCTTTCAGATGTAAATGTATCTGTTCTTTCTGGTCCAGCTGTGCCAATGGAAAGGTTATAATCCTATATCTAGGTCCAACTGCTCCTCATTGCCATCTGCTGGGGGTTACCCTGCTCCTAGCTGTGCTGAGTGCGTTGCCAGGGCTCACTTAGCCCATTTCAGTCAGAATCACCTAGGCTTGCAAAGCACTGTTCAAGGGAGTGAGGCTAAGGTGAGGCTAATTATTTTTGGCTAAGAAGGGTCAGTTGACCGACCTGGCTTTCACCATGTCTGGTAAAAGTGGCTGCTACCTTTAAGTTGTCATTTCTTGTTTATTCCACCCAACTTTGTGACTCCTCAAGATGACCCTGGGTTGTTCTGCTGAGGGGAGACTTCTTTAAACTGTGTTGGCACTGACCAACCTCACGTATCCCCATGAAAAGCTTTATAGCTACAAGGGTGTTCCACAAAGTGTTCGTGCAATGGTGTATGTGTGGTCTGGGAAGGTGGTGGAGAGAGGGGTGGCTCCTGTTCATCTGCAAGATTGGACAGTAAGTGGGGAAAAATAAATCCTTCTTGGTTTGCTTCTATCTATGTTTATACATAAACGACATGAGCTGGGGAGAGGGAAATGAAGAAATTCCATTTATCTTGCTTCCAAGGTGGCTTCTGTGCTCTCTGCAGTCAGCATTTTCTTAAAGACCCTTTTTTCCTAGGAAGTCTACATGACTTTGTGACTTCTGTATTTTGTAATTTAGGCTGTATTAGGGGCAAACTGTTGGATGGTTGTGAGAAAAATGGCTAAAAAGAAGTTCACTAGGAAGCATTTCCGTCATGGTTGGTCCTTCACCGAATAGGAAACAAGCATAAAAGATAATGAACTTCAGCTGAATATCACCTGAGCATTAAAAAAGTGTTCCCCTGGGACCAATTTTGACTAAGTTTTAGAAACATTTCTAAATAGCTGATTTGATGAAATGTTCTCTACTTCACTGTTCCGTGGTGAGCTGGGTATGATACTTTGAGGAGCTACACAGTTTTTTGGATTTATGATAATTGATGTGGGATGTCTGCTGTAAGAGTGACTTACTTCATGTAAATTAACACAAGTTTCTTCACAAGTGTTCCTTTGTAGGCTAACATACACTATAAGTAATTTAATTTGTTAATCATGAAAACAGCTGTTTCATCAAATCACCATATTTTGAATTCTGGCAGAATTAACAAGCAATGAAAATTCTTTTCAAGTAAAAACTCCGCAGGCTTCTAAGTTAACAGAAAGACATCTATGGTTTACACCAAGGAGGATCTGACTCATTATCATTAGCTTTTTACCAATGCACTGTAAAAGATAAATAGGTTCTTAGAGCTAAAGTGCTGGATGTGTAACACTGGATGTGTTGGCACTGATGTTTGTGGGAATGAAAAGTCAGAATGAGTTGGATTTAAATGTCTGTGGTGCACTAGTCAGATTAATCATGTGAGTTTACTTTGACAAAATATGATATGCTGGGGAAAAATTTTTCTATGAGGAGTTTGTTCTCTGTGCCCTCTTTGGGACTGTTGGATGTGATGGGTTGTGCTGTAATCACTCTGAAACCTCAGGACACATTCGAATTGAATTATATTGCAAAGCTATAAAATAAAATTCATCACATTAAAAATAATTATTTAAAATTCAGTAAATTCAGATGAAATGACAGCAGCTCTTCAGCTGCTAGAATGAGTTCATTAAGTTATCAAAATCGGGCGTATGTATTTTGCATAAATCAGGTAAAACTGTGAATTCAAAAATGTTAATATAACTTTTCTGACAGGAAAGTATTATAGAGTATAAGTAATTACATTCATAATAAAATGTGTTATTCGGGAAGGCCTTTTATGGGGCAGATTTTTTTTCCGGCTTTCCACCCTTAGAGACTATCATACGTTTTCAGTTTTCCTAACTATTTGTTGGTGTTAATTCTGGCTCTGGCTGAGAGAGGGCAAAATATTCTCATGTACCAGGCGAGTGAGTTATAAGCTGCACTGAATTTACTTTCCAAGAGAATGCTGCCCTCATACTTCTGTTGGCAACCATTAACAGCCACACTTTAAAATGCTGCCAGGGCTCCTGAGGGTCCTTGATATCGATCTTATCTGAGGGAAACGTCTGCTGCCTTGGTCTTGATCTTCCTCGAGTATTGTGCACTCCAAAAGTGCAAATTTTGCTCTGCCTGGTGACATGTAGTTTTAATAGAAGCAAAGAAAATCAGAATGCCTTAGTAAAGGAATATTGCAGCAGTATAGTAACAAAGTCAGGAGGGATATGTATTAAGATTTCTGTAAGATTATGTGTTATCTCCTGGATAGAGAATTGAGAGTCTCTTGGCACACCTGTCTGGAAAGAAAGTTGTGTGAAAGAGAAAAGAAAGTTGGAATTTGTAACAGACAAGTGCAGTAAGTGACCATTTTGTTTTGCAAAATAATCTACAATTAGAGAGGAGTCATCATGACATGAAAGACTCGTGGCACTCTGCCACTGGTGTACTGCTGAGCACAGGTGCTAGAGAGAGAGTTTAATGCAGACCCATATGCTATAAGACCTCAAAAGACTCAAGGAACCTTGTTCCAAAGCTAAGAACTCCTGAATGTAGGTTGCTCAAGCTCCTACATAATTCATGTCCTTTATATTGGTGTTAAGACAGTCTTTTATAACCTGATCACAGGTTTTAACTTTTTTTTCCTCAGGAAAAAGCAAAAGTCATAATATTAATATCCCCCTTGCCAAATTTCTAGTTTATCTCTAAGGTATTAAAGTACAGGATCCTCTTTGACTATAAAAAAATAGTCAGGTTGTTCCTAATGTGCAGGTAAAATGTGTATTTATAATTCTTGAAAAAATAGAATACGTTTTATCTTAAGTGCATGCACTCTTGAAAAAAAATCACTTTGAAGTTTTAAATGTGGAAAAAATCTACGTTAATTAAAATTTGATGAAACTATGGGGAATTAAAAATTTTATTTCCTTGCAATGAGAAAAATCAAGTGATAATCCATCATTTTACATTGGGAAAAGTAGTTGGAGACTGTAACTGACCATTCAGAGCATATGAGATCAAGGCTTTTTACATTATGCAGAAAAATGGCTGAGTACTTATTTTTTAATAATTTTTTTAAACTTCACTTTCATTTGTGAAAATATCTCACTAAAAATGCCACAATTAACTACATTTTTAGCTGCAGTTACCTTTGCATACAGTGACTATCTATAACTTTAATCGAGTACACTTATCAGTTTTGGTAATTTTTCTGCAAAATTAGCGAAATACCTTGTATTTCTAGTTTATGAAGAAATTGCTTCCTATGTGTTACGAGAAGAGAAAATATTGAATTCTGATGCAGACCAATAATGTAAGAAAGCCGAATCAAATTTCAAGTTGTGATATGATTGATCTATTTTAATGCTTGTGGACTCATCCACTTCTAAGAGGACTGCACGCATTTCAGGCTGACACTTGAAAATCAAAATAAAGCATTAGAGTAAATTATTAAATCTCAATAGGAAATGAGATGAGGTAGACAAGAATTTGGCTGCTACAGCGCTCTGTAAAGTTCCACAGAGGGGACAATGTGAAGGCTGAAGAGTGAAATTTTTGGGTGGTTTATTGGCTTGCAGATTTCTGTCAGTACAGAATTCTTTGAAAAGTGTCACACCATCCGTGTGCCTTCATTAATGAGATAAAGCCCATCAACTCTTCCAGCCAGAAGGAATAATCTTGCCAAATTACCTTGCACAGATCCTGCAGTGGGCTTTCTGGTAATGTGCCAGGTATTAATTTTTCTGTCTGAATAGTAATTTTCTTTCCGTAATTCTCAACACTAAATAAAATACTGATATTAAAGCTACTTCTTAAAGGCTTATAAAGCATTTTAAGAAGTTTTGTTAGAACACAAGAATTCTGTTGTGACTCAGGAGTTAAAGACGGGTAAACCTAAGATATCCAAGATCTCAGGAAACTCTAACTTCATCAAGAAGGATTTCATTGGAATTAGTGGACTGACAGATAACATTCCAGAGGGAGATTGACATTATAGCCATGGAAGTGGCTTCTTTCTCTGTTTCTCTTGCTCCCGTTGACACCTGTGGATATCTGCAGTTTGGTCTCAGTGGGAAAAGACAAAATTAGTGACCGTTTGTAAGATGTGTGAATGTGTAGTTATGTCAGTGTTGTGGACAATATTTCCAAATAACATATCCATTTTTAAGTGAAGTCTGTATTGACTGCCCACCTGTAGCAGAAGAGCACATTTCCCTGGTGCCCTGAAGGTCTGTTCCTGTCGATTGTCTAAGCAGCTGAATTAATTCAGTGTCTGTGGGTGAGGAACATTTTACTGCCTCACTGGGATAGAGAACCAGAGCTTTTTGGGTCGAGGAAGAAGAGCTCTGCAGCTTTTGTGAAAACACCAGGCCATGAGTAGGGGCAGGTTCTTCCCTCTGGGATCAATCCTGTTGTGCTGGACTGTGGGGCTGTATCAGGGACCACCTGGAATCCCAGCTGACCTTCTGGATTAAGCCATGCTATTTATCTGTTGAGAGCAATGCAGTTCATGTGGTTCCTTGCTATGGTAAATTACTTGGCCAGAAAACAAAAACCAAACCAAAATAAAAATGGGGGGGGGGGGGGGTGGGGGGTGGGAAGAGAGAGGGATAAAGTGTTGGGATACAGAATAACCTTTTTGGTCCCAAACTGGACACCAGTCTCCAGATGCAGTACCACAAAGCATGTGCTATTCTTCCTGCAACAGGAATCCTTTACTTAACACTTCACATCTTGGTAGAATTTTCTTTAGCGATGGCTGTTTGTTGTAAATGTAGAAAGGCAAAATAAAATTATGCAACATTTAGGAATTGTACCTCAGCCAAAGTGGCTTACATTCATTTGAAACATCATCTGTCTCAGTAATTAGAATACTTACAGTTAACAGGGACCTGGCCCAAACTGTTTGGTTTTGGACTGTGTTCTGTTTAAGCATCTGCCCTTGAGTTAATTTTTTTAAATTTCTCAGTATGTTCTAGCTGTGGTCTGCATATCTAATTCCTCTTGGATATTTTGATACCATTATGGATGCATGATGGTTTCAGACTAAAAAAATCTTGATATTTTCTGTGTGGATAGAATATAGAACTATAGTATTTTCCATTATGAGAAAATATTTAATTTTTTTTTTTTATTCTGCAAAGTCTGTATTTCTAAAAAAAATTTTAAACCTTTAGGATGTGGGTAAAAGAGTCCCATTTTCACCTCAGTGACTTTCTAAGGTAAAAAAATGTATTAGAAAAGTGGGAAATTCTGTGACAGTATAAGCAATAGGTAGTATGCTAGGGTAGTAGGAAATAGATTGATTTTGTTATTTTAAAGTACAACCATTCTAGTTCAGTTACAGTATTCTAAAGGCATGTGATGCGACTAGTTTGATTTATTTGCCTAACATTAGTTTGTGAATTATTTTACTGGTACCTCTGTTTGTATTCTTACTGAAGAAGAGATGCAGAAATTCTAGTTTAGACTATTAAAATATTTAAGAATATTGAGATAGCTGTCACTTGAGGAATTTTTCTGGACATCAGTCTCTCAAAATCAAAGTAATATGGAAATATTTACAGAATTTTAATTTCAGAAGTTGAAAAAAATCAACATTTTTAATACTAATTAATAAGTAGAGGGAAAATTTCCAGTACTTTTGTTTGTTTGTTTGTTTTATTTTAGATTTCCTCTCATTCTTCATGGGCAAGAAGGCGAAGAGAAAAATCTTTAAAGAATAGAGCATAGGTGATGTCAGTTGAGGAACTCTGACAGAAAATTGACATAAGACACTTGGTCTTGTACCATATTTAACTGTAATATCACTATAGCACGTGCCTATGCCTACATCTGTCTCTATATATTTGTCATACAAATGAGGATTTTTTTTTGTCCCCAAGAGAGTTACAAGACCATATAGAGATTAAGAAAAGTAAGAATTTTGTATGTGTCACTTTTCAATCAAATATCTCAAAACTTCTTCAGAAAAATGAGTGCTACCATTCCAGTTGGAGCTGGAGAAAATAAGGTCTGGGGTGTTAATACCCCACTGCAGCTCACAGGCTCCGTCTGGGCAGAGAGAGGGGGTTAAAACTCTGCTTCTGTTATTTCCACTGCACTGTCAGCTCTGACAAATGCCACTTACTGTTTTCCTGTTACTAGGTCACTGCTAATGACACCTGAAATGTAGATGTGAAGTGAAGGTGTGAAAAATGCTTAATAGCTGTTTTGTCAGGGAAAAGTTATACATAAAACCACTTTGTACTTTTTATTGGAACAATTCAGCTATTAAAGCATATTTAACAATTCCAATTTTTTGATGCGTGGTATGCCGTAATTACCATCAATTTTTATTATTTTTGGCAAATGATCATTGCTGTGCTCAGAGGACTTCACCGAGACAGATTTTTCCATTTCATGCAGCACAAAAGCAGTTTTTTAGCTCCTCTAGCAGTGCTTATGTTCAATCCACCATATTAAGCAGCGACCTATTAACTGGATGGTTCAAAGGCTTAGCAATACATGTGCTTGGATTTAGCTTGGCTTCCACTGTCCTAGAAGTTAAGCTCAGTCATTTAGAGCTCCTAGAAATCATCCTGGAACAGTGAATTAATTTGACCATTGGTTAGTAAGAAAATAGTATGTAGAAAATCTTAAAATTGAGTACCCTTAAACCCAGTGGAGTTACTGCCCCATACTAAAGAATCCTTAGCCATATCACATTTTAGATCCAGTCATCAAGCTTTGGCTTTCTAGTTCATATTCTTCTGACAGAACTGAGTGACTGTTGTGAAATATTTAGCATTTTCCTGAACCATCATCTTTTGCATAAAAAAACTTAAGAATGTTTTTATTTTATCGGTATCGTGTTTGACCACTACATTGCTTTTGCCTTCCTTATGTAGTAACGAAAGCAGAGAAGTAAATGAATAATACTTCTAGGCTTCTTAAAAATTTGCTAGCTCTTTCTGATCTTAGTATTTGTTGTACCAAGTGAACAACATGCTGTTTTAGGCACAGCTCTGTAGTGGAAACAATATATTAACAAAAAATTCACCCGTCTTTCCTTGGTCTTGGGTGGCACTTGGGACTCTGGTGGTTCTTTTGTAGTAATGGGTCTTCAAAAGTGGATCTGCTCTTCAGATTCCCAAAGGATGTTTTTGTCCCCTGTGCCTGCTTATCCAGATGATGTCTGAAACTTTCAGGAGCTCTGTCATTGTCTGGCTTGTAACTAAAGGATGTGCTCTTGGCTGTGCTCCAAAATAATCCATTCAGTTGCATGATGTCCTGCGGCCTGGGGATGAGGAGAAAGTGACTCCACCAAATAATGAAGACTCTATTCTTATTGGCTGGATGGTAATTCTATACAATAATAAAATAAAGTAATTAATGTATCTTAATTATAGTCCTCTTTAAAAATCCATTGCCTTAGCATATTTTTCCAATAATGTGCAGCTAAAAGGACAAACCCAGAAAATATACAGATGCAACTTTGTTAATAATTCATACACACATTTGAAGTGTAGTTTGGAAAAGGTACAAAAACAGAGCACTTTTTTTTCGTTTTCAATGGCTCGGTTATATTTTTTTCAGAGATTCTTTTTCACACTGTATTGCTTTGAGGATCGTGAAGACCATCATCACCTATCTGCAGATTGCACTGGAAAATGCTGATTTCTTTTAATTCCAACTAACTTGTCATCAGTAAAAGTAGCAAAGATTTTGAAAGGTGTGAGCAGATATCTTCCCTGAGTTTGTGATAGCCATGTATCTTTCTGTACAGAAGAAATTTTAAGAAGCCATAGTATTTGGCATTTCATTTAATTTCATAGATCAGAAAGTGAGTAATTGTAGACTTCCATTCTTTTTCTTCCAAAGTTGAGGGGAAAAAAAAGTAAATTATTTAAAAGCAATTAGCTGGATGAATATTGTCCTGGCAAACCCTTTCCTATGTAAATTTTGAGGCAAGCCTGATTTATCTGTCTTGCTGATAGGAAACAGGGGAAAACCAAGGCTGCCCTTCTAAACTGATATAGGTTGCTTTCTATTCTAATTTTATTGTTATAGAAAAATAAGACAATTACAAAATCAGTTTTAGTCAATAACAGAGTAATAGCATCCTAAAATGATATTATTATTTATTCATGCTTAGTTAAATATAACTGTAACATGAAATAAATGATTATCTGTTTTGGATATAATTTTATCATAAAGCCTTTGAAGGTCATTTGGACTACGCAACTAATTAATGTTTTATTTCCAGCCTTCCTTAATTATTCTTGCCAGATGGTCCTTTATTTGTGTTATTGCTTAGAGTTTCCAGCTGAGGTTGTTTGATTGTTGAAGAAAAATATGTGATGGCACCATAAGATAACTGTAATTGAATTGTTAGGTATGTTAGAACATTCAAGCCTTCTGTCCCTGCTTTAGCCACATCTGGGAAATAAGTTTGTTAGCAAAGTGCTTTGGCACCTCATTGAAAACTTGATGTGATATATGAAAATGTTTCGAGCAAGCTCAATTAGTGTAAAAGCCTGTAGAAATAGAACTCTGGTAGCTTCTCATTCATTTATGAATTACAAAATCTTCTGGGTAAAATGCACAAATGGGTAAATTACAAGGTGGTTGGTTTTGTTTGGGCTTTTGTTTGGTGGTGTTTGTTAGCTTCTGACTTCCTTTTCTCACATCTAGACAATATTGCTTTTGTGTTTATAACAAAAAGGTAAATAGCAAAAGACAAAATAATGTGATGAAAGCATAGTAATAGTCATAATTTTTGGATATTAGCTTGACTTTGGTAAATAACATCTTTAGTGCTCGTTTCTAAGAGGGTTAGGTACAACACTGGCAGATGCCAGATTTGGGACCAGGAATGTAAATACAGCATTTACAGTAAACTGTTTTGTTTTAATCAGTCATCAACATTGTTTGCATTGTTCTAGTAAATAAGTATTACACTTGTTCTTTGAAAGTCCCATGGTGCCAAGTTCTGTATAGCAACAAAGAAACATGCATGTTCTAAAAAGGCAGAGGCAATGAGAGGAAAAATGGTGCATCACAGTACACAAATGCACAGTTTAGTTCCAAATACTTGCTTAATCTCTTCTCTCTCTTTTCAAGCCATGGTTTCCACCATTTTTCTATAATCATTGCAAGGAGCAGTTTTGGGAAATGGAGATGCGTTTACGGAAGATATTGAATACGTTTTACAGATATGTGTGTCAGGGGTAGCTGGGAAGAAAGAACTGAGGTATTTGTGTGAGATATTGATTAATGGATGGATAAGAAAGGTATTGACACAAAGGTTTAAGATCAGAAGGAAAAATTGGCTCATCGAGGATGTGAAAAGTGAGATGTATCTTTGTTTCATTCATAGCTGTGTCCTTCAAGACACTTGGGTAAAATATTCTGTTTAAAAGAAGAAATCAACTACAAATCAGAAACTGCAAGAAAAAGCTTACCATAGCCATGGATAGGAGTTTGTTGAATAAGAATAGGTTAGAGGCGACTTTACTCAAATGTTTTCTTTTGTTTTGTTTTTACTAGCTTATTAGAAAATGCTCTGGAAGAAAACTACCATTCTGGTTGTGGAAATTAGCTCCCAGTGTTGGAAATATGGATGTGCTATACCAGGTTTCACCAATCTAGTGCAGCATTTAGAAATAATGGTAATTTTTTGTGCTGCCTCCAGTAGCTGCTGCTACTGGAGTATGTGTTTAGCAGCACAGTGTATCTCCTTAGCAAATCCTCCCTCATTTGAGGAGTAGTTTAGCTGAGCAGCAGAGAAATCCTCTCCCCCTCAGCCGGTGTCAGAGATGTGCGTTCTTGGCTTCAGAGCGCTCTGAACGTAAAACTCTGTTCGGATGTTGGGGGAGATGGGAAGCAGCTGCTGCCTTTCAGAGCACAAATGTTGGGCTTTCAGAGTCTGCCACGGAGCAGGATGGAGCCCGACAATGGAGCCCACAACACAATACAGATGCATCGAATTAGGGCTCTGCGCACTGGTGTCTGCTGCTTCCTCTGTAATTCAGGCGTTTAACTCGTTCGGTTGTTTAAGTGTTATAAATATGCATTTTCTGAATTGCTGCTCCGAGAAACGGGGCCCTGGAGCTGGTGGTAGAATCTCTGCGGCGGTGGCGGGGTGAGTGGGCACTTCTGTCAGCTGCGGGAGATCTGCCCATTCATATTTAAATCCAGTCCCAGTGCCAGAACAGAACGGCAGACTGCTCACAAGCTCATCTTCTCCACTGCTAGGCAAGCACGTCTCTGAGCCAGCGACAAAAGAGACTCGTGAATTTTTGTAACGACCGGTTAAACTCACCAGAAACTGCTTTGAGCCACTGGATACCCAAATAAACAAAATAGGTGAAAGAAGGAAGACAACCAGGGCGATTTCGCCTTAGTAATTTTAAAACTTTTTTCAGTTTTAGCTTTCTTCTTTTTATCAGTTCACCGTTTCTCTGCTTTCCACTTCACTCCCTTACTGTTCGAACCTAATTACCCAAACAATATTGCATGGTATTTTTAAATAAAACTTTTAGGACTGCATATGAGCTCTCAACTCCCTTTCCCTCTTTTTATCTGGTGTTGCAAAATAATTAATTGAGGCTGATGCCCCGAAGTTCCGTAAGCTGCCTTGTCATCCACGTACTGAACTCTGCAGCTTTACAGACAGACTTTTCCAAAGTCTCCCAAGAGGTTCTGCATTTTGCTGTTTCCACTCAGTACAGCAGGAAGGAGGGTGGCCAGCTGGGAAGAGAGACAAACCATAACAGAAGCGAGCTGACCTCTGGCTCCAGGATCTGTGTGAATGGGAGGTTGGAACCGGAAGGTCTCTTACCACCGCAGGATATCCCAGTGTGAAATGCCAGCATGAAATTACTAATTATCCTGCTTTTTTCACTTCAGGATGTACTGCTGACTGTGTATTTTCATAAAGTCACCATAGTACTGCAGAGATATTTGCGGGAAGAGATATTATCTTGCCATTGTGACGTTAAATTGTATCAGACCAATTCAGCAGTCTTTTGTAACACTTATTGTAATATCCCTGCCTTTTATAGGGATTTATAAAAACGCTGTGCAGAAAAAAAAGTCTCCAAGCAATAGATTAAGTGGGTTTTTAAACCTTATTGTGTAAACCTCTAAATTCCTTGATGTTATGTATGGTTTTTCATGGTGTAGAAGATCAATATTAGTGTTTCTTTGTGCCCACAGTGCAAGATGTATTACTCAAGGTACATGACATACTACCTCACCAAAGGACCCGCTGAGATTTGTAGGTGGTGTTGGGTTACAACTTTTTTTTTTTTTTCCTGGAGGCTAAAATTGCCTAAATCTTGGCTCTCACTGTGCTGTTTTTTCCCTCATTATATATTTAAGAGGGTCAAATCATTCATCATTCTCAATTACTGGGGTATAATTCACTGCATGCAATGTGAGCTACAGACCAGATGCCTGGAAATTCCTGCACTGACCAATAATCTTAGGTCCCAGTACACATTCTGTTTTTAATACAGCAGTAACATGTTTGTTTCCTATTGAATTATTTGCAGAAAATGCATCCCTGATCAAAGCTTCGTCAGGCAGGTGGTTATCAGGATGGGACACAATCAGGGAGACTCAGAGCAATATAAACATTCTGATCTCTGTTCCTTTTAACAGCCTGTAAAATGCCAATAACATTTAAAAGGAATAACTTGATTTTATTAAAGGGCAGGATCTGTCATGGGAAGTTGAGGCTGCAAGGTGTTTAAATTAATGTCTCAAAATGAACTGGAAGTCCTGCCCTGTACTACTGCAGGTGGTAGGGTAAAAGGTGCTTTCATTTTACAAATGTTTCAGTCTGTCTGTGTTCTCCTCTGCTGTTGTTGCATAAAATAATGTATTCTTCATGGTTTCATGCGTAAATTCATTAGAGCTAAGGTACAGACATCACACAAAATTCAGAACAGTCTCTGTGTGAACAACCTGTTGTAGCTCTGAATTTTTTGATCTGCTATACCTTCACATATTTTGTGCCTATTCTTGAATCGTGGCAACAAATATGAGGTGCTAAAGGAGTTTAAAGGCTGGGGTTTCTTTCAGACAATGAAGTCTCAGCATCTGGGATTCTCAAGTGTTCAATATTCACAGCATTTTTGGTTTTTAAATATGAATCTGTAGCATCAATAGGGTTTGCGTCTGACAGAGCATTAAATGGAATAGGTTTTGAAGAGCTAAGAGGAAAGGTGTTCTGCTGGGTGACGCCCCACCTTGAGTTCAACTTTGGGCCCCACATTTCTAAAATTACATCGAGGTCCTGGAACGTGTCCAGAGAAGTGCAGTGGAGCTGGGGAAGAGTCTGCAGCTCAAATCCGAGGAGTGGCTGAGGGAGCTGGGGGTGTTTATCCTGGAGAACAGGATGCTCAGGGGGGAACCTCATTGCTCTCTGCACTCCCTGACAGGAGGGTGAGAGAGATGGGTGTTGATCTCTTCTGCCATGTCGCAAGCAAAGGGATGAGAGGAAATGTCCAGATTAGATATTATGAATTTTTTTTCTCGCTGAATGAGAAGTCAGACACTGAGATAAGTTGCCTAGGGTATTGTTTAGGTAAGTGTCTCTGGAGGTGTTCAAGAGGTGTCTGGACGTGGCACTTGGGGTGTGGCTTAGGGATAATTATGGCAGTGCTGGGTTCACATTTGGATGAAATCATCTTGAAGGTCTCCTCCGACCTTGATGATTCTGTGATAAGATTGTGATGGTGTGGGAATCAATACTGCTCATTCAGCTCAGCACACCAGTGACCTTGTTAGCCCAATTTTCTGGAAAAGCAGTGTCAGAGATGTATTTTAAGGACTGATGGGAAGATTTCAATGAGTTAAGTTTTTTTGGGTAGCCTAAGGGATAGTATTGGGGAAGGTGCAAATGGTCTTCTAATTTCAGAAAGCAGCATTAATGATTCAGTGCCCATAATGATAACATAAGAAAAGTGCTAGATAGGAGAGAAGAAATTTCAAGTGGTTTTGAAAGTGAGGGCGAGTAAAAGGTATTTGAAATGGTAGGGAAACCAAGGAACCAGGTGTAAAGTAAAAGATGATATGTTCAAAGTGATGACAAGATAATGATCTCTCTAGAAATGCCTTGAATAGATGTAAGTGGGCCAGGGTTGCATTTGTTAAGGCAGGTGAGAGAGCTGCAGTGGCCGAGTTAAAAGCTGCTGACCACATTAGTGAGAAACAGAACTGTGAGAGTTATTAAATGTGCTCACACAGTTTTGTGGTTGTGTCTTAATCTGTGTTGTTGGTATTTGCAATGCTAGAACTCAGCTCAACTAATCATTCCAGTCCTTTTTAATTACCGTTCTGTGAAATACTGAAATTGTCAATCTTGTTGTTGTTCACTGACACTCCTAGAAATGGAGAAGAAATGTATTTGGGTCGGCCCAAGTGATTTTTTTTTTCTCTTGGATTCTCAGTTTTATAAGCTATCAGGGGAAATTAAGTGCCAAGTTTAACATGACATGTATTTTTAATAAAAGCAAAGAAAACTTGAAAATGAAAAAATTAGAATCTTACACTTCAGTGCAATTCACTGTCTCGAAGAGGATTTTTTATTAAGTCGTGTGCCTTTTTTAATTTTTAAGACTGATGCATGAGTAAGATAGATAGAAAACCACAATTAGAATTATTTCTCTGTCTTATCTGGAGCAGTATGCCCTGATTACTAAGTTAGTACTTTCTGGAACATCACACCCTCTGAGCCTATCTAAATGGTTCTCACTGGGGGTAAGTATTATCTGGATCAAATAGCAGCAAATGCTGACTACTGCCCTTAGCAGCAGACAGTCATGCAAAGTTCCTTTTTTGGTGCCAAAGAATAATTTAATTACAGATATGAATTGGAATGGCTTAAACAGGAGAGAGAGTGAAATCTCAAGCTAGTCCAAATATAAAGAAAAAAAATACAAAAAGTAACTGGGAAAATGTGGAGGTGACTGTACTAGCAGGTTTCTTTGTGCTTTCTTGTGATTTTAAACCTAAAATTGGTGATGGCTTAGAGGCTCCTCTAGAAGTTCACGTAGAACAGGAGCTGGATTCAAGTGTTTTGACTGGCCCTGTAGAGAAATTTTCCTTTTTGTGTAAAATACAAAGGAAATGCATATGTTTTTAAGGAAGGTTCTGTGGCCAAGTTCATGAACATGAAGCCCGATGTAGTTAGTTTCCATATATGAGGAAAATTCAGTTAAATATAAATGGAAGAACTTAGGTTACTTTTGAACATGACAGTATGTCATGTGACATTTTGGCTCAATGTCTAGTTTCCAGTTGTCCCATAAAGGTGATTATTTGCAGACAGCCTTGTTCCCTCTGGCCTGTATCATTTCTGTCATTTGAGTGCGGTGCTTTGACTTTATTTAGTTTAAGTGAAGAGTGTATGGAACAGCACAGCCTTTCCCTGTCCTCCTGCTGCAGACTCTGCACGTTTTTCTGTCTCAGCTACTCTAGAAGTTTAAATATTTCCAAGTATCTACAGGAAATTTGATGATGTAAATGCCATCAGGACTGAATAGTGATGATTTAGGAAAAAATGAAGTAATATTCAATTCATATAGTGAAATGAGATATCAAAAAACCCCAAAACCTCAGTTTTTGGTTGCTTAGTAAATACTTTTCCCAACAGTTATTCTATCTTCTCTCCCCCTTCAGGGGGAGATGATGTGGTTTATAAAAAAACAGAAATTCTTTTATAGTATCTGCTTGTGTTCAAAAAGAAATCAAACCCCTGAGACTGTAGTGGGCTTCGCTGAGAGATGTGTAAGAGTAAGGATTAATCAAATTGAATAAGGACTTCAGGCTTTCTTTGGGAAAGCTGTGATGAGTTCACCTGTGGGGTGTTTTTTCTAAATAGTGTATCATGAAAATCAAACTGGTTTATGTTAATATCTGTAATATTGAAATTAACTTTGAACATTACCCTGATCTAAAGTTACATTTAGCTGTTATATTTAGCCTGAGATCTGATGGAGAAAATAAGAAGTATTAAAGCAATGTAAATTCAATTTCCATATCTGTTAGTCTTCAGTTATCAGGGGCTCCTGATTATTCTTAAATACCAGTGGAAGTGCTGTCACTTGCTTAAAGTAATTTCATATCATATATAAAATACTTCTGCATGATTATTTAAAAGGTTTGGCAGCATGCATTAAGTATACCTGTAAAAATAATTTCCTTTATAAGAGAATAGTATAAATTTTCCACTTAAACCAAAATGAGAAATGATACAATTATATTTGCAATGACTAATAAAAGTTTTGCTTCTCAATTTGAAAATGAATTATGTGCATTTCAATGTCGCTCATGTTTGTTTTAAGACTTATGAAGAAATTTATGATGATGAGTATAATAATGAATAACCACTTTATATAAACACAGATAAAATTCCTTAAAGTATTGTAATGAAACATTTAAAGGTACACATCTTCTTGCTCAGTCTTTTGCATATGACATGGATAGAGTAATTAATGAATAAGGAAGTTGATAATTGAATCATATGATCCTTATCTGAAGCCCTTTAAGTTGTAGCCTTAGGTACTAGAAACCCCAAACTATCTCTTCCTAAAGCAATAATGTTCATACCATTGTGCTGTGAGCCAGCCTTATCATGAATTTTCTGAGATCTGGAAAGACTGAGGTCCGTAAAATTGTTCAGCTACTCACCTCCTTCTAGAGGTAACCAGTGATCAGGTTATTTTCATCTTCTGTAACGAGTAAAGAGATACTGTGGATCTACTGTGTTTCTCTTCAGGAAACTGTCAAGGAAAGCTGGAGGAGGCAGCAGCTACATTACAAGAGAGGATCATTGTCTTGGAAAATTGGCGAAATATGAATTGGTGCATATGAAGTGTCGTGAATATTAAATTGTGATTCGAAAGTTAGGATGGGGGGATGCAGAAAGCAAGATCTGTATTGACAAATAAGAGCTGTAGAAGTCTTGAAGTATTTGTTCCACTCTGATCTGAGTCATGTTTCATGAGACTCCTATGTTAACTTCTGGGCTCTGCAATTCAAAGTGCAGTCTGGTTTTAGGGAATGCAGAGAACAAAATTACGTGAAATATCTTCCACTGTTTTTTTTTTTTTTTAGTAATTCATGACTGTATATCAGATGTCCTTAGGAAAAACAGGGTCATGAATCCAGACCCTGCTGTTCTGAAGCAGTGACCTGTTCAGGAGACATAACCATAATATTTTTTCTTTGTATTATCTAACCATGTTCCAGACTGGGTTACACTGGTTTCTTTAAACGAACACACTTAGTGTCTCTTTAAAAAATTTAAGGGTAATTTTGAACATCCTTAGTTTTTCTTTGAGATTTTAAGGGTAATTTTGAAAGGATTTTCTTTCCTCCCACTTCAAGGGTGTAGTGGAACCTATCATATACAAAATAAGATGTCACCAGGAAAGAGAGCATACAGTGCAGACTCTGCTGTCATCAGGGTGCTGATGACCGGGGGCTCTGGGATTTATTTTCATTGAACTTTATCAGTAAAAAGTCCCCTTTGTCTCTGCCATCACAGAGTGTCTGTGAAATTTGATTTGGATGACAATGAGCTGGTTAGTTCTCTGTCTAGGAAAGGCAGGCATTGCTTCATTGGGAACTTGAGATCCATCCTTATCTGTAAGGATCTTCATGAAAGATGCAGTGTGTTCTCTGATTAGAGATCTAATAGGCTTGGTGGACAAAAATGGAGTTTTGAATGGGTTGAATGGGTAGTTATCTAAAGCTTTTACATTGAAATTTGTACTTTGCCACTCCAATACAAGTCTGTGTAGCTGCTGTTGATTGCAGGGACCTTAGTTCTTGTTTTCCCTGAGGCCAGAGGGGTCACTCAGTTATTTCTGCCCAGGCAGAGTGTGACCATGTGGCTGTCACACAGGTTAAGCTGGTGTTTGACACTGAGTCTTCCTGCAGCCTCTGGGCTTTTCAGGTTTTTTTCCACTTTGTAGAAGTTCAGGGTCTGCAGTGGATCCTTAAGTCTTCCATGATTTTGGTCCTGTTAACTACATGGATCTTCTCGTAGCCTGTTCTTCCTCCTGGCTCTACTTTAAATGTCTTTGCTGTGGCAAGGCAGCGTTCTCAGTGAAAGAACAATGATCTTCTAAGACATAAATCACAATCTGTCTCTCCTCTTTTTAAGACAAAGCTGCTCTTTCCTGTTAACTCTTACATAAAAGGCTGTTTTTTCCTTAATGTTTTGTGTGTATTTCCCTCAGGAAAACAGTTTGTAGGCCTGGATGTTGTAGGTCTTTTGTTTTGTTTTCTAAACAGTCGTTGTCTCATATTTTACTACAATTTTTAATAAAGTTTTAAGATATACTTTACTCGCTTTGCTCTGTCAGCAGAATGGCTGGAAGGCATCCAGATTTACATCCTGTGGTTCTAACCTCAGAGAAAGTAAAAAAGCATCTAAAACTATACACATAATCCATGGTATGATTTTTAGTGATGTTCTGAAGTGACATGAAATCAACATTTCCCAGCCGGACATCACAACCTTTTTTTATCCTGTGGAGCCAATTCTATTTCAATGAGCAGAATATCTCCAAATATACACGTCAGTTGCAGTAGCACCAGGCCCAATTCTCCTCTTACTGTAAAATGATGTGAATAATTTGGCCTTAACTAAGTCAGCCATGAGGACAAATTACTGGGTCATATTATAGTACTTTTTTTTCTTCCATGATGCATCTTGGGCTCTTCCTTTCCGTAATCTACCTGTGCTGTAGGTGATTGTTGCTCTTATTAAGAATTGGAGCATTTAAGAATAGGAGATTTATCTTTAGATTTTTTTAAATTTCGCTTTTAAAGTACAGATCCCATCTCAAGATGAAGATATTATCAAGCACAGAAGATTAAGTTTCAGGCTTTACAGCGCATATAATTTAAACTTGCATGGACTTAAAGGCATTAATACAAGTTCTTTACTGCACTGAGGATGGGCTCTGCAGCATGGGAAGGAGTTACTGTGAGGATAACAGTTTCCATTCCCAGTTCCTGCAAACCTGTGGCTGCATCATGCACATACGGAGCAAATAGGAAGCAAGAAGATAATAGATGACCCACTTATTTTGGCAGCTACCACCCAATTCCTGCCCGCTTTTTATAGTATTTAGATATTTGAGGAAATATTGGAATTACGAGTATACTGTGTTTTATTGTAAGCTACTGGAATTTATCAGAAAAGGAGGAGATCTCTTTTGTTCCAGTCCATGTATTTTGGAAAGGATAGGCACGCTCAGGAATGTATACAAAATAGAGATTGATCTGTAGACAAATTCTTTTACTACGACGAAAGAGACAGCTTTATGATAGACAGAAATAAGGGCAGGAAGATGTGTGAGTGAGCTATCATCCTGTAATTTAATTTAGTGTAGTCAAATATTAACTGTTGAATGAAAACTGACACAGCATAGATTTATCAGGTGAGGCAGGAAAGTACATCATAGATTATGTCTTTGAAGCTAATGGAGTTTTCTTTGTGTTCTTTGGTATTAAAATATTTCATTTTAAATAATCTGCATTTCTGTGCTGGCCTTGCTGTTCTGCCACCTGGTTTCCAAAATGTCAACATTTTCTTTAGAATTAGTCAACAATTAGTTTTATCAAAGTAAATATTTACGAAGTATTTACTTTTTTAAATTACTAAACTTTATTTTCAAATAAACATGTTAGATTTAAATGTTTGTTTTAATGCTTAGTTTTGTAATTAATTTGTAAACATTTAGCAATACTATTTGATAAAAATACCTGGTAGCACCTAATTTCAGTACAACACACCACTGTTTGTGCTACTACTCAGTCTGGCATTCTGTGAGGTAACAGACCCCTAGAAATAAGTTTTTACTTGTATTCATGTTAATTAAAATCCTTTTCTTTCCTGTTTGATTCCTAGAATTTTTAGTTTTGATTGCAATTAGCTCAAAGCCAGCCCTGTAGTACCTTGGCTTCTGACTAAATCAGGCATCGCAGATAATGTCCCAACCTCTACATGAACCTGATTTTCTGAAGTTGGGCACCAAAACTCCGCGTGCAGCTGATCTGAGAGATGAATGTGCGTCCCCATAAGGAGTAGATGAGTGGGGAGTAAGGTTTAACTGTGATTAGAGATAGCCAAAAGGAAATGCTCTGCAGAGTTTAATCCTATTACTGCCACACCTGTTTTCCAGATAATTCTATGAGAGTTAGAAAGTGCAAGCTGCAGTAAAAGTATTTTTTAAAATACTATCCAAATAATTTTTTTAATAAACAGGATCACTATAATCTGAAATAATTCCTCTCTTGGCATAGCAATCATTAATTACACAAGTCTTTGTGATTTTTATACAAATATCAGGAATAGTTTAAAATTAGTTCTTAAAAGTATCTGACCTAAAAAGTTTCTTTTGTCATTAAAATGACTTCCATTTAAACCGTGCCTTTGAGAAATGCCTCTACAAGGTTTCTAGCTTAATGAAATAGGTGAGAAAATATCTGTTTACTTTGGGAGCTTGAATGTTCATTTTTATTTAATCCCTCTGTAACTAGGAAAAGAAATTATCCAGACGAGTTAAGTTTCTGGAATATTTGCAAGCACAGTACCTACTGATACAAAGTATACTGAAAGGGAAGTTTCTGTCAGTTTTCAGAGCCTGATTTTAAACAAAATCCTACATTTATTGTTTTGCCCTTCAGTGAGGGACTTTTTGGTAAGGCAGTGAAGCTAAGAGCCTAATATTATACATTTATCTGTGAAAATGAAATTTAACACACTAATACAGGACATGGCATAAAAAGAGGAAAAAATGCAGACAGATGTTTTTCTTCTCTGCTGGGTACAGCCATGCACATGCTTAGTGGTAGTGAGGCTTCCTGGTTTATATTGTCACTCTAAGGATGTGTAAGTCTGGGGACTGATTGTGGCACTTACATTCAAGCGAAGAGAGGAAATTTTGAGTGGAGTAAGAATTCCCATGTATGTACATTTATTATGTTTTCATAGTCTCTACAATTATTCTACCGTAGGAAAAAGCAGAAAGTTTCTTCTGAACAGTCCTCAGGCACAATGTATGTTAAATATCCTTTTCCAGCTGCAGTGTACTTTGATGCTTTCATGACTCAGTTCTGGTAACTCTGCCAGCCTATTGTCCATTTACCAACAGTGGTGCTTGATCCTGTGCTATTCACCTGCTTTCTGTGATTTGTACCTGTATTGGGAGCTCTTTCAGGCAGGACTTGCTTTTTACTTCTGTGTCTGTAGGACTGGGTGCTGAGGGAATGAAATTGGGCCAATAAGTGGTACTTGAAGGTGCTGCCATTACAATGCTGCGCCTCACTAGGGATGTTTCAGTTTGCGGACATTTGATATTCAGAGTTGCACTTCAACCGATGTTTCCATTATTTTCACCCATAAAAGCTTGGGTTGCTAATCAGACAGACATAATTTTGTAATAATTGCCCTTAAAATGAGGTCTGCTTGATTTTTTTTAATTTTTTTTTTTTACTATGAAATGTGAATGACTTTTTCTATTTTAATTGAAAAGAAGGTGGGACAAACTACTTGGAATAAGTCATCTCTCCTTGCAAAGGTGTTTGACAGCTGTATATAAGGAGATACAGATTTGTGTAATGAGTGCAGCAGTTAGATGTTCTGCAGGAGTGGTGAAAGAATGGGCTATTTCAGCCTTTCTTTTTAGCACTACTCACATGCAGCAGTGTCATTGGCAGGCATAACATTTTTATAATTCCATGAACTCAATGTCTTGAGCGTGTGAGTAAGCCCTAGGACACAGAGCTCATTTGTTTTCCTTGTCTTAAATTTACACAGTGATCTGACCAGTGAGCTGATGATCAACTAAGACAGTAAAAGATTTGGGATTTTTGTGTGATCAGTGTGTGTATTTCAAAGGAAAACATGTGGCCCACCGTCTCCTGCTAGCTCATTCAAGTGAGAAATGCCACTGCATGTGATTCTTAGTAACTGAGGACAGCACAATGCTGCTTTGTCCAGGGTGGGAACACGCACCCCGTGCAAAAGTGTAGAACAGACTGTGCTGATTGTTTAGCAAGACTCAAACATGCAGAAATCGTTGTATGACTCCAAAATGCATCACAGGCATTCACCCACATGGTATTTTGTCACCTTTACCCATGGTTTTCAAATATATATAAAACTGTTTCTTGCTCTCAAAATACTTCAATTTGCTTTGTAAAGAAATGTAATAGGCTGCTCTCCTGCTGGTGGGGAGAAATACGTCCTGTAGCTGCTTCTGACCCTGAGGATGGATTTCCTTAAAAGTAGCTTATTATAATAAAATGTCAGAAAACTGTCAGGTTCATACAATTGTATGATATTCCAGATGGCGAACAAGACCAAACCACAAGATAGAAAAGGAAGTTACTATTTGTTGGAAAGACTCTTTTCTTTCACTTCTTATTTCCAGGTAAAACCTGACGATCAATTCAGAAGCCCATGGAATATTTTCCCCGGAGGTCATAGGTTACCTCTGATGATACGTCCTTACACGGTTCTTCTCATCTCATAAATATCTCTTTCTTAGCAGAATGGCATGAATTACTGGTTGACAGTACATTATTTTAGAACTAGATTTTTTAAACTGTGTCTATTGTTGGTTTCCATTAGAAGATCTGAAGCAAGTGACAAATGTTGCTTTCGTAGCTGCATTTCACCTGTTTGTATCTTACATTTTAAAGCTGGGGTTCTTTTTTAATAATTAGTTTTTGAAATCTGCTGCAAAGCTTAGTTGGAAAAGATACCTTTTCCTTTTGTTTATGTAGCTTATGGCACCATGTTACCATCAGTCTTCAAATAAGATCATGTAATTTTTTTTTTTTTTAATCAGGGGTTTATAGGAGCACAAACGTGATTTTAAAAATCTTTATGCTAGGGAAGATATTTTACATTTCATTTAATCTCACTTGTGATATTAAAATAGTAGAAAAACCTCAAAATTTTATCAATGGGGAACTGTTCAGAGTTTGTACATGGTAATGAAGAGTCACGACATAGCTTTGCAGAGATGTTTTGGGTTTTTTGTTTGTTCTTTTTTTTTAAATAAATTTTACCATCTCTTAGTATCAGAATTTCAGGTGGTAAGTTATTCAGCAGATAAGTTTAATTAAGTTGAGTTGGCAGGGACCCACAAGGATCATTGAGCCCGACTCCTGGCCCTGCACAGCACCATCCCCAAGAATCACCACTTGCCTGGGAGTTATTTATACATATGTATATATATATATGTGTGTATATATATATATAATGTGTGTGTGTATATATATATATATATAAAAAACGTCTGCCCCTTTTGATGTTCTGTATATCATGAAATAAATCCTGTGCATAGCTGTGTTTCATTGTTCTGATGGTTTTATTTCAGTCATTGTTCATGAATTCATCAAGACTTTAAGGTTTTCCTCAGAGCTGGTTGATGTAGCACTATTTATACAGTCCTGTAGTGTAATTTTAGCTCACTAAATAACTTCCCCTCAGGCAAGTTTGATCAAAGTGCTTTGTGCCTTTAGTTATTGTCAGTAACCAGGACAGTTGCTACTGGAGTCTTTGGTAAAGGATGATTTATGATGTTTTGCTGGAAGCCACACAGGGTATCTTTGTCTCTTGAGACATGGGGAACTCCCTCATCTCTTAAGACAATTTCTAAGTCTCATACTTTATTAGCATCTGCATGTATTCACTCTGTATCAGTATCTGGAGTTAAGTATCGTGACAAAAGCTCTTTGTGTTTTTCCATTTTCCCCTAATTGTTTGTTCTAATAAACTAACTTTCAGTGTAAAAAATGAACAAGAAGATTCAGAAGTTAATGAGTCTAAAGAAACATCTGTTAGAAGGACTTTCATTACCATACATTTCCAGGGAAATCAGAACATAAGGCAAGACAGCTGATAAAGAGCCTGTTTGGCTTAAGCAAATGAATAATGTGGCCCAGGACAGAGGATCAGCTTTTCAGTCAGATCCTAATAAACAATGCATTGTTTTTGGCGGTTAACCCCAGATGCTAAACTGGTGTCATCTGCATTGTTCTGTCCTTTTCTCATGCCAATGAAATATGTTCATCCTGGCAGGATCCACTTTCCCTTTTATTTTTTCAAGGCACCATACCCAGTACATTTTATACAGTGGGCTTAAAAAATACCTGTCCCTTGTCTAGGATCTAAAATGATTTCCAGTCTAAAATTAAATCTCTTAAATCAGCTATATGCCATGCTGTAAGATCTAGTGAATAGGAAAAGAAAGGGTGGTGTCTTCTTTATTTAAAAAAAGACATCTCAAGTTTTCTTGCATAATGTATCTTTTTATTTCACCTTCTCTCTCTTTATGAAACTATTAAAAAGTTAAAACTGCTTTTTGTACAAGGGTTTATAGACTTACAAAACAAGCTTTTATACAACAGGCACTCAGGCGACAAAAATAAATGCGACAATACTTTTCACACAGTGAAACTTAAAGCACATTTATTAATCACTCAGGCCCAGATTGACTTTTCTGCAGCCAGTATTTGTATTCTGACATGACAACATATAATGAAATAAACATATGTAATTATAACACAGAGACAAGAGTCACTCCTGAAATTCTCATTGATGCTCATCCTCCATTACAGCACTGATTGACTTAAATCTTTATTACCATAGAGATGCTAAGTTTATGAAAATGGGTCAAATCCTTTTTAAATCACAAACTAGATGTCATGAGAAGTTTGATAGAACCAGTGCAAGCAAATTTAAAGCCTGAGCGTTCTGAAGGGAGGTTGTGGTGTGGTTTTAAATCAATCTGGTCATGAAGAGGTGGGGAGGAATGGTGTCTGTAAAGTAATTTTTTCTCCACGATTTGTCGTAAGAGGACACTTCAAGCGATATTTTGGAAAGTTCATGGGATGTTTTTAAAACCATAAAGCCTCTGTGTGCGTAAATTATATCTTCAGACTGTAGCTGCTTCTGTTATGTGGAAAGTTGATGGGAGATGGAGAAAGATGTGCCAAAGAAGGGGATACTAGAAAAATGTCTGTGTGTGGCAGCCCAGTGTTATCTGTACTCGTGCCTGTGGTTTGGAAAGCAGCAGAATGAAGATCCTTTTCTGTATAAACTGGAAGCTGTTGGTGTGTTCTGGTATTCCTCACCACCCGATGCCTCCCACAGGTCTCACAGCTGTCCTGATCTACTCCAGCCTTGAATCCCAACCTTGAACAACTTCCCCATATCTTGGTCCTGAGCATATATATTCTTTTACTGCTAAACATGTGATGTGTTTGTTTCATTGTTTTTGGATAGAGTAAAATTGTTCCCATTTCTTTTGAAGTTGGTTTAGCTTAGCCTGGCTCAGTGCTTATGATTTCTTTATGATCAGCCTGATCCATTTTGCTTCATTTTCAGATTGAATGTGTTCCTTAATATTAGAGGCATGAAACTCAGTTTCCAGGGCTGTGCAGAGCAATTGAAATGGGAGTTTTCAGGACAATTATTTCTTGATATTTTTCTGCTCTGCTGAATAATAGACTCAGATGATATCACCCAGTCGTGGTGTTAGCACTCTGCATGTTCATTTTCACTTACATATAATTATTAAATCTTAAAGTAATTTTAATTTTAATTTTAATCTCAAAACCAGTGTATGTTCATGCTGAAAAAACGGTTGGTTATTAAAATAATAATTTTTTGTACTCGATCAAATTCTACCTTCCATAGTTTTAAAAGTTGCTATTACTTTTTTAATTCCTGAATTTCTGTTTTCCCTCTTTTGTTCAAAGGATTACTTAATGGGAATAGTGATCATGTAAGCAATTTATTCCCTCTCACAGTTAATCTTGAGGATATATTTTAATAAGTTTAAAGCAATGTTGGCATCCATCATGAGGGAGCAGAAACAGACCATTAATGTTTTCATGGAAGAGCAGAGTTATTTTTGAAACTGAATCTGTCAAAATTTGAAATCCTGATGAAATTCTTATAAAATTGAATCTCACGAGTTGCAAAGTTTCTGTAGTTGCATTTTCCTTTCTGCAATAGTTATTCATTTGGGAATCTGGTAATTGGCTTAAAACAGAGTCCAAATTCAGTGTTGCATTTAAAATTCAGTTTTGATGAATACTTTTTAGCTCGATCAGTACAATAAATACATTTGAGTAATGGCTACCATCACATTTTATTGTAAAATATCATGTCAAACCTAACCCCCAACATTACATCTGCCTTATGTTTTCAATATTTTCAAGAAGTTATTAGTGTGTCAGTATGTGGAACTTGTAATGATGATGTATTTTACCTGAGTAGGTTCTTAGTAACTTAAAGAATTGCTGATACAGGGATAGTTCATTGTGTTTTGAATTCAAAGATGTCCTTTAAAGGCAGCAAATGAAGATCTTGGGAAGGAAAGGGGAAATTAATTAATATTTCTACTCTTGGAAAAGCACAGAGAAGACACCAGATTTCTTTTTTACCAACCCCGAACATTCAGGGAGACTCTGGGTCCAGAAAATACCAATTGAGCAGAAATGGTAATTACTACTTTTGTTTTAGTTTGGAGTAAAATTAGTTTTGCAGTTATAGGAAAAGACATTTCTTTTAATGGATATTAGTAATTTACGGTCTGTTGTCTGTGTGTGGGGATTTTGTTTGGCTGCATTTTTTTTTTTTTTAATCCTGAAACCACCTTTTTTTGGTTGCAAATTGGAATTCTCTTATAAATAGACATTCTTGCACTGGGGTTAGTAGTTCAGGCATTTATACCTAGAGAGGTTTCCATCCTCTTTACTGTTACTTTTAGCAATGTTCAGTGTATCTGGTAATGGTGTTTTCTGAAGGCAGACTGAGAACTGTAATAGGAGCTGCATTGTATAGCTAAATGCTTTTTTTTTTTTTTTTTTAAATGCCTGAATGCCTCATTCAGATTATCTTTTGCTCTTCATCAAAAATTAAAAATTATAATATAAACTCTCTGGACCATAAACCCCTCTTCCCTCTGTTTGCACAACAGCAAATGCAGGGAAGTCCTGGCTCATGGCTTTTAGGCAATAAACTGTGTATAAAAATAATAATACAATTAAATTCAACTTTACAGCAAATAGATGATGTGCAGTCAACATCCGTGAGGAGGGGCTTTGTTAACAGACATGTTAGGGGAAATGGAAGTTACTTTCATTTTATTAGAATTGTGTTTCTCTTGCCTTCACACTTTGCTTCCCATTTTGCTACTGCTGTTGAGGCAAGCTAATGAAAACGAACAAATGATAATATACAGTGGAGATCAGCAGAAATTGTAATCATTAGGCTTTAGCAAAATAAAAAGTACTGACCCATTATTGGAGCCTTAGTCTATTCCTTTTTCGGATGCCTGCCTTTGTATTAGTACTCCAGTTTTTGAAACGTAGGAGGATGCTGATTTTTATGCTACTTTTACAGATATTCACTTTTTTTTTTTTTTGAATTTGCAAATATGTGAGTGAGAAATGCCTCTGTGGGTTGTTAATTGTCCTTTAATGGTCTGATTTCTTATGAATTACTACATTTCACACAAATTACTCTAGAGTCTGTCTAAATAAATACTGATTGTCCCACAAAATGGATGGTACAGGGGTACACCATCCATGTTACTGTTATTAAAGTTCTTCACACAACACCATAATGTGAATACAATTCCAGTATCGCTCCCTTTTCAGCTTGCTCCTCAACAGCTTGGGGGCATCTGCAACTTCATGGCAGAGTTCACACTCATTCCCAAAGTTAAGTCAGGTGCAGATCAGTCTTCTTCTTAGAGTTAGGGTTTGTGCCAGTCCCCTGCTTTTGTGTAACATGTTCTAAAATAAGGAAGCCTTCAATTTGATTGCATCTCTTTTGCCTACTAATGCTTGATGTAGCACTTTCCCTTGACAGGCACTTGTGCACTGTGCTTAATTTAGTGTCTAAGAGCAATGTGGGGTATCAGAAGATTCTTGGTTGCATATAAAAACTGTCATTTTTCCATCGCTGCAAGCAGTGAATTCTGACACATAAGCCTTTATTTGTTCTGCTGTAGCAGTCTCAGTCTTGCTAGGAACACGTAGGATGCTGTTAGAAGGTGGGATCATCCACTGAGACCTCTCTCCATCAGGAATTTGCTGGTGGTAATACACAGGATGGAAGAACTCAGATTCTGAACCACTGGCTCAGAGATAATCAGCAGGCAGATCAAAAACTTGCAGAATAAATTGGAGGAGAGCAGCAGTATGCTGAGCTGTTATCAAAAGCCACGGACCCTGAGTAAATGTTTCACAGGATAATGTCAGAGGCAAAGGCTCGTGTCACGTTTAAGAACATGTCCCAGTTGGCTCCTCTGTACCGTGAGTGCTGGATTTTAAATGCTTGTGGTTTTTGAAAGCATTCGCTGTAAAAATTGGTGAGGAGGTTTTTTACTCATCCCATGATATTATGTTTGCCTTTTATTGAACATATGTGCAGGGAAAGTAGGACTAGCTTGTCTTCTCTATTTGCATAGGAATTCTTCTGTGCTTGTGCTAGTTGTAGGTTCATATCTGTGGCAGTAAATTAATACCTGAGATCCTTGTTCTTTGGCTAAATTGCTTTTTAGCCCCTTTTTTGGCTTTACACTTTGTACTACTTTAATGTAGAGACATCTACCTGTACATGTATGTTTAGTCTTAATTTATCTCAGCATTCTATTAAATTCCACATAGGTTTTGCCCCACACCTAGGAAGAAACCAGATTAAATTTCCTAAAATCCTATTTTCTTTGGAGAGTTACTGCTGCGTATATCTGGATGCATTGAGGAGTATTTGCTGATGTGGTATGGCATGCATATGGATCCTGGAAAAAGCTTGTCATTCCAGAAATCCTCTGTGTATTTTCAGTGTTTTTATTTTCTGTTTGAGCATTATCCGCGAAGAAGAAAACATTATGGGGTTTTTTAATATGTATTTATTTTCTCACAGTAGTTGCAGGAAAAGAATAGGAAATTTTACCTTTTCTAATTTTGCTTATTAATCCATTCTCATGAAGGTGACTAAATCTCCTTTGTTTTTGTTCTGAGTACGCCATCAACATGGCCCAACAGGCAGCTCCCAAGTGAGATCAAACAAAGGATGCTCTCTTGTTGCCTCTATCCCTAAACTGAGGGAATATTTGCTGAACCAACCCACCACTGAGTGCACAGCTTGGACTCCTTGTACCATCCATAATGGCTAGAAGCTGTGCCTGGGAATGTTTAGGTTGGATATTAAGAAAATTTTCCTCACCCCAAGTGTGGCTGAGCACTGGAACACCTCCCCAGAGAAGTGGTCACAGCCCCAGGGCTGCCAGATTTCAAAGATAGTTTGGGAAACAGGCACGTGGAGGGATTCTTGGGGCTGTCCTGAGCAGGGTCAGGAGTTAAACTCAATGGCCTTTGTTGGTCTCTTTCAATTTGGGACATTCTGTGATTCCATGATTCTGCCCCTGCTGCCTCTGCATCGTGGCTGTGAGGGCACTGTCAGGAGGTGGAGGTGTGAAGGAGCGCTGTAAGAGGTGTTCCTACACCATTTCTGAAGGAAAGAGCAAACCCATCCCACATCTGCCCCTTCTGAGGGAGGAGAGAGGGAGGAGCCATCATGGCAGAAGCCCAAGTTCCTCTGTTATCCTCATGGAAGGGAGGGCAGGAGGGACAGCTCGAGGGGACAGAGGGAAGGGCTCCTGCCCCTTGAGTTCCCCGTGGCTGCAGGGCTGTAATCAGGTTCCTTCCTCCAGTCTGCTCCATCACGGGTGTTAGCTGAGGTCTTGCTACCTATGGATCCTGTTACATACAATATTAAATATGTTCTAAATCGTCTGTTATAGTGCTGGGCAGCTGAGAAATAACCTTGTAAACATTTTCCATTCGTTTTTTATTTGTTATTGCTTTTGTTCTGCAGAAACATTCTTGTGGTTATAATCTCTCTTGTTGTGTTGGGGTTTTTTTATTAATTTTTCCATAATTTCTCTTCTTCATAGCATTCCCCAATGGTTGTATTCACAGTAGTGTGTTGTAATAAAAATGTGCAATATTGTACAGATCAGTATGTGCAGTTTTCATTGATAATAATAATGAATTAATAATTCTTCTATTTCTCTAGCTCCCTAGATTTGAAATAGTTTAAAATATTCTAAGTGTGCTCTTCAGATAGATTGTAAATATTTTTTTACCATAGCATGAAATACTTCCATAACATATAAGCATAAATGTTTTCTAGTTTAATATTAAAATGGAGATAAAAATAAGCCTCACGGAACCATACAACAGAACTGAATTAAATCCTCAGTGTGAGCATGATCAGACAGAAGGGTGAAATGTCAGACCTGGTGTAACCCACTTCATTATGCCTTGTTTTCACAGTGCTCACACAACAGTGGATGATCTTAAACATGGTAATTGAATAATTATGACTCAGGATGTTCCGCCTTAGGGCATAGTTTCTGCTTTTCCTGATGTGGCAAATAATGTACCGTGTCATTTTGCATTAGGAAACACAGCAGCCAAGCTCTGTGCACTGGTACAATTGTCTGCAGCACCAAGCTAAAGCACAGCCCTCCAAAACCACCAGATACTTAAGGAGACTTTCACATATCCAACGTCTGGCTGATGTCTGCAAAGTTTTGTGTCTTGTAGCCTTGGGGTTTTTTAGCAGAAATAGCAATAGGCCCACAAGTAATGCCCAGTTGTTTGAGGAGTTTGTGGCAGCGTGGTGTTCAGATTGGTTTGTTAATCTGGCTAAAAATTGGACGTTTTATTAGAAATCGTATGAAACTGTTAAAAAAGCTTGCTGCATTGAGCCACATGTGCATGTATATATATATATATATAGTACTATCACGGGTGACATTCCTCTTAAATAAATTTTCTTTGAGAAATGCAGCTGAAATGGATGGCCCACAGTAGGGTGGTAGATAGAGGTTTACTCTTTGGAGAGTAAATATAACTTATGTCCAGGTGAAGTGCTGTTAGAAGTCCTCTTTGCATATAGTACACTGCAGGTCCAGCCTCTCCTTTTGCTTCCTGACATATCACAGCTTGATTCTTCCGCACTGCTGGTGAGTTTGCCAGTGGCAGCTGAGGTGACGTGAAATGAGTTTCCTTCTGGACAAGGAGTGCCCCAGGAGAGGAAAATAAAAGAGCTGCTTTGTGCAGCTGAGTCACAACTACCCATCTGCAGTTGGTATGTTAAAGGGCCAAAATATTGTCTGGAAATACAAGATTAGCAAAAAGAACCCCAGAGTAAATTGAGTAAACTTTGTGTCATCTCTCATCATGGCTGTGTCTTACCTCACACAAGTCAGTTTTGTTTATTGTCTGCATAACAATTCCTGTAATTCTTTGATGTACAATAGGATCAGAAACATTTCTGAATGACTTCAAGCTATGTACAGAATTAGTAAAATCCTTGAAATTATGGCAATGATCCCTACACTAAATGTTTCTCATTATTTGTTACTAAAGCTAAATAGCAGTATTATTCTTTTAAAAATACCACTTTATCTAAATGTCAGCTTTGTATGAGAAATAAGATATTTCAGGGAAGCTTTCCAATGAGTGTGTGAAAAATTGAATTGTTTTGGTTTGGGCCAGGTGAATGTTGATCTCTGAAATGTTCAGAAGGTGCTGCAGTTCCAGGCAGCTCTCTGTTGTGTATTTTGACACTTTCTTCAGAGGAGAAAACTGGCTTAGAGTCTCTTGGATTGTGCAGAGGTCTGTAGCCAACAGGATTCTTCAGTTCACTTTCCAGCTGTATTAAAAATTCCTCTTTACTCAGCTGTGGAAGCCTAAATGCATTGGAATTAAATAGAATACATGAAATTTGGGACACCTATATGTATGTAAATTATTTGCATTCATTCTGTGTAAGCCTTACTTCGACTTGCTAAAAAAAGTCATGTTTTATGTGTTCGAATGAGCTCAGTATCTGAAACAACCCACTGTACACTGTGGGAAAGAAAAATGCCAATATCCTGCCATCCTTTCCTACTTGTAGTTGCAGTAAATGCTGGTATAATTATTACATGTGCTGGTGTGGCTGCTTAAATAACTGTATTCAATATACATGTTACATTAGATTGAATACAAGGAATTTTTTAGTATTTTAGTTACTCCAAATCAAACCATTTACATATGCAGTAGAGCTAATGGATGAAAATGTAAAGGAAGGATTTTTATTCTAGAGATTTAACTGTGTTTAATCACTCCTAAATACTGCAGTGTTCCTTTATGCAAATCCCTCCAACTAGTTAAATATTTTGTTGTGTTAATGCTCAAGAGAATCAAACTGTAGAAAAAAATCCACTTGTCTCCATGATGTCTATGCATGACTGAAGGCAAAAATATTTTTTTTGACACACAACTTCAAATGTATCAGAAAAACAAAACAGCATTTCTCATTAAGTGAGAACTAAACAAGGGGGATTTTTCATTGACAAGATGTGGAATGCTATTCTGGTTTAGCCTAACTTGGACCTTGTCAGTCTGAGTGGTGTCAGCTCTTCTCCTCAGTGTGGTTCACACTGTGTTTCCTGTTTTCTGAAAACTATGAAGGACCTGATTAGGGAAGGACCTGATCTCTGCTGTGTATGTAAGTGGTTTAGAATGCAGGGACTTAATAATAATAATAATAATAATAATAATAATAATAATAATAATAATAATAATAATTGGGATACTCAGCTGCAGTAAGCCTTGATTTATTGAATATAAATGAAGAAAAGAGGAGTAAGTGGCTCAAGCTGTGTTTTCAGCATCTGTGAATTCCAATTACGTTTTTTCTTTTTTCTCTGGATTAATTCAGGTACAAACCATTAATTTCTGAGTACTAAACCATATAACCTATACTTTTGTAATCAGGCCAGGATTTTTAAAATAAAACCACATTTTTAAATCCATGCTGGAATATGTGTAAACTGATTGTCAGAATAGTAGGTTTTCAAAAAGGCACCTATTTTATTTTCAGAATAAGGAGAGCTATGACAGACAAGATAATTTAGAGTGTTTATGTTAGAAATTTGGTCTCTGATACCAACTGATATAATAGAAAAAAACATAAATAGTCCCAAATTGTTTTAATTCATATATTCACCTTATATCTAAAATGTTGATACAGCCTAAGGGAGGATTTTTGGATGTGGCTGGTGCCAATTGGAAAGATAATAATTTGAAAAAACACAATTTTCATATATTGATTTTTATTGAAGCACCTTTTATTGCACTCGTGTTTAAAAAACCATGTTTAAGAATTGTTGACATCTTTTGCCTTTAAAGTTTCAGAAAATTAGGTCAAAATTTCCCTCCATCAAAAACTGAGAAACTCAGAAATGACTTTTGCCTGTAGGACAGGAATGAAAGCACGTTATTTTAAAGGCCAGTGAAATATAACTGCAAGCAAACTTTTACTGTTGAAATCATAAGACTCATTCATCAGGAATCAAAATGCTGATAAATTAGAAAATAAGGCAAATGTTCAAATCCTCTTTGAAAATTATTCATTTTCTAATAAGGCTGTATTATTACAATCAATAATTTATAGGTGCAAGGGTATCCTAATATGAAACCAAATTTATTACTTCTGTTTGCCCACCTTTTGTGTTTGAGCATGGACAAAGCAGTAAATGTCAAGCAGCCACTAAGGGGTTCTTACATAGAGTGGATTTTTGTGTTTGAATCATGGATGTTGGCAATTGTAACTTCATGCTAAAAAATATAAATTGTCAGAAAACAAAAATCTTAGAACTTTCTCTAATTCCTCTGAGTATTCATAAAATGTTGAAAAAATTACCTGTGGGGATAATATGATTCTTTGCATTTTGAACCAGGTAGAAATTTGAAAAAATTATTATAATCAGTCACCAAAAATATCCAAATTATTTGTAGGGATATGTTTGGAGCTACTTACCCAGGTAAAAGTAGCTCCTGTGTACTGACCCTCAAAAATGGCCATATAGGACATGAAGGACAAGATGTGGTTAAAGTAACCTGTATCTGTGTATATTTTTAATTTGGTAACACTCAGTTTAATAATTCACTGAGTGGGACTGTTCAGTCTCCCTTCGCCTGTCCTCAAGGTGTCTGTGCTGCTGGATTTTCATGTTGCCTTCTCTTAATGCAAATGTTAGGGTTGCACAAAAGAAGAATCACGGCTGGTGCTGGTCTTTCAGACCTGTACCCCGGCACTGCCAAGCTGCCTGCCTTTAAATAAACTGGATTTTCCACACTGGTATGAAGTGTGGGAATAAGGAATAGTTATACTGAGCAATGAAAGCAAGATTTCCTACTGCATGAGAAGCTCCAAACCCCTCCTAACCCACTGGAGGGAAAACATCCTTCCCTTCTGCTGGCCTTAGCTGAGGGTTTGGGACCTATTAGCAGAGTACAACATCCCCAGTGCCAAATCTGGATAGTTTGCCTTTGGCATTGATCACTGGTGGAGAAAGTTCTCCACAAGTGAAGGGAAACTGCAGTGGGGGCATTATCCAGAAATTTTTCCTGTAGTACCTTTAATGGCTTCTGTAGTGCATCTCATTTATGTGTGGCAGGGACGGATCAGAGAATCCTTTCAGGTCATCGCATCCCACCACTGCTCTTGTACTTCACACCTTTGTGGTCTTTCAGCTCACCTTCACTGAGAGGAGCCTGATCTTTGCTTCACAGGAAGGAGCTGCCTCCTCTGCAGTGTCCCAGGCTTCCCTGCTGTCATTTGCCATTTTGGACCTGTGCTAGAGCTAATACTTAGTGGGATCCTTACCCAGATGAGAATAGAGAAGGTTTGCTGGTCCTCAGTTAGATGGGAGAGAGAATATAAATGTTTCCCTGCAGAGGTGAATATCATCTTGAATTCCTGAGAGTTTGTTAAAACACATCTATTTAAATGACAAAGTTCACATAATCAAGAAATATCTTTTGCTGTGTTAATAGTCAACCAACCACCACAGCCCCAAGTAAGAAAATCAAAACTCTCATTGAAGGGTTTGAGCATCACATTTTAGAATACTTCCCTCAATTCATAATAAGTAGGGAAAATTAATTAGCCAAATCATCGTTGTCATGCTCTTTTGAAGGAGCTCCTGAGGGCACGTCCTTGCTTTGCATGCACTGTGATAAATATAGGTCTGCTGAGGAAAATCATTGAGATGCGTGGCTCCTTTAACTCATAGATAATATCTTTGGTTTCTTTTGTCTCCCAATTAAGGATGTTACTGGCTTTTTTTCTTGGTAAATAAATTTCAATTAATGAAATTCTATCTGTCTCACATATTATGGTGGTGTCAATTTGAAAGCATTTAGCAGATGCCCATATTAAAAAAAAACCTATTAACACATAGCAGGTTCCCTGACATTTTAAACCAATCCAGCTGGAAACAATAGCAGAAAATAAGTCCACATTGTTGAGAAATTTAGAGCTCTGTCTAATGCAGGTAAAAGATTCCTATCCAGAAAGGGACATACTGTTGCAGAATATAAGAATGTCTGATGTTTTCAGTTTTCTAAGAGGAATGTCATGAATATATTGTGTTATATTCATTTGCTCTTTATACAAACTGTGTAAGACTGCATATAAAGAGGAGCCAATTAAGATTCCAGGTAAGAGATAATACTGTCTCTTAAGTTTTTGCTCCAGCTAATCACTCCTAATATCATGTGAGAGTATCTAAAATGTAACAGTCAGAAATTCTGATAATTTATTTGTCCCTAAGCATTTTAATCTGATACAATTATTTAATAAAACCCTTTAAGACTGCCATAAAAATCCTATTAGTAGTTTACTACTTAAAATCCTACCAGCAAAGTCAAGCTTGGGGAGGAAGTGAAGGAATGGGAAAGATGACCTTGACTTGCCTAGAGCTTTCAGTATTTAATTTGGAAATGGGCCATATTAGAGGAAAGCAGGTAAAAGTGAATTGCACATAATTCCAATGTGCACAGAGACTGTGTGGAAATATGCTTTTGGAAGTCCCTGCTCATCCTGGTGAAGTAATCATTGCAATATAAGCATTTTAAAATTCCTACTTTCATTTTCCTGTGTTAAGGAAAGGAAGGGTTTTAGGAGAAGAGGGAAACCGAATGCTGTTAGGAAAAGTGTCTTTTTGTTTCTTTCTTAGGATTTACTGTAGGTGGAAAGAGTAAAGCTGGCTTTTTATCCTTGTGCAAATTCTCCACTATGCAGTGCTAACACGAGGCCCATTTTCCGTTTGAATCTGTCTAAGCCTCTAAACAGCAATTTAAATGATGCACAGTGCTTGGGATCACAACCATAGCAAAGGGATGAATTCTTAATGTAAAATGTTTTGTGAGGTTACATCTGTGTAAGGTCCTTCAGTGCTTTCCTGTGCTTCACTGTGATTTAAGTTATTGCACTGTCAGTGTCTTCAAATAACCATGGCAAATTCAAATTTAAAGTCTGTCATTTGGAAGGCAAATTCTAACAATTTACTGATAGTGATTTTACTTTAAGGTAGCTAGCCTATGTCCTAACCACATACAGTTACAATAGCATTCCACTAGTCTACTCATCTATTTTAAGGATTTAACTGCAAAGGTAAATCACTGTGTAAGGTGGATGTATACAGAACAGAGTCTGTAGAAAGACGGTGACTGCAGAACTGTGGAAAATATGTTGAGTACATTGCTTCCATAAATGAGGATGGGGGCTGTTGGATCAAAGCAAATGAAATAAACTAAACGTGGCTGGAGAGTTTGACCCAGCTGAAGTGGCTGTTCACACAAACCTTCCATTCCTGTGACAGAGAACTGCTGTGCTTCCCTCTGACTATGTCATTGCCACAATCCTGTACTTGGCTGTCCTCTCTGTTGTAAATTAAAATAGATGAAAGCTGTCGAGCCAAGCCTGTGATAGAGGCTAATTTGATGTGATATAATTGATGAACTCTAAATCGTCCCACTTCTCTCTCTTGAAACAGTCCGACTGGAGCTCAAAATGCCAGGGTGCTTTGATTTACACTCTGTCACTTTTATATTCAAAGTCTCAGTGTGGCAGCAGGGAGGGATTAACTTCTTCACAGTATTTCTTTCTAATCTGTAGAGTATGCACACACACAGACTGGTGCAATCCCTTGTAGGAACACTACTGGGAAAGTCAGGTTTCCTTGTTTGCAGCTGGTTTGTGCAGAAAATTATTAAGATTAATAGAATGGCAACCTGACTTCTGCTGCTACAGATATTGCCAAGGTAGTCTCTGGGAATTAGTGTTGTGCTTTTTATTTCAGAACTGAAATTTAAGTGTTTTGGTGTAGTTAATACCTGAAAACCCTCTATTTCTGAAATTCTGATATAGCTGAAATATTTTAGGAGATTAGACAGGTTCTCGTCCCTTCAGCTTGCTAGATAGCAATTCAACTCTTAAAATAATTCTCCATAGAAATGTTACACTTTTCAGACTTTCTGCTGTCTGCAGTTTCTTGATTTTTGTACTTTTCTGTTCAAGATATTTGAGCTCAGAGCAAACTGTCTTGGTTCCTTGGTTTCTTTCAAAGATAAGGGGATGCTCAATGGCCTTGATTTCTTGGTTCTCTAGCAGGAGTGGAAAGCTTTTCCATCAGCTTTTACTGTTCAAGTGTTCTTGAGCAACCCCCATTGAAAGTGTAGCATCTCACATCTGCTAAATCAGTTTCAAACAGAGGCAACATGAACAGAGAGCTGCTTTAATTCACATTATCACTCTGATCAAACAGCAGAACTGCATCAGTTTCAGAGCCTCTTGCTCCCCTGAGCTGGCTGTGCCCACAGGCCATTCCCCCCAGCAGCGCGTGCCAAATTCTTGCTGACCTGAATGTACCAGTATGGTGAGCAAATCTGTGAAGTTTGGAGTATTTCTTTGGCTAGCACCCAGATTTCAGGGGGGTATCCTAGTTCTGTGTTGATTAGCCAAACCCATTCTCTCTGAAGATGCCAAGTGGATGGGATTTGTTATAAGGAACTTCTGTACATTCGGAGTGACCAGACTTTTTTCTGATCTTGGCTATAACTTAAAACTATGTCTTTACTGATGATTTGTAATTTAATGGCTGATGTGAAAAATACTGGATATTAAAACTTCTACTGGATGCAGTGGTTGAGCTAAAAATGAGGCTCATTTTTAATGAAAAGGGAGTTAACAACCTCGTGACACAGGTTCCAAATTCTTAAGGATTTTGTAGAAGGCCTTTACTCACCCAAGACAGCAGCACCAGGTACTGTAGTGTGACCATTCAGCTCCTTACACTGGGGATTCATGTGGGTCAGGGCATTTCCATCCTGAAACAGGCAGGAACACTGGTCAAGGTACCTCTTTTTTGGTCCCCTTTGCAAGGCATTGACAATGATGGTTATTCGGCTAAATGCTCTAAAGATTAAAGCTTGAAAGCATTTAAAGGCATCAGTCAGTCATGGTATAACACCAGTTTAACTTCCTTAATGGTAATATCATTTGTGCTTTAAGGAGCTTCTGAAGGATCACTTTAGGATGGTTCTGTGATTGTCAGTGGTGCTGCACCTAAAAAGTTTAATTTACATTGTCACTTTATCAGTGTACCAGTAATCTCAACTAATAGATGGTTTTAAAGAATCAGAGGCAATAATAAAGGCAAACTTCACCTTTGTTGAAGTACAGCCCAGTTTTCCTACTCAGTATTATTATTTCTCTTCTTTTACAATTTTTGTACATGTTACGATTTCATTAAAGAATGAAGAAAAAGAAACATAAGCCTTGAATTCAGTGTCATCTGGAAAGAAAATCTGAATATTTTGATCACCTGAAGTGACAATGGGGCCTGGGATCCAGGTACATTTCAGACACTTCAGCTTTTTATAAATTGGCCTAGCTCCAATTCAGTCATTTTAATTTGGACTGCAACTTTTCACATCGGTTCACAGAAGAAACAAATCTAGTGTCTACCCTTTTTTTGTCATGTAGGTTAAAAGACTATGTTTGCAAATTAAGATATACACGTCCTGCACTTTAGCCTCTCTTTAAAGTAATAGTATGTGCACTGCTTTTTTTTCTGACTTTGTGCTAGGAAAATAGTCTCTTTAAAGAAATGCTTTAGTTAGGGCCTCTTTAAAAAAGTTCCGAAGTACCTGCAGTGAAAGTGGGGTACAATATCAAGCAGTAAAGTAGAAAAATGGGTAGGAGAATAGTTGCTAAATATTTTCAGATTTCAAAGCCTGGTTAAATTTATTTTAGAACATGTAGAGGATTGGCTAATTACATACATGATTCCAGGGTCGTTCACAGTTCCAAGGTTTCAGGTATGACAAGAGTTAATTCCTATCTAAGAAAAGAAGAGGGAAAAGGACGGGCTGGGCAATTAGGCACTAGCCAATTTATTGTTAATTCCTAGGAAAGTATTGGGATAAACAATTTTTACATCATCTATAGGAATGCAGAAGAAAGCAAAGAAGTTAAATGTTATTTTTTTTCAAGCACAAGTTCTGTCAAGCCAAATCAAATTTCTTGGTACGACAGGTTAACAGACCTTTTGGACAAATGGGAAGTGAATGTCAAAATGTATTCTTAAGTTCTTGGATGTAAGTTTTTCATTGTAATAAGGGGAACGTGCATCGAATGGGCTTCTACTGGGATCTGATTCTGGTGTTGATTTAAGAGACAGAAGGAAGCACCGAAGATGGGAGCAGGAGTGGTGAGATAACATTTACATTCCCATGTTTGTTTACAGTTGAGAAGGTTGAAGGGAAACTTTAGATTTATAAAGAGCTCCTGTACAGCACGCAAGAGTTTTGGGGGAGATTTCTCCTCATTTGTAGAGGGAATGGTCTCCGCTGCAGACAGTACAAGAAACAATTGGCTTAAATTTCAGCATGGAGGTTTAATTTAGGTTCTCTGGAGGGACTGTGGAACCTCCACCACTGTGGCCTTTTTTTATAAACACACATCTACCAGAAGAACCATGATCACACTGCCCCTGTGTCGGACCAAGGCACAGGGGTGGACCGAGTGATCTCGTGGAGTACCACTTAAACCCAGTTTCCTTTTTCAGAACATGTTTACTATCTTTAAACCAATTTGAGTTACTTTAGGAAGAGTTGGGCATTACCAAGGTGCCATCTGTTGTTTGAGTAACTAAAGCTGGTTTTTAACAGTTATGATAATGATGGATAATATTCATGGTGCCTCATGTCAAAAGGCTTGACAATGTTGATAGGAAGGGCTGATATTTTGTTATTTGAAGGAAGTTTCACACTGTGACTATTTCACTCAAAGAAATGGTAGTTATGTTTTTAAGTAGTTCTTTAGAAAACATTTTTGAAAGCATTATTTATGTGGCACCATTGTAGATGAGAGTTCCAAGGGGTAGTTTGCACCATATGATACTTGACTCTCTCTTTCATATTCTGAAATAATTTTAAGACATATTTTAATATATTCACTTATAAACAACTCTCCTTAGGCAAATACAGAATGTCTTCTGTGGAAACATTTCAACATCTATAGTTAGTTGATCTGGCTCTTTTCTCTGTACACAGAATCACTTTGCAGAACAAGCATTTTTAGACATTTTCTGTCAGCTGAAAATGGCTCTGCTAGCTAACAGCAAAATATTCAACAGTTTGCCGAAAGGATTTTTTAGACCCACTCGATTAGGGATAAGAGCACAATTCTGGGATTAGCAAGGCCTGCTGAAAGACTTAAGTACATGTTTAGGAACCTTTAAAATGTTTCTGGTTACAGGTCTATGTAAATGTGCAACATGGATTCATCGTGATCCAAGTGAAAGAGATAATAGGATTAGGTCTTGTTCAGCACTTCTTAAATTTTAAAGCAGAAAATTCGATTTTGAGTTTATTATTGATTCTTAGCACCCAAAAAATCTCCCCATGCCAAAGTATTCTTTAGGGAAAAGATATGAAGGATCAAACAGAACTTTGTTATAACATGATCTCCCATAAATTATCGGCAAATGTGCATCATCCAGGGTGCCACTTCCAGCATTCTAGAGATGGGAATTCTATTCCAGTATCAAAAAGTTCTGAAAGCTGAAGTCACAGCAGATTCACATTTTGCTCTTTGCTTGCTAATGTGCAATACATTAAATATCTGTTCCTTGGATCTAGCAACAAAATGACCTTTTCAGGGCTCATCTTTTTTTCTCAATTTTGATTTGTTCAAGGGAAATTGCAGACGACTGGTATTTGGTTTCCAAAAGGGATACATAAAAACTTGACCTTTTGGAACTGTTATTTTTTGGGGATGTGTACACTGTATTTTAAGTATGTCTTAGCTGTTGTTTGCTGGACTATGTCTAGTTTAAATAACCCTTCATTTTATTCAGTATAAAGCTAGGACAAAAAGTATAACTCCTCTCATTTTTTTCCCATGACAGACCTTTGCACACGCCTGAGAGCACCTTTTCTTCAGGCAATTTTAAAAGAAAGTGACATGGAATAGGCCCCGGTATCTCAGGAAGTTTCCACAGACTCTATTTTGCAGTGCAAATAGCACGTTATACCACGTCCATCATTGTAATATCCCATTGCCTACCTGAATGCACTCTTGTGTCAGGGCACTTTCCACTTAGCACGGTGGGAAATGAGGCAGAGGGAAATGATTGTTTAGGAAGTTCATGATGGAAGGAATGACCAAATTCAGCTTGTCAGACTGCTGTCAGAACTATGGCTGTTCCTGCTGCTTGGTTTCCTACGCCAGCTTTTATCCATCTCTTAAAATCACTGTACCTCATGCAGTCATGGAATGGTGAGCTTGTTTCACCTAAAACCCAACAAAACAGTTTAGTGGCTGTGATCTGCCTTTCCAGTGAAAGCAGCTGGTTTGGGAATTAACCAAGTCAAATAGTTTATTCAACATGTAAATGAGAAATCTGCTCTCCTTTCCAGCCATATAAATAGCCAATTTAATATGAAGAGATTTTCAACACCAAGAGTTACAATGAGAAAATTTACAGAGAAGGCAAGCTTTGTCTTGTGCAAATTAAAGTGAATAATCAGAGCTTCATTAAAATATCACTATGTATAATTCAGTTTGAAAATGAGAACTTAAGATTTGGGAAGAGAATTAAATTGTGTTTCTAACTAAAATATCTGTGATCCACACAGATGTGTGTAAGTCCATTTAAGTTACTTCTGTTGTTTGGATGTGGCAGTAAGAACCTTCAAGAATATTTAATGAATGGGTGAATTTCATTGTTTAGAGAGGCTCTAGTTTTGCAGGGCTATACATTTACATGCAGTCTTAACTTTCTTAAGCCTTGGAGCTTGTCAAATGCAGTGTGATCAGAAATTCGTCAATGCAACTCTCCGTGAGGTTTTGACGTTTTTCTCCTTGCAAATACTTTTCGTATAAAACTCAGATTTAATGCATGGCATTGTTAACACTTCTGTTGTAGCCTTTGGATGTTACTCACATCAGCAGTTGACAGTACAGAAGCAGCAAAGGAGGTGACCAAGTTGTAACCGCAGACAAGTCAGAGCTGCAGGATGAATAAGCAGAACAGGAATTTCAAATTAGACATTTGGAAAATCCTTGTCACTAGGAGGGTTGTGCAGCACTGAACTAGACAGCAGTTTTCAGAGAGCTGCAGAATTACCATCTTCCTGGTTTTCAACACTCCCCTTGACAAAGTCATACATGTCCTGGTACCACGTTGATAATGATGTGATCTAGGAGGAAAAACCAAACCTATCTAAGATGTGAAGGAAGAAAAACTAGAAAACCTAGGCAGCTGTTGCTGTTAAAATAATAGACACATTCCCACCTGCCATACCCTTATTTCTGGAGCAGTGTACTGAGACTTCCTGGCTCTGATTGGCGGTCAGAAGTCTCCTGAACATTTTTTCTGGTGTTTACCAGCTCTTACTCCTACTCCAGTGTCCAGCTGCCCTGTGTGACCCTGGGCATGCACACTGGTCAGTGCACCCTTCTGGCACACTCCAGGTACCTTTGGTTGCCCGTGGGCTACGGCAACTCATTAGAGGTGCCAAACAGCAACAGAAAGATCTTTGGAAGGATTGCTCTCTTCATCCTGTTATGGCACTAAAATGGCCTCGTCCTTTTCAGCTCTCCTAATCTATCAGTCTCTCAAGAATGTCTGCTACTGTGTAACAATGAGAAAGCACACCTGTCCTAGCTCCTAACAACCCATGCACTTTATTAGATTTTTTTTTCCAATTAGGGCTTTTCCAGGGAAGTTATACTGGAAGGTGAACAGCGTAGAAAAGCAGCGCTAGTCAGAAGAACAGTATCCAATTCCACATGAGAGAGCAAGTCTTAAAGAAAAAAAAAAAAAAAAAAGAAAAGAAAAGAAAAAGAAAAAAAAAAAAGGAAGTGAAAAAGAAGCAAAATGGTAACATTTCCCAAAGTACAAAAGACTTGAAACATGTCAGCCTGAGTTTGCTGAAATACTGTTTCTGTTAATGTTAACTCACTGTTATACATATTTTGCATTGAGTGTTTTATTGTACATAAATACAATACAGGCATTAAAATATTTTGAAAGCAATGTTATCAACCAAGAGAAAAAAATATCAAAACATTTCTACTTAAATAAGAACTTTGCAATGAATACATTTCTTCATTGTAGCACATACAAGATGCCATGGAACATTTTCATTTACTCTGAACTGCATTGATCAGAGGAGTAGTATTCCCCATGAGAATTTTTTTGATCAATGGTAAAATTGAATTTCATTCCCAGTCAACTGCTTTCTTGAGATAAACTTCTAGATTGGAAAGCAGGTCCCATTTCAAAATCCTTATTTCACTAGGACACCAAAACTCAAAATTATCATAATCTGTGGGCTAGGATGTCTACATGTTGATGCAGAATCATCTGAAATGTTTTCATGATAGGGAAATAATTATACCAAAATGGTTAGGTTTTGAAGAAATGTTTTAAAATTATATGGGTGTTCAATGAGAAATTGACCTAATTTATAGTGTCCTAGCATCTTACTGTTCTTCATTGAAGACAGCTGGAATTCTATACTTTATGTGAAAAACTCTCAATAGGATATAAATTAATACCTTGGAATTGCTGTAAAATAATAGAGATGCCTAAAAAATTAATCTTGTCAATAATCTTGTACTTAATGAGGTTTAAAATTATGGTAGAACTTGAAATTGCTTGTCTGCTCAGTCAAATAAATGCTCATTGAATTTCTCAGCCCTATGCTGAGAAAATTATATTTTTAATTTCCTATACTTTAAAGTGAATATTTAGAGATGTGCCTGCATTCTGAACGCTATAGATCAAATTTTTGATAAAATATTCAAATATTACATGTTAATACTATCTGTTTATCTGATGTCTCCAAGTGAATATCCCTAATTACTGGAGAAGTGTGGGGTTGAGGGGGGGGTGGCATGTTTCTGTGATTTTTTTAAACTCAGTAAATTTTTTGGACTTGAGTATACAAAAAGTAACAGCATTGTAGTTTCACTTTCCACTATCCCATGTTTATTCTGCCTCAGTTGTGATGAAATCTGTGGGGGAATTTTGTTGGGGTTTTTTTAATCTCTTTTCTGAAAAATAAGAAAGAGCTTTTTCACTCTTCTCATGAAACATATGTTCAGAAAGTTTCCATGTTATTGCCCTGTGGGTGAGATACAGGAATTCCCCATAGCTGGAAGCTCTAGAACTTTGTCCCAATGTTGGTGCATGGACAGCTGCTGTTGGCGGGAGTCAGTGACCTTCTCCAGCCACAAAACTGATTTTAAACATCATAATATCTTCCTGTATTTCTCCTCACTGCATCTTGTTTTGCCTGTCCTGTACCTTATGGTGAGCTTTAAAATGATGGAGGGAAAGCAGCAGTATTTTGAGTAAAGCAAGTTTTGATGTGCAAGTGCTCAGCTGCCAAAATCAGCAGCGCTTTATGGGCAACCAAACATTTTAAAGTCTTCATTCTTGTTTACAGAGCTAATTAAGAATCTTTGTAGCACTCTTTTCAAATGGCAGACTATCAAAATTATGGGGACTGTCTTGTGAATGAAAAGGTTTTGCTGGATGCCTGACCAGGAGAGGAGACGGAGAAACCTACTGGCCTTAAAAAACCAGAGAATGTATCAAATATATATTTATTTTTATCTCTGTTAAATAAATCTTTAAAATAGTAGTAGGTGCATTTGGAGCATAGGTTGTTCTGCTCGTTTAAGTATTTTCCCCAAGCAATTCTATTTCTTTAAAACAGTGTTTGGTTTCCCATTAAAAAGTAAGCACTTGCCAATAGCTCTGCAGACTTAGAATACCATAATGAGTTCCATGTGGCAGGACTGTTCTAATAACACTCTTTTCTTTAATTTTTGTTATTTTAGAATGAAAAGGAGGGTACAAATACTAATTTTAGGATGTAGTGACTCAGTATTTTATACTTTAAGTTTTTGTGGTCTTGGCTAAGTTGGTGGGACTGGAGGGCCATAGTGGTTCTTCCCAGCTGCAAAATCTATGAGTAAATTGTATTGATACAAATCAACACTGAGGTAAATCCTAGACAGAGACCACCAGCTTCAAGTTGAAGTAGAGGGTTAAAACCATAACTCTTAACCATCTAGCTATTCATACTTGGCTTTTATTTATTCTCCATATAAAACGTGCAGTTTTGCCCACAGCCATATTGATTGCCCTCTCGGTGTGATATACTGGGAGGCCGTTTGTGCAGGTGCTTGCTGACAAACACACTGCATGGCTGTAAAATCCAGGCCTTGGGAATGTACTGGCAGTGCACTGAGAGGCAACTGTTCTGCTCTGCTTTTAACGTTACAAGTGTGTCTCTAAATTTCTATAGACAATCTTAAAATGCAAGTCGAGGCAAAACGCATAAGAAGCACTACAAAATGAGTTTGTTGCTTTGTAACAGATCTTAAATCAACAGTGTTTATTAGTAAGCTGCCAGCAAATATTTGCTTGCATACCTTTTATTATTTCAAAGGCTTTTATGAACAGTATGTCACAGTGCTAGTGTCATTTACATTCAGACAACACTTTCTAATGTTTTAAGCTTTACAGAGATAACAGGGAGAAAAACGTTAAGAAAATGAAACAGATCTTTTCTAATAAATCATTTTTGCAAGCGTTTTGTCTCTTCAAGATGCTGTGACATCCTGTTCAGCTGAAGGAACACACCACTTGAATTGCACGACTCATTCACCTTAAATATTTAATAATGCTTTCATTAGTTGCACTGAACCAGTGGAGTTAGATCTGTAATATCTACTGCTGGTCATCATTTTTATTCATCATGGTTTAATAAGCATTATAATTACAGACTGAGGAAGAAATATGAGTTAACTTTGTGGTTTTGCTTGGGAATTCTGTGCACACTGGTATGATTGGAGGGGATTATACAAGCTCTGTGTGCGTAGCTGTGTGTATTCTAATATGCTGGTGCAGAGTTCCCAATCCTGACACATTATTCTTCATATGGAAGTAACTGCAGAAAAGATCCTGCATAAAATTGAGTCCTGACACTATTAACTCCATCTGGCTTAGTTGTGAAATATGAAAATTTGAAGGCCAAGTGGACTTGTTTTTTGGCAGGTGTTCTAATGCACTCATTATCAGTGGAATTAGACTTCAGCTATTTTTACCATCCATTTCCTATATTTGCTTGCAACTTACACAAATAGCAAAGTTATTTAGAGAGAACAGTCAGTTAGGGAAGCTTTCATTCGGAAAGTTTGTCAGAGTTCAAGCTTAAAGGCCATTTGTAGGCATCATAACCTTCTGTGCTCATTTCTCGAGTAAATATAGATGGTGATGATTACGATTTAGTATAACTTTCTCACTTCAATATCACAAATATGACTGTGTGCATGCTGTTTGCATTCTTATGCTTTAATGGGAGGTATGGTAGGGCAGACTGATATCTGGTGCATTTTTTAATGTTTTGTTAAAACATCATTTTTTCCTCATCAGCAACTTATGCGGGAGCGACAGCAGATGGCCAGCCGCCCCTTTGCTTCTGTCGATGTAGCACTGGAAGTAGGAGCTGAGCAAACAGACTTTCTACGAGGGCCATTAGAGGTAGGAACAGTGGTGCTGACAAGGGACTGTTGTGATTTGCATATTTATATTGCCAGTCTCACCTGCATCTGCTTCTGAAACCAGGCAGCATCTGATTACCCGGAGCTGACAAGTCCCAGCTACATGTGTTTTGTCACTTCCAAGGCACAGAGTTTTAATCTCATGACATAAGCTGTACCAAAAGCCGCTGGAGAATCTATTAGCCTGGGCTGGGGTGACAGTCAGCTCACCTGGCAGTCCTCGTGTGATGGATGTGAGCTGAAGGAATGCAGGACTCGGGCATTAAGGAGGCAGCAAATGTCATGCTCAGTCCTTCAAGTACACAGTACCATCTAGTTAACATCTATCTTAATTAACAGAGATTACAACAACCTAACTAACTAAAGCACCTTAGAGTAAAAAATCAGTGTTGTTTTATACAGAGAGGTTTAAAGCATACAGACTGTACTGCATGGTTTTGTTTGCAGGAGATGGCTACGTTACTGCATTCCTTTATTGCAAGCGCAGTACATTGAAAAAGAAATAGTAATTTGCAAAGCAGTATGATATTGGAATGGTGTAATAATGCATGAAATGGATTCTAGAAGTTTCACCTGAAAATAGAGGGAAAATTACAATATGTGGATAATAATGAATATCTAATCTAGGTTCAGCTTTTGGGAGATGATCCTCTACACCTTTAACTTTATTCACAATATTGTGTTTACAGTTATTACTTCACCCTTTTTATGGTGGGACCTGAGAGTGAGGTGTGCTAGCTCTGAAATCTTTCAAGATTGTACTCTTCATTGCTGCCAATTCTTAAATTCAAAGCTTCTCTTACTTTTCTCAATAATCAATCTCAATGGAAGATTAAATACAATCTATCAAACCTCCAAGGTTAATGGAGAATGAGCAATGTGAAAAACAAAAGCATAGCAGAAAGAAAAAGACCCAGCTCTTGAGTACTTATCAAAGTGATGTGTCCTGTCCTGCTGCTCTACAGGAAGTCATCCCAATTGTTCTCACTATCACAATTTAAATATTTGGAATAGATGGTGAGTAAAAATGACTTCTTAAAATCTCTTTGAAGAAGCTGTGTTATTTTCTGACCTAATGCTAGACCCCTCACATTCTTCACCAAAACCACTTTACTTCTGCCTCCTCTTATCTTGGAACAGAACACCTCTCCAGCTTCCCAAGCTGAGGACACATTACACTGCAGTTTAAAGTTAATTTTTTTGCAATGTGATTTCATTGTCTTTGCACTGGTATCTGAGAAGATCTTCTTCTGTTTTCTTTTCAAATGGAGGCAGTGAATGGAAGATGAGGCTTCCAAACTCTAATTTTGTACATACTGATTATTTAATTAAACTTTAGAAGTAAACATCACAAGTTAATTGCTACATTTTCTTTCTCATGTCTTTTATTTAGCACTAAAAGAGGCAGATCCTAAAATATTTTAATTATATTTTACAGTTTTTATTACTTTCTTTTTTTCCTAGCCAAGCGTTTTCCAGCAGTTGTTTAGAATTCAGCATCCATAGTGTTTTTTTCCTAATTAATACATAGTTATACACAGAATGAAGTCCATTCAAGATTTCCTCAGAACTATAATATACTGATCTATTTCCAAAAAAAAGCATTGTGCTGAGGAATAAATGAATGTGATTCAAGTATTGATTGTCCTTTGGCATATATTCTGCAAAAATAAGGTAGCTATATTAGGCTTTTTTGTGAAGGGACACTAAAAGTTTTAGTTGCTGTTCTGTTCTTCATAATCTGCTTTTTTGGGCTGAGAGGAATCCAGGTCCCTCATTTCCAGGATACAATGCTTAAGAACAGAATAATATGAAATAGCTGTAAACTTCATTTTGTTGTATTAATTTAAAATCATTAAACAACTTTAATAATTTTGTCATATCTGATGGGAGGCTAAAAGCTGGAGATCTTTTGTGGAAAAATGAGGATATACGATAACTTCAAAATGTTCTGTTGGCATTGCAGAGATCTTGCCCTGATATACCAGGGGTTCCAATTTTGATGATGGTGCATTGCATTCCCTCTCCTCACACTTTTATTGACATCGTGTGTTACTCGCTGATACTTTGGACATTGTTGTTATACTTTTATTGACGTTGTAATAACTCCGACACTTGCAGCGACACCTCATTGATCCCTGGTCCCTTTGGGCACTGTGTAATGTCACTGAACTCTTCCAGACATTGCTGCAAGCCTCCTGTTCAGGCTGCACAGTAAAGCTGCTGTTCATTAATGTCACCTGCCTCACGTGGTGCTGGTTTTGTACAACTGGTGTTCTGCCTTAATGCTGATGCTCTGATACGTGGCCATATCCATGAGACTGCATGTGGTAATGCCAGGATGCTGTTTGGTTTAACAGCTATATTTTATATTTATTTGTAAATATCCAGAGCAGCTGTTTCACTGTAGAGGTTTAGTTTGCAGTAGTCAGGCACTTATTACCCAGTTTTCAGAAAACCCCAAGAGTATAAATACTGTTCTTAAAGTGGTTGCCTAGTTTAGGGACTTACAATGCAACTGATAATATTTGGGTCTATTTTCAGTTAGCAGCAATTTGCAACAGATTAAAATAAAATCCTGGAAACACTACAGAGGAGAGTTGAACCTCAGTTATTTTGGAATCTCTATCAGTCAGTCTCTCTTAATGTTTTGCCAACAAAATGACAGTCTCTCGATATTAACTCCTTCAAAAAACTTTAATCTGCATCATATTCCTCCCCTCCCTTGCTGTCTGAGTGGGTTTTTAGGCATTGGCAATAGCCTTTGTTCTCACCCATTTAAACAACATTATTTATCAGTTTTTTCCTCCTCGGGCCACCTTTTACATGAACAAGTCTCATCTTGTTATCCATTCTGTCGTGTTGGCCTTATAACCACTTTTAAATCTTCTATTGTCAGTTTAAACTTAAAACAAAAGAAAGCAGACTTTGTTTTTCCCTTGCCCTCCTCCTCAGCTGCATCACACCAACCACTGCCTTGCCAATGATTCTGATGTTAGTGTCCCAATTCTAAATGGACCAAGCAATACCCACTCGTGTTGTGCCATGATAATCATAATATTTAACCCATACTAGTCCTAATCTGCATCTTCACCTGCTTCTGTAATGATTTCCATTGCATTGCTTGGAAGTGATGAAGTCTGGGTGAGCCCTTACAAGGAAGATGTGCATGGAGGACACCCCTGAGGACACCCCTCACTCCCTCCTGGGGAGAACAAGAACAATCTAAAGTTACTGTGATGGAGGGGAAGGGAAGTCTGGAAGGCAGTGGCCCTCTGGATCCAGAGCAGCTCTGGTGAAGTCACTAGTGACCCAGGGGATGGTAAAGGAGAGAGAGAATTCCCCTTGTCAGCAGTAGCACACAGCACAGGCTGTTAAGGGCAGAGCCAGAAAACAGCAGAAACACCCTGTCCAGAGAGTTTGAGAACATTAGCTATTTTGTGATACCACCATAATTTTTTTCAGTACAAGAATCATAAAAAAAATCAAAGTAGCATCATAGATCAATAGATACTCATTGCTGAGCTTCTTGGCACTCAGTGCCCTCAGTGTTAAAATGTTTTTTATTCCTTTCATTTCTTTTTTCCAGACACCTGAGCCATTTCCAGACTTGGTTGCTTTTTACTTCTCAGTATATACCAAAAGCTAAATCATTTAGGCTATCATCATATTTTAAACCTTCTTTAGGCAAATTATTTTTTCCCTAAAATGTGAATCACTATTAAAGAGTTTCTTCTACTGTGCTGCTGACAGTCATTTCCATTAATCTGTATATTTGAGAAGTAAAGCAGGGTTTATTTTCCTCTTTGCCTAATTTCTGGGATTTTTTGTTTTTTGTTTTTTGTTTTTTTTGGAAATGGGGACAGACTATGTCTTTATGTAAGATAAGGTAGACACTGCTTGTAAATGCTTTATGTCTGGTTGTGCTAAGACTCTGAACAGCAGCATCCACTCTGCTGCATCTACTGGAGTAAAGACAGGCGTGTATTGCCTGCAGAGGAACCAAGTGCAGATTTACTGCTGTGATGATCATCCATTTGATATATTTATGGTATTACTTGGATTTATTCTTTTTTTCAAATCGATGTTATTTCATAATTATTTCTGCAGAAAAGCACACAGTAGATCTTTCAGTAATTTTCCCATTAAATTACTGCATTTCCCCTAGAGTTGTCATAGATATTAGACCATCCTCTGCTTCTGACAAGGTGTGATGATGTCAAAAATTTTGAATTTAAAATAAAATCTGTGTTTGTTTCTCTAGCAAATAATGTTCTCTAGTGAGTAATTATGATGCATTAAATAAGTTTTGAAATTCAGGCACTCTTGATAAGTATGAAGCAAATATTGACCATTATTTGTCATTTAGTTGAGTAAATAATTGGAAGGTGTGCACTGACACAAGGAACTATCATTTTATACAAAGAATGGCTGCTGGAGATTAGAGTGACTTATCAAAACACATTAAAATCCTGTACTAGAGATTTTTGGAGTTTAAGTAATCGTAGTATATATTAATATGTTGTGCTGCTGGCTTCTCTTGCCAATAAAGAGACTTCTTAGCTTGGTTTGCAAATAAATCTCATTACGGTGTGTTCATTTTCTTTTTTAATTGACTAAGTTAGTGAATAATTTTTGAAAATGCAGCCTACCTTATTTTGAACAAAATTAACCTAGTTGCATGCTTCATCAGCATTGCACTTGCATTGTGTTGATGACATAATGTCTAATCCCAGGGAACAGGTTCTTCCCAACTCCTTGGTACAGATCATCAGCTTTGCTCTTGATATGCTCAGTTCCTAATATTAGTCTCAGTATCAGAGGATAGTTTTACTGCCCTTGCAAAAAAAGTAATGATTTATTTTACATAATGGTGAAATTTTCCCTCGAATGGTCACCTTGTTTCCAGTGACCATAAAGTCAATATGTACTTGGTAACAGGAACTATCAAAGGCACTTCTTGCATATTTGCACTTCTTGCTTACTGAAGTCATGTCATAGTCTGGAGCTCAAGGGGGACCAGAGGAGAGAGAATCTAGATGGGAACAATGTGAGCAATCAGAGACTTAGAAAATATAACTACAATGAAAAGTCAAGGAAATTGGAGTAGGCTATTTAAAGGAGTCCAGATAATAACTTGCAGATATGCAAAAGGTTAACAGCAATCAGGAGGGCAAAATCTTCCTTGCATGCACTGCAGGTGGCAAACGTGTAATGGACTTAAATTGTAGTAGGGGAGGTTTAGGAAGGGATCAGGAAAAGCTTCACATAATAAAGCTGAATCTCTGAAAGCAATTGCCTGGGGAGGTGATGGAATTTCTTTTATTGGAAGCTTTTTAGAGCTTTTAGGATGGACAAACATTTCTGAGGTACCATGTACCATAGCTGCATTAGATACCTCCTTTCAGCTCTGTCTTTATTATTATTCTGATTGCTCCCTAGCTCTTCCTTCTTCAGCCTCTCTGAAAATGTTCCATTTCTGTTGTTTGAACACCCTAATTACCTTCACTGCAATGATAGTTTTCTGTTACTGAGTATTTATGACCCTTCTTTTCACTTTTGCTGCTTTATTCATTGACTTACATCCTCAGTTTTCTCCTAAGATCAGAGACTGTTAAATCATCTCTGACCCCAGCATCTACCTGACTGTAGGTCTGCCAAACATGATCTCTATCCTTTTTGGAATGGCTTCAGTATTGTCCTTGAAGTAATTAATTTTTTGTCTTAAAAAGTGCATTGCCATTTTTATAGTCTTTCAAAATCCATGCATCCTAGACTACTAGATCTCAGAGAAATGTAGTCAGATGTCACACCTGACTCTCACGAGGAGAATCTGTATTGGATCACATTTTCTGCTTTTCTGTATTGCTCAAAGACTGTGGTAAATTTGCTGTCCACTGCCTCAAGAACTCCATTATCTTGTGCTACACTTTGGCTTTGATGGCTCACTGCCTTCTCTGCCCACTCCCTCAGTACTGTTCATCCAGAAAACTTCCTCCTGAGCTATTGAGTCACTTTATGTTAAACTCTACTTTCCAGTGTTTTTTCTTCTTTGTAAATGATCGCTTCACACTGTGTGTGTTTTTTGTGATGTTATGTACAAGGGGGTTTCTATCACCAAAATTCACATCTGGTGGTTCTTCCGCTAGAGAAAAGCATGTACCCCAAAGCGGCATTGTTTGGTTTGCACCACCTCCTTCCTTACATGAAATAAGATGTTTAGATTTCACACTATTTTGCTCCTCATTCAGTGGTCATACACAACAGGGTTGCTCTGCCCAGTTAAATATCTTTACATTTTCATAAGGTTTTTGTTGTTTCGCTTACAATTTATGTCTAGAAACGTGTGAGTGTCCTGAGCCTATGATCCAGAACAAATACCTCACCTAGCTGCTCATGTGTACTGGTCACAGCTCTGACTTTTGTGTGTGTTGTGGATACTAAATCAATGTAAAATGTATAGATGCTCAATTTGTTGCACAGAATTACATTTGCAATATTTTGAGATTTCTGAGTAGTATTTTTCTTCTCTGGCATATGGGAAAGCTAAAAATAATCTGAGAAATGCTGCCTGGAGTAAGCCACATTTTTTTTTATACAGACCATATTTGTGTGTGCGTGTTTGTTCTTAAAATACACACCAACACCTCAAAACCTGTTGATGTTTAGCTTGAGTCCTTAACTTAGTTTTTTTAAAATTCTATATCAGTTCTAAAGTGTATCAAGTCTCTAAATGTGCAAAAAAAATATTTTTAAATCCCTATGTTCTTTTCTCTGCTTCTTTATTTCTGTCCTCGTGGGCAGACAGGTGTTGTGCGAATATTTGATATATGACGTGATGTATGGGATGTTTGTCTAGATGGAGGTTGATGTCCTAATATTTCACCCTAACAAGAGAGTAAATCTTTGCTTATTACCTTGTGAGCTGTGGGATCTGTAAATTCACAATTAGTTCTGAGAACCTGATTTTGATAAAAATTTATCTCTCCACTTCACAAAATGCATTTGGCACATGTACTGCATAATCAGATGACAACAGAAATTGTTTGGATAGAGAAATATGATTTGCGTTGAACAAAATTGCAGAGAAATTTTATGCTCAATTGGGGGAATTTTGGCTTACCAGCAAAGTGTAGGTGTTTCAGTGGTATTTGCATGCTGTGAATAGAACTCTTAAATCAATGTATTATGCATAATTGCATATCCAGAGTATCAAAGTAATCATTCTGATTGTTTTCAAGCCAAAGTGTTTATATGTGTCTGTAAATGTTGTTAATAATGACACTGTACCTTTTAATAAATTCAATTTTTGCAACATCTTAGTTCATAAAGTAGACAGGTACAAAATTCAACAAATGCAAAGCAATATTTATATACTTGTATTTACAAGTACCCTTAGGATTCTCCTTGAACTGGGCTTGGTCCTGGAAATCTTGCCTTTGGATATGAAACCCATGACAATGAAATATTTCCAGAATTATTTAAACTGAACATACCAAAGCATGGAAATAGTTATGCTATCAGAATAACTAAGAAGCACAGAGATGGGAATATTTCTGTGTTTACTGGGCCTTTCTGTAGACCTGATTTGCAGTCTCTGACTGGCTGCTCTTTGTAGTTTCGAGTATTTTCTTAGTACCTCTTTTGGTTTTAGATCAGAAGTTATTTCTTATCTTTAAATCCCTTTAAATGTTTTAAAGACATTTTTGTCTTTAAAAGGAAAGAGGAGAAGAAATACGTACAGAATCTATAGCCTTTCATCAGCCATTTCCCATGTTTCCAGGTAGAACTGGGTACTGGAAGGTTCTGTTTGATATTTAGCAACTTGTAGTCCTTAGCTCTGCTTCAGAGACCTTACCTTCATGCTTGTTTCTAGCACTGTGCTCAAGATTCAGTTCTACCTTCCACCAATACCATTGAAACTTCAGCAGACACAAGATAAGTGCCCTGCCTGAGCTTTTCTTCACAAAACTTGGCAAACTGCATGTTAGGCAGTTGTGTAAGTTATGCCAGCTTTCACTGAAGTTTTATCTTTCCGTACCATCTATCAAACTGGATTTGTGCCTGAAGTGAATATGAATTATTTGCATAGAAGGCAATGCCCCTGCCCTGGATGACTCAAACCTCACCCAGACTTTAGAGAGCCATCCAGTGTGCCATCCAACACATCCAATGCGTTTTCCATGACTGTTCAACCCAGCAGGCACTTTCCCACTTGGTTCTGTCTGGTGTGCGTTGGACATCATAACTCTGCAATTTCTGGTTGCATGGTGGCTCAATTTCAAGAAAAAGGATGAAACTTGTTACTTTTTAGGTAGACTTTGAGCCCCCGCTGTTCTGCTGTCTGTCACTATGTGTCCTATTAAAAAGTTTGTCCCCAAGTTTCTTATCAGCTCTTGTCCGCAGAGCCTTCTCTTCTCCAGACTGACCAACCACAACTCTCACAGCCTTTCCTCACAGGAGGGGTGGTCCTTCTCCTTGGTGATTTTGGTGGCCCTCCTCTGGATCCACTCTAACAGGTCCATGTCCTTCCTGTGCTAAAGAAAAGTCATCTCATTTTTCCCTGCATATTGTGAGAGGCAGTTTCTGGTTTTCCTCCATTTGTTTAGGAAGGTGTGAGTGCCTACAGGCAGACTGGATCACTTCAGTGTGATCCAAATAAACCATGAGGCTGGTTATATGAGTTGAAAGGTGTGGATTCCATTCATTGGCTTTAGCAAAGCAGAGGTAGAAACACTGTAAAAGGTGTTAATTTTGGTAATAATCTGAAGAATTATCTTTTCTTGACAGGAAAAACAAGAAAGTATTAGAATTTGAAAAATGAGTGAGCTCAATCAGGATTTACAGCCCCGTGGTATGATTCTTTAATGGTACTGAAGGAACCTTCTCCTTGGACAATTTCTTCTGAAAATCAAAAGATTATGGATGGCACACTGCAATAAACTAAACACTGCAGTAAAGTAGAAGTTAAAAAGGTAGTTAGACTGCAGTGAAATTGGGAAGAACAGTGAGTTTCTATCAGGGTTATCTCCTTTAAAAAATCAGCAGTATTTGTGATATGCGATCACTTCCAGATATAAATGTGGTGTACTTTACAAATCTGTTAGAGCTTCCTATAACAAAGAGCGTAAAACATTATTGTTCATTAGTGTGAAGCAGTAAAGTTTTTAACAGATACGTAAGAAATAAAATTTTCCCTTTTTTCATCTTTGTTGTATATTAATCTTATTAGAATTTTATATAAAGTAGAATTTTGTCTTTCTGTGTGCCATTCCTTGTATTATATCCTTGGTAAAATGACCTTTTTCTTATCTTTATTATCCAGCTTTCAGTAAGAAACTGGAAAGTTGATAGAGGTACTTGCTGTCAGCTTCTTGTCTCAACTGTTTAGGATGTTAAAAATGATGTACAAATATTGAACCAGCTGGAGTTAATAAACAGTTATTCTTTTCTACAAACAACTTATTCTTTATTGAAAGAAAAGTCATTGGCCTGTTGGAAAGTAGGCAAGCAATTTATTTTATATTGAGAAAAATTTCAAGTTGTAGGAATCAGAAGGAGTAAAATATTCCTTTTCTGAACATGTTTAAATGTCGTTTTATGTGCAGAAAAGAGCAATATCCAATGACTCACAAACATAATTTATGTTTTGCAACACCAAGCACACAAGAAGTGCAGGACAATCTTTAAGATCACCACTAAATATACCAAGAGCCACTGACATGACTTTGGCAATGAGATCCAGTGAGATCATTTCCCTCTGGGCTTATGGATGCTGTAAAATGTGTCTTTCTTGGTCATTTATTTTTCATGAAGGAAATTTTGAAATTAAATATATATTATTTAAAAAAAAAAAAAAAAAGAAAGAAAATGTTTCCACTTTCTTATAAATTAAGTCAGACAAACATAAAAATTAAATCTCCAAAGCCAACTGTCATGTACTTCTCTGTACCTTCAGGCATTGATCATGAATGTTATTTGAATTACAGTTTCCCATCACTCACTTGTTGAACTCAAGGCGGAGTTGCACCAGGTCCTAATGCAGCACAATATAGATCTGCCAGTGTACCATTAAAAGGAAAGTAGTGAAATACTCTACTTCGATGGTCTGTTGAGGTATAGTGGATTTGTCTGTCTGGTTAAATACAGAGTAGTTGCAGAAATACACTTCCTTTAAATTGCAAAAATGTTTTAGTTTTCTCATTTCCTGCTATAATTAAATGGTAGAAGAAGGGCTACAATCTGAATATTTAATTTTCTTTTTCTCCAGAATAGTTGGAGCATCTCTTTTTATTCTAGTAGGACACTTTCATGGGCAATATTCATTGAAATTACTGTAATGTGCAGCATGTTTTGATCTAGCAACAGTTTATAACCATTTTGGAGCTACTTTGCAAAATAAATAGCTAAATGTCTGTCTCATTAGTGACTTTTAATTCTGTGAAGATGTAATAGCTCAAGATGAAAAGGAAGTAGGAGAGCTGAAAGGAGTACTCCGACAGTGTAGGTACACATGCACTACATACAGCCATTGGCATCCACAACTGGAAATGGCAGAAATCCAGTGCATTTAGTGTGTGATGTCATGCTTTGAGTTTTGTTGGTTTTGTTTTTTTTTTTAATGCACACATTTGAGCTTGAATTTATGTGAGAGGGCAAAGTCAGAGCAACTTGTCTAGGATTTGGTATAAGGGATAGGTGGGTTTGTGAAAGTCAGCCGACCAGCTGATATTTCAGTAACATTGTTGACCTAATCCAAAAAACTCATATATCTTGTAATACTTGGAATTGGCTTTGTTCCTAAAAGTTCTACTGTGCAAGGTGAGGAAAAAAAAGTAGGTAAAGCTTTGATTACAGACTTTAGGCAGTGTTTTAGATATGCCATCTTAGCCACTGAGTATCTTGAGGATAAAGTCTAAAACCTTGAATTTATATTCTTTAGAAAGGCAGCACAGAAAGCAAAGGGTAGAGCCAGTGTTTTTGCAGCAATCTGTGTAATAGCCCTTGCTGCTGAGGTGTGCTCTATTACTCTGTTTCAGACAGTTTTTCAAAGGACTTAAAATGTCCAAGGTGTATCATAGAACTGAAGCTGCCGTTAAGAGGTGAAAGTAGTGCAATCAACTCATTATGTGGGGCAACAATTTTAAATCAACTGGGAAAGTCAGAAAGCATTATTCAGAAGTGCTTAAGGAGAAAGCATTATTCAGAAGTGGTTAATGAGAGCTGGGACTGAAGGAGAAATTCAAAAGCTCTTCTCTACAATGGGTTATAATTGATCATTGCTTGGTACATCTGTGTAATTGTAGGGTCTTCCATGTGCTCACCTCTGCTCACCTGTCTTTGTCCATCTTTAACAAACCAGCTTTTCTCTAGTAGGCAGATCTTTTCCAAGCACCATTCTGTTCTAACATTATGATCATTAAGTTTGTTATGAGGTGAGCACTTCTGACAGACAAATGCAGCAATTTGTTAGCTGAGTATTTACAGCACTAGAGATCATCATCTTCTCATCAGCTGTTTTAGAGACTTCACATTAATAGGGCCATGGAACTGATCCTTCTTAGGACAGCTCATGTTAGGCTGAAATTCAATATTTTCATTTACTGAATTTGAATTAGGCAGTAAATCTAATCTTTAGAAAATAGCATTCATCATGCACAATAGAATCATAGATAATTTAGGTTGGAATGAACCTTCTGTAGTCATACATCAGTCCAAGAGACTGGGGATAAGCCAGAGTTAAGTCTGAGCTCTAGTTTAGCAGTATCCTTCTAACCAACAATCTTAATTTCAACTCTCCCAACAGATTAACCATATTCAATGAGAATCTTTGTGATATGTTAACTTGTAGTTGTAAATAACGTAATGCATGTCCTAGTCTTTCAAGCATGTTCACATGCAGTCCTGTCCTTTGGAGCAAAATTCAGAAAAAAACGTTTTTATAGTTGGTTGCACTAAGGCAGAGTTTGCAAAGAGAATTACTTGTGTGATTGTTGTATCTGTTTTTTGGTAGAAAACCCTTGAGTATGTGATATAAAACAGCTATTGAAATTGGAGGAGTGGCTGTCTTGGAAAGTGAACCCACAGTGTTGTATACAAATACTTGGACCTACAAACTGAGAAATTGTCCTCGGTCTGTGACCTGATGTTCCTAATGCAGCTACTGATCTACTTCTATAGATATGTTAATCCACAATGAATGTGACAATGAAGTTATTAAGTGTTGGTATTGGTACCCTGTTCCATAGCTGGAAATGTCAGTTAAGACAACGCATTAATAATTATGAAGTACATGGTGAATCTTTTAAAATTTGTATTCAGAAATTCCCCGTCACTAATTTAATGCAATCATAAGCAACTTGAAGTCAATGTGACACAAGAAATGATACTCAAATGTCTCATCTCTAATGAATGACAGTAATTAGCCATATTTCAAGGAAAAGATAATATATCACAGATAAGGAAGTTCATATTTCATAAAGTGCCCATTATCAGAGACGTAGGGCCAAATGAACTCTTATGTTTCACTCCTATATAAGCTCTTCTGTCACAGAATATAATATTAAAGTGAGTGTTCCAAAGTAAGTTTTAAGATAGAGAAAACTTTTGAAAATTGATGGCTTTAGTGAACAGTCAATAATAGTATTTATTTTTATAAGGACTAATGCAATACTCATGGGATTGAAAGAAAGGCAGTTTGGTTCACCTCTGGTCATTTCCACAGTGACTCAAACAGTGCCAGCATTGTCTTTTTAAGAAGGCTAAAAATAAAACAACTGTTCTCAAGTATCTAGAAGTCCTTTGCTGCTTATAAAGCCTAGCATGCATCACTGACCCTGTGATATAGGGTCCTTGGAAATAATCTGTGGAAAGGGAATGAGGCTTCCCACATTGAATGGAGATCTAGATGTTTCTCTTTCGTGTTGCAGTGGTCTGATGTTTAATAGGATGTAGTTAACTGATACCAGAATTTAAATCATCCAAATCTTAAAACTGGGAGTATCAGGTGTATGAAAATGTTTCAATTTACCCACCATAAGTAAAAGGGTGGAAAGTTGTGAAGTGGTGATCAATGGAGTGGGTAAAAGCTGTGACTTAATCCAAATCCTGCTCATTGCAGGAGCTGCAGTAACAAATAGAGGCAACAATTGGAAAGCAGCAGAAAGGGGGACCTCAGCGTACCTGTCCTCTATGCAAAGTGTTCCCATATTGCCACAAAATGTGTGTAAGATAGGAGAGTGAGAAAAGTGGTGCATTTTGGAGGGGATGGATCCCAACAAGGCTGTGGAGCAGCTTTTGTTCCAGTGCTGGGAGCCTGCACACAGGTGAGGTGTGATACGGATGAAGTCTGTGGCTACAGAGGGCTGTCAGCTTGAACAAGGTGGACACAAACCACGTTGTGCTGCTTGGTGCAGAAGTGAGGCATCCTCTCATCTTAAAACACACAACGAAGGCTCATTCACAGGAAAAGCTATAGTGCAACCCTCTTTAATTTCTCATGTGAAAATGTAACTCTCGGTTTATGATTTTGTAGTCAAACTCTAGATTAAAAAGCAGAATTGGTGCATACCTGGCTATGTTCAAGAACATCTTACTGGAAATGGTCAGTCAGTGATGATTTCTGCATGTGGTGCTTTAAAAATTGTTTGCTTGAAATCTCACACTTAAGTGGAATAAAGGGGGAAGAATATCAATACTTCTAGCATTCTGAAATCTCTTGAAGCTCATAAGACTTTGTAACTGACTCTGAGGAGAAAACTCAACTTTTTAAAAAAGCTTTTTTAATCTGTTTGCATAAAAATGATCTGTAGAGTCTTCTGTAGAAACAAAGGCTTCTTACAAAAATTAATGCATGAAATTTAGTTTCCTCATAAGTTGCAATGGTCTTTAAACAGACATTGTTTTTGAAAAGACATGTAACTTTTCTTCAGCAGTACTCAAAATGGAGTCATAGGTATTTCTACAGGTGACAGATTCAGATTCAGAGTAGCAATTTGGAAGGAATAAAGGATAATCTGTGGAGTGGAACAAATATTCCTGTTGTATGAACACTATCTGAAACATCCCATTGATGTGTTTGCATGTTCAGAGAAAATTAACACTGTTACAATTCATGTCTCCTTCCTTACAATGTGAAGCTGAGTTATCATCGTTCTAAGGGTGTGGTTTCAAAAGTGTTTGAAATGCTTGCAACACTCCAGATTGTCTGAAGTGTCGTAATTAACAAAGTGAGGTTATTCCAGCATTATCTAAGAGTAATTTTTATAAAGTGAGAAGTGTCTGTGGGGTATGGAGTCAGGCTCCCTGAAGTGTGAATGTGCTTTAGCTGATTGATAGCTTTGCATAAATTAAGTAGTAAAATCTGCACAATGCAGATGAGAACCTTTGAGGGAAAGTAAATATTACAGTATTTCAGTAGCCTTGTAGTTATTTAAAACATTCCATAGTAAATGATGTTTATTTCATGTTTAGGTTTAGAAATGCTTTTTATGCATTAGTAGATATCCATCCCACTTAAGACACAGAAAAACTGACAGAGAAAAATTGGAAGACTGCCCAGGGTTGTTGTTTTTTTTTGCTCCTTATTCAGTGACCTACTCATAAGTGACAGTATTGATATTGGTCCTTTCCATCTAGATAAGGCTTTCAACATAAGAGAAGCAATAAAATGTAACCCAGTAATTACTGCAGCTTTTCCTAAAAATACAAGGCTTAACTAGAACTCATTCAGAAATATGTTGTCAATTTAAAAACACAAAATAAAGTGTTGGGATAAATTTCTCCCAGAAGATTCTGCTATTGTAATGCCCATTGCTGTAGTAATCCATTTTTAGATGCCTGACTCAGAACTGAATCCAGAGCCATGTGTGGAGCAGAGCCAACAGGGAATACTGAAAAGGGATGCCTCTTCAAAAGTACCTGAAACACGACAGAAAGCTGATTCTGTCAAATCAGGATTTACATCTAAAAATGATATCCTGGAGTTGTGCTCGTGCTTCTGCTCTCAGAAAACAGGGTGAGGGCTGCTGCGTTTCTACTTTGTGCAGTAGTCCAGTGCCTCAGACAGTCACTGAAAAGAAGAGATGGGTGTTCCAAGCCATCATCAGCCAGCAGTGAGAGAATCATTTCTGTGACCTGAATGTGAGGCTGTAGGGTGCTCTTGTCATTTTCTGCCATGACTGTGACTCTGCTCTTGTAGAGAAATGGGTTCTTGAACTCAACAAATTTGGTGGAAGAATGACCTGTGACCTCAGCTGCTGTCCTGGGAGACAGAAGATGGGGATGGCTTTTCTAATCTCTGCCCTGAGTGATGTCCAAGCCTTTAATCCAGTTATACTGAAGTAACGTGTAGTTCATGAATTGCCCTTCAACTCAGAATCAAAAACTTTGTCTCTCTCTGTGAAAGTATAACAAAAATAGGTTACAAAACTGTACTTTGACCAGGTCTAATTAATCCTGAATTTTTCACTGTTCCATAGGAAACTTCAGCAGAAGAATGTTTACTTTTGTTTTCCTGCATGTGCCTCTGTAAGAGATAAACACTGAAGTCATTAACTTTGTTTAGACTGCAGTAAATTATAAATGTGTGAAAGTTTCTTTGTGTACCAACAGGAATTTATTTGGTTTTGGACTTAGGTATCAGTAAAGTAACAGTTGTTTGCTTTTTTGTTTTTGTTGTTTTTGGGGCTTTTTTGTTCATGTGTTTTGTGGGTTTTTTTGGGGGAGAGGGGAAGAAGGATAGAGGAACAGGCACCAGAGTTATCTCAGTTCTACACATCTTCAGTCAGATTGACCCTTTTCAATGTGGATCTATTCTTCCAGTGATTAATACTTTTCACCTGTTTTTTATGGTCTGTTTAAAATCATGTCTTAACTTGGACTGTGATAAATTTAAGAGCCACTTAGAGTTGTTTTGACTTGATGCATTAAGAGTCTCAGAGTCTTCAGCTTTTATTGGTACTTGTAGGTTTTGAATTAATAGTCTTTTAAAAGTTGCTCAGTAAAGCAAATGGAGTTCTTGACTCTTGAAAGCATATTTCCAGAAAGTTTGTTCTGGAAATCTTCTCTGAATGTACTTAATTTCCAAAGTTCTCCATTTTCTGTCTCCTTTGTGTGGACCAGTACTGGCACCAAAGAATGAAATCTGAGACTTGTTCATAAACTGGTGTGGTTTTGTTAATGCTTCATTCTTGGTAAGGTTCCGGTCAAAAATGATCATAATTTTACAAATGCTGTGTAAAAGCATCCTTGCATGAGTCTGCTACTGTTTCCCAGCTCCCCCTTAAGAATGAATGCATTCTGTCTTTAGGTAAGACCTTGCTTTCAGCTGCATTGTGATGCATACATCTTCCCTAACGTTGTCTTGTACATAGTGTCCATCAATGGTAAATAACAATTTCATACAGATCAATGTTACTTACAGTCTGAAAGCTTTATTAGAAAGACTTTATTCCCATGTAATGATTAAAGTAATGGGTTGCATGTGCTCAAGTGTCAGCTGTTTTAGGATGGCAATAGAAATAGTAGTTGGTACTTCATCACAAATACAATTTGTTATAACCTGCCTGTATTTTGATGTATACTCCTGCTTGGATCAGTCAGTTCTGGTGCTGAACTGAAAGTAAGATCCACTCATAGGCTTTCAGTCATGTGCTAATAATGCCTTATAACCTTCGATACAACCTTTTTTGTTCAGTTGTAGTTGCATGTTTTTAAAGTTCTAATTTTGTGGCAGTTTAACTAATGAAGTATGAACATATTTCTTTACAGAAAATTTTTTCAAAACTATTTCAGAACTGAAGTATTGACTAGTTTTTACCAAGTTCCCAACATACTGAGGGAGTCGGGAATACATTTTAAATCTAATAAACTATTATCTTGATTTACTGAATATAGATAACTTTCTTTTAACCTCTTTTGTGTGTTTATAATAAATTTATAAACTCTTTCCTGAGCCTCCTGCTCGAAGGAAAACGTCAAATGCTATATTTCCCCCTGCCTTTCAGCTATCAAACTCTTGCTGACAGGTGGGAATAACCCTTTGATTCATGTCAGCACAGATTTGTGAGGTGTTAGCTTGGGTAATGATACTAAATTAAATCTCTGATTACGTCCTCATTTGAGTCAGTGTAGTTGTGAAGCCGGAAAATCCATTTAATGTTCTCGGGAAGGAAAGTATCAGACTTCTAGAAAAGAAGAGTTCTGAGTTGAGGTAAAATGTCATGTAAAATGTCTGACTTGAAGCTAGAGTTAAAATACTTCCACACTTCTGAGGGGGTTTTGAGTGATATGTAATAAACAGTGGTGCTGCTGTAGTGCTGGTTGTGTGCTTGCTGTTCAATTTTTAACTCGGTTGGTCAACATCTGTGTTCAGCCTGCAGCATCTTCCCAGTGGAAGCTCAGTCTGTAGCTCTAGGACAGGCTTAGTCCATGGATTACTTTTTTGCTAACAGAAATGATTTATGGAAGCTCCCATAAGGAGAAAAGTCATGCGGCAGAGCGCAGACAGCTTTTCATGCTGTAAGAGAGAAGATAGGAAGAGTCTGACCTAGTTTTGAGATGGCAATTCAAAGCTTTTGCTGTTGGAATTTTTATTTTATTAAAATAATTTATGTTGCTAAAGGAAAGTTGAAAGTGCTTTCTAAATATTTTAGTTTACTGCTGCTTGTTTGCAAGTGTGCTTGATCTTCCTTGAAGTCGCAGATTCCAGGAGAGTGTTAATACAGTAGTTATTTTGAAATGTAAAGTGGTCTGCCTTGACTAACAAGCACACTGCACACTCATGGGACGTACCTGCAGTAAGTACATGAAACTGGCAGGAACCTTTACACTCAGTAGTGTTTGACAGCTGTGGGTACAAGGTGCTGGGCGCTGTCAGATACCTATTGCAGGTGTGCTGGAACATTGATTCGCTTCAGTGCTTTGTTTGCAGAGTAAAGAAAAAAGGCTGATGGTATATTGATTTGCAGGGATATATATTTACAGTGGTAGGCATGGACTGACATGGATCCTGGATGTAAAGCTTTCTGCAGACCAATAAACTCTTACATTATTATGTCATCTCACTTTTTCATTGTAGTGTAACTGCGTGTTTTTACTCAGGCATTGGAACTGAAGTTCAGTGACTGTTGAAAATCTGGAAGGGGAAGGTCTTTTCATAAGATTATTAAATTGTTTCTGGCTGACAGCTTCGTCAGAGCCTTTAAGAAATGGATGTTTTGTGTAATATTTCAAAGGCTCTGAATAGGCTGCTTTTTGGTTAACTTTCCTTGTTCCCAGTTGCCATCAAATACCCTGAGAGACTTCAGAGCGAAGATGGAGAAAGCACAGGATGAGCTAAACCCGTCCCGTGGCCCAAACCAGCTAAACCCATCCTGTGGCCCAAACCAGAGGACTTCTGTGTCCTTTTAGTCTGCTGCAGACCTTCCCTGCATTTTCTTCTTCAGCATCTGGACATCAAACTGTCCAGATGTGCTGAAGTGTATTAAGTACTTCCACAGAGTGTTTTGGCTGAGTCAGCCAGAAGCAACAGAGAACACTGCATCCAGCCCGGGGTTATAAAAAGCACAGACTCAAGTCTAATACTGCAGCAGTAGGCAGGCATTTGTAATGAAACTTGCTGCTGGTGGGAAGAATAGGGGTGTCTAGATGGTAAATAAAATTGCTAAATATTTTCCAAATAGTCAATGGCAAAATTGAGTTACAGTCTGCTTTAAATTATTTACAGAAGAATTTAAATTTGCAAACTTATTACAGCAAGCTGCTGCTTTTAACAACACTCAAGTTCTTGAAAATTCAATGCTAAAATGAGTTATTACAAGTGAGTTAGCTGTCTGAAATTAAATTAGGTGATAAACAATCCATTTCTCTGCGGTAAATTGGCATTCATGACAACTAGTTCTAGTATGCACCTGAACCCATTATTCGTGGCACTTCATAAAGTTGCAATTGATAGCAATTTGTATTGACAGACTCTTATTGAATATAATTCTCAACAGAAACTAGCTAATCAATTAATTAATCCTAGTGTTACTCAAGTTTGTTTTTATGTTGCTCCATCATTCAGGAAATTAACTGTTAACATTGTTTACAATTAATATAACTTAAACACTTTAGTTTTCATTGGCTAAATTACCAAGCTTAGACTAATTAAGTAAGCATTAAAGCTTTCTGAATTACTAGCAAAACTGAAAATTATGCATGCTAAATTGAAAAACACACAACAAAAACTGATTCTATAATACATATCATTATGCAGGATTTAAAACCAGAATGTTTAGTCTTGCATTTCCTCTTGAAGGCTGCTTGGCTGCGTGTGAAAAGTCCTAGCCTCTTCTGAAGAGGCTTGAGGGAATAATCATCAGCAATATTATGATGAAAAGCACCATCAAATCATGTTCTTCTAAGGCTATCTAATAACTATTTGCATCTTCCCTCACATTTAAATAAGGCTTTCTTGGAATTCAGTATTGCAAAGGAGCAAATCCATCCCACTGCCAGGTCATTATGGACAGATGCTCTAAGAATGGGACTGCAGTGACTGTGCAGAGGATGCCAAGATTCCTCAGCTTGGAGCGCCCTTGGAGTCAAAGGGGCTTCCATGGAGAGTGAGGGTCTGCTCATCTGCCTCTGGCTGCAGCAACAGAACCAACATTAACTATTTTGATTTGTGCTGACAACAAGTTAATTACGTAATATTAAACCCTTCAATTCTATTAGATGAACTCTTGTCTTATTAAACACGAGCCCTGGCCCGGAGCCCTGCTTTGCCCATGTAAGCACAGCATTCCTCTTGCAAATTAGAAGAATGGCCCTGACCACCTTTATATGAATAAAAGCTTTTCTGTCATGGAAGAAAGTAGAACTTGCTGCTTCTGAGTGAGCTCTAGGTTTAAAAACTAATATTAGTCTTGTCTAGGTGGCAATCAGGAGGACTGTATGTTTCATTTAGGTCCATTAGTAACATTTATGTATGGTTCTATTTACCTCTGGTTTTCTTCAGAAGTTTGTACTGAGTGTCCTGGTTTTGAAATCTTTCTCAAATGTGTGTGGTGGGTACCTCTTTATTTGGTCACTGAATAAGTGAATACAGTACAAGAATTTTAACAGTGAAATAAGGTCATTTTCATCTTATGAGTCATGGTTTCCAGGAGGTGGAAGGCACACACAAGTCATCCAAATGCCTGCTTGCTTCGTATAGAACTGGCCGGAGAAGCTGGAAGGAAACCTGGGCTTTTTATCTGAGCAAGAGGTGCTGTTGCAGTAGAGCTGCCTCAGAAGAAACATCCCAAATGTCTTTTTCTGTGTTGCTTCCTTGCCTTAGAAACAATCAGGGATTCTCTCAAAATCAATCCCATTGTCTCCTAATTACTGTCTACTAGATTGAGCCTGAGAGATGTCGGACACAAGTCTTTGATATACTAATATAATATTAAGGTAGAGGATTTTTTATTTTTCTAGTAGGGAATTTACTCTAAATCAGAATCTGACCTGTGGGGATGAAGGAAGCCTAACATGAAATGCTACAAAATTTCTGGTGCGTACTTTTTTCAGACCTCTTTTAACACAGGAGGGCTAGGATGTGATAAATCAGTTTAGATACCAAAAAACTTGATTGGGATACTCAATTTTACTATAATAGCCTAATCTAAAATACTCGGTCCTTTTCAGCTCTTCTATACTCTTTCCAAATTGCTCCTAACAAGGACAATCTCTAAAAATGGGGCATTTGAGACAAGTTAATGGGGCTATAGCTACTCAGGATAACCATTACCTAAGAGTAGCATTTGCTGCCTAAGCACAAGGCTGGATACAGTGAATAGCATCAAAGGTGTTCGCTAGCAACTTGGAGAGACTTGAAAAGAAAGAGGTATATACCATTTGAGGAGATGTGCAGATAGACAAAACCACAGGTTTAAAATAACCCACAACTTCAATGCAGAAAGAAATGCAAAGTGAAAGAGAGGTTAACCTAGTTTTCAAGTTCCCTTCTGCTTAGATTTTGCATCAAGTTAAACTCCAGGAATTTGGTCTTACCTTATTCTGACTGAATTTCAGTTTCAGCATCAATTCTTTGATATTTTTATCAATGCTTATTCCACTTAGTTTGTTCAAAGACAATCTCATTACATTGATTCCCTCACCTTCTTGCAAAGATTTTCATGCAAATAAATGCTGGCCTTAAAGTTACCAAGTGTGATGGTATGGTGCTGTATCGAAATATGTATCCTGCATAATTTAACTTGGAAGTTTGACTTGCCTTATTGATAAATAAGATTTAAGTGCTCACCTTGACCATTAGCAATTTTTCTGTAATTATGTGAAAAGTTAAAATAACATGAGGAAAGGAGACAGATTCAGGCTTTTTAGTATGTCAAGGGAAATGGAAGTGCTGAAAATAAGATTTCTCTACTAAACCAAAAAGAAAAACAAAAATATTTTTAATTCAGTCCATTTCTGTTCTTTGTCAAGAATCTAATCACTTCAATAATTGAATCTGCTGTTATTTTTGGAAGGCAGGGGAATGCATCTGAATATGGATAGATAGGGGTTAACTGGCTGGGGTTTTGTTGGGGTTTTTGCTTGGTTTTGCTTTTTGTTGTTGTTTTTGAAGAACACCACCCCTTGCCCTTCTGTTCCTCCACTGGATCACCTGACCCAACTCCAGCCTGCCAAGGAGCAGGCACGTCCCTGAGATGTTCTTTGGCACAATTTTGCCCATCTTTACCTAATGCCAAGTCTCAATTCTGCTTTGGGAGAGGAAGCAGCAGTATTGGAATGTCTTTGCAAGTCTCTTTCATCCTGGCAAAGAGACACAGTTGACTCCATTAGTGATGAACATTAGAACACTGTGTGCCTTTTACTTCAGAAGCTTTTGGCCTTCAAGGTTGCATATTTATTTCTAATCAATTAAGAAAAATTGAAAGAATCAGGAAAAGCCATATATATTGCATGCAGAGATGATATCATAAGTTATTGTGTCTTTTATTTACTAGGGTATTTGGAATACATGTACAAAGACACAAAGCATGCTGCCATTTATCGTTCACTGAAAAAATAGACTCTGCAAATAAAGCAACTGGGGCAAAGCAACTTGATGGGCAGGGAAGAATCCAGCTAAAAGTGACTTCTCTTGGGAAAAAAAAATATTTACTGCTAACAAAGATAGTTTTTTTGGTTCTTTTTCTTAATTGTAGCTCAAGTTATGTGGTGCACAGCATCACAAGTATCTACCTCCTGAAATGTTGGCACTGGGAGCAGACTGGTGACTGGGAGAAGGCATGGAATAAAAATAACGTTGAGAGCAGTAGATTATCTTAATAAAAACACATGCAGTCATAAGGAAAGTTAGGTCTTCTTCTTTGAATTAAATTAGTGCTTGCAAGGTTACTGACCCCCTACTGAGTGAAAATGTTCTGCCTTCTGTGTGATGTCCCCATTCCTGAGCAGACATGCCACTTCAGGATGAAAGCATAGGTGGGTACCTTAAAGTTTGCAACACCTTCCTTAGTTCCGCCAGCTTGTTTTATTTCATGTTCTTGTATTTAAGCCAGACCAGAATCTGACTCCAAATTTTCACCTGATTTAAATGAAGAATGGTTCCCTCCCACTTCAAGTGCTATATATGCACAAACATTTTCAAGCAATAACATCCTCAAAGTATAGAACTACTTTCTTCTTCCTTTATGTTGTGTTATTTGACCTTTCATTGGCATGCCAGTTTAATTAATGGTGCATAATTACATCCCACTGCTGACAAAAAGCTGCAATGTTGTTTGCTTTTGTTAGTCAGGGCCAATTATCTGTAAGTCACCCTTTTGAATTTTCTACAATCAATCATCACCAGCGTATGTTAAAAAAAAAAAAAAAAAGCAGCTATTTCATCAAAAGGTGGATTTCTCTCACCCCACAGTTGTGTACAGAAATACAGCAGTGTCCTTTCTGTCATCTTTTTTTAACCTCAACGAGGTGATGATTGACAAAGATTCACTGGAGTAGGGTATTGAGTCTTCGTAGAGAAAATGTTCTCTCGAAATTTGAAATTTGAAACTACCACTAGGTGAGTTTCTTCTTTGAATTAAGGTATTTCTCACTGGGAAAAAAATGTGCTGTGTTGCTATGAGAACTTGAAGTTTAGAAGGGACTCCCCCTGAAGGTGCCAGCTTCTGTCTGGGCCACAGAACTGCCGTGACTTTTGGTCCCTCTCTGCATATACTGGCTCCCATTTTTGATGGAAACATAAATTTCTTCTGGATGTCAGGATTTGGCTTTATCTTTAAACTGATACACATCAAGCTTTTTTACGCAAGAAACAATGAGCACTTTCTAGTCTAAAAAGCTTGATGCAAGATAAGGAGAAAGTATTCCTTCTATCACATAGATTACTTGTAAACTGTTATTTTGACTGACTGAATTGGTTTCATTTACATTCAAATTTTTAAAAACCCCAGAATTTTATTTAAGTGGGTAGATAATTGTAACTGTAATATTGCCGAGATCATTACTAGCTGTACATCTGTGTAAGATTTGGCAGCTTTTTCGCTTTAAAAACATCATTTCTCTTTATTCGTTTCAGTGTTATCTGTTTAAAGATAAAGAGCTGAAAAGAAAAGGCTACAGATAAAGAAAAACTTGGACTTTAGAAAAGTTGAGCATTGTTAGAAGTGGTCTTTTAAAAATAAGTCTGTATCTGTATTTTGTGCAGGGCAAAATATAGAAAGCCTTAAAGTACAGCTGCAGAAATGTTAGATCTTAATGAAAGTGTTGGAAAGACTTCTACAGTTACTGCCAGTCAGTCTGTGACCTGCTCAGGTTCTAAGCAGAGCAATGATCACAATTGATCATCTGTCCTTGAAATGAATACAGTAAATTCAGGCATGGGATGTGATCTAGTGAGGGGATGTGGTACTTTTGTTCTTCTCAAATAAAAGTAAGAAATATCATCTGACTGCAAGGAAGATCTACACTCCTCAGCAGAAGAACACATCAAAGCTTTTTATGGCTAGTACAGTTAATTGGACTATTCTAAAAATCTGTGTATCAATCAACAGGCAAGTTTTGTCCTTTAGCAACATAATAAGTGGTGAAAAGTGTAAGTTTGGGTATCTGATCCTCTGTAAAACATTTGTAGGCTCCTTAACTACTGAAAAAGAAACCTTAATGGAAATTCATTTAAGCAACAGAGCACTGGAGTGTTTAAATTACTCATCACACGGGAGCAGTAAGAGGACTCCCATTATCAGCCTGCTTGCAAAACTGCTTGTATGCTTTTCTTCATTTCCTCTTCCTATGCCTTTCTAACATTTGGGTGGATGTTGCACGTGCTTTTGTGAGCCACGGGGTGAATGCAGAGGGCAAAAGAGTGTCTGGCAGTTCAGTAGCACAAACTGTGCTAAAAAGGTTGCTCTGTGGTGCTGTGACATCTTGTGAAAGAGTTATCAAAGCCTCTGCTGCTCTTAACCAAATATGACAGTAGGCAAATGTCCCAATGCTGAAAATGCTGGAGTCAAAGCAGGGCCTTAGAGCAGGTCAATTATTTCAATTATCTGGACTTCATGATGAAAAACAGCAGCAGCCTTCAGGAAATATGCAAGAGTCTGGAAACTGCTTGATCAGTTATGACAGTCGCTGCCAAATATCGTGTCCCATCAGGTTTTTGCAAAGGGAACGCTTGGAACAGGTGGAATATTTTAGTTACCTCTGCTCCAGCACCGTTCTCAGGAGATCCAACAGTTGCTCAAGTATGACATAACTAGCAAATGCCACACAGCAATAAGTAATCACAGGATGGGCAGAGGGGGAGTGCAGGGAGCAGATGGATTGCTTCAATTATTTGGGCCCCTTGATGAATAAGAACTTCAACTGCCATCAGCAGATCCTGTGGCAGGCGGGCAAGCAATAACTGCACTGCTATGACATAACTTCAAAATCTGGGGTGGTTTAAGTATTTCAACAGCTGTAAAGCTCAGATTTGTTTTAGCACTGGCTTGACCCACAGCCACCTCCAGTGCTGAGGGGGGAACACTGAGAAAATTGTTTGTGAGTGCTTCCAGGTACTTCGTATTTCACAGTTTGTTTGTACACTGCAGGGAGAACACTGACCCAGCACCAGGCTTGTTGTTGGCACCTTTTGATTTTATTGTTTTTCAGGAGTTGGCTGGGGCAAACTAAGGACTTTAATGTCAGTGCCAAGACAGAAACCAACAGCTTAGATCTGGTTATGAATAAATTTAGGAAGGCCTCAACATCCAAAAAATGATCTTTACTTGTATGTTATACTATGTCCAAGATGTGATATGTCTGAAATTTGTTGTGAAAAAATTACTTAAGAGCATGCTCTCTTATTTTGCCTTCAGTCTTCCTTCAGCCTGTTGCTAACACAGTCTACTTTAACTTCTCTTTTTACTTTTATTTTGATGTTAAAACAAGCTCATGATTTTGGGTTTTACAAGAAGATACGCGGTACCTTATATCACTATCCCCTTTCAGCTAAAAGGTTTATTGAATCTGGTGCACAGAAATCTAGTTTACACATTAAAAGCTAAAGAACAAAGGACACCAAAGAATTAATAATCTTTAAACAAAGGGTGGTGTTTTTGAAAACCAAATCCCATTGGAGTTTTATCAGATTCAAAATCTGATATCTGTGTTGGTTGAGCCTTGAAGGCAGAATAGAGAGTCAATAGGAAGCTTCTGCTTGAGCTAATATGACTTGTTAACATCTTTCAAAAAGTTAATGTTATAAAAGATTTGATTTCTAAACCCTTCAGTGCCTTTAAATCCACCTCAGCATCTTTTCCCTCCCCGTCATCTTGCTTTAACATAATGAGGGGTATTGATTACATTCCATCCAAAGAAAAAGTAATCGTCATAAATATCCTTTATCTGACCTATTTCCCATTGCAGGGGAAATGGCTTCTCATTTGAGATCACGAAATGACTTTTGATAGGAGTGAACATCACAAACTGATGCAGAATTTTGTGGTTTTTCTCAATTTCCTAATGGCTTGAAATCTGCAAAGTACCAAACACTTGTCGCTTCTGGTCATTCCCATCCAAAATTGTCACACTTGTCACTTCTGGTCATTCCCATCCAAAATTGTCTAGAAGTTACTGAGATAACCTTCCTGCCTGCTTTTATGTCTTTAGTGTAATGAGCGGCACTTTAATGGCATTCAAGTGGTCACTGCTTGAGATCAGCTTTCCTTTTTTTTCTTCCCTTCCTTTAATATTCTGATCAAACAGTGTTAACTCAGAATAGTTCAAAATCAGGTATAGATTTAAGCTTTTACACAGTCGGCTCTTCTATTCAGATCAGGGTTGTGTCTGCCCCTGTGAGTCAGAATGCTAATAGTTACACAGCTGCCTTGAAAATTGAAGACTTTAAAATATTAGGCTTGAATTATGCTTTTTCTCAGTTGTGATTCACTTAGCTAAGACAGGAGCGTGTTTCATGCTTTTCATGTAACCATCAAAACTTGAAATTTGCTTTGGAGTGAGGTTTTTAAATGGAAGTCCTTCAGAAGCTACAGGTACAGTAGCAATAAAATTAATTATTTCCAGTCTTGTAAAGAAATAGTGAAAACTGCAGCACTGCTTTTAAGGGGAAGGTTTTGTGGTGTTTTGGTTGGGGTTTTTTTGTTTTCTTTTCTTTTCTTTTCTTTTCTTTTAAATATGTTGAAGATTGACTCTCCTCTGTTTAGGTCTTTTCATACTGTTAGAACAAGGCACAATTGACCCTTTATTCTAGAAACAGTTTGTGACTGAATCTGGCAGGGTGGTGCAGTAGTAGAAGCTTGGTAGCATCTAAAAAGGAAGAAATAAAACTGAAGTTACAATGGCTTTAGGTGAAAGAGGGATAGGAAGAGAAGTGAAGAATAAAAAATAATAAAGCAAAGAACTGGAGGTGACTGTGTGGAATCAGGCTGAATATGGTCAGGAGATCCAAAATGGGCTGAGAGACTCTGGAGACCAGAACAGAGCTGTGAGTGATGCAGAGAGGAAGGCCAAGACTAAAATCTTAAAGGGTCTCATGGAATTGAAAAGAAGAGTAGCAGAGAGAGGCTACCTGAAGAGAAAAACAACAGAAGATATTTGGACAGAAGGAAGAATAGAAGAGGTGAATAGATGACTCTGGAAAAATATTTATAAAAGGACAGAAAGGAGTGGAAAACTTTGTGTGTGTGTATATATATATATATATATGAAAAGAATTTGGAGGAAATGTGAGCTAGATGATGCGGAAAAGCAATGGACAGGTTAAAGAATGGTATTTGAAACCAAGGTTAACTGACACCTTTTTTATTTTAGACAATCTCAAGTTAAAATTGCAGAGGTTTTTGCTTTGTATTCTGTGGCATTATCATGCCCCATTTAATAACTGTCTTGTTACCTCCCAGAGGAAACTTGGCTTCACCCTATTCCAGTAAAGCAATTTAAGTGGATAAAGAACCTCCTTCTGTTCTAGAGTTTTATATTCAAAGTACTTTGTACTTGTGTAATATACTGATAGGATCTTATTTCACAATTCTTATTCCCTTAGAACTATTGTCCCAGGAAAGCTAACGGGTAGTCTTTTTAAAGAGCTGTCAGCACAGGGGAAAAATATTGTGTTTATATGTGTGGTTTTCCAGAAAGCCTATTTCACCTTGGGAACGTTTAGCTAGAGAGTTGACCAAAAGTAAACCTCCAAAAACCAGAGAAAAATGTTTCAATGTGCTATGGTTTTAATTGAAATATCTCTGCATCCATTTTTCACCTTCGACACAATGCTCTCATACAGTGGTCCTAGAGATAAAGCCATTGAAGATTGTATTTGAAGGAATGAAGATAGTTTTTATTGGTGTTCTTTTAGGGTCGGCCTCAAGGACTGAATAATGCTCCCAAAGAAATACGTTTGGATGAAGATGACTGAACATGCAGATCCAAAGGCCTTTTAGGATGTGGTGAACCTTTGGCCTTGGATGAAGAATGTTCTTGGATGAAAGAACTCCAGCTGAAAGACTTTGTCTTTGCCTTTTGCCTTGCAAAGATATGAAAGACAGAAAGGAAGCAAAGATTTGCAGCTGAATTCTTGCAGGGTGCAGTTAAGTGGCTGACACTGGCCTGCAGCCAGCCTGCCTCAGTGCTGTGGAATGTCATGTGCTTGTACCCCTTACCAGTCTCCTGGGACTCCCCAAAAACTTCACACACATTTTTTTACATTTTTCTGCCTTCTGTTTGGAATTTGTATTAGCAATTTGTAATTACAGAATTTCTGCAATGATGTTAGCAGCTCTGGGGTTTCTGTATGTCATGTGTAGCTCTAAAATGCAGATAATACTTATTTATGCTTGGTTCATCAGATTATACCGTGCTTGTACCTACAAATGAACAGGCAGTTAACTGATAATCTTAGTTTTTCTTCATGGCTAATGACTTGCCTAGGTTTAAAATGGCAAGAGTTCAGTACTTGAGTCAATGAGCTGACATTCACAATGTGGTCAGCCACGGCTGCCTGGGCATTCAAACAGATTTCTTCCTTGAACCTCTGTGTTAAGTCAATAGAAGGATATCTTTGTACATTTCCTAACTAAATATTCAATACTTGAAACTTGATTATACATTTAATTATTTCACCTCTTGAAGTGTCCTTATTTTCACTCTATAATAAATTGCAGCTCTGTTAGACCAGTTATGTTTAATATCTTAGAATGACTTGAACCACGGTGTTTGCTAAGGTTGACCTTCAAAGAGTGTCTGTATAAAGATACATTGCCTAACCACGTTGGTTACCTTAGTAATTCTGCTGAACTGTAAAAAAACAATTATTGCATGCAGAGAAATACTCTACCAAAGTTAAAGGGCTCATTTTGCCTTTGTCTCTCCCTGAATCAGTCCACGTGCGGAGAGGTTTAGTGATTTTCACTGTCCTGGGTAGTTATGTAATTCTCCTATTGTCATACTAAACCCCACATCACAGTACCTTTTGTGCCATCTGGGCTTGCTTAGTAGGTCTGCAAGAATTTTCAGGATCTCTGTTCTAAATGTGACCCCAAGCCCATGTAGTCACCACAACTCTCAAAAGACAGACCTGAAGAGAAATTCTTTCATCAAAAAGTGCATCCTCCTCCGGGGTAGCTTAGGTAAGCCTAGACTTCCCAGATAAGGACATGTTAGTTCTCCTAAATATGCTCTGCCACATAGAGGTTTTTCTTCATCAGCTATTTTTTCCTTTCTCTCCCAGCTGGTCTAGCTTTACAAATGCAGTTCTAGAAGCTGTTTTTAGCCAAGGAGACTTTTCCATATGATGATATGGACAACTGCCCCTTAACAACCCTTAGCTTTTTACCCGAAGAACTGGGAGACAACAGACTGTCTTCAACTGGTGGCTCTGCTTGCTTTTCTCCTTGTGTCTCCCTGTGTCTCTTCCTTTCCCCCTCTTATCTGGCCTTAACTGTTCATACAAATTGTGCATGCTACTGGAAATGTCAGTTACTGCAGGTTCTCTTTGCTGGGCTGATTAAGACAAAATAAATCCTGCCGAGGTTTATATGTGTGTGTTCATGCGTGCAGATTGTTAACCTAAGCTGCTACCAACATGTAAAAATGCATTGAGACTATTGGAATGTATGTAAACATAAAGAAAGCTAGAATGTGAGCTATCTAGGTGCTGGAGTTAAACTCCATTGTTTATCAGTGGTTATTCATGTACTGATGGCTGTTTTGTTACTGACCAAATAAAAGAAACCCTTACCAATGCTTTGCTACTGAGTAGTGTGTGTGGCAAAGAGGACCAGGGTATTTCTCAAATAGAAGACAAAATACCAGAATATTAGTCTGGTTTGACCAAAGCAATGTGTTTTTACTGTGATCATGCCCAAAACCAACTCAGTCATGGACTAACTGGAAATATCTATATGAAATTAACTTCTCTCCATTGGCCACCATTAAAATTGAGCAGCATTTCTGATTTTGAAAATTCCTTCCATGTCAGATGATGTGTTCGTGTGTCTCTGCTGCTTTTCCTAAGATTGGGGCTTCCTCTGTTTCTGGGCCAGCAGGGGAGTATTTGCTCCTTTTATAGAGCTATTTTCTGTGTGGTTGTAGTGAACACTTCACTGGAGATCCTGAAGCACAGAAGTTTGCTGGTCAGGTATGTGGCTTTCTGTCCAGCTTAGTGCTTTTTTCCTCTGCTGCTGGAGCTACCATGCTCTGTTAAAGAAATGTTGCTGCTCCCAAGAGGCGAATACCAGTCAGAATTAGACCACAAGATTTTTCCTTTTTCACATTTTCCAGATATTCCTCACATCCACCTTTTTTCACCTTGTTTTAAGCATCAGTACTACTGTTGTGTTGGCAAAATGGTGTTGTGTGTTCATCTCCATGATCACTTTGTGTAGCTGCATCTCACTTGGATAAAAATTCCCATGCTTATTTACTGCTACTCTACATAATTAAGAGTACTGTAAGTCCATGATATAATTCTGAAGGAACATTAGAAAGAGAATTCCTATATAATCTTGTGTGTGAGGATTTCTCCTTGTATTCCTGTTTGGTGGAAGTGCTTAGAAGTTCTCCACTTTAATCAGCTCTGATAGGTCTGTCTTCACATAGAAAGGGCATGGGAGAAAGGTCTTCTGTTAGATCCTTTTCTTTTTTTTTTTTCTTTTTTTTTTTTTTTTTTGATCAGGTACCTAACAGGTACCTAAAGAATCTCCCTTTTGACTTCCTTTAAATCTGAACTTCTGTGCATGACTCTTGATTAGGAGATGATGCAAGATGTGACTTACTCATCCTTTGTCTAAAAACATTGAGCCAACCTTAAACGAATTTATGTGGGGGCTTTCTTTTTGCTCCCGTTTTTTTCTGTTTGCTTTTGTTTCTCAAAGAAAAGCGTAAGGGGTGACGTATCTACTCCACACAGAGTAGATGCTTGGTATTGGGGATTCATTTATCATGAAGACAAAACATAACAAGATCCCAAGGCTGAGCCTGAAAGTCAGAGAATTTGATCAGGAAAGATGATGCACATTTTCAGTAGCCAAAGTATTTTATTATTGGAATGCATCATTCAGGGAATATGATAGATTTTCCATTAGTGGAAGTCTTTGATCAAAACTGCATATCTTTCTAAAAGAGGAGCAGCCTCAAGAGCAAGCAGCTGAGCTGATGCAGAAATTATTGAATGAGGGAGATTTGCCCTTTTCTTTATGCAGGATGAGTCAGATATGGGTGCCGTAATACCACATGTGGTAGTAGTTATTGTATAAAAGTAAGATTAAACTTTTTCTACAGAGGTGGCACTTGGAAAAAATTATTAAAATAGAGTCTAAGTGCTCTATTTTATTAAAATAAAAGCCTCCTGCTGCTGGCATCAGAGGATGTGCATGAAAAAAGGTAAAGTTAATTTCAAGGATAACCTTGTGTGCATGTGATCTCAGTAGTGTCAGATGAAGCAGACAGATGCCTTCGTGTAGGCAGAAGACTTGGAAAAAATTTGCAACAGCTTTTGTCTTCACTGGTCAGAATTATGTGTTCACAGGGTGGTGTTACTGTGGAATTTCTGCTTTGGTGGCTGAAACAGTGACCCAGAAAGACTTGGGGGCTCTAGGTCCTTTTCAGGCTGAAGGGTTTAACTGTGTCAGGAGAGGGACACAGTTATCATGACAATATCTGTGGTGTGGGTATGACACAGTCCCTTACTTGGTGCTGCTGGGGCACTGTACTTGCCAGTGGTCAGAAGTGCAGCAGGAGAAAAAATCCTGGCAGATGGGAAATTAGGGCACCAACCTCTGCTGGCAAGCAGAGAGAGAGATTTTGTTTCTGGAGCTATTTTTAAGGGGAGGTTTATTTTGGGGGTTTTGTTGGTTTTTCTTTTGTTTCAGTATTTGGTGCTGAGGAAGTTGCTCTCCAGGCCTGGGCCATGCTTCTTCTGAAGTGACAGCTGAGGCCTGCACCTTTGGCACCCATGCTCCAAGAAAAGGCTAAATTGCCTGGATTTCAGCTGCATGTGTTCACTGGATTCCCGCTAAGCAGAACTCTGCTATCACATGGTGCCTGTTGCGGAATTTAGTCACAGCATCATCATCTGGGTTACAAACATGTTACAGCCCTGGACCCTGCATGACCTTCATGCTGGACAGAACAACTCTCTTTGGAAATTACGGTTTTAAATGAGCCAAATTACAGAATCGATTTTGCAAACTGAGATGTTTTATGAATTTTTATGTGCAATCACAGTCTTCCCAATGTAGCATTTTATTCTTCATAGTTCTTGTTACTGGACATAGTTAATGAGAATCTTTTTGTAGTACAGAGCCTGCCTCATAAATTAGGCTATTTTCAAATCGTTGTGTTTTTTTACCGGTATCCTCATGTAATTTCCAGTTGTTTTCCACAATTTCAGAGATGTCTAGAGGTGTTTTTCTGCTCTTTTTCATTCCTGGAGGTATGTGATGGTCACTGATCTCCCAGATCGTACTTATCTTGCCTTTTTTTTTTTTTTTTTTTTTTTTTTTTTTTTTTTTTTTTTTTGTCTTCTGTATGTTTGTGTGTCTGACTCAGCTGTGCAAAGGCAACTGAAACTGGAAAAGTTTTGCAATAATCAAGCCTCTCTTCTCTTTCTGGAACAGAAAGCCTTTTTAGGCTTCAGAGATGAAGTTAGTATGTCATAGGCCTTTCCCTTAGCCCTCTCCCATGATTTTGACCTCATTTAATTTATATCTTTGGGTTGATCTTTTAAGCAGTGCTTTAACTTACCCGACATCTCTTTAGCTTCACTTTTACAGCCTCAGTGTTAAGAGAAGAGGTATCAGAGAAACTACCAGGTTCTAACTTTGTCAGAATGTCTTCTCCTACTAGATCTCTTTTTCTTCCTGGGGAAGTTGGAACTTGGCTTTCACTGTGTGTATTTTTATTGTAGAATTCTGTTACTGTAAATGTGGTCATATTATGAGCTTTTATTGATAAATGTCCAATACTTCTCACTCCTTCTCCTGATAGGAACAGCCAGTGTGCTTTCATGAGCTGCAATTGCTACATGATGTGGGAGGAAGGGGAGGAGGGCAGGACCAAGAGGATCTGCAGGGGATAGTTTTCCTTTGGGAGTTAGGGGAAGATTTTCCTCCATCACATTTAAGATGTGGTGTTTTAAGAGCCTGAGAAAGGCAATTTGCTCCTGGAGAGTTTCTGCAGGCAAAGCATGAACTGTGAAAGGCTCTTGGCACCAGGACCAAACAGGGCAGCTCTGCCAGTCTCATTGTCCCTTCCTTCTATTGTCCCACATGGTCCTGGCGTGACACAGCCAGCTTTGAAGGCAAAGCCTTTGAGGGTGTTTGAGACCAGGCTGCAGTTCTGGAATTGGTCTGAAATTCTCCTTTGTGTGTTGAGCTTGGTAACGAGCCATGCTCCCTCCTCGTTATTGAAATGTCACATTTTGACACCTCTCCTTTGTATGAAGTTTCATATTCTCTTACTCCTCAACAGTGCTTCAAAAATCTTTAAGGTCCCTTCCAACCCCTTAACATTCTGTGAATTCTTAGCTACGGTAAAATAGATATGTGCTTCAGAGCCTTACAGCTCACTTACTTCCTGTTGCTCCTTTCAAGCAGGAAGGGTAAAATGTAGCTTTTAAAAGAGTGCAAGTCAGACTTGAATATTGTGATTTTTTTCCCCCCCTCAGGTACAATTAATGTTACCTGGGAGCTTTGCCTGGGGTCTTGGAGGGCACTCTGAAGTTAACATTCAAATTTGGGGAAAGCATGTGTGCACTGAAATTCTATCCAAACTTTTCCCTGGAAGTTTTTACCCAATTTTCAGGAATTGCTCTAGCAATTAAGGCATTACTTTTGAATATTCTGAGGTGAGATGCCAGAGGAAGACCTTGTGTTATTTTATGTCTTAACTTATATCTTAGTTATTGCATAGCAGGATTTTTATAGATGTATGAAAACAGGATGTGAAGTGCTTTAATGACCATGACTTAGCAGATGTTTCTTTTCTCCCCTCAAGAAATCCATCTTCAAAATTCATTGTTCAGACTGAAATGCAAACATTTTTGTTATCCTTATTTTTTCCCATTTTTCTCCTTCATCCCCTCACCCCCAAGATTTCATTGCCTACTCACAAGAATATTTACTTTGTGAAAGTATCCACAAGAAGAGAGGCTAGAAGTGGTAGTCAAGTGATGGGCTTCATTTTGTACCAAGTCATACACAATTTAGTTTTCAGATAACACAAGAAAAACCCCAAACAAGCCCAAAATGCAATATAAGTTGTCAAAAAGCTGACACTCTAAATACCAGAAAATATTAACATCTATTGTCAAGAAAAATACAAAGTATGAATCACTCCATCTCTGTGACACATTTCCAAACTGCTACACGCAGCACAAACTATAGTGTTTGATGCTATCAGGGATAGTAGTACTTGAGAGTTCCTCTCTGAGCACCCAGCCTTGCTACTAAAATGGTTCAATTGTCTTGGCTTACACTCTAGAGCTGCAGAAAAAAAAAATTGCAAAGATTTTCTGAGGTCATCTTTGCTAAAAATGAAAGCTGATAAAGAATTACTGTTAATAACTTCAATCAGAGGGGGGATAGTTTCATTTTTTTGCATTACATTTTCATTGTAAAACAAAAGTTATACCTACATTTAAATTTTTGATTTATTTCCTTGGTATCTTGCCGAATATTTTTAATCTTTTTTGTCAGTTCAGTCATGTCCTACACAGCCCTGTATTTTAATTCCTTCTATTGTCAGGCTCCTGATAGGCGCATCAGGAATGATTCCTGTGCTCAGCAGCCATGTCAGTCCTAAACAGAGGAGTCAGAAATATGTCAGGGAAGGCTAAAATATAAAAATCTTGCCTGTCTGAAAAGCTTATGAGGAATTGTCCTCCTTTAGCAAGGCCATCACCTTTGATTTTTCTTGCACTGCCCTGAGCTGGGGGTTTCCTGTGCTTTGAGCAGGGGCAGGAACAGCTGCAGGGGGAACTGGAGGAGATGAAAGCTTTTCTCTAAGTGGGCCCTTGCAGTCAGCACCTGGTTTCAGTTCCAGGGAGAGCAGTGAGAGATGAGTATCCAGAGTGGTTCCTCCTGTATATCCTGGAACAGTTCTACTTGACGATACTGAAGGGGGAAAAAAAAAAATTCGTTGTAAAGATTTGTGTGGGGAAACCGCTGTTATTTCCAGAGAATACTATCCAAAAGAGAAATAAGCACAACACTGGAAGATTGTAAATTATATTGGAGGAGATTATTTTTGTTCTCTTCAACTCTGTCAGGCTCGGTGCTGGGACCACTTCTCTGGGATTTAACTAGTTTTTAAAAAATCCTCATTTTGGTGGGTGTTTGGTGTGGTTTTTTTACGTAGTGTTTGTGGTTAGGTTTTGGGGTTTTTTTAATAGGGTGTTTTTGGTGGAGTTTTGATGTTTTGTTTTTGGTTTTTTTTCAGGGGAGATGTGTTGTTTCGCTTGTTTTGTTAAAGGAAAAAAACACAATTCATTTTACTTCTAGGGAAATTCAGACATACTAGTAGGGAAAGCACTGTGACATTAATCCTGTATTTTTTCTATTTATTATTCATATAGAAGAAAGAAATGTAATTTCTGCTGTTAGTGCTGACTTTTACCCTAACTGCAGGTGTACAGTTCCTGCCTCTGTAATGAAAAGTTAGACAGAAGAATCTCTGGGAAGCGTGGTTGCAAAATCCCTGTGGTTATGAATGTTGAAATGAGGCAGGTAGCAAGAGGGAGGAGAGGGTATAGAACATCATAATGCCTGTTATAAATGCATTATCCTGTGAAAATAAGACAAATTAATTGTAAATCAGAAGAGAGAACATAGATCCTTACCTAGGTTGCCTGACATACAGAATGCATCTTTGAGGATGAAAAGGTCTTTGTAAAAGCACTTTCAAAATAGAAGGGCATGGTTTCTGTGTCTCTGGTGTTAACTGCGGTATTAAAAACACACGCAAAAAAGAGTTTTTTTAATTATGTTCTGTTTAGGTTGTTTTCATTATTACAATGTCCCAATTGCCTCCAGCTGTTCATTAAGGAATGCAAATAGTGTGCAACTTGTAGTTTGTTCTTTTGACCCTGCATATATAAAGGCTCTGAAAAAAGATGGCAAGGAACTGATTCTGTTCAGTTTTGCATTTTCACCAGCAGGATTGCATCCCTTTTATCCTGTGTCTGATGCCTGTACAGAATTCTAGGAGCCAAGGGACCTCCAAGGGCCATTAGAGACAGAATTACAAAGAGCCCAGCTGAGTGTGCAATTACTACAAAGCCTTTTTTCTTAAACTGGTTGACTTGAAGACATTTGGTGTGGATATAATTAAAGTAGAATGGGAGGCAACACAATTATTTTTTTCTGGTTTTAGAAAGAGAGGTCTGATGAGAGATTACTTTTGTCCAGTAAGATCTATTTTAGTTCCTTTCTTTAGTGAAAGAGCAGAGGATGGTGCTACAATTAAATCCAAAGACGTTAAAAGGACAAATCCCACCTTTTTTTAAGGAGGAAAAGTGCATATTGGATATGATGGTGCAATACAGTAGAATAACTTCCAAAGACAATTAACGTAAGTACTGCTGTTTGGAGAGAGGTGAATGATGTAGGTTGAAAATTATGGCTGAGAATATGCAATCTGGAGCAAGGCAATGCTGAAAGAACATTAAGGTGGCCTGTCGATATGGTCTGATTTCCACCATGACTTCATGTTATTTTTGAAACTTCTTTTTGGAAGAAAGCAAGATTGTGCAAAGTGCTGATGATATAAGCAGCATGTTGGATGATATAGCCTGAAAATGAATACACTAAGAAATCTTCCAATCAAATGCAGTTGTGTCCAGGAGGAAACAGTTTGCATCAGAAGTGTTCTGTAGCTTGCTGCACAGGCTTGGCAGCCCACACTCCCTCTGCTCTGTGTTATCTCATTAACATTATTATTTGGGAGCCAGAGTCAAACACTTATATTGGGTAATAGTTATGACTACTTGACACAATGTCAGCAAAATGCATTTTTTTTAATGTAATTAGAATTTTGACAGGAAAGAGAGGAAGAGGCAGAAAATGAGAAATTAGTTATTTCCTGTACCTCTGTCATTGCACACATTAAGCTTCACTGGTACATTTCGCATGATCTCATGGCAGCCCCTTCACAGCTGCCTGATCACTGTCAGATTTAAAGACAGGATGAGCCAAACAAGGGATGATGAGTTAGAAATCTTGCTGGTTAAAACAGTAGACCTTTTAGATTTTCTAAATCGCAAGAGATCTGAGACAGAATGCTTTATTTCTGATCTTGCTGGGGACCTGGAGTTGTGAAAATAGAAATTTTAAATAAAACTTCCCTAAATTTTCATGTACAAATTTGCATTCATTAGCCTGGATTCTCTGTAGAATGACAGTAAAAAATTATTATAAAAGGGTAGTCAGTGGAAGTTAATTCTTGTAAGGATTTAGGATCATAATAAAATAAAGTTTGTGTTGTCGTGGTTAATTCTTTCCTTTTTCAGGAAAAAAAGAGGTTATTTTCTCCTTTAAAAGAAAGATTCATTTTTAAAGTCTTTAATATGGAGCTCAGATTTCAGAGGTCAATGATCTCTGCATACAGGCAGACATCTGCTACCAGACCTCCGTCTGGGACAGATACTGGTGAGGCTAATGTCACTAGGATAAAAACAAAAGAAAAAAAAAATCTAGTTTTTCCTGTGTCATCTTGGAAGGAGCCATTCATTAAGAAGTGGCATATCTGCTTAAAAGAATCAAATAATAAATAAGGTTTTCAACTAAGTACATTTATTCATGTAAATACTGAACGGCACTATCTAAATCTTCTCATTGGGTTTTTAAAAAATCAGATAAATTCATTAATTTTTTCTCTTCTTGGTCTTCATATCTGGGTCTTTGCATAATGTGATGAACTGTTATGCTCAATTTGGATTGTTATACAATTGCAATTCCAAGTGAAATCGGAATTCCCAAGGGACAAGTACAAGTGTGTGGTGAGAAGAGTCCTTACCCTGACATGTTTATTTTGTACTTAATCAGAAGTGGGCAAGGAAATGGAAAACACAGAGGTGATGTTACTTAACAAGGGTCACAGAACAGGAAAGTGGCAGTGCAGAGATTTTCCCAGCAAGATTTCCTGAGATGATCCAGTCATGTGAGGCTGAACTCAGCAGTCTGGGATCTCTCCCTTTGCTTTAGGTAGAGATCTGATAAAACAAGTTTGGTCAGAGCTAAACACTGACTCAGATTAAGTAAATAAGAGTGAAATCCCTCTTTTGGTTTCTCTGTTCCTCCATTTTTCTTTTTCTTTGTAAGAGTCATGTATTGCTTCCAGATATACATTTGCTCCAATCATATTTTAAGTTCCAAAGTGATTATGATCGGTTACTTGTAATTCTTGACTGGCACCTCTTGAGATTTGAAGTAATTGATAATAGCCTTATGATACCAACTGCCGCCTTAGTTTTCTCCTAAGATCACTGAAATTGGTATGAAAGCCTCCCCTGTTCTTTTCTCTCAGGCTTTTGGCAAAGGTTATACCAAATTACAAATAATATAATGCACTTTTTTCTGTGGTCCTTCTCCAAGTTTGAATCACAAAACAAACAAACAAACAAACAAAACAAACAAAACAAGCAAACAAACAAACAAAAACCCCACTTATTTTATGTATTTCATTGGAAGTTGAACCTGAATTTTGATAGCAAGTACTTTCGTCAATATTGCATCTTGCTAATGATCTCTGTGTTTAAGTGTGTGTTCTGTTTCTCAGGCTAATGCTGCAATCAATATGTGTGAACTTGTCCATTATCTATTTGTACTGTATTGTACAAACTTAAATGCCAGGTTCTCTCCGATAATCTAAACAGAACTCTAACCCTGCACTGTTCAGTAATCTCCTTTTCCTAACTCATGTCACTCTCTTTTAATCAGATAGTCTGATTCACCCTCTTCCTCTGACATTTCAAATCCCTGGCAGCGTGCTATGTTTAGACAGTGTCATGGCATTTTCTGCAGATGACGATAGAAGCGTGTGGGTTTTTGGGTGTCTCCTGTTAACAGATGTGGATGGCTAGATAGTAATCAGGTTAATTAGAATGAAGTGAAATAAATCTCAGCTTGAAGGGATCGTATTCCACTGGAGCTGCTGTTGTGGCAGATACAGGAGGTGAAGCTTGGGTTGAGAAGTCCCTGAGACGTGGGTTGTGCCGACCTAAAGCACAGCATTTCATCTCCCAGCTGACTGCAGCCCAGGCTTCAATCTACAAAACCAAGTTGCTTTTCTGGTTAGTCATAGCTCTTCGTACGCTGGGGAAAAAATCATGCTTAAGACTGCAGTGACTCAGTCCAGAAAGTTTTGTTTGGAATTGCCCCTTCATGTAGTGATCTCTCCAAACGTCTTGATCTGGTCTCTCTAAATCCATCAAACCTTAAAAAAGTATGGATGCGAGTTATCAGGTGATGAGTACAGCTTTCTCCCACTTAAGAAAGTAATGCAATATTGAAATTCCCTGAATTCTCACACCCTATTCTCCCAAAATAATGTTTTCAAAAAAAAAAAAAAAAATCAGGGGGAAAGCTCAATAGGTGTAGTGTTTCTTTCCAAAGACTAAAAATTGCCCTTATCAGACTCACTTGTTCAAAGATTAAGCCTATACTGATGAAAAAGACTTGAGGCGAAAAATCGGTTTTATTTTTTCAGTGTTCTTACAAGATTTACCAGTAAAATTTATGTGGTTGATAATATTAATGGTATGAAATATAAGGAGAAAAGAATAAAATTAAGAAATGTACACAATTAGAAGAAATATATACCTTTGGAAAAAATGTACAAGTATTATAAAAATGAGCCAGGTTGTTTGATGAAACATCAAGCATATGGTGACAATTTTTGCCACTGGTTATTTTATAAAACAGGGAACTGCAGAGAAGCATCTGTTACCACAGTTTTCAAACAGAAGAACTGTGTATATCTTTTGATGTAACCTGTATTAGAACATCACTCTCAGAAAGGTCACACTGATCCCCCCAAAAGTACTCCATAAAACTTTTTTTTTTTAAAATAGATCTCACTTCTCACACCAAGAATAATGCATTTTAAATAAGTGGACTCTTCTCTGGGAATGGGGGTTATGGAACAACTCTGTGGAATTGCTGTAAGATGTAATATATAAAATATTATATATATATATATATATATATATATATATATATATATATATATATATGGTCTGTGTTTGCATGAGACTGTGCTGTGAGAGAAACAGTAGCTAATGCATGCTCACATCAATGGCAACTTATTTTTGTAGCTGTTGCCAGAGGTGTTTATGTGTGTATGTGGATGGTAAAGGAAAATATATATTGTGACTGGAAATGGCCATCTACTGCGTCACTGACATCAAGGCATCTGAAAGCCTCTCTGATTTCTCTTACAAAGCTCCATCTTTTTGCCTGTTCATTGTCTCTAAGTGTTACTTATTCTTTTTTTTTTTTTTTTTTTTTTTTTTAAATTCATTGCTTTCAGTAAGAAAGTGCACCAAATTAGCAGGTATTTGCAATATAGGTAGAACAAAGCATCTGCACAGCTCTATGGAAACCCCTCAACAAAATTACTGAAACTTCCTAGCATTGCACTAACATAAGTGCGCCATCCAACAGACATAACTGACAGCTCTATAATTTTACTTTCCGACATAATGTTCTTGGAACCTCGTAAAAATTCAAAATGAATTCTTGCTAACAAATCCACAATGCTATATGTAGTTACATTCTCCTCAATTCCCAGTGAGAATTTCCTTTCAAGGCCAATTTAAAAGTAGATGGGAAGAGGGTCAAATATCATTTAATCTTGATAAATGTCACCAAAAGAAAAAAAAAAAGGAAAATTGTTATTATAAATTGGATAGATACATTTCACACAGTACTTTGAAATCCTTACTTGTTGTCTCAAGATCAGTGATGTGCAAGTCACTGGAAAAATGTGTTGGGGAGTGATTCTTATAGTGATAGAAGTGTATGAAAACTCACTAATAATTCATAATAGTGGCATGAGGGGGGAATAATTGCCTGTATCTTGTCATATGGGACTACCTAATAATCTAACCAGAAATCAAACTTAATCATATTAATCTATATGAGATGTTTATAAACTGTCAGAAATTAAGTCATAGGAGAATAATATTACTCCATAAATCAATAAATGAGATCAGTTAAATAAAGTGCCGATATTTTGTAGGGGCACATGGAGTGTATTGTGCTCATTCTTGGCTTGCACCCTCTCTTTTTTTTATCCCTCTTTTAGGATTTTTCTTCTACTCCTTGAATGTTTAGAAGGAGGAATATATAAAATGTAGAATTTATGAGAGCTTCTGACATTTATGGTACTTTTGATTAACACTTTTATTAGTCTTGTCTGAAAAATAATTCATTATTTCAGCTTTTCTTTGTAGTTCTCTAAAAAGCTGCCATGATCATCAAATAGATCAGGGCATGCAATAAAAGCCATACTGCCAGTAGTAGAACATACTGTCATATAACCATTAAGACTGTTCTAAGAGCCAAAATGTTGGAACTAAAAGTATTTTTAATGACTTGAAATTGCTTGAAGTGCTTTCTCAGAGCTGAAGGGTGCTGATTTATTTATCTAGTGTACTTACTTAAATTAATTTGGATAGAACTACTTCGGTTTTAATCCTCTTACAAGTGAAATTTATGGTATTATTTTTCGATGGCATATTATATAATGTCTGAAGGAAAGAGTTAAATAGTACTGGGCTAAGCACTGTCATTAAATAAGAAAATGTGAACAAACTGTCCAAAAAAACATTAAGCAGCGCATCTTACCTGGATTACAGTAATAATTTTCAGAAGTGACCTTGCAGGAAATGCAAATGTCAGTGCTATCTTCTCTCAATCTACTTTTAATTAGTGTTTTAGCACAGCAAGCCAGTAACTCAAGTACATAAGCAGCTGTTTCAAGTAATTGTGTATCATATCCAGGTGAATTAATTTATTGTTACAACTTCCTTTAGCACACTTACTGAGAGGAAGATTTTATGATTTCGGAAAGAGATCTCTTTTCGTTTCTCCACTTTCTGTTCTAGAAAATCCCAGGCCAGTGAAACCTTCCAGTTCTTGTGTCACTCACAACTGTGCCTGATTTATTTCCCTTCTTAAATGTGTCAGCATTATGCAATCCCTGCCAAAAGAGCAGGGCCTGGGAACCTGGTTGTAACTGCAGAAAACTGGGCAATGCCACCGAGCTCTGGAGGCACGTGGTGCTTTTCCCTGGCCGTGAGCAAGTAGTGAGAGGTGGCCTCCTGGTTTTCTTCATCGGTAAAGTTGAGGGTTTTTTAAGATCAAGAAGGATAAAGAGCTGATATATTGAAAAGCCTCTCCCTGGTAGGGAGGTAGTGGTCATTTTTCCTGCAACAGACCCAGTCTTCAAGAGAAAACTGAGACAAGGTGCTTAAGAGGTTGGAGATATATATCCTGCTTACATAAAATTTAACTCGCCAGCCTGTTAATCACATACTCTGTAGGAAAAGAAAGATTTCCCAGAAAAGCCATATATTTTATTAAACTAACTAATGTATTTCTGAAATAAAAAACCAGGCCAGCTCTCAGGGAAACAAGACCTCTCTAAGTCTGAGAAAAGAAATTACAGTCTTCCGGTTAAATACAGGTTGTAAACAAGTTTGATTAGTATAACATAAATGTTTAGTTTGGGTGAAATTAGCTCCTATGAACAAAAATGCAGACTAGATAAGTGATGAGCAGTTTGATGTTCTTGGCTGGTTAGCAGCACCAATGGCTCTCAATATTTTCAGTCCTCTGCATCAGGCTCTATTATTTAGACCTTTTACCTGTGCACTTTCACTGCTTCCCCCCAACTGCTTGAGCAATAACTCTGAAATGAATTGAAGAAGTATTGTACTCCAAAAAATACCTCAATTTGCTTTTCTCTTTTTTTAAATTTTTTTTCCTGGGTTATTTTTAAGGCTTTCAGGGTGAATGGTTGTGCTGGGAAATCTAGCAGGGATGTGTGCTGTGATGCAGAGTTGACAAAGGAAGCACCAATCCCCAGCCCAAGAGCTGAGCAAGTCAGTGCACAGGGAATTTTAAAGGAGATGCTGTGCTCTAAAGCTGATATCTTAATGCTGCCTTTTCTTCCATATTAAATAATTTACAGTGATTTTTACACTAAAGTCCCACCAGCAAAAATGGGGTGCCACATCACACGCTGCAGAGAGGGCAGCCTCCTTTAGCCTCCAAACCAGAATTCAGCACTGTCATTAAAATAGATTTTCAGAAGTATCCAAGGCCCTTAGGGCCTGAATATGTTCGGCAGGGAAGAAGGGAACTGGAGCTCAGGTGCAATAGAACAAAAGTGTCTGTTAGAAAAAATTGAATTAATTTGTGTTAATGGCCTTTCTTCCATACTATTTGAAGTATTCAGTGTATCTACTGCTCAGTATAAGAGCTTTTTCATTGAAGACAATAAGCTAAAAGGCACTATAACTTTGGAGAAATTTACTGATGCACAACGTGATTGTTTGTATCCACTTGAGTGGAAGAAAAGAAAAGGAGGGTAACTGTCCTAATACATGGAAAGCAACAGCAAATCTGGAAAGCAGTCCTTCAGCACTCTACCCTTTTCATAATCACTCATATTATTAGGCAAGTTGATGGAACAGATTCTAAACCTCTACAAGAAAACTTGTTCATAATACAATTCTATTTGTTGCTTTGGATTTCTGTTCTAGTGATTTAGAGGTTATTGGCATTTGTGGGTTTTGTGGTTCTTTTCGATTTAAGGTAGTAGTTAACAACACTTGGATTCTGGCTAGCCCTAACCTTTGTTCTTTATTGTTACGAGTGATCTTTAATTCCCCCCTTTTCCCCCTTGTTGCTGTGAACTCTGCTCTGGTGTAATTTTTGCAGTGTGGTGTGCGTGGTTGCCTGGAAGGGTGGCAGCCACCCGGGCTGTGCTTCCACAGGAGCTCACCACAGACCCTTTGTTGTTGCAGGAATCAGCAGATGGAGGTGCCAATAGCCAGAGACAGGGTTGGGGACAGGCTCCTGCTTCCTTGGGACAAAAAGCCCCCAACCCCTGTAGCTGCAGAAGAGGAGCACAAGCCAGCAGCTCTTTCTGAGCAGGTGAAATGCTCCAAAGCCAGTGCGGCTTCGGTGGCAAGAGCCGGGGCTTTGCCTCGCAGCTGCCTCACAGTAGTTTTGCTCCTGTGAGGAAATGAGGAGCAAAATGCTCCTGTGAGGACATGAGGAATGCTTTCCCTGCAGCACCTCAGCTTTCCCCTTCCCAAGGTGTAAGGTGTGACCCTGAGGGCACGGTTCAGCCTCTGCAGGCAGAGCACAGCAAGCATCACAAACAAACGAACAGGGCAAACTCCTCTGGTGACACAAGTATCTTGTTTGGAGTATAAAAGCAGATATGAGATCAAAACAACCTAAACATTTACTGTTTATTCAAAGGTGAATGCTCATCCATCTATAATAATTTAATCTATCGTTAAAATCGTATCTTTTATGGCATTTCTCTTTCCTTGGCATTGCTTTTCAGTTAGAGGCTCCCATCCATTAATTTGCCTGAGGGAAGAGGGGACTCAGTTCCTTCATAGAATACACACTGATATGTTTGCAAGTATTCTCTATAATGTACATATTCACAGAAGAAATTCATCAATATTTCTTACTTCCTCTTGCATTTTTAACGCCAGTTGTTCCCAACCTTTTAACTTGCCATAAGCTTTTTATATATTTTATTCTATTCAGAATTTTTAAAATATTTGACATAGCTGTTGAACCCATTGTTGTCCTCATTTCCAAAAAAATCACTTTAATAACAGCCTGTTCACTTTTAAGAAAAGGTTCACTTTATAGGAATAGGCTTGTTATAACCTAAGTTTATGTGCATTTTTCCCAGCATGCTACCTACTGCCTTAACATTCAGTACCAACTGCAACTATAATTATCCTGTAAGATCTTCAGATATCAGGAACACTTAAAAGTTTCTCACACTAGTGAATTTTAAGCTTTACTAACTGCTGTACCTTGTCAACAAAATCAGTAGTGCACCTTCTTGTTTTATTAATTGCAGGGAAATCATCTGCATATAAGAGTAAAGGATAATTACCCAGCTAGTGGCTCTTTTACAACAGTAACATAACTTGGGTTTGTTTTGAAGGAGTTCACTCCTTCAAAAGAAATGGTCAAGAGCTGTTTGGGTGGGGGGTTTTTTGTTTGGTTTTTTTGTTGTTGTTGTTGTTTTTTGTTTGGTTGGTTTTGATTTTTTTTTTTTACTTGGAGATTTTATGAAAAATTTCTTAAAGGAAAGATATATCTTAATGCATAAATTTTGTAGAATGACTGACAAAGTCGAAACTTCATTTCAAAAAGCACTAGGGTTTGTTTAACTCTGTATTTTTAGTATCCAGAGTTACTGAACCAGACTTTACTTAATTAATAACTATAGGATGTGAGGCAGTTCCAGTGCTGCTTTTTCTATTAACTTGCAATTTCCTCTAGGAAATGAATAAACTGGGGGTTGTGGGGGAGGGTAGAGGCATGGCTGCTGAGAATAAATGTGGCACCACCGTGCATCACCAAATTCGTCTGAACAAGTTAAAAACCATGGGTTATAAATTGAGTAAGTTCAATTCTGTGGCTCGTGGAACACGTTTTGTAGGAAGAACAAAAGCAGAATTTCCAAGATGAATAAGGACTGAGATTAGAAAAGCCAAGAGATCATTTGTAAATGTTCATTGAAAGAGTACTCCCATATTAAAATTCACTTTACCAAGTGTTTATAACTATCAAAGTCACATGTACATACAATGTTGAGACGTGTTTCAAATATAATTGACTTTTTTTTCAACGTAAACCCTATTGTTTTCATTGAATTTGTGTTTTGTCACTGAAAGCAGCATCTGGAATGCCCCAGCTGATAACAGTTTTGTAAGGCTTGGGCTAGACAAGAGTTACCTTTCTTTGAACTGAAAATCTACCAGGGAAGTGTAAAACTGCTGAAGCCTGTGGCTATTTCCTGAAAGTTGTCTTAGATCTGGAGGGACTGAACCTTTCCAAACATTTTCCACACGGCTGAAGAAGGACAATACTAATACTTGGTGCTATTTAATGAATAACTTAGTCATAGTTTTACCCATTAAATTCAGGGTACTGATGTTTTTATTCTGTGTTTTAAATGCTCTAATTTCAGGAGTCTATAACTTATTTATAGGGAGGTTTTGTAGTTAAGTTGTTCAATTGATTGTAGGGACTCTTAATTGAAATATCTTCTTTTCAATTGTTATCCATTAAGAATATCACTGAAGCAGCAATGTTATGTATTTTAACAGCCCAAACACTGTAAAATTTTCTGTTTTTTTTCAAATTAAATATTTCAGAAATATAAATTTCTTCCTAATGTTGGTAATTTTCAGTATTTGATAGAAAAGAATCATACTTCTGTTCCTATATAAACACCTATTGAATGTGTACAGTGAGTTTTCTACACGTACTAGTTATTGTCTGTATTTATACTGCACATTCAGTAAATATGAATGTTGAAACCAAAGGAATTAGGCAGTCATCAGATATAACACTTATGACTATACCTATCTCACATTTGCTGCAGCAGTTAATTGAATGCTAGTGCAGTTCTGTTCTGAAAACCCCCACCTACAAAATAAGAGTTGTTATTGTCTACATGTAAACACAGGGCAGTAAGACTCTTCTGTGGTATAAACCACAGTGTGAGTCTCAGTGTAGTTTCTCATTTAACTTGTGCTCTTTGGGGAACCATCCCTGCTCCCCATTTTTTGTTATAGGACCCTTATGGTCAGTGCCTGTGTTTATAACATCAGTATGTAGGTCCTGCTTCAACACATTTATCTTTTGTTTCATTTAAGCTGTGTGTAACTATCTAGTCATGTACCTGAAATTATTCCTTGTTCTTGATTAACATGTGCTCGTGAGTTCATCTGAGTGTGTCTTGTTATTAAGCTTCTTTATTAAACGCACCTTTTAATTTCCTGAGTTAATTAAAGATTTCTGTTATTTTTACAATCTCCCTGGTAGTGTGATGGCAAGTGTAGTATGTTTTACTCATTTGGTTCTTGTAATTTATCATGCTGTCAACGGAACTGTTGAACTTTTGCTTTCTGTTTAGGTATTAGTAATGAGTGACTGAAACAAATGATGTTGTAATAGCTAAGATGTATTTGTAAATGACATTAAAGTGCTATCTTGATTGCAAGCTGAGCGTAGACATTGAAAGAAAAGTCACATTCCATCATTTTGGTCTTTGTCAAGAGTACAGTAAAACAGTGTTGGTTTAAATTTAATTTTCCTTAGTTCTAAAGAGCTAGCATCATTTTTTTTACATCTGTTCTTCTTCTAATAGGTAATTACATATATTTTATTTTAAATCGTATTTCTGTGTCCTGCTTTTTTTTTTTTTTTTTTTTTTTTTTTTTTTTTTTTTTTTTTTTTTACTAGTGGGAGAGCATCCCTTACTCCCAGATTTTTGGGCTGTGTGATTCAGCTTCTTAAAATTTTTGGATATTTGGAATTTTTAGAGAAATCACTGTACCAAATATAGACAAAAGTCATATAATCTTTTAGCCTTCATTCTTATTTTTTTTTTAAATTAAGCATATAAAAATCTTTCACAAAACATTATGTGTTGCAGAGATGTTAATGGTGAAGACATTGGATGCCTGTGTGCACTGGAAGTTATAGAGCCTTGGTACCAAAACCCAGGGAACTAGAAATACATGCTATGTAAAATCCCTCTTATTTATCAAATGCAACCCAGACAGGGCAAATGGTGATTTTTTTTAATGAAAATTATAAATGAAATTATAAACTCTGAGACTTTTACAGTTTTCTATTTTTCAGTCTCATCCTGTGCCGTGTGCTCTGGGATGACCCTGCTTGAGTGGAACACCACTGTGGTCACTTCTAACTTGGCCCATTCTGTGATTATGCAATTGAATTAAGAGAAAGTGGCTTTCTAATCAAAGATTAAAAAAAAATAAACCAAACCAAAAACTTCTCTAAGAGGAAAAATTTCAGATTTCTAAATGACTTCTTTTTCTCAAATGTATAATGCATTTAGAGTGGGTAATTTTGTGATGTCAGTTAGTTCTGTGCTTTCTTCAGCAGGACTTGCATAAGCTGTGACATTCAGGAGTAATGTGGCCTTCCTAAAGTGATATTCATTGAATATTCTCGTCTTTTCTGTGTGTGTGAGCAAGAGTTTGGGAGGACTTGCATTACTCACAAATGAGCAATATATGAGTTATAGATCACACCAAACAATCATCAATAAAAGCTCTGTAGATCACATTGCCATACATTATGCATATAGTATATGTTTCACAGCAGAAAAAAAATGGAAATTAGAGACTGTGATATGGGTTTAGTTCTTGTATTCTTATATTATAAAGCTAATTCAATTCCTTCATTTGTATTAGCCTAAATATAAAGAATCAAAGCAGGTGTTGTGGATCTTAGAGGAATGCTGTGAAACTCCCAATTTAGGTTACCCAACCTTTTAATTTCCAGCTCCTAAGACCATTAGGTAGGAGGCCCAAAAAAGGACCAAAAGTGCTCACTGCAGCTAAGTGAAACATCAAATGTATATACCATGAGCTTTTAGAAAGGTTCCAGATCTTTAAAACTGAGAAGTGCCTTGACATTTAGAGCTGGGGAAAACTGTTACAAAACATATTTAGATATTTCTAAAATCAGTCTATGTGTCCCAAAGAGAAGGGGCTTTTTTGTCCTACTAGTGTGGAACAGGTGAACAGAGGTGCAGTGGATTATATCTGACACAACAGCTGTGGTGATGGTCTGTGTGGGATACAGGAGAGTGTTAATTTAATCATCTGCATGTACGTGGTAATGGGAAGGAAGGACTTGATAGATGCAATATTGAAGAGCTCTGGTAACATGTTTTTTAGATGATTTGATGAGTTTACTTTCAGAAGAATCTGGAAAATTGCAAAGACTAGATGTCTCACGTTACACAATCTGTTGCAATCAACATGAAATGGATGTGCTATAACAAATCTGGATCTTGAGGGAGATCACTGAGTCAGAGAAACATAGAACTGCAGAAAAAGGTTAGATCTCTGATTTGTGCCTCTGCTTTTGCCCTTCATAAATTTTTGTTTTCAACCTTTGGTGATTAGCAAGCTCATTTTATGTCTTTATTTTCTTTTCAACTCCTAATGATCCTTCTCAGGTCCTAAAAACCATATAATAGGGACCTAATTACATTCAAGTGCTGTTCAGAAAACAGTTCTATCAATTGGAGATTTAAAGACAAAATAAAGTTCTTTGAACGTGAGAGTCACAATGATCCCTTGCTGAAATGTTGGTGGAAAGCATAAAACAGTACCTACCACTGAAATATTAGTACTAAATCAAAATGAGGATCTGTCTCTAAAGTCGTATGTGTCAAGTTACATGGATTCTGTCATGCTTGCAGCTCACAGGACATGCTGTGGAAAAGCAGTCACTTCCATGTGCTCTGTGCAAATGGTCCAGTATTTGTGGTCTTCACACAAAATCTCTTTTGGTGTGGATTAACAACAACGTTGGTAGTACCTGTAATTTATAGCAAGGTAGTGAACAGAAGAGGGGAGGATGGGATGATGGCAGGACTGGAAGTGCCTCAGAGTAGCTGTAATCCCTTCCATGTGATTGAGTGGCACGCTTGATGGGCTTCTGTGTGGTAAAAATGAAGAATGCCTCCTGCCACACGTCAATGAGTTATCTGCTTGTAAGAACAGAGAAGATGGTTTCCTTTTGTGCTAGGAATTGCTCCTAAGCATGGCCAATAACAGTGTCTGTCTCTGTCATGGCCCTGAGCAGCCCATCAGGAAACAGCTACAGGGTGTGCATCAAGTCTCTGTGAGCAGATGTGGTCCATAACAGCACGCTGGGAATGGGATAGATATAAATATAGAGTGCTTTAAGTATATAATGCCAAATATATTATTAGAAAAAAGGATACCCTTATTGCACTGGTACATGAAGTGTCCATGAGAGATACAGATTTATTGGGGAGCTTTGTTACCCTTCTTGAGGCTGGTGAGAAATTCCTGCTATCACTGCAGAGTGTACAAAGTGCTACAGAATAAAGTCAGGGAGATGTGAGTTTTGAAAACAGTCTTAAAGAAGACTAATCTTGATTAAAGAAATCAAAAATACGAAAGAATTTTCTAGTGACTATTCTGGAAGACCAGGATCTTGGGAAATGCATAGAATAATGTGTTTTTCTTTCTGGGGGGGAAGACACCCTATTTTTTTTTATCTGCAGAAATAATTTTATTTTTAAAGACTGGCGCTCATGACTTTCATCATAGGAAATGCATGGTCTTCTCTATCCTGGCTTCTTACAGCTCTGGAATACACAACTCTTGGTGCTGCTAAAGCACCTGACACCTCCTGGGAACAACAGACACCTGCAATTTTTAAAGCTTTCTCATAATAACAATGATTCAATTAGAGAGAATCCAGTGATCTGCAATCTAGACTGTGAGTCACTTGTCTTTTTCCAATTACTTTCTGTATACTGAGAGAAGTCAAATATTTACAGCAGAGCTGAGAGGTAGCAGGAGGCCCTTACCAGCCTTTGCTACCTCACAAGAAATACCTGAGCCCTGTTATTGGGCAAGGGTTTGTTTACAGATGGTTAATTAGGGACCTAACTGAATCTTTTAGAAGGACAGATGCAAGTTGATTAACATCTATATCATCTACATGAGTAGCCTTTAATAAGAAGGCTCTTACAAGAAAAAAATAAAGTGATATATCCAATTAAAATCTTCAGCTTGCTCAGCAGTTCACAGAAAATTAGGAAACTCTAATGAACAAAAGCAGGCGAGCTGGAGGAAAATTTTAACTATACAAAGATGCCTTTCATGTGAACATGAAAAAAAATGTTTTAAATATATAAAGAAAACATAAAAATAAGCCTCAATATTATAAAGATTGAATGGGTGAAATGTTAATGATCCAAATTAAGTCTGTCATTATTAATATGTTCAGATACTTCTTGTCACTGAAGATTGCCAAAAGATAATTTCTTTCTTAAATGAAGAAAAATATTAATCTATGTTTTAAATTACATTACTTATGGTAAATTCATAGAAGTTTGAATAAGGACAAAACCAATTGGAAGTTGAAGGGCAAAGATTTCTCGAGCAAAGAGTGTTAGCTGATAAACAGACCAAAAAAGATAGTGTTTGGAATTGCAAATTTCTACACTAGGTGATTCTGCAAAAACAAGGACTTTACAACAATCAGAACTGGAAGTCATCCAGAAATGTCACAGCAGAAAATCAGGGACAAGGAAACTGGAGAGAGTAGAAACCATTCTGGCAATTTATGATCAAAGAGAACTAAAAGACATCTATTAAATTCTTAAAGATATTGATGGCTCTAGAACCTTTTAGTGCAACTCATTTCAATAGACATTTGGGGAATTATGAGAAATTGCTCTGTCAGGGACGGAGGAGGTTTTTTCATGAAGATTTTTCATTCAAGGTCTTTGATGTAGCTTGAATTCTGCTTAAATTTTTCCTCCAACGTCATATTCCAGAGATTTCTGATAGCTTAGTTAGAAACAATGACAACTTTTTTGTGTAGGTAGCCTACCTGCACATATGTACAATTTCATCTTTTTGGGGAAAGTCGTCTTAAGTTAATGTGGCCTTAAATGGAGCTTACTCAGGCTGGGAAGTAGGAGGCAGTTGGATTTCTCACATGGCTGCTGTGATCCCTTGAGTGGCCTATCCAGAGGATTTGGCTTTGGCCACGTTAGACCCAGCCATCCATAACTCCTCCTCCATGGAGAAAGCACAACCTACTTCACAGACACGAAATCTTTTAAGATGTTCTGGGTATCCATAGATAGCTGCCAGCGAAAAGACAGCTTGTGTGTTCTCTGGACTCTTAACCTCCCTGTAACCACAGCATTTAACTGCAGCACTTCCCTCTCTGGGCATTGCTCCACCAGGACAAGTGCCGTGACTTTATTGCATTCTCTGTATTCTGTCCCACACAGTCACATCCAAACTGTAGCTCTGTCTTCATAAAGCATGCCTGCTTTGTCTGTGACCTTTTCCCAGAGTATCTTATGCCACACACTTCTCACGCTTAAAATCTTTTAAAAATATTTTTAATTCTATTATTATCTTCAGCACACCACTGCAAGAGAACAAATTGCCACAACTAAAACTTTTCAGCTGGCTCTTTAGTTGTGCTCTTTTGCTTGGTGCTTTCCTGCTCTGGTGTGCAGGAAGTAAGAGATGCCAGTGGCACACACAGTCCCATACTTCTGTATATTCTTATGGAAATCTAATTGTGCTCTGATTGCATCGCTGTATTTTAAAACAGATTTGTTTTACAATAATGAAAAGCAGGAATCCTTAATGTTACCTGAGTCAAGGCCAAGTTTTAGATTAAATTGTAAGCCCTGGATGGAACTGGTATTAGGGGAAAAATGTAATTGTCACACATCTCAAAGGTAACTGAGAAATTTCTGAAATATTTGGGTAAAATTCTCCTATTTGAACAGAAAAACAGTACAAAAAGTTAAAGGGGACTTTGAGAAAATGGCAATAAGTTGAGGATGAAAATGGCCTTGTAATTTTAGTAGTATTATTCAGAAATTGTGACCAGATCTGTCTTGAACATACCTGTATTTTGAAGTATTAGTATCATTTTATTCTTTATAAGGACTTATCAGTAGAAGGAGACAGAAAGGCCTCAGACAAAGAATATTGACAGTGTCTACATGGTACATTCATTCTGTAATAAAATTCCCTCTAATTTCCTTGCATGGCCTTAAGTACAGTTTTCCTCTGTTATAAGAAGCCAGCTGCCACTTCTTAACCTCTGTCTGCAATTTGCCCTGTTCCCCATCTATGGAAGCTGAATTGCAGCAAGGGGGAGAGGTGGTTAAAATACCCAGCACAGGTATTATGGGATTTCACCTGTCCCTTCCCACAGCTCACCCAGCAGGGACATCTGTGCCCTCTCCCTGGGGATCCTCAGAGCCAGGGACCCTGCAGGGCTGGAGCCCCGCTGGCCTCACTGGAGCTGGCATCCAAACTTCCACTCTCCCAGGAGGATTAACAGTGGAGCTGGGATCCAAACTTTCAGTCTTCCAGTGTGATTAACAAAGAGAGCAGCAAGTCTGAGACTCGTGGTTGTGACACGACAGGCCACCGAGGGATGCCTTCGGGGTGACGCACGGGCTTCACAAAGTCTGCTAAGAATGAGGAATGGTTTAATTGCTAAAGAGGCTGGGGCTGGCATTTAGTAACCACTGCTGGTTTTGTGCTGCTGATCTAACCACAGGAATTAGCAGTGGGTTCCTGTTTTTCACTGCTGCTGTACAGGGAAACACTGGTTTGAGTGGCTGCCCACAGGAGGGGGGAAATGAAAGAGACAGGAGTTTAGTGCTGAATGGGTACAGTGTGTGTCATTTTATGGATGGCTGGTACTGTGATACAGTCTCTCCTGACCTACAGAAACCCTGTCTTGTGGTTACAGTTGAAAGCAAATAACCAAAAAGAAAATGTGTTTAGTTGAAAACTTACTGTGGGATGCAGCCCTAATGCAGAGCTCTGTAGTTACAGCCCAGGGTAATAAAGAAGGGTTTGTTTGGAATATTTTACAAACCTTGGTTTCTATAGTAACAATCATCACGAATACTTTCAGCTTCAGAAATAACATCTGCTTGGTGGCTGATCTCAAATCTCAACCCTTGCTGAAGTAAATAAGTTCCTGCTCCTTCTGCTTATTGTTAGCCAGTGGCATTTGATACGCAGCATTTATTTCCATAGGACTGGAAAAGGTGTTGGAAACGGGTGGGAAAAGGGAAGAGGAATCAGAAAATTATGGTAAAATGTGTTATCTGCTGCTTTATCCTTTAGTCACTGCTAAAATACATCAGAGTTTACATAGAGGCCAAAAGCAAATGTGTTACACCGCTCTGTTGACTGATGTACAGGACAAACATTACGCTGCTTTAGTCTTGTCAGTGATTTAAACTTTATGTAGGAAATTAGGGGAAGAAAAATCACTTGGTTAGATACGAAAAATGTATGGACAAATCTTAATGGGATGCAAGGCTCTGATGGAAACTCCAATGAAAAGTTCACAGGTCTGTGAATTTTCAAGGAAACTTTCAAAATGCTGGTCAGTCTGCTGTGAAAATGGTATTTCTTTTGAAGATAAGATTCTAAAATCATCGTGACTGCTGCTAAATTTTGCAATGTAAAATTTAAAGTGAGAACATTTCCTGAAGCAAGATAAATACTTTCATGCAATAAGGATTGGAACTATAGAATTTAATGTGAGCCATGATTTTTGTTGGTGGTGACTGAGTATTGACATAATTAGAAGTTCCGCTGTGTTATAGGAAGTATGACTTGAACAGAGGAGTGAGTTGAGCTCGGCCATATTTCTGTAGCATTCTTTTTAAGTTAGCAATGCCCAAGAGCATAAGCAATATGCAATATGGTAGCAAAAAACCCCGAAACAGATAAACAAACAAACAAACAAAAAAAAGCCAAAAAACCCCCACCAAAACCAAAACCCCCCCAAAAAAAACCTCCAACAACAGCAAAAAAACCCCAAAACCACACACAAGAAACCCCAAAAACTAACAAAGCAAAACCAGTAAAAACCCCAAAAACTCCCCACAAAGCTCCCCAAAAAAGACCCACTTCCTTTCCATTTAAGTGGGGTTCAGCAAATACTTTATACTGCAGATCTATAGTGGCTTAGTAAAAATTATACAGGTTTTGTAGTATTTTAAAGGATGAGTCTTTTTTCTTCTTTTTATAGTAAAAAGTCTGTCTCTTTAAAAAAAGAAAGCATTCCATCAGATATGTTGAGCTAACATGAGTAACAAGATTAAATAGTTTCATTCATGCAAGTAATCATGTTTGCCTTAATGCAAAGTTTCTCCAAGCACTAATTCTCATGTGTCTAATTATTTGTCAGATTAGATCCTGTAGCTTCCATTTTTTTGGGTGCATTTTTAGTGATATTCTGAATATGAGCACAGTAAGTATTAACAATCTTGATGGGGAGCATCTTAGAAAGCAACATTAAGTGATAATACTTGAGCTTGAGTTTATTTGCAGGAATTTTCAAGGACACTATTAATAAATGAATACCATAGTGTCAGATTTGCAGCCGGTGTAAATCAAAATAGTTCTGCTGCTACTTGAGTCCTGTGCTGATTTAAACAGCTGATATTTAGGATTTGAATTAATTCATAAGATTAGAGCGAAAAAAACCTACTCAATTATGTTTTCACATTGGTGAATGGTCAGAGCAGGTGATGGAGGTCCTCAGGAGAGGAAAGTGAGACACGTCTTGCAATACCTTAGACGAGGTCTGGTTTGTGCTATCACACTCCTGCCAACCTCACCTCTCCCTTTTCCCCTGGCTGGCAGCAAGCACTGCCAAAGCAGTTTAACACATGCTGCTGCTACCACCATATAACTCAGCAAAACCAGGCTCCCTTTTGCTGCCATCTCATACCTTTTCCCTGGATAACAGAAATCTTTTATTTAACGTTGCTCTTCCTGCTGCCCGAGCAGCTACGATCGGATCCACAATGCCCACATGCAGTCACTGGGATGAAAACTTCTATAGACTCTCAAATCTTAAATAGGGATCATTTGTTTCAGAATGGTTTTGGCTCTGGTGTACACACTTTACAGCTGTCCTTGGGCCATGGCAAGGACGATGAAAATAAAAGCTATGTCATGCTTTCAGACGTTCGTTTGTGTCCTCCCTCCATTCCCTAGTCTGTGATCTGTGTAAGTTGTCATGATAGAAAGTAATTTGTTATTCTGGTGCCATTAACTTTTTTTCCTGCATTAAGAATATTGCCAAGTTTGCACTTTAATCCCTTCTGCTGACAGCTAGTTTTCACAATGTCTTGATTTAGTTCTCTTTTTTATTATTACGATTCCAGGTAGAAATGTTTTAATTTATCATTCACTAGGCATCCTGCATGTGGCCAGGAGGTTAAAAAAAAACTAGAAAAGGCATTGCTGAGGAAAAGTTCACTAACACTGTATTTTGGATGACATACAGGGTATTATATTTTCTTTCCAATTTTGCAAGAAATGCAAAATACAGCATAATCCTTTCAGGACGCTCGCCTTTCCTAACCCTCACGTCTGGCATAGATCTCCTAAATGATGATCAAACCTTATCTTTTATGACTCTAGGGCACTGCAGAGCTACAGGAATAAGGTCTCTGCAGTCACAAAAGGTAACTGTTAGTCAGAACTTCTGCCTTCTCTCTGAGTTTCATTGTCATAATGACAGATTGAAACTTCCAGATCCCCCCCCCTCCCCCCCGAGCAAAGGAAAGCCCTTCTGGGCTCTTCATGGACATTTCAAAAGCCCTCAGCTGGTTCAGTTTGTTTGTTCTCCATGAAAGCAACCTGTGCTGTGCTCACACTTACCCCTGCCTATTACCACAGCCACACTGTCAGCCTGCAAGTGAGGCAGAATTTAAATTGTGCCTTGTAATTTATCTTTCCCCAACCCTGCAAAGTTAGTAGTGGCTCTGAGGTGACCACGTTCTCTTCTACAGGCAGTCTGGGGTAAGATTAACCCATTGTGACAGATGGGAGGGACTCTCTGCTCTTAGGTGATCAGCCCAAGCTCAAACAGTGATGGACTGTCAGTCATTCATCCCCAGGGAAGTGAGATTTTATAGATGAGTCTTTAAGGCTGAATTGTAAAGGAATAATAGAATTCTCTACTTCTCATTTCTAATCCTTGGAGATCCAGCAGGTATGCCCATCTGGGAAACAAATGCCCATTAGCATCACTTCACTGCACAGCACCACTTTGCCTTACAGGATGGCAGTCAGAAGAATTTACAGGAAGGTACCTGGGGATACATGATTCCTGGTATATGCCACAGACACAGAGTCTCAGGTGCTTTTCCCAACAGGATCTACCTGGATGCTGCCAAGATAAATTTCTTCTCACAAACTGGACGCTGTCACTGCCAGCCTTTAATCAGACTCATGGAGCTTAATAGGGGAATATTGTGGAAGCTCTCGGGGATATCTCTGGCAGTAATCCAGTACAACTACTACACACACCATCCGCTCTAAGTTATGTTCAATATTTTCCATATTAACCTGGAATTACCCTCATTAATGCGCAAGATGTAATAGTAAAGTAAAACCAAGTTTATTTAACAGTGTGAAGACACGGGGAACTGCATACATGAGCACACAGATAAAGAAATGCAATCTGTGTTCCTTGCAGCCATCTCATGTTTTAACTTCGCTTCAGTGACTTGTGCTCTCTGTTCAGCCACTTTTGAAAATCAAGAAAATTCCAGGATGGTGCACAATGATGTCACAGGTCAGGAAAAGCAACCTCTAGGTGGTAGGACAAAAGTTGAATAGCAAACTCGATAAGCAGTTCTTTTTGGAAACCCCATTGAAAATAAATGCATCTGCAGGTGTTTCTTGTAGCTTGGTCTTAATAAATCAGTTTTAATCACAATGTCAATTCACAACTCTCTTGCTAATGAAGTGTTACATGACATAGTATTAGATTTTGAAATTAGGTCCCTTACTAGATTAACTGAGAGCAGCTTTGTTGCAAACAAACATAATTCTTAAAATAAAAATATGATTTTTCTGAGCATAAACATTTTAAGACTAATATATAAATTTCAGATCAGCACAGAACTAACAACCATATTCTACTCAGAAAAGACTGCATGAAAGAATGCAGTCTATCATTGTTAGAGCTGAGATAGAGAAGCAAGACAATAAATCGAAGGATAACAATGCAGTTTGTGCACTGGGGCCATAATAACAGCTTGGTAATCATAATGTATTCTATTTATTGTTCATTTCCACTGTTTTTCTTATGGAAAATAATGTTCCAGTATAGTCTGAGATTTCCATTTCTATTTTGAAACAAGGAAATTAATGATTTGTGTTCTGCAAAAACAGTGGGGTGGAATTACAATGGAAAGATAATTTGCTGTTAAAAAAAGTAATGAGAAATGTTAGTGTAATTTTGGTTGGGTTGCATTTAATTATCAATAAACCCATTGATCTCAGCTTTATTAGGCAGAATAGAAGTTTTCAGGGAAAGCATGTACATTTTGAAGGGCTCGTAGGGTTGGTAGAGTCCTCCCGGTAAACTGGAGCAGCTGGGTGACTTGATCACAGAAACAAGGTCTCTTCCAGTATAGGTAGAAGTATTATGAGATACAACACAAAGGTCTTGCTGCTGTTGGTAATGTTGTTATGTACCTCCCATAGGTTAGTGGGACCTCATTAGCCAAAACCAGAAATCACTTAGAAATCCTCAGGCAAAAGAAGGTGCAGTGGAGAAACTCCAAGTGCTGAGGACACTCGGGCTCTGGGCCATTCTTGCAGGTTTAAATGAGGTGAAGCTTTCCACTCACTAATTGCAAGAGAGGAACTTTATGTGATATATTAAATGAAAGTCTTCTGTAGATGCTCAGAATTTCTGTAAAGCCCTGGAGTCATATGAAGAACTGGTGTTTCCGCTATCAGCCACAAGCAATGTTCAGTACCCCAGCCTTGTTTATTCATTCTGTGTCTGTGTTTCCTGAAGTATATTTCTCCCTCACACAAATGATGTTTTGTGAAAGCTTTTTTTTTTCTTCTTCTTTTTTTTCCTTGTGTTGCACTATCATTAAAGCTCATTACTCTTTGAATAAATCTGTGCAGAAAATTGTCAGAACTTGTGGGTGGGTGGGAAGCTCATACTCAAAAAGTATGTTAATGAGCATTAGTTCATTAGTTCACCCAACACTTAGAATAGTAATGTGGTGCAGCACTGACAGTCTGCAGAACCAGCAGTGCTGATGGCAGGCTTTGTTTCTGTCTAAGGTTCTGCCTTATCTCCAGCACTCTGGAAGTGCCAGGTTCTCCTTGGGGCAGGTGCTGTGAAAGTGGTGGGATTTTGATGGGAGGAGCAGACAGTGCTGCTTCTTTCCTCTGGCATTACTGCTGGCTTTGATTCTCTTGGTAAATGACCATGCAAAGAATCAGGTGGAGATGGGATGGAGGTTGTCTACAGGTGAGAGTCTGCCATCTCCTTCTCCTGGAAGGATAGCTGCCCAAGGGACAGGTGGAGTTTCTTCAGGAAAATGGCCAAAAAAAGCCCCAGCCATATGGCATCAGTGGAATTCTGTGATTTTGAGAGGGTGAATTTTCTTTTTTTTTCTTAGTATAACCGAGAAGTCTGCCTTTACTGCACTGAAAATGGTCAGAACAATCACAGCATTTGACACTTCATTTTTAATTATAGGTCAGAGAATTTCACTTCAAACATGCATTTAGTAAAAGCAGAACAGAGGAACCACGGTTCGTCCTCTTACCATGAAAGGCAGAGTTAATCTCTGCTTTCAACTGTGTTTTAAAGAAAGTGGCCACAACTGCAATGTAAAAGCCTAATTTGATAAGGATGTTTTGAGAACAGCTACTTTGGTCAAGCTCTACACCCAGGGCAGCTGCAGGAATTGCCAGTGAATCCTGAGGGGGCTTTGAAGAGAGCAAAATGTCCCTGGCAGGTACAGACGACTTTCAAATCTTGGGAAATTTTTAATACTAACAGTCAGACTACCAGGTTTTTGAGGCTTTTGAATTTGCATGTAGGCATCTTAATTTGACCAAAATCCGACCTGGGTACTCACGTGCCTTTTGGAATCTGAGACTTGTGTATGCCAGATAAATGAAGTAACTCAGAAAATAACCAGATTTTGGAAAAGCACCAGAGGCTGAGAGCAAATGAAGATGTGCATACTTGTAATATAACAGTCTGATTTTTATGTTTCCTCCTTTTCTGCATCTCTTGCCTCTTCAGAGGACACAGTCTATGTTTTTTTTTTCATTTTTTCCACTCCTCTGAAGTCTTGCACATTAAAAATCTAGAAAAGTGGCTGTTTACATTCTGAGTCTCGTCGTAATCCTGTTGCAACAACAGATTTCATTATTTGCCAAGGTATCTAGCTTACTTGATGTGGAATTCACCAGATTAATGCTGTTTTAATAGTCTGATTAAAAATTAAGTTTAAATTGACGTAATTAATTACTACAATAAAAAGTATAATTCAAGCTGTTTTGTAAGAAGAACTGAAGTTTTATTTATACTGAATTCTTGTAAGTACTACTAAGACTATTTTAGTTAGGAAACATTACAGTGATTAATGCATAGCTGTTTGCATTTTAATACTTGATTTATATATCAGATCTGTATTTGTGCACACTGTCAAACTTTATTCTGTTCTTGTCAAAATACTTATTGCTTCTGACAGGTGTAACATGCTCACATTAATCCTTAATTCCTTGATTCAATTTTCTAATTGCTTTTTTGGCATGAGTTTGGAGCCATTTAGTCTTACGTGAAGTATTTGTCTTATGGTATAATAATGCACTTTTAAAAATTGGATGCACCTAACTTGGAATGTGGAAGAAAATATATAAAGGGATATTACTTAGTACTGAAAATCAAAAGTTTTATAGCACTTCTGAGAGGCACCACTTCTTGGAATACAGATAGAACCAAAACACTTTATACTTTCCATCTTCCCATACTCACAGTATTAAATATTTTCATAGATACAAATTGGTGCTGAAGTTTCAGTGCATTTTGCCCGAGAAGATGCTGCACACTTAGAACAGCTCCATGAACATTCCCTGAGTCATTGTTCTCCTGCTCTTCTCACCTCTTCAGGCCACTGCTGTCTGCTGCCCATCCCACCCACCAAGGGGGACAGAATCCACTTCCCAGCTTCTCCTTGCTCTGCACTCTTAAAGCTGATCAACTCCTTTATTCCCAAACAGACAAATGTAATAATGCAGGATTTGCAGGGGTTTTCAATACTTAAATAAATATACCCACCTCTTTTGCTGCTTTCTTTTGTAAAGCATGAACACGGCGTACACTGCCATGTGTTTTTCTGCCAGCAATGGTAATATTGTCATCTGGCCTGTGGAGGAAGAAAAAATAAGTCGGCCCAAATTTATTTCTTACAGAGACAGATCCAAAAGAATCTTCCCAAAGCTTGGTATTTCCTCATAAACTCACCAGGCATCTTTTTAGGACTTTCAGGAAAAGATTAGGAGAATGTAGAACCTTTCCTCTAATAAAAATCTAGGGGCCCATGAAGATGATTCCTGATACTTATTTTCTGTGAATAAATGCATGAATACACACTTGAATTGTGGATAAAACTTTATCTATTTTTTTATTGGCTGATTTAATCTCTACCCTCTCCACTTATTTCTTCTTTCTACATCCGCTGGGTTATTCTTCTTTTTTCCCTCTCAATAACAATGTATGTGCTTTGATCCTTTTATTCTTTCATAGTTTTCTGCCACTTTCTTTTTCACCTTCCCAGCTGACATACCTCTTTCTGTCATTCTGTGTGTAAAAAAGGGAATATAGGAGTGAAAGTTTATCAAGAAGAAGTGTTTGTTTATTATGTCTTCCACTGATAAATTTTTATTAATCTGTGATTGTCATTTGAGGTTTGGGCAAAATATGTAAGTCACTTTCTGTACAAGGGGAAAAGAAAAAAAGATAATTCTAGCAAGTAAATCATGGTAGCTTATTGCTTTGGGCAAACAAACTTGTGCCTTATCTCTTCCAAAAAACCCGTGGAAAATGCATGATAAATGGCACATTTCTGAGAACATGCTACGTCCCTGTGAAATAACTTTGATTCATGGTTATGTATTTATCTTTAAACAACTGACAAACCTTAGGCTATCTAAATTATTATCATTTGCTCTATGCTACTGTGTTATTTTGCTAGGGAACCTGAATGATGTGAGGTGAGATAAGACATCTTGCTTTTGCAGTCATAATTTTTTATAAAGAATAAATAAGCACACAATTCTTACTGTATTTTATTTTTGGATGAAGTCCTTTGAAAGAGTATTTATCAGAAATCATTTCCTCCAATTGTGTTTTGAAGAGCATTAGTATAAACTTCAAACAGAGAAGGATGGGTCCTGTTGATCAAAGGGCTTATATTGCACAGGGAAAGAAAATATTATCATTTGTATTTATAAGAAAGTAATCACCAAATTAAAAGTCATAGTGGTAAATTTGTTCCTTTCAGTTGTGTGTCTGCATAAAGTGTTCTGAATTAGTTTTTAAAATGAAGATTTTATTTTCTCTGTGTTTTCAAACAGTTGTTTGATTTGCTGTTGTGACAAGTCAGGAATATTGACTTAAATGCTCTATTGCTTGCATTAGTAACACCACCTGGAGCTTTTGGAGCTTATTTCAACATTTGGTAAAGGTTTTGGTGAATGTAAACATTCATTCCCTATGTCATGGTAATTTTAAATTTGATGTCATTGTTTACCCAAGTTCTTCAATGCTGTCACTTTAAAAGAATCTACAGAAATGCCCTTTAAATGTGACCACGAAGTTTAAAAAAAAAAAAAAAAAAAAAAAAAAAAAAAAAAAAAAAAAGGTATATTTATCTATTTTTCACTGAGCAAGTCATAACTGTTGGTTACTTGGAGGTAGAAAAATAGAAAATGACTATTGCTTTACATGACGGAAGTGCCTTTGTTTTCCTTGTATCAAGTACTTTGCAGTGTATTTAACTTGGCTAAACTAAAATTTTTCTTAGAATACTGGAATCAGTTGACATTTATGTATACATTGCAATTTTTATGTAAATAGAAAGTCTTCTGGCTTTGAATTTTGAGTCAAAATGTCGAACTCATATTTTGCCTTGGAACATGACAGACATTTAGAAAATTTACAAACAGAAAAAGAAAGAAATGCTTATGCTGATTTTGACCTAATGTTTTTAGAAATATTTTTAGTGCTTGACTGAATGTTCAAGCTCTGAAAAGTGAAATGCCCATCTCTGAGTGAACACAAAACTTGGGAACATGGAAATGTGGATGCATTGCAAATTTTCGTTTTAAAAGCTTATTATTCTATGCCTTTGTGGACTGCTTTGCTTTTTTTTTCACAGCTCCTATTGTACTTGGTAAATCCAGAACAATATGGTAGCAACCATTTAGTTGAAAACTAACTGCAAATGAAATTACCTATGTAGTTAATGAGAGTTTGATAACAGCACAAACCTCCTGCCGTCAACACCACTGCTATCATAGCTTTATATAAGATAAAGCAAGGTGATTATCACACAGGCAACATTTTCAGAGAGTTTCTAAGCATATATAAACATAGTAGCACTGCACCTATTTTTTCTATATGCAAAAAGAATCAGGAATGTCCTGCCTTGAAGAAATCATTTCCTTAGTAGGACAGACAGAGAGAAGGCAGAATTCCTGGTCTGGGAATCTCAAGAGGGATTGACTGTCTTTAACTATTGGTATATAATAAATATTTGCTCTCATTTTATCATTTTGGCATTAGGCAGGCTAGGTAATGGATGCTGTTGAAGCGGAATTCTTTCGCATGGATACTTTTTAATAGAGATGGGGGAGTTGGCTGCTCTCAGATACCAATGTGCATATCAAAAGATTTTGCTGTTTTTTAAGCTTTAGTTTGATATTACTGTATTTAGCAAGCTATAAAATTCAGTAAAATTTTGTTATCTTGATGATGATTTGTTTTCTTGTTTGGTTAGATCTGTAGCGTGGGCTGTCAGAGCCCATTTTTAAGTCAATTAACGTGGTTCGGACAATCTGTTTGAATGCAAAGAAATAGTTAGCTAAAAATACCTCCCCACTGTTACACTGTGCCTTAAAATAAGGTAAAGGTGCACAAGTGAAAATGGGATGGAAATCTCAGAGGTTAACCTGGGTGTCTTCCTTTTCCAGGGTGCTCCTAAGCCAATTGCCATCGAGCCGTGCTCAGGAAACAGAGCCGCCGTCCTGACGGTGTTTTTGTGTCTGCCCAGGGGAGCGTCAGGGGTTCCACCACCCGGGCAGTCAGGTAAGGCTGCTGTGCTGGGTGTTGTGTCTGTCTCCTTCTGCACCCTCTGCCTGGGCAAAATCACCCTCACAGATCCAAAATAATGGCATAGCAGATGGATATGAAGCGCTGCTCGGTCAAGCTGATGTTAGGTTTTGCCCCAACGTTTCATTTTTCTTGAGAATTTGGTGTCATGTCCAAATAAAAAGCCCAGTGATTAAGCCAGCCACATTTCATTAGGGCTTCCTGAAGCCTGCATGTCAATATGCTCCAACATTGTCTCTCAGGAAAAAAAAAATTCGTATGCAGCCACTTCCATGGTTTCAGTTCAAGCTGCTGTAAATGAGGCTGTAGAGGGAATACCAGTGAGTATTTTCACTTCAGGCTAAAATTTAGTGCAGTCTAGTTTGCACCATAAATCCCAAGACTTTGCTGGCTGGGACTCAATTAAAATACTAGTATTTCCCAGAATGCCTGTCAGATAAAACCAGGAATTGTGTGAGTGAATGCTTCTGTAGGGAGGTGTTCACTTTGGAAGTGATCCCAGCTCATTTTAAAGTAGCGCTCACATTATCTGGAAGCACTTCTTGTGGTGACCTACCTTCTCCGCTAGATCGCTGTACAAAAACATTCTCATAAAACACTTCCTATACAGGAGGTAGCTATCTGCGCCTTTAAAACCCTTTAAATAACTGCCTACAATGATGTGATATGAAAGAGCCATGACAAGGAAGTGTGGACAGTAATATGACACTGCACATGTGACCAGTTTACTCATTGAGAATTCACTGGGGCTGGAGCAAAAAGGAATACCTTTGTAAGAAATAGCAGACTGCATGGTATGTGCCCAAAATACAGGAATAAACCAGAAAATATGCTTTCAGGCTAACTTTTATCATTAAGAGCCAAAAAATATATCCTTTTAACCTTCAAAAATCCATTTAAGAGATTAAAAAGTATTGAGTAATGATGAGGGCAAACTCAGTTGACTTATATTGAAAATAAGCTCAGCTGGGTGTTCTTCTTTTGGCCTGATCACTATCTGTTATTTATTTGGGAGTTTTAGTTCATTTTTTGAGGGTGAGGGCTGTTATATTTTTTTTTCCCTCTGAGTTCTGAGATGAGGGCTTAGTTCTTAAAATGCTGTTTATAGCTTGAAATATCATTTTTGGAAGCGCTATGAAAATAAAAGTGTTACTGATGCTTTGTCAAATACATTTCCTGGAAGAAATATATAAACGTAAGTGCTCTGAAGAGAGCAATGAGAGAGGAAGGATGTTTAGCTTATTCCCTGTTCATGTTTTAAGGAAATTAAAAAGAAATGAAGGTGTTTATAATCTTGCAACAAGAAAAAACATTATGAAAGGAAATTAAAAGTAATTGTTGAAATTGAAGCTTAAAATGTTTTTGGTGGGAGTTTTTTTGTTGCTTTCAAATTTACCTATGATGTGCATCTTGACAGTAAAAATGTGTTCATTTAGTTTCTTCATAATCAGTTTCTTTTTACCATATAAAGGAGTCTTTGAAAAGTAATTGCTGATCTTTGCTGTGTGTAAAGCATAGACAGTGTATGTGTTTTGAAACAGGTCTTGGGCTCAACAACGCATCAGATGTGTCATTCTGCATGTTTGTCCACCTCTGAAAGAATGCACCTTTTTTTGAAACACGTTTTGTCCTCCTGTTATGTTCTGTCTTCCCATTGCTTTACCTTCCACCAGCTATGTAGGCATATATTTGAAATTATATTCTTCCATTTGATATTATGGTACCTGTCACCCACTTAGTGTTTCAAAATATATAAATGATTTAGTCCTACAATTTTCACTTTGTTCAGGGTCAAAAATGAATAGAAATGCCTGAGGTGTTCAGCCATGCTGGTTCAGCCATTAGAGTGTATCAGATTATGTGGCTATAATCATTTTTTTCTTGTGCACGATGAGTTTTGGTGCTCACGGGTGTAAGCATGCCTAGGCCAGGCAGGAGCTATTATGCAAGTTTGTTGGCACACCTGTAGCTTCACTAATTCACTCCATTCCTGTCCTGCAGCACTACCTGCTGCTTCTTCCTTGGGCTGCCTGGGAGCAGACGCTGTGAACACTGCCAAGTTTTTGGAAATGATGTGGAAACTTCGAGCAGCACACCCGTTCTCTGTGCAGTTGGTTTCCCTTATGACCTAAGTTAGACAAAACCAATGATACTGAGGTGGAAGTCGTGTGTTCAGTAATTATGTCTTGCCAAGTAATATTAGAATCCTCTATTACTTGCACATAGCCATTTTCCAGCTCGTTGGGATCGTTCTAGGATAAAACTGACAGCGTGTCAAGCATCTTTGTTTAAATGATACATCAATGATACTCATTCCCGGTTCACATTGGGAGAGTGTGGGATTCATTCCTTCTATTCATACAACCCAAACATAGGAAGGAGATGCCTTTATTTTTATAGTCCTGCATTTTCTCCAAAACTGAGGAAGCAAATTCTTTACATAAATAACTTATCTATGCTCCACTGGAGTTCTTGGTTGTATACCTAATTTTTTAAGCTCTGAATTTGAGTTTCACTTTTCTGAGTTTTACATTAACAAATATTTTGTTGAAAAATGTCTCTGAATATTAAAAAAAAAACCACCAAAACAAAAAACCAACAAACCAATGAATAAACTAAACCCTAATGTAAAGGTTACTCTTTGTGCAGCATATGTTCTATACTTCACCTTTACAGGCAGCTGGAAGAGAAGCTGAAGCTACAGATGGTGGACTTTGGCCAAAGGCTATGCACGGCAAAAAACTTCTCTAGGAGAGACCATATGTCCTAGTGCAGATCTGTGTGTTCTCTGTCTCCTGCAGAAAATGCTCACAACTTTACAGACTTCCAACAACGTTGTTTAGCACTCAGTCCGAATGCTGCAAGTTAAACAGTTAAACAGCTTAAAATGAATCTGTGATTTAAGATAGATTTTATACAGATTGATCACGTAGATTCAGTCAAAATATTGATAAAAATGAATTTATTGCAAAAAAAAGAAGAAAGACTAGACATTGTGATTTGTGTTTTAAAAAGGGAATTTTTTTCAGTGAAGCAGCTATTTGTAGAATTAAATATCCTGAAAATCTGGAAAGTCACAAAATGTTGACATCATGGTAGATCAGGTGTTTCATAGCAGACCTTGCAATCTCTTTCAGATGTAAGCTAACAAGTCAATTATGCTTCTCTGAAGTAACTGAAGTAACTTGTTTTTAAGTGAAAGAAATTAGAGACAAAGTATAAATTAGAATGATCAATGTAAAACATTAAGTGAAATTTCTCAGGTTGAATTGACTGATAGAATGTGTGCTTTCTTCATTCTTCAGTTATCTTGTTCACTGCATTGTACCTGTGTAGTCAAAACAAAATTAAGGGGTCCAAAAAAATAGCAATTTTCTGTAGGATTAAGATGTCTATTGGTGCAAATGCCTCAGTGTAGTGCATATGTGATTTACAAGTTTTATGATACACTGGATGCTAGAGATCATCTTTTATTGCTGTAATGTCTGAGCCCATGATTTAAATAGCTTAAACTCTTCTTAATATCAAAGCAGATCTAATAATGACAGCAGCTGCAACCTGCTAAAGAAAGAACTAAATATCGCAAAGGGGATTGAACAAAACAAGTTAGACCAGAAAAAAGAGAATAGTATATAACTTATTGCAGGAAAAGGTGACTGTGAATTATCAGGAGTGGAAGGCCCAAGAATAACTCCTTCAAGGTCTTCATACAACTCTGGTGATATATTGGGCAATACAGAAAGAACAGCTTAGTAATGTGATAAATTCTGTTAAAAGAACTGTGACCATGTCATCATTACTGCTGAAGCCAACTAAATCCCGCACTTTGAGGTATTGAGTTATTGTACAATAAGTTTATAAAGCAATGTTTGCATCATTCTGGGATAAGGCCACTTTGTGCTGTAAAGCACAAAGAGAAATGAGAATATTAAGCCATTTCAAAATAATTCAGAATCAAGAGGTGTAATTTCTGAATTATTTACAGGTTGTTTTACTTTCACATAGCAGCACTTGCCTATCTACCAAGAGGGTAAAAGAGATAGAACACCCAGTAGAGGAAATTCCCTATTGAGGCAGGGAGCTGAGTGGTCTCTGGAGAAGTGCACAAATGAGTGTCTCTGTTAAACCTCAGTCGATCTTTAACAATTCCATGGCTGTGACTGGATGAGGTGAATCTAACTTTACTCATAAAATAACACTTGGGGATTAAATGGAAGTTGAAATGGAAGACTGCGTGCAGTATTCCGTCGTTATGAGTACAAATTAGGATGGCAGGCTTCTGAACAGTGCTGTCTGAAAGTTCCTGATATCCTTGACTCAAAACAGAATTTTGTGTCATTCTGGTCGTGCTAACTGTGGTGTTCAATCCTACTTAATCAGCAAGCTCCAGTAGGATCACAGAATCAATAAAACTACCATGCCATCTGCCTTCCCTGTCCTCACCATCATAATGAATAATGACTCATTAAGTGTTCTACAAGACAATTAGCTCTGGTTGAAAACAGTAACAAGGCTTTCTTGATTGTATTTATAATTTTCTCTGATTAAAACACAAAAAAAACCCTAATGGAAATCATAAGATGCACATTAACATAACTATAAATTAACAAATAGATTTTATAGAGTATTATATTTAATTATATTGCTCAATTTTTCTGACCCTTGGAAACAAAACCATAGCTTATGGATTTTCATTTGTAGAATGGCTTCATATGTGTACCTATCTCAGTATGCAGAACTTGTTGCAGACATACACTAGGGCATGTAAGTCTCATGAATTTCTACCTGCTACAAACGCATTCCTTTGCACAGTCCTTTCATACTTGCAAAACAACCCAATAAAGTCCGTAGTGCTACAAGGATGAGTATAGATTTTCCTGTAGAAAAAATATAAGTAAAAGATGTAGCAGAAAATACACTGTCACTAAGACACACAGAAGAGGGTTGAATCTCTGCTTTAGTGAACAAAACCTGAATACTCAAAGTGGGGAGAAGAAAAGTGAGGGTAGACATAGAAATGGGAAGATATTCCCAACTGATTATTTAGATGCTCACACATCTGAAAAAGAAACCTAAAATTGATACTGCAAAAGGAACAAGGAGCTCTGAAAAATGATAAATGTCTAGAGAAGAGCAAACATAGTTCTGCATTCTGTTTTTCCCAGCTGGTTTATCAGGCCCTACAAAGTAAGGTCCTGCTTTTTATTTAAGCAAACGTATTTCTGTGCATCATCCTGTTCTTTGTTCTGTAGCAATCCACTTGTCTAGATTGAATGTTGTCTCTCCTTTGTAATTTTGGAGACAGAATATTGGCTTGTTTTCATTATTTGCTGTTTTATTGACATTGATTCACCAAAGTATATTTTATATTTTTAATCTAACAGTACTGTTTAGGTAGGATAAAGTGGCATGTAAGCAGAGAAACATAAAAAACTGAGCAAAACTAACTATATAGCACCCCTAGAAGAGACAACTCCCCCCATCATGATTAACACGATTTTTCAAATAATGAAATATCAAAACCAAAAAATCTCAGTTCTCTTATTTCCTCTGAAATGCCAACATGCTACTGGAAATAAGTGAAACTGTGTATTGCACAGAAACAGTGCGGATGTGCAGAACTTGTGCTAAAATACAGGGGTGAGTCAGACGTTATGTTTATTATGCGAAGTTGCACAGTCATGTTCATTTGACCAGAAGCTCTACAGATAAGCTGGAATATTATAAAAGACTCAGTGGGGAACAGAAATATTTGAGTTTCCTTTTACCATTTAGACTGTGTGAAGACTGGGTTTAATCTTTCTCTCTAACCTAAGGCATGACAAGAGCATTTTGTATAGAAATGTAATTTTGGTAATTGTGTTGAGGGATACTCCATATTAGTTGCCAACATGATGTTAGTTCAATGCTCCAAAAAAATAGAAAACATTAACATTGTGTGAGAAAATCAAAATGGTCCTTGTAAGAATTGTAATGACTACAACTAAAGCTAAACTCCTAATTAGTATATTAAGCAGTAACTTCAATTTACAGACACTGAGAGACTGTAAAATCCAGGGTTCTTTTCAGTTAGCTGGAGATGCTTAACAAAATAGCTCTTAGACTTGGTGTAAACTAAAATCATCTATTCCCAAGATCATTTTACTGAAGGAGTTTCTTCCTTTTGAGCAGTAAGGCCTATTTTTGGAGTGACTATTTTCTGCCTAATGCCATCCTTCTGCACTGCATCAAATGAGGGAGCAGACTGTGTTTATAGTATTGACACTGTGAAAAGAACACTGTGGTAAGTGGCAGATGGTGCTGATGATTACTTAAAAAATATTTATGGCAGTAGCAAAAACAAAGTAGATAATAAGACCTGCTAGCCACCACCACCCCTACTCCAGCCCAAACCCAGAGAAGTTACTTCTGCAATGTGCAGCATGAAGTCTACTTGAAAAGTAGAGAAGTTCTTAGCACAGAAAGCTTTGTAAGTGATGAAGAATGAGGTATTGATTTTGTCTGCTCTTTCACAGAATTTTAGGTGGCTCTGTAATGAATTAGCTCCTATGTTGTTCTAGCCATAGAAAGTTGATTCCTTTAAATTCTGAGGAATATACTTGGAAAGGACATAAACATTTTAATATGAAGAACATGCAGTATAATGTTAGCAGTGTGTCTTCTACACATCTTGGCAAAAGTAGCTTATTGATTGGACAGTAAAACCTGCATGCTGTAGAGCCATCAGCTGAAAAAAGTAAAAGGAGAAGAAAAAAAAAGAGAGAGCAGGAGAATAGAGGAGGTGGAGATGGTTGTTTTACAACTTTATCACTGGATTTGCTGCCCTAGAGGGACTCAATAAAATGAGACATATTAATAAAAACTGTTAAGTACTGTGAACATTTCTTTGACAACTAGTTATTCATTTTTCAATCTAAAACTGTCACTGTTTCTCCAGTGTATTAGAAATACTTTTCTCTTTTGGGGTTTTTGCAGCTTTAGTTGCATAAAGGGAACTGAAAGAATGTCTGAAGAGGGTGTGAAATTGTGAACACTGTGAAGTGCAGCCTTGTCCATCTCTTCCCCTCGGTGGGGAGGTTGCCTGAGCTATTCCCAGGTTGCATCCAGGTGACAATTCGGTGGTTTCCTCTCTCCTATTGTCATGGCAATGGAGAAGCAATGATGAATGGTCATGATCCACATCTTGTGGCCACAAAGAGATGCACTGGAATCCAAACCTTCAGATCAAAGGCTCTAACCTGGAAAGAAACACCATCCCTCAACCATACCTGCCTGCCCACCATCAGCTGCTCTGCTATTTCCATCACCCACGTTGTTTTAACAATCAGATCTTGTCTCCACCTTCATTTTGCCAAGGCAAATGAGGTCTGCTCTAAACCTGTTCTTCAGTCTTCTGAACACCTTTGTAGTGCTTTGTCCCAGTTTTAGCCTCAGTTCATCTCTTTTTACCTTGCATGACCAGGTTTGTACTCAAAGTGCCATATGAAGGCCCATCTGGCATTGCGCAGTGGCATTAACATTTTGTTGCTCTATTCCTTTTAGCATTTACTTTTTAAAAACTTTTCCCCCCCTTTTTCAAGTTAATATTTCTGCAGCCAATTTATTTTCTTCCTTGAAGTGTAAACTTCTAGAGTATAAGTTTCTGTTTGTTTCCAAAACACATGGCTTTGAATTTTGCTGTTCAATCTGAGTACATATGTATTCCTCAAATCCCTGGGGGTCATGTATCTCTTCCTGGATTATATTCTAAGCCTTCCCTGTATTGACGATACATAGTGATGTTTGCCATGATTGAATTTAATTACAGAAATGCCAAGATCTTTAATGAAAACAAGAATTAACAGTAAAAAGTATGACTCTTATTTGCATGTTGTACCTTCATCAGCCTTCTTTCTCTTATTGTTTGTTTTTTCTCCTTCATCACATTATTCACTCTCCATAACTTCTCTGTCTTCTCTTTTGATAATTTGTTGATAAATCCTCACAAAATAGGATTCCAGAAATCTAGAAAATATTCTGCATATTCTTCCCCAGAAAATAATCTAACTTATTGTATAAAACTATCAGGGGATTCTGGCACAATCTTTGATGAAATGTTGTTGCATTTTGACCTGTTTTCCATTTACCTGCCTTTAATTATTCCTTCTAGCAAAGTACCTCATAGCAGAGTCTGATTAATAGACCGGTAAATAACTGAATGTATTTTTCCTTGAATCTAGACAATATTTATTTTGAAAGAAACAGCAGTTACTGTTCTCAATTTGCATGCATCTGATATGACAGATTATTAAATTTCCCTGTTACCAGCCTTTGTTTTCTGGTATTCTTACAGAATTAGTGTTTCTGATTACCCTAATGTCATTTCATAAAACTTCTGTTTCTTCTGTTTCCATATCCTCATTCCATTATCCATATTGATGGCACCATCTTTGATAAGCATTATCTCCCTCCTTGAAAACCTTCAAATTCACTCCTGGGACAATATCTAGAAAATAGCTGATCTCTGCTTCATGCTCTGTAGGTAATGACTTCGTTCTGGTTTGGTCTCTTAGTTATATACAGTGAAAATCCTTGGATGTTTGTTTTACTAAACCTTTGCAAGGTCTAACTCATCTTGACTTTTGACAATACTTACTCGGCTGTTACAGGTCTTTTCCTGCAAACGACAGCCTACTTTGTTGCTTGATGCTTTTTAGCCATTTTCATAGGCTTTCTGAATTTAAAAAGCTGTAAACTTAGGTCTTCAAATTTGATTGTCTCCCAGGCAGAGCCTTAGGCCCTTTGCAAGGCTGAGCTTTCCCTGGTTGAAAGAAATCACAGTGTGCTTTTCTTCTTTTGACATGAATGATACAGACCTCGACAAAGGAATGGAAAAGAAAAAAGAATATGATAAAGGCAACTAACAAACAAGGGAAGTTCTCACTTCAGAATTTTGCTGAATGGGGTTATACAATACTTATGTACTTTTTAATGGAAATCTCATGGGAAAAAAAAATCTTTTAATGGTGTGATTTGTTTTACACAAGCAGAAACATTGATGATCAAATAAGGCTGTAAAGCAGCATCTTGTTCTCCTTCTCCTAGCACAAAGACACAGCGTTTCTTACATGGAAAATAGGCAGCAGTGGTGCCCATGTGAATGTACACCCCAACAGAACACCTTTTTAAATCTTGTGGCATTGAACTTTGAGGATTCAACAGATGTCTAGTTAGAGATGCAAAATTAGGTAAAGTGAACAAATCCCTGTGGAAGTGACACAGTGGATGATAAGTGTCCTTCCTATGTGAAATTGGTGGTCTGGTTTAAATTCAGTCAACACATACTATGTGGAGCAGATGGCTTACAGCTAAATTAGAACTATAAACCTTTCAAAGTTAAAGTTATATATGAATTAAATCTTTCAGCGGGGGTCCCATCACCTATTTCTCCTTACTCTAACATTGAATCCCTGGAAAAGCAGATTTTTTTCTTTAGTCAACAGAAGTCAATCTTCAACTTAAAAGACTATATTGACATCTGTCCTGATTCTTAGTCCTGGCATCATGGAAAGTTTCATTCATTACTGGGACAATGCAATTGTCCATAATCTACCTTCCCATGTTTATTTTATCACACTCTTGGAGCAAGATGCTCCTACTGCCTATTTTTGGGAAAAAGCTGTCCAAAATTATACAGAGACCAATCAGATTTATCATTCTTTGGCGTTTGATGGCATCCATCTGTTTATTTACAAAACTGCTAAAGACTTATTGAGTTACTAGACTACAGAGAAAATAAATTGAGTTATCATATGTAGTTAAATTCAGTCCTTGCATCTGCTGTCTTTACAGCCTGTATGGTGTTTTCTGAAATTACACTGGCTTGCAGACCCAGGCTTCAGGAATACATTTACTTCACAGCCTTTTTATGCCATTTCAAGTGAATTTCTAATGCATGAGCAATTTGTGGTTCAGGAAAATGTTGACAGAAGAATGTCAGGGCTTTCTGTTGTTAGCAGTTTAAAAGCATGATAGGGACCGTTCTTACTTAAAAGTAGCTCTTAAAAGTTTGGAGCTGCTCAATTTCTGGAATAATTTGATCTAACCCCTTTCAATCAATATTGCACAACTATTGTGGAAGGCTTTAAAGCTTATGGGCACAAATAAACTAATATTATTAGTAAGTACAAAATACTTTTAAGATGAGGGATGAGGAATGAACTCCTGTTGTGCTCTATGTATTCAATTTGTGTTGTAAGTACAAACAAAAAGAAATAAGGTTTAAAGTTCAAATCTTTCCATTAGTAAAACTGAGTAGCAAAAGGAGGAAATCCATCTTAAAGGGATACTTTGGTTCCTGTAGCAAACATGACTTTGCAACAGTGAACTCAGTTATTGCCCACATCCTTTCTGATTGTGGATGAACTGCTCTGTAACAGTGAAATCCGTGGAAATGTCCTTTAGAGGGAACTAGTCTGAACCCAGCTGAGATATTTACTCGGGGTACCCACAGGTGACTGGGAGCCCTGGATTTGTGTCAGTTAGGTCACAATTGTTAGAGAAGGCTTGTTCCTTTTGTGACAAATCTCTTACTGTGATAAATTCTTAACTTCTCTTATTTGTATGCCTTGCATAGTTCTGCTTCATAAGTTTGGAGCTGAGAGGTGTAAGGAACTTATTCCAGAGAGATCCACGTGTCAGCTCCTGTCCTGTAGGGATGAAGCAGATCCAGGTCAGTGCTGCCTGTACAAGCCCAGGGCTGAGTTCTGCATCTCCCTGCACCATCCTTTGGCATCTGAGTATGGCACTGTGCCTACACACAGCACCAGCTAAGTGGTGCCTCCAGATGACTAAGTCTTTGTGGGACATGGAATGGGGAACAGTGTGGAAACCACCAAATGCTGTTTTGGGAATGATTTGGAGCCTAGCAAGGCTGTCAGAACTTGTACAGCCTGGTGAATCATGCCTGACTGCAGAGCTACTTCAAAAACTTCCGTAGGATGCGCTACTCTGTACTAGCACTAGATGGGTGGGTCTCTCTCATATCACATCTGCAATTCCTTACGTTAAAAAAATAATAATAACCAACAAAACAAAACAAAAAGGGTTGGAAGTTGATTTTTCTGCTCTTTCTTAAAAAATAAAGTAAATATTAAGTGCTTCAGAAACAATGAGAAGAAATAAGTTTGGGCATATAAAATTAGCAGGTCCATAAAATAAAACCAGGCCGTTGAAAAGAATTATTTAAAAAATAATTCCAAACTAAAAATCCAAGGATCAGTTAAATCTGTTAAAACATGAGATGAAACGAGACTTCTCTGAATGTTATTGGACCTGGCAAATGAGTCACACGCTAAACTGCATATGTTTTTCACACTGGAGAAAATGAGCTTGAAAATGACTGATAGCTAGTTAATATGGGAAAATGGCAGACAAAATCATCCATCCAAAAGGGGAACATTTTAAACTAGTACCTGTATGTGAATCACTTCTAAAAGAATCTCTCTTTATAAACCTACTCTTTCTAAAATGTTTGGGTCTGAAAAATGTTAGTATTAAGTGAATCCTCCAAATTCCTAAGCAGGAAGTATGGATCTGAACAGTGGCTGAAGAAGACTCGTGTCACTTTAAGTCTTTCATTTCAAGAAAAATGTCTTGAGTTCTCAAAACATGCTAGGGTGTTAGGGAAAAATTAAAAAGAAAATGACAATGGCAAACTATATTTAGGGGTTGAGAGTGACTCAACATGAAATGATCAAGGAAGGTTTAGAATGACAATGTATCTATCTCTCTTAATTTGTACTATTTATATATATATTTATTACTTTTAATTCACGATTCAGTGATACACAGTCTGAAGTGTCTTCTAGCAAGTACTCAGTGTCCTCAGCTTCTTTTGAGTGCGTCTGACTATAAGTGGGATGTAAAATATCTGGTGCCTTGCCACAGGGCAAACCCTGGAAGGCAGAACAGTTGGATTGCCGTGATCAAAGGGTGACCTTCTTTGCCCTCACCCTCTGACTGTGATGTAGCAGCATGAAACCCATAACCGCACTTCCAGGCTTTCAGACGTGTCCCTGGGAGCATCATTCAGGGCACTTGTCCAGGTACAAAAGTGCTTCAGGCTTGTGTTGTCCATTCCCCCAGAACCCTTCCCCTTCCTCAGTGTTTGCAGCTGTATCTGCCTCTCACTTAACAGTGGCTTCAACAGAACTTGCTCCACAGGGAAACAGTTTCACTAACTGGAGGTGGAAGTTTTAGGTGGCTGATTGTAGTTAATCAAACCAAAAGTGAGAAAATTCTTGTGGGGACTTGCATCTACTGGAATTTGCACCCAGAGTAGATTTTAGCCCTTGCTCTGCTAACCAGATCCCCCTGTGTTTGTGGATACGTGGTCTTTCTCTGTGCTCTCTGTAAAATGGGAATGCTACTTTGTGTGGATGTTGTGGGAACAAGTGTAGAATGTTTGAGTTGTTCTCAGGTTCACTGTTGTAATAGAAAATAATCCAAGCAATAATTCATAGCATGGTTTAGTGCATAATAGCATTCATTAATTTCCAGATCCCTGCATTGCCTCAGCAGAAATGTTTGAGTCAAGAATAAGGACTCTTCTTCACTATTTGTTGATGAAATTTCAGATCAGTATCTAAATATATAAGATACTCTGTTGTTCTGTTTTGTTGTTTTTTGGGGTTCTTTTCTCAGGGAAGAGCAGATTAATCTGTTTTCTTTCTGCAGATAAATGATTCCTGTCAAATATACACATGCAGGAATCTTTGTCCACAATAGAGAAAAACTGATTAGTCATCATGATGGAATAGATAAAGAATCTTTGAGAGCACATTTCACTTCTCACAGTGAAGTTTTTGTAGATGTACTTTGGTTACCTGAAAATGTATTAATATGCAAAAGACATAACAAGTTACACTACAAACTATTACAGCATAACACATTAAATTCAAGAATAGGCTTCATCTTTTCCTGGGGAAGCAACAAAAGAATGCTGGTCATAAAGTAAAAAATTATCTAAGTATAAATGTGAACTTCAGGTAAAATTTTCCTTCACAGGTTATGGAGATTGTAATTATTAAATTTAAAATTTGAGTGCTGAAGAAATAACCTTTGAATAAATTCTATTTGCATTTGTATATGTAGAGGATGAAAATAATGGGGGGTTGTTTCTCAGAAAACAGCAAACCATGGATGGCAGCACATCCTGAGCTGTGTCAGAGCATTGTTCTGACTGATATGGGAGAAGAATTATGTGTAGCTTTAAATGGTGTCTTAGATTAAAATTAAAATCTATCATTTCATTTACTGTTTTCTGATGATTTAAGAATATATGCTCGGAATAATATTTAGAGTAGAGAAAGCTCTAATTTATGTGAAACAGTGCATTAAAAGCAGTTACTCATCCACCTAAGAAACATTATCAGCTACTCATCAGCTTCAATTCAGAACAGAATCTGAAGAATGGCCTGAAAGAGGCATCAAATTTATTCTGCTTTTTAAAGACCTTGGCAATGCAAGATACTGAGTGTGACAAATGCAGTTAGGTATAAATTACCACCCTCCTTGCAGCTACTGGAGCTCGAGGTCCCACTTGCCTCCACTGAAGTGCACACAGTTCCACCTTGGTTTGTACTGGAGGAAATCTGGAATGCCATTACAGAACACTCTGCAAGCTCCCATTATTTTCAACAGGAGTGATGCCAAGCTCCTTTCAAAGTTGATTACAGAATCAGAAAAAAAATAAGGCTGGAAAGGACTTTTAGAGATCATTTACTCCCATCTCCGCTGTTCATGGCAGTATCAGCTGCATGTAAACTATTTCTGGCAGATGTTTGTCTAACCTGTTCATAAAAGCACACAAAAATGGACTTTCTGCTTCTTACCTAGGAAATTTCCGCCCTCCCCAATGCATTCCTGTTAGAAAAGCTCTCCTAATGGTTAACCTAAAATTCCTCTACTATGATTTAAGCATTTAAGCTTTTTATCATGCCCAAAATGAGCACGGAAAAAAAGATTATTTCCTTACTTCCTTTTCACTCCAGACATTTATATTTTTCTGTTTATACTCTTATCACCTTTCTCTATATCCAAATAATCCTGGTTCATCCAAACTGGTTAAGGTCATGTTTTCCAGACATGTTCTGGTTGCTTTGTACTAGTCCCCTATATCATACCTGTGCTAAGACAGGTACAGCAGGTGGGTAGAATACTGAGGGATGGAGGAGGAAACTGAGTATTTTACAGGAAAATGTTGCTGAAATTATACCAATCCTTCAGCAGCTTCTTTTTTTTTTTTTTTTAAGTACCACCTTATCTTTCAGCCTCTTCTTCAGATTGCCCTTTATAGATGCACAATATCCCTCCTTCCTACACTGTTAATTACTGCTGTCTGCTACAGTCAAAGGCTGGCATGCCTAAAGTGAGAGGTGTGTGAAACGGGACACTGTAATTCTGAACTTGGGCAATGTGCAGGATCTGTAGAGTAACAGGAAAATCAAAGCTGTGGTAGATTCAGATTTTCTCCTGCCCAAATCTTAATTTTACTAAGTGACTTGACACTGAAACCAGAAAGCTTACTCCACGCTTCTTCTAAGTTTGGCTATTTTTAGGATTTCCTGCAGAGATCTTGGCCCTGAGCTCTAATTCCTTCTTCCCACACACATGCCCATCTCTTTCCATCCACAGTGGAGTCAATGATTCACGTCTGGTACACTCAGCCAGCAGGGATCAGTGATTTCTTCCTGTAGGGTTGTGGCACTTTGTAGCAAGGTGCAGTGAAAATTCCTTTTAATGAAGAGAAATTAGTCTTAGGAAGAAAGTGTGGCTTGCATGCCAGCAGAAGGGGTGCGTGGCAATTTCGGGTCTGTGATGTACGTTTTGCTTACAAGGATGCATAATTCATTCACGAGGGAATCTGTAAATTATTCCAGTAATCCTTACCTGTGGGATAAATATTGTCCCCTAAGAAGCTCATATAACTTTATAATCTGATAATTTATTCTGTCAGGATAATACTAAGAAATTCTGTAATAAACTTTCACTACTTGTTATTGGGCAACTGGAGCTTTACTCAAATGTTGTTTCCCTAATATTATGCTTCAGTGATGCTTTTTCTGATTCTTCTCCATTGATCAACAGTGGTTTGAAAACAAATTTTTAGAAAGCCCCATTCTCCTGCATCTTCTCATCATAAATTATCATTTTTTTCTTTGACTGTAGGTATATGAAAATGTTCCAGATAGTGAAATAAACAATCAGAAACCATATCAAGCATTTAAGATTCAGTTTTTTTCACTGAATACAGAAATTTGGTTTACCATCTTCAGTGTAGGTAATTTTTATACACTTATGGGAGGCCACTTTGCACTTCTGGCCTGTGGCATACGCTATGAAAAATTCAAGACATGCAGGATTTTATATCCCAAACAAGACAAACTGCTACAGCAGGATTAGAGTGTGAAAGTTGTAGCAATCAACAACCACGACCCTGATCAGCCTGTCCCACTCAGAATGTGTATCCCAGCTCCCAGGGAGACTTTGCATCAGCTGATAGCACAGGACATCCTGGCACACAGCTCAAGGAAGAGGCACCTCCATCCTTTGTACCATAGCAATTACACTGTCAAATCCCACTCAACAGCTCTGAGGGGTGCTGGGCAGCAATTCCCTCGTTAGATCCTACCCAAAATGTCCAAACGTGGAAATGCCAGTTTGGAAGGATGGAAATGCTAATCTGGAATATCTGATTGCTGCACAAAGCCTGTAGCTTTGTCAGTCCATTGAGCTGGACACTGATACAAGGACAGTAAATTTCTAGCAGGTACAATCATCATAAAAATTTCACTTCAGCAAGTGCCCTTCTCCGTGTCATTTCATTCCGTGTATTCTATGCTTTTATATCCTCAAAAGTTCCAAGTGCATTTATTTGTATAGATACACAAAGGTGCAACTTGAACACCTCAGTGCAGCAGAGTGAACTTATAATCCACAAAGGGCATGAATTTCCAGCTGCCAATAAAATAATATACATTACAAATTCTAGTTCTCAGTCCTGAATTAAGTGAATGTGAGTTTATCCAAATGAAAAGGGTAGTTCTCAGATCAAATCATTGCTTTCAGTAGATGAAAGATGTCTAGACACCTGAAAATTATGAAATTAGTTCCCAAGCTCATCTTCTAAACGCACTTTATGGGTGTACTTTGTTTACTCAGCTGAGCACGGGCAGGACTGGTGCAGTTTTCCCAGCAGGGCTCACTCAAGTGCCAGCTCCCTCACTTTGAACTCACTTTGTTCCCACTTGTTCCTTAGTGCTCCTAGAGAAAATGATAGCAAATATGGAAGCTGGTGAGGGCTGCTGTGGCTCTTGCAATGTATTTTCTGTTAGAATGAAACGAAAAAAATGCCACATTCATATCAGAGAGCACCAAGCTCATAATCAGATGGTAATGATCTGTAGATGAGGAGGAGATCCGTGTCCAAGCACGTAACCTGCTTTGTACTTGTGAGACTGAACTGAGCATGACTTCAAGTTATGAGCTCTTAACTGTTGGTTGGCTTTGTTTTCCTTTTGGTATTTTTTATATCTTTTGGATTGCAATACAAAGGGCTCATTGAAAAATTCAGTAGTGAAGAAAAGCCTCAGCTTCAAATCAGTAGTTTTAAGCACTCTCCAAAGTATAGGGAAGAGAAGGGAGTATTGATTTCTCAAGAAATCAACTATTAGGAAATGAAACAACTTTTAAAAGGTGGGGATGTTACCTTATTGGCAGTGCTTCATGAAGTGCATTCTGATCTTGGCTCTTGGATGCCACTTATACCATCTTCCTACAAACTGGAAAGCTGCTTTGCCAGAGCTTGAAAAGGAAGCATTTTTTTCTGTTCAAAACATTTTCAGCATTTCAAGCCAAACAATTTGCGTAGAGGAATAGATCTCTATTTAAAGAAATAAGAGCAGACTATTCATTATCTGGAATTCTACTTTAGCATGTTCTTTGTTTTGGAAGCAAGGCTTTGTGAATTGTGAATTGTATTCATTTTATGACCTGACCAGCCATGAATGTAAGAGCTGGCTGATTTTGTCTCCATAGTTATGTGCCTTTCTTGTAAACCCTGACTGAGCATGCTGTAATAACGTTTTCTTGTTCCAGACTGGTGAGGTTGAAATGGAAAGAAACGAACCTGATTGAAGTTGCAGGTCTGCCTGTAGCTTGTTTCATTCTAGATACAATTGGAGCCAATTTTATTTCCTATTAGTCAAGATTAAAAAAAGCTCCCAGTCTCACATACACCGGCTCCACAAAGAAAGACAGATATGCTACACTTTGATTTCCTGGATCTCTGCTTGATTCAGTGAGAGGGGGTTGTTAGATGAGGCTGGAAAGACAAATACCCCATTTAAAGGCTGAGATGCTGCAACGGGATCAAATTGTGCAGACAGCTTTTTTAACTGTGAGGTTGCCCATGAGTGTAACAATGCAATCAAAAGTAGTAGGTTGTTATGTTTGTTTTCAAATTCAATGTGATGGTTGGATTGAGAAATATTTAATTGGAGAGAAACTTCTGATGCTGTCCTGCACTCACAAATATTTTTCAAGCTAATGCGTCTCCTATTTTTTGACAACAAAACCAGAAGCGTAAATGGCAAATGAAGTCAACCTTAACAATATGTACCATTCCTTTATGAGCAGATTTGATTGTTCATTGTCTGCATATAGAGTGGTGTGCTGATATGACAGCACAGAATATTCTGACTTCTCCCAGACTTTTAGGACACTTCAAGGTGTGATTATGGAAAGCAACATTCAAGAGATTGTGCAAGTTCGGTGTGACATGTTACTTGAAAATGACAAGAAAATGACTGCTCCTCTGAGGAGGTAGATGCTGCTGCATGTAAACATATGGGAAAATGTAATTTACTACATTTTTCTTGTGGAAGCAGTTATTTTTATTATTTAAATGGAAAGAAAATATTCTTATAGTGTTACTTGGTATTAGTGAGTTAGCTGTTCTTCCCACATAATCAGCCTTCTTTTGCAAATAACTGCATATGCATTTTTTTTGAGAACATGATAGAAAATGCAACCCTAAAAAATAAGTTATGATGTTTTAAGAGCTCTTAAGCAGATGCTTTAGAAATTATTTCCAAGTCATTTTGCCATTCATTCTATACTTTTTGCTACCCCCGAAATAACTTGTTATGTTTTAGAAATGTGGGGACATTTAAATGTATTGTAAATGTTTCTATGTGCATGTGTGAGCATAAAATTTCATGGTTTTTTGTCAGCTGAATATACCGTGCTTGGGAACCCCCTCTTTAGAAAGCTCAAATCTGTAGAAATGGTGCTGTTTAAGAAAATTTGGGTTTTTTTCAAATTTGCAAACTGGACGGTACCATCTCTCTGTACAGATCCTACCCCAATGTCATTCAATGATGTATCACTGTGATGCATCATTAAATATTGAACATAGATTATGTAAGTGCTGCAGGATTTAGTTTAGTTACAGAAATACTTGTGAAACTTGGCCAGTAAGTTTCCACAGTGTGAAGAAAGGATAGAAATGCTTTGTGATGCTGGTCTTTTGCACCGGAGTTAGGTGGAAATGAAGAAATTGAAGATATGCAACAGTACAATTTACAGACTTGAGAGAAATGCTCAGAGTAAGTGGTCAGAAACACTTTGGCTGTGAACTTTGCTGATCTAAACCTGCTGTGGGAATTGTCCTTGTTATTTAAAGATCTAGTTTAATTATGCCTAAATTCTGATTGCTTAGATACCAAGCAGACATTTATTTTCTAATACTGTTAATGATTCAGTCAGGCTGTGTATCAGGCATTAGTACCTATACATAAGGCTGTCTGTGTCTGCAGTTATTTCAAGCAATTAACAAATTTAAATGTAACTGCTGTCATATGGGTGGCTATTTTGTCCTATTTATAAGCTTGTTTTTGAAGTGTTTCTGTTGTTAGATAGGAAACATATATTCAGACAAACTGAAGAAGTGCCATTTCTTCGTTCCCTGAATTCAGTCCAGTTTGGTGAACTCATAAACTGTAGAACATTACAATTTTCTTTCTTTTAATTGCACTTCCTAGGAAAAATTAAGGGCAGGCCAAAATAATAGCTGAACTCAATCAGTTTTAGGGATTCAGGTCCAGGTTGCTCACCAGACCAGCTGCACTGTGAAGTATTGGTGCTGCTGGAGCAGTGGGGAAAGTCGAGATTCTGCTCTTTTCTGCTCCTCAGCCACACCCTTCATGCCTGTCATTATCCCTTTGCCACATCTGGGAGGCCACAGAACAGATAATTTTTTACCCATGGAGTTATTGCTGACAATTCATATATTTGGTCCTGAACATAAAGTTGAAGAGCTGTATGATGCAGCTGATTTGTCCAATGTCAAACAGTAGGGCACCGGGGGGAACATTGCAGTTGAGCTAGCAAACCTCTAAAGTCTATTCATTAAAGCAAACAAACAGAAAAATGGTGGTGGGGGATAATTGCTTCAAGGGTTATTTTAAGAGGAAATAAATGAAACTAGAAAGCCAAGTTTTTGCAAGTAATGGTTTGGCAGATTTGACTTATTCCCTTCCCCTGGGTGAGTGCATTGAGATAGAACCTTCAGTAATGTGATGTGGTTGTGTGTTTGTACAGAACACCTGCAATGTTCTTTGCACAGGCTGGACCATAAGAAAGGACAAAGCTATGTTTGAACAAACAGCTGCAATGTTTGAATGTTTGCTCTTGCCACTCACATATATCATAAGGTTTTCTTCTGAATGTGGATGTGTTGGATGCACATTTGAGGGTGGGGGATCTGTGTGTGTGCAAAGACATGCATGTACACCTGGGATTAAGGAAATGAGGAGCTTTCTCGTGCTGCACAGAAAGAACTATCAGCTTCCCCAAAGAAGAATGTTGTAGGGCCAGTTTAAACATTTTAGTGCTGTAGATGTATGACTTTAAGCCCTGGGTAAAAGCTGGCTGAATATGTCATAGACATGATTTGTCTTTGGATGATAGCAGCATCTCTCATAAAGCACTCCACTCAATCTGTGGAATGATATTAGTAGTGAATGTGGAGAATGCTCTTTTCCAGTAGCTTGAGGTATACTTATATGAATCTAGCTGGTGAGTGACATGGTAAATAAAATCCAGGGGAAAAATGGTACGCAGTTAAAGATGTATTTTAGTGACAGGCAATGCAGCAGCAAAGGCAAACAGGGATAGAGTCCTGCAGTTAGTATGTGAAAACAAGAGGAAACAAATGCCTTCAAGAACTAATGATCCCTTGAATCTTTTTTCTGTTATTCCAGATTAGACTGGGAAAGATCTATTTAATGGAAAAAACTATTCTGCTCTGTCTTTTACTAACTCTTGCATATTCCCCTCCTCAGCACCCACACTTATGAAATGAATGTTAGGAATAGACTCATTCTGTTTGGAGAAGGGTGTATCAATGCATATTAACAGTGTGGAGGTCTGTGTAGGTAAATTATTTTACCATCTACGTAGTTTTAACCACATTTCCTCTTATCTTTGTGACACTGATTCTAGCGCCAGGATTGCATTAGTCCCCATAGTGGATCTTCATTTCTGACAGTACATTTCTGAGCAAATGAAAAATCATCCAGTCATTTCTGTCTAATTAGTTGTGTCTCTAAATACCTAATTATCACTGGGAACAAATTGCATGCTACAAAGATAATATTATGGAGAGCTGTTAATCTGTTAAGATGCTGCTTTTGAGTTTTGTACAGTTGATGCAGCTGTTAAAACATAATTTTTGCCACCTGGATATATCATTACCATTTTATTGTAAAAATCAGAAATAACTGATGGGAAACCAGAGTGTTGGAGTCGGCTTCTTTAAGCATTGTGCTTGTCAGCTAAAGAAATGTATCCTTATGTCCTTCATAGTCTACTCTTTTCCTTACTTTAAGCTACTTTGGCATTCTTAAAAGGTGAGTCTGTGACAGCAATAAAAAATTAAATGTTCAGTCAGGGTTATTTGGTTTGTTAATAGCTTGGTTTGCATTGTCCACATACGCATGGCAAGATAGAATAACACAGTAGATTCTTGGAGTTTTCAGCCAAATGCAATCTGCATAGAAATTGCATGTTTCTGTAGAATACTTGACAATTATGCTTAGGTGGCTTAACTGTAATTAACGTGCAATGTGCACTTTGGCTAGAAAAGAGAAATTACCAGGTACTTACCTCGTGATTATTTCAGCATGCTCTGCACAGTTATGGTTTGTGGTCATAGTAGTGCAGAGTGCTGACTATTCTCAGCTCATTCTGAGGTCCACTGGTGCAGAGTATCCCCAGAACCTCCTAGATGAGGTCCTGAATCCCTGGGAAATACACAGTGACTGTATGTAAAGCATAATTTATAGCTGATTCCTGCATAAAAGTAATGCCACTGCTTGTTAATGATATCATCAAAAATTCCCAGCTCAAGGACATTTCTGATCATTAGAGTTATAAATCTTTATTTGTAGTGAAACCTCCTTTTTGAGCTGAAGTTTTTGATTTTTTAGTATTCCTTTTTCCTTTCTTCGCAGCAATTCTTCAGGCGAAAAGATTTTAAAGGTGACATGTATGAACTAGAGTGATTTTAGTTTTAGAGCTAAATGCAGCTATACACACATTATGTTTTTGTATTGATCTGCTAATATGAAACCTATAAAAACGTGGACTGGTAATAAGTTGAGAGTTGTAATTAGCAGTCATCATGCTGCCACCTCTTCTATGTAATCAAATCAGCAAAAATCCTGACAATATGAAAGAGAGGTGCTTGAAGAAGTCTGTTAGTAATCTCATAGGAATACATCTAAAATTTATGCCCTATTTTACTTTCATGAAAAAGTTAATTAAACTAATCAGCACTTCAAGAACCACAAGAGAAATCCTGTCCCAAATTCTGTTCACAGACAGCCTTGAAATGGGAATGAGGACGTAACCACACTGTGTCCCTTGCCGGAGCCTGCAGGGACCTGTGAGGGTGCTGTGGGCATTGTGACCTTCTCCTGTTGTGTTGGTCAGTCCCACTGGACTCAGATTCTGCATCCACGGAGCCTTGGAGATGTTGTAGGATTCATCATTTGCTGTATCCAGAGACGTGTGTGGTGATTTGTTTTCCTCTGGGGTCTGCCCACACTGGTTTCTTAGTCCTTATCTCCCCTCTCACATAGCAGAGAGCTGGCTGGGTGATCATGGGCGTTCTTTGCACTGGTGTGGGGGTTTAGGCAGAGGAACCTGAGGAGCTGGGCTTGGAATCTGGCCAGAGGTGGACAGAAACCAGTGCCTGAGCTGGAGCAGAGAGAGCAGGAGCCCAGGCAAGGCTGAGGCTGTTCCTTCCTAAGGAGGTTCTTATCCCAGCGGGTGGTTGGGCACTGGGACAGTGTCCCAAGGGAGAGGGGTCACAGCTCCAAGCCTGACAGAGCTCAAAGAGCACTGGAACAATGCTCATGGGCATGTGGTGTGACGCTTGGGGTGTGCAGGGCCAGGAGTTGGACTCAATGATCCTTGTGGGTCCCTTCCAACTCAGCATGTTCTGTGATTGTTGAATGAGCTATGGATCCCAGCACAGTAAAACGCACCAGAAGCCTGTGATGCCTCAAAGCAGGGAAGCTGTGAGTGAGCACCTCCTTGCACCCAGGTTGGCTTCAAGGAATCTGGTTTCAAACTCAAGCTTTTTCTGATAAAAGAGAGATACAGAGGTTCTGAGCCTGCTTACTTTAGAGGGGCCAAGACAAAGTAAGCAGAGCCCCGGTACCTAAAGCACACAATGAGATAGTTTGACAAGTTTTATTCAGAGAAGACATTATTTAGCTGAAAGCCACAACTGTGAGTGAGATTGAAAACCAGGAGAAACACAAAGGCTATTTTTCAATGATGATCAAACGGACCAGTATTGCTGAGTAATTCAGTTTTGGTGGAATTTGATTCCTCTGTGTTGTGATGTCTGCAGGGCAGCGCCTGTTTCCGGCACTCCAGCTGGGTTATTTGTTAGAATGTTTGCTATTTTGTGGGGCTATTTTTCCTAGTGCTGGGAAGCCTTAATCATGGGTCAAGCCTGCATTGTTTTAGGCACCGAATGAACTCAGAACAAAGAGGCAGTTCTGCTGCCATAGAGTTTATAATCTAAGTAGAAAACAAGAGACAACAGATGGGTCTAGACAGACGGAGGAGCATAAGGAAACAATGTGACAGCACTGGGCAGCCAAAAAGTCAGTGTTCAAGGGAGAGCAGCAGGCCAGCTATGAGTTTTCTATAAGCAGCATATCAAAGACAGGATCTGAGATGAGATAATTAAGGCAGCTTTGCAGATGGTTGTAGGGAACTCCTAAGAATGAGGAAGTTTGGTGAGGAAGGGCTTTGGAAGTAAAGACAAATATTTTTTGTGCTTTAGGGCATAGAAAGTGGGAAATAAAGCAGGAAACACTCAGATAGTGGTGACATCACCAAAAATATTAGGTAAATACAGGGGGGTTTTTTGCAGCAGCATTCTGTATAGGTAGGAGTGAGCTAAAGCTGCGTGCCTTTGATCCACTTTGTAAGTGAGGAAGAATGGGAAGAATGCTCCTTCCTCTCATCCTCACTGAAGGATTTCTCCCCCATTGTATCAGCAGGCACTTCTTGGCCATGGAGAATTTGATGAGATTCACTTTTGAGCACATAAAATACTTTGTCTGGGAATAGAGGCTACAAAACACTTCTGAATTCCCAGATTTCAAAGCCTACTGAAACAAAAGCCTGGATTTGGAAGTTAAATATTTTTTTTTCTCAAACAGACCAGAAAAATAATCATAAGACCATGTTTGATTATACTGGACAGTTGGTAAACAACTTGACAGCAGTTTCATCTTATGGTTACATTAGCTATTATTCTATATGGCAGTTGTATTTGGCAAATTACAATTTCCCTTTGAAAATGATCCTTGGAAAATAATACATGGCATTTTAAATTGCCGTGGTCCATATATGCAAATGAATAAATGCAAGATAAATACATCCAGCTAGATGGTGTTAACTGAGTTAAAAGAACCTTTACTCTCGGATGTCTCATTTTAGTATTTCAGTATCCCATTGCTTTATTAATAAAGTTTTCTGTATTTAAAATGAAAATTGCTTGCAAAAATATATAAGCATTGTTTGCTCTCAATTTCTGTGTAGTACATAAAGAAGATAAGAGCACTGAGTATCTCTTTACAGAATGAAATCCCTCCATATGGCACCCTTCTCCCATTAAGATGTATAATATGAACCCAAAAAGCATCTTTTAAAATAGTTTTAAAGCTGAAATGGGATTTTAGTTTAGCTTAATTTGTGAATTGCCAGAAGCAAGAATTATCCTTAATGCTGTCTGTATAAGGCTGCTCCCACAGCTGCTCTTAAGCAATTCTATATCAAAATAACCAGGAGCTGTCTCACATTCATCCAGAAGTTAGGTTTCTAATCTGAATTAATCTAAGTTTCCCTGTGTGTCAACAGAAGGAATGAAGCACTTGGACAGGACATCTTGTCCTGTTCTATTACATGAGTTTGAAATAAAATTGTCTTTTAAATCTCACTCTTGAGGTGTATCTGTTCCTCTTCTACAGAGGGAGCCTAGATGATTAGTTTAGTCTACTCACCTCACTCTAGGCAGCTGGAGTTGGAGGAGATTAAAAACAACCTTTGAAACTGAGCTGAACTGCCTTTTATTTCAGGCTGTCAAATGCAGCAGGGTGCTGCAGTTCACAGACATATCTCTACTCAGCAAGCCAGGGGAGAATGAGGGCCTGTGCAGAGCCAGGACAGAATAGCTGCATCAGTTAACCTGGCAGGTTCATTGCTCCAAGGCTGTCCAAGGTTGCAGTGACCACGAGCTGTAACAGGAAATCACATGAGAAGCTCTAATGTTTGGTGTGAGGTAAACCCAGTGTCGAGTATTGAGTGCTGTGTAAATAATGAATAGTCTCACACGCTGTGATACTGACATAGAGAAGAGGCTTTATTTAAAAGAGCAATATTTTCTTTTGCATGACTGTTGTCATATCAACCTCTTTGCTTCATCTGTGAGGTCCTCACCTAAGTACCCAAAGCATCTTCTGTGCTGGAGGTTGCTGCTGACTCTGCAGCCTGGCAGCATCTATAGTGCTGCAAGGATCAGACCTGGGAAATGTAGACTGAGAACTTGCAGTCTTTCTTCAGCTGTATCATACTTAATTCTTAGAACTACTTGCCAGATGCAGATACATTTGATTGAGTGCAGTGACCATGATTCTGTATCACCTGCTCTCAGCCATAATCTGCTTTATAACTTTCTCTGTTAAAAGTTCTGGTAAGCCCTGCTGTTTGAAAGACTTTTTATAGAGTTCTCAGAGCCAGTAAAAGAAGCCTTTTCCATAAATCATATTTTTTAAAGTGCTGCTCCGAGTGATTTGACATTTTTTCAAAAGTAAGATAAAAGTTTATGTACTTGGAAATTATATCCCTAAGAAGTATGCACTTTATATTTTATTTATTTTGATAGCTTATGTTATGATACATTCGATAGATCCTGAAAGACACTGACAGTTTTAAAGATATGGCCAATAAACTTTCGTTAGTGGGGAAAATGTGCCCCATAATGATCAGATGCCTTTGTCTATGCAAAGACATTGCATCAGCCTTATGACTTTTCTTCTTTTTCAAAATTTTTGTTGTGTGTTTCTGACCAGTGTCACCTAATTCCAGCAAAGGAATATTTGACAAACAGTGGAAGGGAGGTCAAAAAGCTTTGGGGCACAAATTCTCTGGGATTATAATCCTTAAAGATAACAGGGGGAAAGACAGCAATGATGCATTTTCTTATCAAAGTTTAGTCTGTAGATATGTGTATATATAATTCTAATACCAACATACTGTAAGTAATGTCACTTGGACTAGCATAACTTGCTAGCCAGAGAGAAAGAGAACCAGAACCCCAGATAGCCAAATTTTGGATTACCTCATTGCATGTGGAAGAGACTATTCATTAACACCAGCTGGAGGTATGACACACAGCTCTTCTTAAGGCTTCAACATTATATTTCAAAATAAAATATGTTTCCTCATAATCAAACAAATTTGGACAGAAGTGTGGAAATTCATTGAGTTGAAAATATGAATTAATCAGTAATGCTGTTTAAAATAGTATCAGTGAATGGACTTTTAAGCTAGAAAAAGAATTGAATTGCAATTAGCAGGTGGAAAAGTTTAAACAGATGTATTAAGTTTCTGGCAGCCTTTAACCAGTTTGATTGGTGGATTACAAGGTGAGAGAAAGCCCAACACAAAAATCTTGTGCATGTACTGAGGTGCAGTACAAGCAGAACTGCAGTGTAGAGATAAGAGACTACTTAAACTCCTGCCAAGCAGTTCTGCTGGTTTTGTTCTATTTACACTGATCCCGCAGTCAGCACACGCAAGGATTTCTCTTTGTCTTGCGAAGGACCAATAATTCTGAAATTTCATAAGGGTAATGCTGTGATTTTTACCGAGGCAGGAACCCCTTCATTTATACAAGCAGTTTTTACTGTCATTGTTTCACGGAATGATATAAAGTACTTGTTTGCAGGCATATTTTTAAACTGAAGAGAGATTTGGCTGTTTTATAGCTGTAAAAATCTTTGCAATTCTGTCAGAGCATGTCTACGTGTGCAATGCCTCACTAACATCTCCTTTCCTCATCCATTCTGTATCACAAATATCTCTCCTCCCCTTCCTACCAAATGTCAGAATGCATTTTCTCTGTTTCTATCCCCTTGACAATAAAAACAATAGCAAACTTGAAAGTTTTGTCTGAGGGTATAATTTAATTACCTTTAATAGTAATGTTTTGAATAAATTTTTCCTACAACAGTATTTGATTTTTAACACCTTTTCTAGGCATCTTGCTCTCAAGGAAAGCTTTAAGAACAACCCAGTGGAAAATTGCTGCCATATCGATAAGAATTATTGAATTTATTTTTTCTAGAGATGGTGGATAATGTACCATGGTGAATTTATGGTCTGCCACAGTGCGCAGTCAAGAAGCATCTCATTTTGGTCATGAGAGGAACCCTCTATGAATCTGTGAGTTTGAGGCAGGCAGCCGTGGGAACCTTGTCCTTTGCAAAGACTTGGACTTGGAAAATGCCCTGGCAGAGGAGCTGCCTTGGTGCAGTCCTGCAGTGAGAGGGACATTGCTGAGCTCTGGGCAGCAATGTACCTTTAACAATATACTAGGATAGATGCCTGTTATTTGTAGAGGAATCATCCTTTTTCCTTCTGTTTGGATGTACTCTTACAGTGGTTTCTGCTTCTGGTTTATTCATGCTCTGAAGTGTGGCAAAACTGTATACGTGAAATTATCCTAATGCTAAAAGCTGAAGTGTTTATAGTTGGTAAACCTAAGTATACTGTATAATTAAAACAATTATTTAATCAAAAGATGCTTTCTTAAACTGCTTTGCAATTAGTGCTATTGAAATAGTTGTATTATTTTCCATGCATTTAATTTCTGTTTTGGTCTTTCCAAAGCACATCTTTTTGTAGAAGGCAAAACAGCTTTACATCTATAATTATAGTTTAAACAATTTGGGGTATGCATGATCAGATTAAAAGACTAAAGTAAACCTTACCATAATGGGACCAAAGCACAGGAGAATATACTGTGGTGGATATATCTGTTTAAGGTTATGAGCCTGTGGGTTTGTTTACAATATTTCCTAGTTTCAGGGATATTGTGTCACTGTATATTCCCAGAGAGTTGAAAAAAGGATTTCCCACTGCTGAACACATACTTTGCAAGTGTTTGCTGAGTAGCACCGAGCTGGTTTATATATTGTAGCAGTAATGGATCCCTGGTTATGGGTTTGTTTGTAATATTGATTTCCCGTCAGTCAGATTTTATAAAAAACTTCACATCCTTGTTGCACATCTCTGGTCTAGATGATACAGGTGTTAGCCTCAGATTGTGAAAGAGATTTGCAAAGAGAATGTTTTGTGTGCACGGTTGCATCAAGGCTGATGGAAAATTGGTTTGAAGCAATGTCTGCTCTGTTGGAGAATCTTTCTGCACTTCTGGTGTTTAGTGTCCTGAAACCTGTGGGCACATCTTTTCGCAAATATTTTTGTGGAAGACAACTTTGGGAAAAGAAAAAAATCACATGAAGCTCCTAAGAGTATTACTAGATGCTTCTATTGAGGGTTAGACCTGTCCCTATTGACAGGAGCAGTCTCTGTAAAGTTCTAGTCCAGACACATGAGTAGAAATTGAAGTGTTCTCTGGGTGCATTGATGTGAGGGTAGGCATGTGTGTGGATACCTTAGTAAAACTTGGCAATATGAGGAATATTTTGGAAATCAAGAGGGAAAAATCTGAGAGATAGGAAATCTACGGAGACCTGTCCTTTCCTTCAGTGCTGAAAACCCAATTCTCTTCCATGTTTGGTCTGGCAGGTTGGGGGTGATGTTACCCTGGAACACAACACCAGTTCCCCTCAAAGCTCCCTGTTCAAGGGTGGAAATGGAGCTCACCTGGGGAGGGCTCCACAGGGCACTGAGCCTAGTGTGGAGGTTCTCTGGATCTGTCATATCCCTCCCAGGGAACACTAGGAACGATCTAACGGGAATGAGCGGAGACAGCAGAATTTGTTCACCGAAGTCCAGTGATCCTTCTGTACCAGAGACAGCAGAAGCACAAAGAGGAGGCCTTGTACATCCATAATTCACAATTCGCTGCAAAGCTTCAAAATGTAATCAAGAGAGATTAGTCATGCAGAAAACATCTAAAGCATAATTCCATTATGGCAGGGAGAACCACAGTGTCCGACTGTACGTCCACTGTCTGGTTCCTGTGCAGGGTTTGTGCACTCCTGCCACGGGAACAGCAGAGCACTGCTTTTTTCACAGCAGAACACTCAGTAAGGTAAGGGATCTCAGAAAGGCTGCACTCCTGCAAGTTTTTTGTTTTAAACAGGAATTACAACATTTTTTTTTTTTTTTTTACATCTTTTGATGTATTTAAGCTTTTATCCACAATTTTAAATCTAGGGAGATCTATTGTTGGCAGTACATTCTCTGCTTCCTTTTACTCTGTCTTTTGTTCAAAGTGAAGTGTCAAACATTGGGTTTGTCCCCATTAAGGGACAAGGTTCATCAGGCCTAATTACACACAGCACGAGGAGTATTACAAAATATTGTTGCAGTGGGAACATGCAGCTGAATTTCTTCAAAGTTTTTGTTACTGAAATTCAAGTAGAGGATGATCTGAAAAAATATGATATTTACAGCCTAATTTCAGATGGGGTTTGTGTTGGTTCTTTACAGACCGACAAACCCAAAATACATAGTTTGATTTCTGTTTTGTTTTTCTCATCTACAAGCTTGTTTCATTTGCTAAAATTACTTTATTTACTAGTCAGTGAAGAAATCCATATTTTCAGATAATTTGTTTTTGTAATTGCTCACACCTATGTGTGTTACTTTCTGTCGTGTTGGTTTTTCTGGAAAACTGACTCCAACTTCCTTGTCTTTCCAGGCTGTCTGCTTTATTCCTTATTTTCACAGAGTTTAGGATGTGAATTACTAATTTACCTACTCCGATGATTTATCACAATTCCTTTAGGCTCCTGTCCTTTAGGTTTTCTAAGTTCAGGCTTTAGACATGTGTGTTAAACCTGTCTTGCTGAAAGGGTGAAAGAGACTTTTTAGCTCATGATCTTTCCTTCCTCAGAACTAAAATGTAATCAAATCCTTTCCTCTTCCCTGAGTATTAAGTGGAGAGCCTTTCTGAAGCCATTGCTTTGATTTTGGTATATCTCACATTGTTGTCCCAGACATGTGACTTCATATTTTATTCAGTGGCAAAGCAGCTGGTAAGAAAATGAAAATTTAAGGGATTTTTTTTTCTCCTTTGGGCACCATCCTCACCGCTGCTGACTGTTTTATTGTGCCTATCCCTGTCACTGCCACATTTTCCCATAAATGGCAAGATTGAAATATGGGACATCTAAAAGACCTGTTCAATAACAATTCCTGTGACAGCTTGATGTTTATTTTGTCCTTCTTTAATCCCTTTCATAGTAGTCCCATCAAATCCAAAATTTCCATGCAATCTGTGCATATTATTTTAAATGTGTTACTAATGTGATCACTCCTATCCTTTCTTAATACTTCTGTCAAAGGGCAGTTGAGTCCACCAGGATCTTTGATTCCTCTTTGGACAGGCCTCTCTACTGATTTTTCAAATTTTGGCAGGAGCCTTTCCACATTTGGATGTCTCAGCTAAGTGCCTAAAGTCAGGTGGGATGAATTTGAGATCTTCGTCCCCATCAGAAAAACCCAATCTACCTTGATCTGATGGATTTCTCTAATTTAAGCAATCCGTAATGTACTTCTCTCAATCTTCACTTCTTAATGTTCTCTCCCTACTTTTCCCACTTCCATCTCTGCAATTTATCTCATCTCAGTCTATTCCCCTGTTCCCCCATGCACAGCTTAGCTCCACCACTGCCCCTTTCTTCCCTGCTCTTTTTGCTTCCTCTATCCCTGCTATGCCCATTTCATCTCTTGTTCCCTTGAATGTTTTGTTTTTCCATTGGGATAAAGCATATTCCTGTGTTTTTAGAGTCCTGGAAAAATTGATATATCTGCATATATTTTTTTCTTAATTATCACATTGCCGTTTCAAATTACATTATGTCTAATTCTACTATGGTGTTGTTGAGTTTATTTCTATTTAAGTAATGCTGTAGAGCAGTATGTTGGGCAGAAAGCTTTGTACTATAATTGGGTAACAAATTATTATTTTCTTCTCATGTTCAGTGAACTGGTTTTGCAGATCTTTCAGCTCAATTCATTATGATCAAATGGAGGAGCATTTGTTTCAATAAGATTTTAATCTCTAGGTCTATCTTTTGCATCAGTGACTTTTCATTGTTAATTGCTTTCTTGTCCCCCATTAAGGTGTTCTTGCAACTGCTTCATCCAAACTAAGCTCCCTTTCCACACACACACAATTTAAAAAGACTCTCTTCAACTTTTTAGGTAAAATAACTATTGTTGCTTTCTTTGTCCATCATTATGGCTTTTGTGTATTATCCTCCCTTGATAATGACAAAATCTGTACAAAATCACCTCTGCAAGGAATTTTAGAAATGTCCTGAACTTCTCCCCACATACATCAGAATGTAAGAAATCATTTTATTATTTCACAGCACCAATTAAGATCACCAGGGCACCTAGTATGTGCTGGATGTTTGTGAGTGAATTATCATTAATATTAATGATGAGAGGATAGGCAGTGACTGGAGTACACCCCTGATGTCTCAGAGTCATTGTACCGAGAAGGTTTTTTTATTACAAGTTCACTGAACCTGTTGCTACTTCAAATCCCATAAAGGGCATAGAAAAGAAAGACTTCAAGCTACAATTTTAAATATGTAAAGAAAAAAATTTACATGCTGAAATAACAAAATCAGGAGATGAGTTCAAGTGGTTCTCTCCCTTTTCAAAAATCACTTGCTTGTGAATTTATTATTTTAACACAGCTGACAGAACATACAGAAGGAATTCAGTAATGAAAAGCATTTGGGAGTTTGACAGGTCTTGGCTGAAATGAAGTCCTTTGAGACCAGCACTTGGAGGCAGAGGTGAAAGATAAAATTGGTTTACCTGAAGATCTCTGTATATGGAATCTAAATTTTCAAAGGAGACTGCCTGCCAGCATCAGGGCTCAACTTTTGACACATCCAACCTGAAATCTATCAAAATCTGGAAACTCCCTGACTTTTCATTGTAACATCTGTACATGTCACTTTCTACACAAAACTTTGCACATGGGCTAAAAGTTCCCTGGAAATTTTGTGCTAATTCAAGTAATTGAATGTTGCAGCTTACTCATGTATTAGTTTTCGAAATAATTCAGCCCAGCTCTCTCTGTAAAAAAAACCCAAAAAAATCCAAACCAGTTGATTAGTGCAGTCTTACTGCTCCATAGATCTATGAAGAGTTTATATTGACAGTTTTTAATATCAAGCGGTATCTTTTTTACTTGTGTTAGAACTGTGAGGCCAATGTAGACAGAGTAAAGTAGATGGTGTTCTTTCTTACACACCATTAATGCAGCCACTCACAAAGGGCTGCTTGGTGATAGCTGTGGAACAGGGTGTCACAAATATCATCTGGAGCCTCTGAACTACACAACGTAGCTGGGAGCTGGTAATGACTCGCAGAACTTTCATTGCTTAGCCCATTATTGCATAAAAGAAAAGTCCAGTTAAATTTGCATGTTTGGCCTGAATTTGAACGTCTGTGGGTTAGGGAGGTCTGAGAGTATGTTTCTATTCCCATGAACATTTAAAAGCAGTGCAGAGGTGTTTGTGTTGCCAGCTCTGTGGTGCAGTGCTCACACGTTACACAAAAAGCAGTGAGGTTGTATCCTTGGTGGAGGTTTCAAGGAGGTGGCTGAGTGACAGGAACAGCAATTACACCCAAAAAAAAAAAACCAAAAAAAAAAAAAAAAAACCAAAAAAAAAAAAACAAACAAACAAAAAAAAAAAAAAAAAAAAAAAAAAAAAAACAACAAAAAAAAACCAAAAAAAAAAAACCCAAAAAAAAAAAAACATCTGCTCTTCTGAAGAGCCATTCTATCCATGCATGCTGTATTACCTAACAGACATAGAGCACATTTCTCTGTGATTTTAAATATTATTCTGAAGTGCATCTAACCTATCAATTGAAATCTGTGCAGGAAAGTTGGCTGTGCTCTAGGAACTTTTGCCCAGCACTCAGAGCATGCACAGAATTATACCATTTAAAAGTAATCCTTCTGGGAGTCATGCTCATATATATCTTTGGATACCAGATTACTACTTATATATTTATTTGCGTGCTCTGTATTTACTGTCTAAAAAATTCAGCCCTGTGTTCTCAGGGCACTGAAGGCAGAGCCAAGCCCTGAAGCTCTCAGAGCTGAGTCACTTCAGATGGCACAGTCATGCACCATATTCATCCTGAACTGTGCAAACCAGGAGATATTGCTTGCATTTGAAAATATTGGCAACAAAGTGTGTTAACTGTCATGTGCTCACTGGAATGCTCTCTGCTAGCCTTTGAAAACATAGAATGTAAGAAAAATATGATAATATGAAAAAATCCATAACCTCCTGTCAGACATTGCAATTGCCTGAGCGTTCAGCAGGAGTTAAGATGGATAAAAAGTACGAGGTATAAACCATAGCAATGAGTAGCAGAAGAGCTGCACTCAAGACTAATAGATTCTTCATGAAAATGCTGTGACATTTATTTTCTATATTAAAAATTCAAATGCAAGTGTTTAGTATGTCTCATACATATCAGCTCTTTCTGTAATTCTGGGACTGGCACAGTTTTGCCTTTAGTCATTTGGGTATTGCTTTTCCATCCACTTTGATCACATTGTGCTTCTGGAATATTCCCACCAGTTATCCTAAGAACTGTGATAACTGAATCTTGTTTCATCTGTCCTAGAAACTAAAATATCATGAAGGAGAATCTCAAATAAAACTGTAGAGGAGGAAACCACCGTCACCCCCACAAATGTTTATTAGCACCTTTAATATAAATATTTGTATTAATGAGAATCTAACCAACCATCTCAAAAATTATGGCATAAATATACGTATAATAAACATGCAGTATCTTTTCTTTCCTACACAAAGGAAAGCATTTATCATTCTGGTAACACAAGGGACAGAAAACAATGCCAATTCACAAACAAAACCTTCCATGATTTAATATTGTTGTTTTGTCCCCTTAGATCCTAGAATGATAAATATTGTTCCTCCTTTTGTCAGCGTCAGAAGCACTTTCATATGTGGAAAAAAGGCTCATTCATTATAATCATACTGGTTTTTTTCCAGGTTGCTTTTTCCAATCTGGTTCAGAATACATCATGCCAGTGATACTGTGCCAGCTTTCTTGTGGTTATTCCAAAGCTCCACGGGTACCTGTGATGCTACCAGTTGGATTTTTGTTTATGACTGCGCTTTTTTATCATTTCTGTTCCCAAGGTTTGAGAGTCCTCACTGTGTCTGGGACTTCACTACACTGAGAGGTGTACAAATATGTGCCTAATCTAGCCTGGGCATGCAAGTCAAGTATCTGTGGGGTGTGATCCTCTGGGAAGCTACAGGAAAAGTCTGTTTGGTCTCTTATGGTTTTGCACAAAGGAGGAGGGAGCCTATGGACAGCCATGTGGAGGGAATGCCCCTTCCCTCAAATGCTTTCAAGTATTTTCTGTGCTATTTGCTCTTGAGAAGAAGCTGTGACGTTTGTGCAATACACAAGAGTCATTCTAGGTGAAATGTCTATAGCTCCATCCTCATCCCAGCCAGCCAACGGCAACCCATTCTGGTTTTGTCCAGTGTTGCAGTATCTCAATAACCCAAAACATACCTTGCTTTCAAAATGTGTTTTTTTTCAAATCATGTCAGTTCTCTAAATAGACTTACATTTTTTCCAAACAGAAATACACAAAGGTTAAGCACATTATGTTTTAAGGAGAGTTGTTAGGTGTAGTGTGAAGCCACCCCAACTCTCATTCAGTGGTGGCTTTAGGAAGCACAGTCATTGCACTAAACCCAGGCAAACCATCTAATTACTATATTAGAATATATAGTTATGTAACTGTATTAGTTAATTTGTATATAGCACTTTGGAGATAACAAGCTCAATATTTTAATACAGTTTCTCTTCCTTGGACACATCTCTCGTCTTCATTTTTAAACCACTATGAAAAGGTCACTAAACATTGATTTTGTAAATGAAAGCACTAAAATAGGACTTGAAAGAGCTAATGCTTGGGGGGAGGAAAAAAAGTGTGAAAATTGAACTTGTTTAAGTCAGACCATGGATTTTGGGGCTCAGATTTCTCCTACCAAGCTTTAGATCTCGTAACAGTCTCAGAAATTCCATCCTCCTCATTCTGGAGGCTGTTTGTTCTTCCAAGAGGTTCCTGCCCTTACTTCCCTCCCCCTGAAACCCATCTCAGTGGATCTGGAGAGGATTTAGCAGTTCCATGCACAGCTTACACCGGCACCAAAGATAGCTGTATCCTTGAGGCCACCCCAGTGAGGAAAACACACTTTTGTCCCTTTTGCAGCGTGAGTAGAGAAAGCACCATTAAACACATCCAAGATGAAAAGTTGCAGGAGAAATGTGCACTCGTTAGCATACAAGTTTTAAACTCTTGAAGGTAAATATTCTTAAAACACAAGTGGGACTCAAATAATGAAATAAGGCTGGCTGCTTTTACATTATTCACAATCTACTTCATTGCTGTTAAAGAAATTATTAGGTCATAGTTCAAATGGGAATATCTATTTTTATGTCTCTTTGCAAATAATGGGGATGTGTATCTTTCTTAGAAAAGGATTGCCCACTAAAATGGGAAGTCATAGGAAGGACAAATAATATAAATGCTTTTTAGGATGTTTGCAACTTTTTAAACTCCCATATCACCTTTTTGCACTAGTACAATGCAAAGAGATGAAAAAAGTAGAAAGGAATTAGAGTAGTCTTAGTAGCTAACATCAGATTCACAGAGAAAATTCCTGATTACTGGAAGTCCATGTACTAAATATTTCTTAAAAGCAGTTAAATGGTGTGCTGACTGAAACTCAACAGAAAAAAAAAGCAGCAAAAATAAGACCGGAAAATGAAGAGCTATTTGGAAGGAAGGCATTGGATAGTACAGGAAAAAGCCGGAAATCCTATATATTCCTCTTGTATTGTCCAGGCCGGACAGAACAAGCAAAAATCAACTCACAGGGTCACACATCTGGACACAAACCTTACACAGGTTCATATGAATCCCTCTTGAGTCTGGCTCTTCCCCTTTTGGGGGATAATACCTTATGATTCTGAGCTTCACACATAGTCAAGTCCCGTTCCCACCACAGCTTTTGTTTTCCTCTCACTTTTTAAGATAGATGTCATAAAAAGTGGTGCCCCACCTTTTAGGAAAAAGGTGGTTTGCCACTGATTACCTGCTATTTTCATTCTTTGCGCGCAAAATTGCAGCAAACTTTTAATGAACTAATCCTAAGCATGAACCGTGAATTTCATTGTCACCTTTTTTTCCTGTTCTTTATGAAAATCAATGTTTTCTTATGGCTTCTTTGGAGTCTCGAGTGTATGGTGTCTAATGGTATTGCTTTATAGTTTTATATTACACCTTTATAACTTAGGATAATTATTTATAGTTGCAAATCATACTGCAGCAGGCTGTAGGAAACAGAATGGTGTGTTGCACAGCCAAGGGAGAGCAGATTCATGGTTTATTATATTATTATGTTATAGATGGCACTTCAGGGGCTACAGAAGAAAGTTTCTCAAATTGTGGCTGTTCTCAGAAGTTAGGAAGTACAAAACAGATTTCATTCAAAACACCCTTGGATCATTATCACTGTATATACGGCCATTAAAGTCTAATTGAAATATAGAAAATCAGGAAATAAGAGAACCAAAGCTAAGTTTTTCACGTGTGATCGAAAAGCATATGGGAGAAAATGAAGGGGGAAAAAGGTCAGCAGTTAAATAGCAAATAGAAGCCTCAGTGCAATTTCTGCTTTTAAAAAACAGATGGGAGATTTAGCACAATTGCAGTGAGGGAGTTCTAATGTCCTGCTGAAGGTTCGTTTCTCCTTCCTCACATAAGAAAAGTGTTTTTGAAAATGCTTAAATGAAAACTAGTTCCTAATCACATCCTGGAAATACAAAGACAGCATGATGCTTTGTACAGCACAGTGATTTTTGATGAAAATATTGGGAACAATGTACAGAATTGCTCTGAATTTTGTCTGTTGTCTGGAAGAACCATCCTGACATTGGAAAACTCCAAAGCGCTATGTATCTCTTACCACTTCTTCTTGTCCATGGTTTCATTTCAGCCATTTCTTACTCACATGAATATTGATGAGAATGGGCTGCTGCAGTAACTCTTTAGTGTCAGAAAGTGTCTTTTCATTGAGTGCCTCTTCAGGGAGCTGCCATTGTTGGGAAATGGACTTTGTGAGATTTTCTTGACTGTATCTTTCACTTGGTGGTGCCTTTTTTTTCCACATCCATTTACTGGCGTGAGTCCTGTTCAACAGGCCATGAGTTAGAAATCTTATTTTGTTGTATTAGAAGGAAGTGTGCAAATCAGGCTGTGACTTATGGCAGATCCCAAGAGGAATATTTCATAGCTCCTGTATCTCTGAATGATGTTGATCCTGAAAAGTGAATTTGGTGAATCTTTCTCATTTTTTTTTTCCTCAGGCATTTAGAGAAATGTTTTAAATGGCTAAAGTTATAGTTTGGAAATCTTTTTTTACAAGAATTGTTGGGGTTTTGGTGTTCCTAGTTGGGTTTTTTCAAGAAATTTTATTGATTTGAAGGGTGAATGAGACAATGAGTGCTACTTGTTGGCTTGTGAGTACATACAGAGGTAGGTGGCAAGCTGTGACTGCGGACTATCAGTTTTCCAGTTCTTCCTCTCCAAACTAGGACACATGCCTAGGACATATAATATATTTACAGTGATATGCAGCCATTGTTTTACTATCAGTTTCAGGCATTTGCTGTATCTGAATGTGTCACACAAGCAGAAACAATGCTCTTCTACTATCATTTTACTGATATTTATCTATACTGACTGCTCAGGACCAAGTAACTGTACGTAATGAAGTGTTTAAAATGGAAACCTATTTCCATACAATTTGACAAGTCTAGGTGTGTAATTTTGCCTGTTATAGTCAGAGCATGGTGTTTTCAATGTAAAATAGAAGATTCAGTGAAGAATTAATGAATAGTTGTGTAGCTTGCTTGTCTATACTGGAGTCCCATACAGAATTACTCTCTTTCAGTGCAGAGCATAATTGTGGTAGAGATATTTGTACGAAATCTCTGGGAGTTAAAATGGTTTTTTATGCTGTGAGATTTTCAGCCTGTTACCAAGCTTTTCTACTGAAATTACTAAAAATCAATTTTCTATGTAAGCTGATGCTAGATTTGCTGATGGAGCCACTCAAATACCGACAGCAGGGCATTTGTGACTTCATTTTTCTTTATTTTCCTTTTCTTTTTCATTGTCCTCAAGCATTAATAGTACTGAAACTATAAATACCCCTCTTAGAGATCCTGAGGACCCTGCAGTTGTCACTTTAGTGATATTCAAAATATGGTTCAAAATTCTCAGCACACTTTCTGTCCCATTGACTTAATTCTGTGTTACCCTTCCAAGATCGATTGTTTTGTCAGAGTGACTCCTGGCTATGTAGCTGGGGATGATCTAAATGTCTAATTGGACATCAGCAGAATACTGAAAAACTGGCATTGCTATTTGGCTAGAACCAAATTAGTGTCAAAACAGTGGTTAGAGTGATGATATATTGCACCAGTGTGTTAGAAATGGAAAATAAGTCCGATACTTGGTAAACCTTCGAAAGCAAAACTTTAAAATGAGAATTCTATATGGAAAAGCACTGCAGATATCATGCCTACTGCTGATGAAACTGTAATCCTACTGAATTTCTGGTGAACTACAATCATTTCTTTGCATGAACCTATTCAATACTTTCTGGTTTAATATAGAAAATCAGGAAATTAGAGAACCAAAGTTAAGTTTTTCACATGTGATCAAAAAGCATATGGGAAAAAATAGAGGGGGAAAAGGTCAGCAGTTAAATAGCAAATAGAAACCTCAATTTTTGAGTAATTGCAAATAGAAGCCTCAAGAGAAGCCTAAAAGTTTTGACAAGGGGAAAAAAAACCTGGCACCTGCAACATAAAGGATGCAAGAGAGAGAGAAAGAATCTTAGAGGATTATTGTTCTAATCTTCCTCCTTAAAAGTAAATGGTAATGTAAGTAGTATTGTTTTATCTCCAGCATGGGCAGAATTGGCCCCTTTTGGGCCCTTAAACCTATTGTCTTTAAGGTGGTGTGTTTTGTCTTGAGGAGGAGAGTAGTAAAGCTGCAGATCTGACAGTATATGTTATCACCCAGATGGAACATTAGGGAGGTATTCATAAAAACTGAATTTCACCTGGTGAGGTTTATCATCCCAGATTTCCTCTACAGACAGAAAGAGATCTGCTTTAAATCAGCCCCTGCCAGAAAGGCCCCTCTGGAGGGAAGCAAACCCCAGACTACTGCTGCCTTTTCTCCTGAGTGTTCTCCTGATTGCTCAGTTGTGTTCCAACCTGCTCTGTTTCCCAGATACTCACACACGGATATTCACACACACACAGATATTCTGATTACTGAATTGCATGAAATGTAATTCAGCCCTGTAATAATGGCCAATCACGCTCTGTTTATATGGATGATAAATCTCTGTCCCACAGGTGTTCATTCCTCTCACGATGTATGGTGAGGCTTTAACTTTCATCACAGTGGTTAAAGCCTCCAATTGCATGAATAGGTTTGGGTAAAAAGCTTTTAAAATGCTGTGACTCAAGCTCAGAATTTTTTACAGCTTTCATATCTTCATTTTGCTCTGATTTGCATCCATGGTCCAAGTAAAAAAGCAAGTTTGCTGAAGATAGAGACAAAGAGTAAAATAATGCTGTACAGGCAATCTCGAGCATGCCAGGCTGGAGGAAACTTTTGCAATCCAGACATGTCTAATTACTATAGAAGGGTCCATAAACTAACCCCACCTGGGCCATAACTGTGATACTGACTTCTGAAAAAAAAACAATTATGATTTTGTTTGTATTAAACCAGTTATTGTAAAAAGTAAGTGAAAATAGAGCTTCTTCAGTACTCCAAGTAGACTTTTTTCTCTTCTACAGAAATAGGTTTACAAGACCAAATTAGATTCTGGCGTGATTAATGCATCTCACCAAATTCTTGTGGAGTAGCAAATTAGTTTATAGTGATTTTCTTGAAAACAAATTAAACGGCTGCACAACATCATAAGAATAGAGATGTTTTCCATAACATATGGATAAATGATTCAATGGAAGTGAGATGTAATCAAACTGAAAATGTAATCCAAATGTTTCAAATATTACTGTCCATTGTAGAAAAATGTGTAATTACTTGCATTTTAATGCATGATGTGTAATATACAGTGGCAGAGCAGCAAGGAATTAATCTGCATGAGATTTGCACATATTCTAAGTAGATTATTCCTTTTTAGGTGTTTTTGTTATCATTCATTAAAAACAATATCACAAGAAGATTTGGCCTCAGGTTGCACCAGGGGAGGTTTAGACTGGCTACTAGGGAAAACTTCTTCACTGAAACAGTTGTCAAGTCCTGGAAGAGGCTGCCCAGGGAAGTGGTGAAATCACCATTGCTGGAGGCGTTCAAAAGATGTGTGTATGTGGCACTCAGGGACAGGTTTTGTTGGCGGACTTTGCAGTCTTAAACTAGTGGTTGGACCCCCATGATCATAAGTGTCTTCTCCAACCTAAACAATTTAATGGTTTTATGGTTCTTGTGTTCCAGGAGGGCTTGAGTTGAGAAAAGAGGATGGGAGGAAAAAAGCTTCCTATGGTCAATGTGAGATTGCCTTATTCCATTGCTGAAGTGGGATGGGTCCACTTCACCAGGGCACTGTTTGAAGCATCTCCAAGTGCATTGTCAACTTCCCCGTGTCCATATCCAGAGAGGCCAAATGAGCTGTACTGTCTCTTAGTCACTGGCAGGTTGGATGGTTGAAAGGCACCAGATGTTGTGCAGGCCTGGATTTCAGACCCAACTATGGATATCTCACTCTGAAAGGGAAGGAGAACTGCTTGACAGCATTTAAAAAAAAAAAAATCACTACTGGCCCTGTGGAACACAAATATTTCACACAAATATGTAGGACCATTTCCTTTCCACAGTGAGAAAATTTGGGAAAGGCTGAACATTGCTTCAAAGAGCCTCTATTGTATAGTCTGGATTTCCCACAAACTGACAGCAGGTAATTTATAAGTCTGTTCTGGGAATAAGAATTTCTTAGTCCCTTATAGATAGCCCTTATTGCTAAATAGCAAAGGTGTAATAAAAAGGAGCATGACATCTTCTCTCTACTAGTGTGTGGCTATTTAATTCCACACTATCATTATTTAGTTTATTATTGTTATGGTTTAAGCTCTGTCTCGTATTTTACTTATTTAATTAAGTTATATGCAAAAGAAAAGGAAAACATACCTCCTGGCCTCTTGGCTGTCTTCCCATCTTGCAAAAATTATCACTGAAAAAAAATGATGGGGTTACTTGCCCAAAGTAATTTCCTAGTTAGTTTAGTTTGTTTAATATATCTTTCCAAAAGTAAGAGCGGTGTCAACTTAAAATACACATTCATGCACCAAACAGGAAGAGAAGCCCATAAAAAGACTGTGAATTTGAGGTGCTGTCAGCTTGTCTTTTTAAAAATAATCTAATTCAAAAAAAAAAAAAAAAAAAACAAAAACCAAACATTCAATAGGACAGGCTCTGAAGACACTTATTGTTCTTGGCAGATGCTTATGATTATTTTTCTCTGTGACTAAGTCAGCGATCTCTGGATACTGTCTAGGCACACCTGCCAGACCAGGAAACTCGGATACACATGAAGGATTTGACTATTTTCTGACTTGGAAATGAACTTAGATCTGTTGTGTTCTTCTAGCCATATACAGTCTTGAACTTCAGATGACTCTTAATTTTCCTCGTGGAAAGTACCCGAGTGTCAGATTTGTACTTGCTTTGGAGCGGGCCCTTTGCATCACATTTTTAAATACCAAATTTTGTTCTGGTTCTGTTTTATGTGCCTTTTGGATATCTCCCAACAAGACTTGATCCATCGCAGAGGAGTATGCAGCCCAAAGAACAGGCTGGCCTTTTCAGCCATGGAAATTAAGCCTGAGCTGATCTGCTTGGAGACAGTTTGGTTGAGAACACAGGAACAACCAGAAAATCGTGAAACTATTGCTAAACAGCTAAATTAAATATGACTATTTCTAGCACAGTATCTCATGGAAAATGAGAGATTTTTTTTCCATGGGTACTCAGAAACACTGCCTAGTAACAATCTTCTAGTTCCTTCTGAAATATTATGTTCCCCCACTATTATAGACACTATAATAAACATATCTTTTTCTGTGGAGAATAAATGTGTTCATTCCATAAACGTTATGGTCAATGGGATCTGTTTCTTCAAATTAAGAAATAGGTTAAACAAAACTTCATTATTAACTTGGGGGGGTTGTATATAACTCATGTGTGTGTATATTAACAGAATTGTTACATAATGGCACATTTATGTTACATTTTATTATAATTTTTGTGTATATATGCATATACCGTTAATTCACATATGATATACAGTGTGTACTTATCAAACAGTATTTTTATAGACTCAAAATATTGAAAAATGGCAGAATTCATTCAAATTCCCTATATTATAACTGGTAATTTTATTGATGAACATGAAATTGCCTTCATTGGCTTCACCATGTGCTATGGTGACTTTCATGAGGCACCTCAGTCTGTGATTCTCATCTTTTGGTGTATCTTCAAACAGGTCAGATCCATTTCTGTAGGTTTCCATGGGTGGTGAGTCTTCCACAATGGCATTATTTTGGGTTAGAGATCCTTTATGATAAAAGGAGTCTGTCCACTATGAGGTGGGCTTGTACGGTCATGCCAGTCTTTAAAGAATCCACAGATGGAAGGAGCACAAAGACTTTTGGGCACTGAAGAGTGAAGCTGTGACTTTAATAATGTCGTGTTTACCCAGTCTTTTCTTTTTAAGTCTCTCTCTATGGCAGCTGGCATTTTATTTTCATTGCTTAAAGTCACCTTAAACAATGACTATAATTTTGGTTAAAATGCCAAACAAATCTAATTGATCTACCTGACTTGTAGTTATTTTATTGTCTTCAGGTTTCTGAATGTTCTGAATCTGCATAACAATGACATGTAGAAATTTAATCAAATGAAGACATCTATCCAAATGTTATGTCTGAATAATGGATATTTAAATTGGATGGCAACATTTCCAGTTACCTGCCTAAGCACAAATCTGAGGTCATTCTTTGTTCCCTTACTTTTAACAAAAGAGATAGTAAGAATTCCATGCATTTCTCATTAAAATGAACAATAGACGAGAAAAAAAGAGGTTTTAAATATGCACACCATCATGTAAGACTAATTTTTTCAATGTAGGGATTTTTTTTTTTCTACTTTTAGAGATAGTGTAGCCTTACATCAGTTCAAATGTAGTTGTATACAATCAGAGGAAAAATGTTTAAACATCCCAGCATGGGTATTTCCATTTAAATCTGATTACAGTGAAATAAAACTGTAGCTATTAAAGGTTTAGAAGAACTACAAATACAAGCAGTAAAAGAAGACAGTTAGTAAATGAGGTAGTAAAACATTTCAGCAGGGCAAACAGTTTATAGCACTCAGCCTTCCTGTAGCAGACTGTGCTATTCACCACAGACCCGTGCACTGTTCCCTGAACTGCACTTAAACCTGCAATTAACCTTTCACGCCTAATGAAGCTGTTTTGCTGCAAAATTAAAATATATAGTACTGCCTGTTTTTACAGAGGCTGGGAGGAGAGCATCTCAGAATGAATGACTTCTTCAGATGCTCTTGTTTGAATGCAGGATTAAGGGGCTGTTTGTATATAATGTGATTGCACTTTTCAAGGTAATCTCATTTGATTTGCCGTATTTTATCCCTCAACTTATTAATAGCTTTGCATTATTGTAAAAAAAAAAAAATGGTCACACCCCAGTAATTTTATGATTAGAGACTTCCTGAAAATAAACTGGTACCATTAAACTTCCATTAGGAAAGACAATAGTTCTGCTAAAGATAACCAAGTTCATATTGCTTCCTCTGGTGTTTTCCTCTTTGTGGGTGCAATTATCTCTTACAAAAATATACTTTCCACTTACAATTTGACTGGGGTCACTTCTTAATAACTTATACACACATATCTTTAAAACAAGCTAGAAATTTTTTGAGCTGCATAGAACTAGGTCTGGTGACTTCTAGAACATTTAGTAGAAAAACCAACTAAATTTAAAAATGGGGCTGGTTCCACAACCAAGACTGAATTTCCAGAAATTAGAGGTGACCTGTTGAGTCTCCATGTGGGATCTTTACTGATTCCACTGTTCCTTTCTGCCATGCTGCTCAAGAGTCAGAAGCAACCAGAGACCATGTACTGATTTGGAAAATACAAGTTTGGATGTTAGGTAGGATATTTAAACAGCAGCATTCAGAGAAGCCAGGTAAATGTAATAACTTAGGAGTTGAGGTAACGCATCTAGAGTACTGTACAATTTGCAGTTCCAACTTCAATGACTGTAAATGTATTCATATTTGTTATTTAGATTAAAAAAACCCTGTAAAATCAAGGGAATGTTTTGGGTTTGGGGGGGTTTTTTATGAATATTTAAGCCACAGCATTTCCTTCTGTTGTATTTTGATGTAAATTCTCCTTGCTCGAAGTGTCTGTGTACAAGCTTCACTTGGTAAATGAAATTCCTTTAGACTGCCAGTCTGAAATAATGAATTGTTCCCCCAGTTAATTGTATTGCTTTGATAACGAGGAACTATGCTGAGTGTAGAGAACATAACAAATGAATTTCATCAGATGATTTGTGTGGCGTTTTGACAAATGATCTTCTGTAGTGACCTGATTTTAATGGCATTCTATCAACATGCCAGTACATCCCGGTATCCAGTGCTAGACATAAGGATTCCTTTTTGTTAGTTGTTCTATTAAGTGAGGTTAGCTTTATACGTCCAAATATATTTTACAATAGCTCATTAAATTAAAAAATCTGGTTGCTAATAATGCTCCCTCTGTTTAGCATAGGCCCTAAGCCTAGCTGTTGAAGATGTGGTGACATGTAAGCAATCATCAAAATGTTATTTAGGTTTTATCCCTGAATGTGCTAATACCAGATACTGCTTAAACTTGAAAGGTGCCTCAAAGATTTCAACAATTTAATTTGTCAAAGTCCAATTTTAAGCATCACTGGCTCATGCCAGGAAATATTTGTGTATGTGAGAAAAAACTACTTGATTAATCTTGGCTCTTACATATCCCGAAATGTATCAATGATAATTGTGCTTATTGTTTTACAGTATCATGCATTTTTAAACAGCTGGATAAACATTAATCAATTCTTGCAACTTGTTTGTGATTGAAGAAAGGTAATGTTACTAGTGTGCAATACTGTAGATTTTTTAGGATGCTGGAAACCTGAACTGAATCTGACCATATATCTTACATTATGAAAGAATGTAGGAACACTTCCTTGTGAAAAACAATTTTTGCACACTTTCTTAGTAGTTAAGTGCTGTAATGAGAGATTGCCTGAAAAGTATTGCAAAATTGGATTCTGTGTAATGGATAAATTGAGTTTGATATTGGCTGGAGATAAGAAATAGAGACTGCCTGTTAAAGATGGTGGAAAGTATTTTCAAAGGTTTCCTTGGAGAGTAGTGGTGTTATTGGTTGGAGAATGAAATGTTTTGGGCAGCGTGGAGAACCAGCACCATCCTTACCTACATTTTGGGTATATGTAGGTGTGGGTTTTGTGGTTTGTTTGCAGTAGAACTTATAAATGATGTGAATACTCCTAATCCATTTGATCCCAATATCACCTGTGTGAATTTAAAAACCTGGAACTACCATGTATTAAGTGTGTTGTTTATCACAGCGTTTTAGAAGTCACTGATTTCTAGAAAGGATGCAGTAGCAAGCAAATGGAAGAGTAAATTCTTAAAATATTGGCTTCTTAGGTCTAGAAGGGAAGCTGAATGAGGAGTGGCTGAGGTCACTTGGTCTGTTCAGCCTGGAGGAGACTAAGGGGAGACCTCAGTGCAGTTACAGCTTCCTCACGAGGGGAAGAGCAGGGTCAAACACTGATCTCTGCTCTGTGGTGATCAGTGACAGGACCCAAGGGAACAGCCTGAAGATGTGTCAGGGGAGGTTAAGTTGGATATTAGAAAAAAATTCATCATCTAGAGGGTGGTTGGCTCTGGAAGAGGCTCCCCAGGGCAGTGATCACAGCACTGACAGAGCTCCGGAAGGATGTGGACACTGCATGTGGTGGGATTCTTGGTATTGTCCTGTTCAGGGCCAGAAGCAGGACTTGATCATCCTTTTGGGTCCTTTCCAACTCAGAATATTCTGTGTTTCTATGATTCCTAAGCTTGCCGGTCTATGCCCTTGGCAATACCCTGTTAAGATTACAACAGGTCATGAAATATCAACAAACTAACCAGAATCCAAAACAGAAGAGTTTGGTTGAGTTGAAAACATTTAGAATTTACTCAGGCCATCATTGTTCACTACTTGTTTACAGATCTGTGTTTTCTAGAAAGATATTTTATATCTTTTTGTGGTAAATATTAACCTCTGAATATTCCCCAATTGAAGAGGCATAGATATATTAAAAAATTTTTGCAAAGGCAAATATTCAGGGGTACAATGTTACCCTAACTGCTGTTTTTGTTTCTCTCTTATTTTTTGATTTGATGGTTTTATCCATTTCTAAATGCAATGCACATACATTTAATACGAGAAATTTCATGTCAGAAAGCTTCTGGTCCACATAACCAGGAAAATGGTCATAAAGAGAGATCATGCTAAGATCACACAGCAAATCAATAAGAGACACAAATGGAACTCAGTTCTTCTTATTTCCAGTCTGGTGTCTTACCTGCATTTTTTGCCTTCCACTGTTTCTTCACTGTTACCAAGTAGCATTTAAGAAAGTGAGAACTTGTTATCTAACTCTGAAATAAAACTGATCACTTCTGGGAAAGTACATAAACTTGGCTTGAAAGAAACCATCACGCTGCTCTGGAATTCTTCTCAGGAAAGCTGAGCATTAAATTTTGTTTTTCCCTTTATTTATCTTACAGGTCTTGCAATTGCAAGTGCTCTGATAGACATTTCACAACAGAAGCCTGCGGACTGTAAAGATAAGAGTTCAGGAGTCAGAAATCGAAAACATCACCTTTCAACACGTCAAGGAACCTGTGTCTGAGAGTCAAAAACTGCAATTGTATATTCTGTAATGTTTTCTTTTTAAATGGCTTCCATTGAAAGCTCTACTACAGCCTCAGTTTTTATGGAGGCAAATCTATGAATGAACACATGAGGTACTGTGCTCTGTTATAGTCATACAGCCTGCTATTCCCCCAAAGCAGAACAAACTTGTGGTAGGTATGAGTCTGCTTGATGAGCTTTAATAAAATGAGTGGATCCTGGTATCAACAAAATACAAAATAAAATTCTGAGCATTCTTAATCCTGAGCATATCAGAGCAGAGAAAATCCTTGGACAGAACTAGGAAAAATTTTATTTTTTGTAATGTAGAAGCAAATTGTGTTACTGAAAACTGAGCAAATTCCAAGAAACTAAAGGAAATTTTTGTATAGCTTAATGTAACAATGGGAATTGTACAGTTCTTTCCTTGTAATTGGCATTAAGATTTCTTTCCAGCAAGCAGGAACTAAAGAGAATCATTTGGATTTAGGTGGGTTTTTTTATCATTGCCCAGAAGAGTTAGGCAGCTTTTGATTTAGCAAAGGAACCTCAAGAACACCACATGTCATATTTGAAAGATAATTCTATTAAATACTATGATACTTGAGCATTTAATGATTATTTTTCTTTACATTGAAAAAAACCTCATAAACATAATTTGGTCTGCTGAAGAGTGATAGGTGGGCGTTCTTTTCTGTACCTCAGAGTTTGTCCTGAATTAGGGGTATTTTACAAAGAGGGTCCTCCATGTCAGCTAAATGGTCAGCAAAATTAATTGAGCATGGAAAAGCTGCTTTACAGTATTTTTCCCCAAGGTCTCCAAAACTGTAAATCTAAGGAGAGTTGAACATGCTGTAATTCAACTTGCTCCCATTTCAATATTGAAATTTGCTATCTTCTATATATTGTCCTGACCTGTAAGCAGAAGAAATTAATCCCAGTTGGCACTTGGGCTCTTGTTTTTATAATAAGATATGGGTATTTTTTTTTTCTCAAAACTGCAGAATTCCATCTCATTGGCACTTTAGCACCTGTTAAGGAATTACCCTGCATGAATAAACAAATAAATGTTTAAAAATCCAACTTGCTTCCAACATTAGTTGTCAAATCCCACAACCAGTATGGGACCTCACGCAATCAGAGCTCAACAACAAAAAGCAGATGAAAGAATTTCCTTTGTGAAGGACTTGAGTCTTTTGGGGGCTCAGTAACCACAACAGATAACCAGCTTTAATGGCCCTGGGTCCTTTTATTTACTCAAAATTCATGAACATAGAAAAGAGTAAGAGAATGCTAAGGGGCAGGTAGCAGATGTCTCATATTCTCATTTATGCATTATACACTAACAGAGTGTAATATGAAACCAGTAGTTTTGTACAAGCTTGTTGAAAGTATAGTTTCTCAACTCCAAATTTGCCACCATCCTAGTACAGGAGAGTGATACAGAGGTATAAATGTCTCATGCAATGATAGACTTTTGGTAAATATGAAAGATATAAAAAAGATAATTGATGTTTACTACTATATCTGTATTTTTTATGTTCTTTTTATTTCAGAAAGATGATGACATTTTACTGTTTATAGTTGACTACATAGTTACTTGCATGCCATGGTGGTGCAGTAGCAGTAATAAAGCCCTGTTGTGAGTTGTGTTTATTTCCTAAAGCCATTCATACATAGAAGTACTCAGCTTAATTTGGATGAGGACTAAATGTAAAAATAATTATTAAAAAGGAACAATTGTACAGTATGTAGTTAATATCTGATACAGGAGTATTAGGTTGCATCTAACCATGACTGCTCTATTGTTTTGATAAATTATGCACTTATGAATTATGGTATAATTATTTCTTATACTGGCATGATTGTTTCAGTATTTTCATATCTTAAAATAAGATTATTATCTTAAAATGATGCCATCACAATCTTGTGACTTTTATTGCCTATTCTGACCTCATATAACCTAAAACTTTAAAAATTCGTCTTTAAAGGTTCTGTTGGGAACTTTGAACCAGTGCTTCTTAGCCTAGTGAAAAAATTGTCCTTTGAAAACAACCCTTTCTGCCAGTTTTAAAGTTAATCTGTTCAAGTGAATATAAACCGATGGGACTGGTTTACATGATGCATACACTTAGGAAAAGGAAAGAGCCACTTGACTGGAATGTATTCCAAACTCTCTATTATCCTCAGCCTAAGGATTTCCCATAAGAAATATACAGTGTGTGTTTACTGAGTGGACTGGGAACCCCATCCACGGAAAGACCATCCAGTCCTGTAGGAGAGTTTTGACTGTGCTCACTTGTACAGGATTACATTCCTCCGTATCTCAACCAGAGTCTGAAAAATACTTGAAAATCAGGTGTGAGTTTTAAAGGGATTAAAATATTTTATTGCGACACTAAAGATAGGCAAATAACAATCAGCCATTTGACTGTGTTTTCAGGTAAAAAATGTTATTTTACTGTACAAGGAAAGCATGTTTGTCATGGGATCATTCAGCATTTCCCTTCACTCTGAGAATTTTTCTTCTGAAGTATCTTTCTTCTCCCAGGATCCCTGATTGCATGCAAATTAGTAAATTCCTATAATAATGAAGTAAATAAAAATACTTATATGATGGCCACATGTGAAAACAAGAAGTTTTAAAACACATTTTATACCAAAGCTTTCTTTTTGGAAGGTATAAATGGAATAAATGTCTGATAACTACATTTGTTAGTTGTTGACAAGTGCAAACCTTTTGGTAACGACCACTGTACATCAGATGAGAAATTTTATGAACAGTCCCATCGTGATTGTGTCAAGAAAAGGCCATATTTTTTTTAAACTCTGTTCTCCAATATAACTTTGAACCCCTTCTTAGAGTCAGAAAATGTTGAATGGCCTGTTTTACTCTTAATGTGATTTATATTGGATGAAAAATAGATGAGTAAATGCTGTTCTGGTAAGTAAGCCCCAGTGAAGTTCTGATTGTCAGGATTCAACCTCCCCCTCCTCAGGCTGTGGATTCTGCTGAGGGAAATCCAGCAGCTACAAATTACTATTCCAAATATGAGATAGCCTGTCCATGGTAACATGGGTTTAGTACTTCAGTTCCTCTTTGTATTTCTACATTTATATACAATCCTGAAACTACTTAAATTGAATTTGCACACTTCAGAATATTTGCTTCCATTCATTACATTCCTATGAAATGTAATGAAATGTTTGTTCACCTGTACAAAAAAAAAAAAAAAAAGGTTATCAGTATGTTCCCACTAATAAAATTATTTAATAAAAAGGACAATTTCTTGACGTGTTAAGGCATGAATTTACCATTAAGGAACATTCAAATTCATCTGATTTGAGAATTTTCATAGATGACTGCTCTTTTTATACATAGAGTTTCCTCTCATCTTCCCAAATCAAGTGCATTTTGACAAATTCAGATTGGGGCATGGAATTTTTTATGTGTAAAATCTGCAGCAGTAATTATTTTCTAAAGAATTTAATGTAGAGGCTGGAATCCTGATGGTAAGAATTTTAGTTTGGGATCACTTTAACAGATGTTCAATCTTCATGCATAATAACTTTCCTAGTATTCATATAAATTACAAAATTATTGTGTACCTAGTTTCATTACCAGTTTTTTAAAAAGCATCTAAAAGGTTTCTTGACAATAAAGAAAAATTCTCTGTTAAAGGTAATTTACAATCCCTCTTTTTTATAAGCAAAGTTGTCCTGTTCAAAATGTTTGACATTCCTGGGAAAAATGAAATAAATTAACTGTGTTTTTTCCACCCTCTAAGGTGCAGCATTACCTGAAAAACTGTACTTGCTGATACTTATTTCAGATCTAGAATAAAGTATGGAACATCCAAGGCTATCTTAGGTGCTTATAACAAATAATAACAAGCCCAGTGGTGTCTGCAGGTGGCCAGAACTTCCCATGCTGTCTCCAGTTGTACTTCCTCATTAAATACTAACAACAAAGGACAAAGATGGCAAAAAAAAAAAAAAAATAGTTCTTGCAGAATCTGGGCTTGTATAACTCAGGGCCATACATATGTTGTTTCAGCTTTTCCTTATTTAATGCAATTTTACTTTCATAAGGATTGTTTATATTTCTATATGACTGCCTCTGTGGCCGCATGTGGCCATTTCTATGGCTGCAGGTATTTCTGATTTGGAAAATCATCATCTTGTACACGTAGTTGGAATTCTAGTGTCTCTCTGAAATTTATTGGGAGGCTGAAAAGGGCCTAATATTGTCCCAGGCTTGGTCATGTATGCTGAAACTTGTTTGTGTCTTGAAACAACATTTCTGTGCTCTTGTTGATATGTTAAAAATAGCCTTTTTCTAAAAGCCAGAGGAGGACTGATGGGCAAACCAAACAATTATTTTTCAAACAAATGTGTGTATGTATGTGTGTGTGTGCCTATATATTCCCTCAGTTTCCTCAGATATTCTCACACATTATATTGAATAATATGCAGACTCAGTGACTGTTTATGTACGTAATAACAGCCATTTCTACAGAAATAAAATCTTAAATGTGTTTGTCTTTCTGAGTGAGGATATAGAAGTGTGCTTGAAACACTGTATAGAAAATGTTGTCAGCTATCAGTTGTTATCAATTATTATCAATTGAGTATCAGTATTTTCAGCATGTCCAAGACAGAAGATGGGGCATCTCCTGTCCTTTTGTATCTTCCTTTTCTAGTATATTTTTCTGTAGGAGTTCTTACATGTAAGATCAGAGTTAATAATACGGAAAGAATATGAATTTTGACAGAATTGCTACTCACTTAACAATAAGTGTTTCTCTTTTTATGATATTATCAAAACAATGCTTAGCTATGCTATTTTCCAATTTTAACAAATGCCTTTTTCTAAAAGACCTTTCATTAGACAAGAAGCAAGAAAAAAGTAAGATGGAGCTCTTCAAATAGACTTCAGGACCTAAAGATATCAGAAACACCTTATTCTAGTGAGGGTCTGTGTCTTTTTAACAATTATTCTGAGGTCAGTTTTTTTTTAAAAAAGTCACTTTTATTATATGATTTTTAGGAATTAGCATGAAGCAAAATTTCTTTTTTCATGTGGAGTCCTGATGGTCTCTTAAGACATTCAGTTATAAAATATAATTGAGAAAAAATAAACATAGTTTTAGAACATAATGTTTAGGATAACCAGCACAGATGTTTTCATGAAAGAACTCTACACAAATTATCTGTTTCCTAAAGCTTCTTCTCAAACATGAAATTTGTCAATACTCCTGTAAGTCTCTTCTTCCCCTTCCCTTCCCAAAGCACTAAGAGCCAAATTGTCAGGTATAAAAATCTTTTCAATATATTAATACAGGTAGTTTTGTTTCTGCTTCTAAATAGGTGGTGGAAACGTGGCCAAAAAAAGTTTCCAAAGTGAATACTTAGGCGTGATAAAATTAACCTTACTAATAACATGGGAATATTTAAGATTAATTAATTAATGTACAGAGAGTACTCAGAGCTCTTTACTGATCTAAAAATATCATTCACTGTTAGAGTGCTGAGCGTATTTTAGTTGCTAAGTCATTTAGTATCAGGTTCATTTCATAGTGCTAGGTGTTCATTTTTTATACCACAAGTGGAGACACAATTTATAAAAACAGCAACCAAACCAAATTATTTGCTGGCGGGTATCCAAACTCTGTGACTTTTCATATAACAGCGGTCACAAAATTTGTTCTTGACTCTACTTATCAGTGTCATTTTCCTTTTCTTGGTAAATGTTTTACTAGTATATTCAATTTACTGGTATTTTTTTATTATTTGGGCTTAGTAGATGTTTGATTTTTTTATTATTTTCTTTTTTTTTTCTTCTTCAAGTAGCCATTTTTCATTCAGCAGCTTCTGCTTCATTCTCAGTTGCCCAGACCATAGAATCCCAAAGGTGCTCCATTCTTCTGTCCACTGTAGTCTGAAAATGTCAGTGAATGTAACATTTTAGCCATGTTGAGGAATATCAGTGAAAATGCATTTCCATGCCTTAATCCCTCATTTATATTAAATGGGCCAGAGATTTTACATCGTCTTCATGCTCCATCTTCTTCATTGCAAGTTGTGACTATGCCTGTTAAAAAATGTCTTAAGGAGTTATAAAATCCTCCACTGTGGCTCAAAGGCCACAATATAGCTTTGTAAGAATCCTTAAAATCTAGATATGTGTGTGTTCATTCTGACTATAGTGTTACATATCTTCAAACATATCATGAGTATTTAATATTTGGGAGAATTCTTCTTCCAGAATCCAAATTTGTGTTACTGAAATGTTCCTGCTTTCTTAAACAGACAAGCAAACAAACAAACAAAAACCCCATAAAAACAATCCCCTAAAAATGCAAACCCTTCTGAGAAAGCTTTTTAGGCTTTCAGAAAAGCACAAGCACCCTCTCTCACTGTCTGCTTTTACATTGCATTTCTGAAAACCACTCTCCATGGCTCTGAAATTTTTTCAGCTATCTGAAATCGGAATTATTCTGTACAACCTTTGGCTTTGTTTACCTCCTTCTGCTTTTAATAATTTAATGGCAACTCTGTCAACACACAGTGTCAAGTTCTTCCCAAAGGCTTGTAATTGTGTCTTGGATCCCTTCAGAGCTGAGCTCCACAAACAGCTCAGGTCCATCCCTTTGTAACTTTCTTCTTTGGAAAGAAAGGGTTTTCTGTGTTCATCAGATTGGCAAAAGAATGATGCTCTTTCCTCCAGGTGAAGATTCTGTTTTCTTCTCAGGCACTGATGTTCCTTCTCTGCCCCATCTTCTCCACCGTGCCCTTCAAATGTTCTGAAGTGGCTTTGTCTCTTGGCATTTTTTTTTTTTTTGTTTCAGTCTAATCATGAACCTGATCCAGGTTCTGAAGGCATGCAGTCCTTGCCACATTCTGATCCTGATTCCTTTCCAAAATCTTTGATCTTTCCTCTTGGGAGTGCACTATTGGTTTCTTCAGCAGTTCTCCTAAAGCATCTCCAATCATCTTACACTTGGCATCATCTGCACACTTCAAATGGAAATCCTCCAAAGCTTCAAACCTGTCCTTAGGTGCTACTTGGAATTTCTCTAATTGCTCAGAATATGTAAGTTTTACTTGTAGCAAATATGTTTGTCTCTGCTGGGACAAGGCTGTCTCCTGTAGAGACATTTACAGTTTTAATATCCAGCCAGCTGTTCCCATTTTTGGGGCTTTTCTTGTACCATATGAACTCTAAATATTCCCTGACCTCAGGGTCCACCCTTTCCTTAGACTACTCTATTATCTGCCTTCCCAAGATTTAGTCAAGCGTTTTCTAAGAATTTGTTCTTCTTTATGAAGAGAAGGCCTTGAATTCCAACTAATATTGGTTTAATATGACCCCACTCCTTTAGCCTGGCTAAGTTTTTACAGTCAGGAGAGCTTTAAGAGTCAAATGTGTTTTCAATCTATTGTTTTATGCCAAGGTCCAAGCAACTCTAGCTAGAGCTGGTGTGCTAAGTCATTGCCTAATTTCTGTGGTGCAATGGATCTGGGGGTTGTTTTCTGCAATATGTGGAGGGTTAGATGGGAATGTTTGAGAAATATAAATATTTTAAGCCAATGATTCATATTATTGTAAGGATATTCTTTTATTACTTAAGCAGATTGCCATTTCATAGGGTTTGCCTCCACTGTGCCTCTTCCAGTCCCATAAAAAGAACAACATACAACTTTTTGTTCTGTTCATGACTGAGGCACTGAAATTGCTAATGGTAGACTGTGTTGTCATTTAGTTTATTTAATAAACTAATCCATTTTTCAAAAGAGGCCTTTAAAATTGTGGGGCTTAACGGTAGCTCAAAATTGAAGCACTCAGAACTTGCCATTTACCTTGTCATTGTAACCTTCTGTTACAACAAACTGCCTTTTCTATAAGAATTACCAACCCAAAAGGAGTGCTTTGAGGCCTGGGTGGCTTTTTCCTGCTTTGCAAAACTCGCTTCGATGGCAAACACCATGTGATTGCAAGGGTTTCTTTATTTGTGTTCCTGTGACGGTGCAATGTGCAAGCAATAGTTTTGTTTAGTTTATAGTCTCTAAAAGTGAAGGCCAACAGGAAGGGCATCAGTAGATGTACCCATTAAGATTATAACTTCAACAACAGAACCAGCATCACTAAATTCTAAATAAGTAGAAGTTAAACCAGGGAACAACAGGATATTCAGCTTTCTGATTTCTCCCGTGGCTGTTAGGAGTGTGGTATAAAGCTGAAGGTCTTTTTCACAGGAGAAGAGATAAAATAAAGTGCTTGTCTAACTCATATTTATTCCAAATATGAGTTAGACATTTGTGCTCACACACAAACACACACACACATAAATATATATATGGATCTCACCTACAGAAGTATTTGACTCAAGGTCAGTGGTCTTGCTTGCAAATATGTAAAATGTCTCTCTGCATAAAGACTGTGGTGTCTTCTAGAGGCTTTAGGAGTTCTCCAACTTTCCTTTCCTTTCTAGTTTTGCATTGCATAGCTACAAGGGGGTCGTGCTTTATGAGTGGATACTAATAAATTAGTATCCTTTTATCTTTTTATCTAATTATGAGTATCTATATATCTGTACTCATAAATGAGTGCTTTATGAGTGGATACTCTCCTTATCAGGGAGAAGAATGAGCCCCAGTGAAATCTCTGAGACCTTCAGGCTTCCAGTTAAACAGAAATTTTGTGGCTATGGACTGAAAAGAGATCAAGCAAAGTGGTTTTAGCATAAGTGGCTGGATGTGCCACCCCTGCCCCTTGGGTTCTAGACTACTAAAGGCAGGATGTGATATTTAGATCAAGTTCTTCACTCAATCCTAAAATTGCTCATTTGAGGTACCCCCATCAGCAGAAAGCCATTGTAAAATGCAGAGTAATGGCACTGATTTATAGAAACTGGGAGCAAGCCCAAACCTTTCCTGTGGTGTAGGGACTCGTTTTTTAAATTTATTACTATGGCATTTATATTTACTGGGATCATCTAGTTGTGTCAGCTGCAAATATATTCCATTGCATCAGGGTTTTGTTTCCCTTTGTTTTTTGTGTTCCCTTTGACTGTGAGGATACCCTTTCACAACATCACAGCAGTGTGGTGCAAATCTCTCCAGCTAATTCTAGGTGAATTGGTCTGGGTACCAGAAGGGCATAGCTGCATCAGCACTGTCCTGCACCCCTGCTAATAGCTTACTGCTCTGCAGGGCTAATTAGCTCCATGAGAGAGCACAGGAGCCTGGCACTGGGACATGCCAGCTTGTTCCCAGCGAGCTCAGGTAGCTCTGCACAGCGTTTAATTTTCCTGTCCAGTTTTGAGGTTAGTAACACTTGCTGGATTAGCCTTAGTGACAGAGCAATGTAAATAAGAGCCGCACTCCAGGAGTACACTCAGTGCCATTGAGTGACATTTTCCTGCAGGATTTCTTCTTTGAGCCGGTGAAGCGGAACAAATGTTAAGATATTCATATTAGTAAGTATATTGTGTCCTTAAAAAAGTCAGTTACTCCTCCTCCTATGAAGGCTGGCACTAACTGTTCTGAGCCATAGCTTAAAAAAATAACAATCACAAGAACTGTGTAACAGGGAACAAGTGACCAAGGCATAGCAAATAATCTTTAGATTCCTTTTGAGCCGTCTTTTATGATTTTTTTTTGCCTTTCTTCCCTGCTGTTTCAAAGTGCATGGTTACCTTCTGCACCTCCATGTCTGATATTTTGTTAGGTGCTTCTGAGTAAAGAACTCCTGCTCCACCTCTTACTTCTTCAATTTGTATCAATAACGAGCAGATTTCATTTTTTCCCAGTCAATGCTGGAATATGCAAAGCAAATCAAAAGTTGTGGTCAACATAATAAATGAAACATCTATCTCTTCCAGTCAGCTTTTGCCTCACTATGTTTTTTCTCCACTTTAGATAAACAATCTACAATGTGTTTACTGAGGCTTGTACTGATATCCCTCAATGGTATAGGCAAGTCTACTTTTATTCCAGCAGACACAGAGAATAAGCCCACGGTGCACAGTGCGTGCAAACCCCTTTGAAACCCAAGATTATTTGTTCTCCAACTGTTCTAAGGTAATTAAGGAGCATTGCATGTTTCTCAATTAATGATTCCTCATTCAGCTGGGGATCTTTGATGCTAATTTGTTTTAATCAGGACAGAGACTGCTAAAAAACTAAACAATTCAGTGAAGAGGAACTAGGAATTTTTAATCAAGTGGAAAAGATCTAAATGCTATGAGGGACACATCCATCATAAGTTTTCACTTCTTGTTCATTTAACTTTGTTCTTTCAGGTCTCATAAAATGTTGCGTTAATCAATGCAAGAAAGTTTGTGAGTATGAAGAATGCATGGTAGTATTTTCTTCATCTGACGTGAACATTTGTGCAAATATGAGGAACATCACCATGGTTTTTTAGTTATGCACTGAAGTACAGTTTTCTGTTTTGTCAAACATTATATAGGAAGTTGTCAATCATTTTGGTCTTAATATGCTGGGGAGTCCCTGGAAAAAAATACTGGTGTTGTGGGGGATTGGATGCTCTCCATTTAAATGTTAATTTTTTAAATTATTTGGGTATCACACTTCATGCATACATCGGGTAAAATGACTTACTGCAAACCTCTGCCCATGGAATTATTATTTCAAATGCTGCAGCCCATGCTACTTGAAATCACGTGGTTTCTGAGGAGACCATGTATATGCTAGATAAAATAATGTTTTATTCCTAAGTACATTTATTTATAGCTTTGAGGCAAAAGCACTTCACAGTTCTGTCTTCTCCAGCTGCTTTACCACGATAGACTTTGTGTCTTCCATCGTGGAAATACCAATGTGTATATTCAGCTCCTATGGCTTCAACAGAGTGCTCCCAAGCCTTGACTTCCAGGGATCTTTAGCTATGAGATGGAGTTAAAGCCGTGAAGGACACTTAAATCCAAAACATGAATCTTCCTGAACAAGCAGTGTTTTAGCAACGGTTCAATTAAAAGTAAATTGTAGGTGCTAAGAAATTTCCAGATCAGGAGAGGCATTTAATGGCCTTGAGGTTTTTTAGTGCTGGGAAACATTTTCAGATTACTGATTCTTATGTGACCTCCAGCATCTTCCCTATCACTGCTTTTAATGCATGAAACCTGTTTTGGACTGGTACCTACCTTCTTAGTACCTGTCTACTAAGCTCTAAACAGTCCCAAAAATAGGCAGAGAGACAAGAAATTTGACTGGCTTCCCTGCCCTCCTTTCTTTATGGCTGTGAACAGTGTGTTTATTTTGTAGCTGAGAAGTCAAAATGATGAGAAAATCCTTCTAAGAAATTCCTAATGACTATCTTAAGGGTGAACTTTAGGTTGTTTAATAGCAGCAGGGGTTTGTTTGCTTGTTTGTTTGGGATTTTTCTTGCAAGCAAGCTTAAATATGTAACAGTTAAAAGCAGAATTCTATATGTTTAATGATTCCCATGAAAATGGAAGCACAGCCACCAAAGAGTTGCCTTACAGAAGATGTCTTTTTTCACCAAAAGCTGTCTGTACACTGTGAAACACAGTTCAGATGTTTGAACTTATGCTAATTGAAAGATCAACATTTTTCTTTCCTCAGTGAATACCCTGCTCTTTTCGTCTTCGAGATGGCTCTCCCATGTGCAAAAAATGAGCTGTAATTATGCCCAGCTCAAGGCAATCTCAGGATCTAAAATATCCTGCCAACCAGTGTGTTCTCAATCTGCCTTGTTAGTTCACAAAATTGTGCATGTGCCTTTGCTACAGTCTCAAACCTGATAATGTCACATCATTGGGACAGGAAATGTTCTCTGATCTTATCTGAAGTGACACTTGCAATTTCAAGTTCTAGCTTGATGAGATCACGTTGTCAGGGCTCCACATAAGTGTGATCTTTCCTGATTTGCAATTGTATCTGTTTTGAACGGTCTTTACACTGTTCAAGCAAAAGCATATGATAATGCATTTTGTCAGATGCAAGGATAATGAAAAAGTGATTTTATGGTTCCCCTTTTGGAAAATCCAATTCATGTGACTAAACTCAGTTCTCTTAACAGTTCCACCCCATCTGTCTAATTCTGTTTGCACCTGGAAACCCTAGTACCTGCAAAATGTGATCGTGTCGAGGTAGTTCTCCCCCTTCATAAAATAGATGAGACTTATTACCTTTAAACCTCTATTACTTCCGTGAAGCTCTGGGCTATAAAATGGTTTGCACATGCTGGAGTTGCTAAAACATATATTATGCCTTAAGCAAAAATATTTAATGTAGTAAAAGCTTGTAAAGTTGAAGAATACTTAAATACCTACATCGTGTTATTGGCAATAAGAAAGTCTGTAATATTTAGGAATGGGACACTCTAAAGTCATATTTCAAGTGACACTAATTTTCTTTAGATGTACATTGTATGAGGAGGAAAGAGCTGTTACAAATGCCATATTTCCCCTTTTAGCATATAGATTACCGTTGGAATCCTGTAACATCAAGTAAAAATAGAAGAGGGAAGAAATATTGCATATATCTAATCTGTTAAGACTTCAGGAGTCTGTGAACAAAAGTATGGTGTTAAGGTACAGATGCTTAGATTTTTCAATCCCCATTTAAAATGCATTATGACAGGTCCTACATCAATGCAGATGAGTAAAACAAAGAGCAAGTTGTGACCTCTCTTGTAACAGTACCACAGGAGCAGATTGATTTGTCTGGATTGTGGCATGTGGATCATACTAACAAGCAAGACAGACCACATCTATTTGACTAAATTGCTGCAAAGCCAAAAAGGGAAATAATATTTATTTTTCCATTTAAAGTGATGAAAATAGAAGGCAATAAGAATCCAGGGTATTTGACTTTCTTGGATAATAAGATAAGACTCAGCCTGAAAGGCTGGAGGAGTGGAAATAGAGGAGTTTCTTGGCAAGCAATTCTGAAATCCATACAAAACCTCTGGCAATTATTTTTTTCAACTGATTATTCTTCCTAAATAGTTGTGTCCAAGCCAGAGGAAACACAGTTTCTAAGAGTTATTCTGATATCACAATAATTGTATCCCTCCTACTACAAGATTAGATAAATATACAGTTTTGTTGTATATCACATAATGCTATATGGCCCAGATATATCACTAAAAATTAAACCTAAAGTGTTGCATTTGGACTGACTAATTCTGGACAAATGCTATTTCTTTGATAATGAAGGCGAGCCCCAAATGCATTGCATTGTAAGGGAAGTGACAGTTCTGCCAAAACCCTGCATAACTTGCAAGATGCAGGCTCATGTGAGATTACTGTGTGCTGTGCTGACTAAGAAAAAGAAAGGACAGAATTAGGTTATTGTGATGCTACCATATTTGTTGGGCCATTGCTGAGATGAGAGATGCATGTGTGGTGCTGCCTCTGTGCATCCCTTCCAGACTGGAAACACTCTCCAGGTTTTGCTTGTAATTGAGGGTCAAAGTAGGCTGATGCCTCTCTCTACCCAACAAATAGGATTTTAAAAGTTTTTTAACTGTTACCATGTCACATTTATCCCAGAGCTACTCAGATTAGTGCATTTGAAGGAGAAAGCTGTCTTTTGTTATTTCTAAGGGGCTGGGTTTCTTCTAGCTGCACAATGTGGTTTTGTCTTTATTCCCATGATGATATTCAAACTTTATGACTGGGTAGTCTAAAATGTTATTAGATGGCAACAATAGCTTGCAATCTATTGCCTGGTCAGCTGGATTTTTATTGTTTAAAACAGCTTAACCTTTCTCTACCATTTTATGGAGTACATAGAGCTCATTCCAAACCATTTTATGCTTTGGCTGAAAGACGTATTTCGTAGATGGATTTCAAAAGTACTCTGGTTGAAAATTTGCATCCTATTGCAGTAATCTGTTCTTGGCCTAATGCTAGTTATTCTTTAGCACTAACCTGGAAGAAAATACAAAATCTCTGCTAGTAAATATTGCAGGTGACATAAAAATTAGTGGAGTGGTAAATAATGACAGAAGAGATCATTTCTGTTTTCTGGATTTGCATCATTTCATAAGGTGAGCTCATCTGAACAATATGCATTTTAATACAGACAAATACAAAGTCATATGCCTGGGAACAAAAAATTCCAGTCACATGTACAGAATAGCAGAAAAGTACCCTTGAAATACAGTGATAGTGATGAAGATTTAGAGTTTGTGATAGGTAGTGTCTGAATGTGAGCTCCCTGTGCAATATAATGGCTGAGAGAAAAACATTAGCTTTGAATGGGTAAGCAGTGAATGTCAAGCAGGAGGGAGATGAGTTCATGGCATGACTGAGATAATTGCTAGCATTCTCTGTCCAGATCTTGTTTGCTCACATGAAGAAAAAACCTGGAGAGGAAAAAAAAAAAAATTAAAAAAAAAAAAAGGTTCAGAGAGGGACAAAGGAATGATTCTAAGCCTGTGGAAAAGAAATTCCAATAACCTGTGATTTAAGAAAATTAATCTATCCAATTTATCTAAGAGTGGGTTAATAGGTGAATTGATACCGGTCTTCAACGTCTACATAAAATACCTGTTTCACAATTCTGAATATGTCTGAACACATCACTTAAAAGGATTAACAGTATCTTGTGGATGGAAGCTGGAGCTAAACAAATACAGACTTTAAAAAAAAAATCACAGTGTTTTAGAAGTCAGGGTAATTGATTACCAGAACAATTTATCTAGTATCAGAATGTATTTTTCCCCTCTGAATATCTTTTTGAAAAATGTACTATTGTTTAAACAGAAGTTAATTTAAAATAGATTATCGTAATGATCCCTTTGGTTTTACAATCCATTAAAGAGACATTACAAATCTCCAAATATGACCCAGAATGCAGATTTTTGTTTGAAGAAGAAAATGTTTACAAAATGAAAGACCTATAGGAATATGTGTTTCATTCAATTTTAAATCTCCAAGAGAAGTGTTTAAAAGAACCAAGAAACCTCTAGTGAGAGCTGCAACACAAATATTCCGTATCAGAATTTAAAAGGGAAAACAGAGGAGCAGTGACATGAGTTTCTGCTAACTATCTAAGCTGTCCCAAAATGCTGAAGGAAACAAACAGGGAAGGCATGGCACTAAAAACTGAATGCAGTAATAGCATAATTATTGGCATATTGCTTATAATAAGTCTTGTTTATTGTCCCTTTTAACTTGCCACTGACTTTCTCTTTTCACTGAAATGTAGCTTAGATTGTGAAATAAAACCATAGCCATTAGATAAAAGAGTCTTGCTGAGATGTTTTTGAAATATTGGTATGACTGCTCTATATTTCTGTGGCCTGTCATGGGAAAGAAATGAAGAAAAATATTAGAGAGCCATTAGAAAATGTTTGACTCTGTAGTACTGCTCTGTACTAAGTCATGCAAAAAACCAGCTCCCGTCACTGAAGACACACAAGGTAAAAGATATTAGTATGGTAATGACACCAGGAAGGGTCAAAGGATGAAGGAGTAATGAGAACAGACATGTCAGAAGGATGAATAGGTGTGGTCATTAATTTTAGCTGAAGAGCAAAATGTAGATTCTGGCAAGATTTAGAGGACAAGTAGAGGCTGAATATGATGCAATAGCTGTAGGACAGACGCGAGTAGGACACATTTGGGTAAGGTGAGAGAGAAGAGAAACACTCTTCCTGCATATGGCATTTATTCTTTTTTACAGGGTAACACCTCATTCTGCTTCAGGGTGAGCTCAGGGACAGGAAAGGAAAGAGAGCTGCCAAAAGGCAGAATGCTTTTGTCTGCCAGGTATAGCTTTTCAAAAACTCTCACCTCAGTTGATTCAGGGTAGCGTCGGTTTCAGAGCAAACGATGCTAAATGCAACGACTGAGCTCCTTGTGAAAGAAAGTACTTAAGCACAGAAACTCGTGAAAGATAAATTTCCCAGACTCAAGAACAGGAGCAGCAATGAGAGGGTGTTCATCACTTCATAGGTCCCCTTTGCTTTAGAGCCACGATTAACACTGCTCAGTAACAGCAGTGTACATAAATCAGGGCTGAGGATCTCAGCAGGGTGGCACCACAGCAGCCCTGGGATCCTGGTGAGTGCATGCCTTGGGTTTATGGCATTCTCATGCGTGATACTCACTCAATCACTTTGCTGGCTGAATACCTACAGGAATGGAGTAATCCTAGAAAGGCAGTGAATGAGAGAGGATGTGTGTGTATGTTTTAATGGCAAGGTCGTGAGCACTGATGTAATAGCAATAACTATCCAAACATCTTTGACATTCTGATCAAAGACACCCAAAAGCAAAGAGTTCAGTGACTTAGTTTAAGCTCCCACATTTCAATTAACGTTCAAAGAAATCTTTCCTTCTAGGCTGAACTGAAATGAGTTATTGATGTAATTATACCACTCAGGAGAAAAAAACTTTAAATACTAGTCTTACCAACTGATACTAGGAAACTTTTCAATATCCCATTAAATGCTTTTTCTTGTTCTGTTTGCCAGGGCCTCAGTTCAACAAAAACATTAAAGTGTTTGAGGTAAGTTAGTCTATTCAATGAAACACACAGTTTCATACTTACCCATATGTCCCATTGACATTAAGCACATACTTAAAGTTAAGCACACAATTAAAGGCTTAGCTGAACTGGAGACTAAGCTCTTTACAAAAGAAGTTAGTTGCAAAGAGAAAATGAGCAAGGGTTCATTTCTACTTAGTTGCGCTTTACAGCTAGATCTGTGTTTAAAGAGAATAGTGTCTAGAAAGAAAAATTTAATCCTAATTCCTCTCTCAGGAGTCTCTAGACAGAGCCAGCTGCAAAGGAAGACTGATTGGAAAATCAGGATTTTTGGACTGGCTCATCAAGGACCATGTATTCCAGTCACCCAGTTACTGTAGACAGCAATGTTGCCTTGTTAGCTCTTCTTGGGGTGCAGAGGCCACATGGACACAGAACTGAGGAACCACTCACTGGCTACCTGGGACAAAACGAAACGCTTGGGGGCATTTTATAGAAGCTTATATTTCTGGGAAAAAATGTCACAGCATTGTGAAATCAGGGAGGTGAAACTATGTAACATGCATCCCTTTAGATTGTGAAACCTTTAACTTTCATCTTGTATGGCTCTTCTCAGGGTCGTCACTCAGATTTAGATGTGCTACAGATCCATCACCATGCTATGACAGCAAAGTTCATAATTTCGAGCATTAAACTCTGGTTGCCATTCTTGAAAAGTGTTTGGAAGAGATGATAATTTTCCTTTTTTGAACTGTCAGGCACTTTTCTCCTAAATTCCCTAAATCACAGATTGATATTTAAGTGCATGCCTGTGTTATCTTTAGACCTCACACCATTCTCATAACCATTTATGATTACTGTTATTAATTTTTGTCACATATCACAGTCTCAGTTTCACATCACCTACAAGTCCTTTTTTTTGCAATAAATGGCATTACTTACGTATGCTTATCTCATTCAATAAACAAAAGACTCCAAGAGAATCTTTATGCTACAGTTGGATACAGATAAATAGTCTTTTCAGCACTGCTGTGAGCACAAGTGACATTTTTTGAACCAAAACTTAATAGAGAGTGACTGGAATAGCTGACTCCTGATTTTTTGTGGAGATAAAATGAAACTTCAGTCTTCAGACAGTCCTATCATTGATTTTAGTCTTTTATCTCCCATGAAAACATCCCCCTCAAAAATCATTTAGCTGTGGATTTAGCAAAAACAGAAAGCAGATTTTGTCTGTTCTCAAGCTACCCCAGTAATACAGTTATCTGACTTTGTTATGGCATACAGATGCTAGTTGGAGAATAAACCTGCTTCTAAGCTCACTTAACCCATTTCTTGCCCTAACAGGAAGAAATATACTTAGAATATATCTTTGGCAGATCACATAGAAAGAACTCAGTACTGGGAACAAAACAGATGACAAAAAAAATTGCAAATGGAATAATAAGTGGGATGAGGTTCCTGCCAGCCCATAGTTCGATATTCTGGGTTCCCAGCAGCTCCCTGTGTGTTGTATCCTTGCTGCTGCCATGCAGCACATTGTTCCTTCCTCCTGCCACCCATCCTCAACTGCCACGTTCACTTGAGCATAGCTGGTGTTGCTGCATTTTGAAGCATTTTGATCGCCTGCTTTCCACAGGCTGCCAGGACTCCTGGAACAACTCCTGGAACAGGCCAGTGTGTCTGGTCTGTGGGTGATCCCACACCTGATACATGGGACCACCTACAAGTTTGTGCTTTGACTGTGCCGCCCTTATCAATCGGCCTTGTCCATGCATGATGCTTGATATAAGACATGAAATCCCTGGAGTGTGGAACATGCAGATTTCTCATGAAATCCTCTCAGCCAGGTCATCTTCTCTACCAGGGACACACAGGCCAGAGTACTTTCCAGAAAAGCTTAAGAGTAATGTCGAAAAAGCGAGGGAATGCAGAGATCTGAGCAGCACAAGTGGGAGTGCTACAGCAGTGAGATAGGGACAATGCCACGTAGCCTCTGCTTGCTGCTTGAGCTTGCAGGTCTGCTCCTGAACGGCTCCAGCTGCAACAGTGGAGCTTCAACCTGCAGATTTGCAGGTGCCTAGTTTTAGGAACGTGAGGAGAATCAAGCCAGGGAATGAATTCATAGGTGCTTGGCATGATAATGGGAACAGGATAAAACTTCTCTCTTGTTCAAGATGAACACAAAAAAGAAAGAGGGAGGAAACTAGAAGTGCTCATGAATGCATAGTGAAGCCTGAAATAAGTGCACTGGATGAAGAAGGGAATGTGTTTACATTGTTTATTTTTGTGTGGTTATGTTTGTCTAGTAATTGGGTAATTGGGATGTCTTTCCTTAAGAGCAGGTTAAATGAAAGGCAGCAGCTACAGAAAGAATGTTTGCAGAAACTTGAAGAGGAGGATGAGGAGGTTAGAGCCTGGGTTTGCCAGTGCTCTGTGGAGCAAGGTGAGAAACTGCGGCTCTTTGTTTAAATGTCTCATCCCACTGTGGAAATTCTTACTGCCATTAAAATTGCAGTAGGGACTGGATTTAATTTCCTAGTTACTGAAGAGGAGAAAATCGCAGCTCTATTGGAAACAATGGTAATAGGGTGATAGCCCAGGATACTGCTTTTCTATGGTAAAGTCTTGATCCTCAAAGCTGCTGAGTGCTGTGGCAATTTATACAGCAGGATCCATTTGGAAACAGATAGGAAGAGGTCAAGTATTCCATGGTGACCTTTGCTGTCACCACAAATTAGGTGGTGCTTTTGAGTATCACTCAGTATGTCCCAGTGTGTACAATTCACTGTTTTCCCAGAGCTGCACCAGTGCCAGCTGATAGACTTGGCATATTTGCCTGTTTGTTAAAGTGTTGAAGAAGCCAACTTTTGCTTTCATTTTGATAGAAGTTTGATTGCACACCCTGTGCTCATTGTAACACTGTTGCTGTCCCCACGCACGCATGTCTTGCAAACCTCTGCTTTCTGCAGCTCCCGGCACATTGCCCAGCAGCTGGTGCTGGGAACAAAGAGGGTCATTGAGCACTGCTTGGTGCTCAGCACTGCTCTGGGAGCTGGAGCTGAGAGAACCACCAGATGATTCAGTGTTTTTTGATCCCCCACACGCGAGTGCTCGATGCTCTGTCCTGAGCATGAACCCCAGCTTTCAGGGCTGCAGCCCAGATACCCCAAATAAAGCACCAGGACAGCAGCTGCTTTGAGCTGCTACAGCACCACGGGTTCAGGGTATTGCTTTAAATAACCTGTCAATGATCCTCATGTTCCCGTGACATATATCCCTATTCCTTGTCTATCCCCTGTACCTGCAGGGTGTGAGGACAGGGACCAGTGAGAGCTCAGAGCACAGCTCCTCCTTCTCACTTTGCTGAGCGCAGGCTGCTTCTGGCTCGCCCGTGCCATTTTGTTTCATTTTGGGTTTTTATCCCTTCCTCTAACCCCCTAGAAAAGAAGTTACTGAAGAGCTCTTAATCCTGGGAGCAAGGCATCCTGCTCAGTGTTTTGCTGCAGCCCGTGTTTGCCTGGCGCAGGAAAGGCTGCATGCAGCCCCAGCTGTGTGTGGTACATGACAGATCTCAGAGCTGCACAGTGCTGAGATCATCCTGGAGATGCCAAAGCAACAGGCAGGCAGTGAGCATCTCTGACAGCCAATACACAACACCAAAAGTGGTAGAGAGAGACTGTACATAGAAGAAAATCTTATGTAAAATTTAATGTGGGGTGCTGTTTGGTTTTTTGTTAGTTTGGGTTTTTTTTAAGACTGATATGCAGTTTCCATGGACACCCATTTTTATCTTAATGTATGTTTCCTTTTATTAAATATGCATAAACAGGCTTGCTCAGGATGTGAAGTCTGGTGTTTGGTTTTCTTTACATTTTCTCTAGGGAATCACTAATAGGCAGGCAGATTTCTGGAGACATTTAGGACAGTTTTACCATCCTGCTATCAGATGTTTCAAGCTTTAGGAAGGCAGCCAGATACAGGAGAAGGACAAAGAAAACAGAGAAGGTAAACTGCTGTATACAGTGTGAACAGCTCCTCTTCCCCTAACACAGCCCATTCTTCTACTGGATCCATCTTTTCTTTCAACAGGCTTTCCCACCAATTAGTCCTCTTCTTGTTTTGCCTTTTTCCTTAGCCTTGGTAGCAGCAAAGTTACTGCTGATGAAATCTGACTGGCATGGAAGGTGTTGGCTGTGTGACTTCAGGACTTGAGGCTCAGTATAGGGTGGTGGGGTGGAGCCTACTCCTGAGTTTTCTTAAATTTTCAGGCAGAACTCTTTCTTTTGGCTGGCTGATGGAATGAGAATGAGAAGGAATTATAGACAGCCCTTTACTGAAGCTTTCCTTCTGTTTCCCAGTTAGGACACAAGCTCTGAGTTCATGGATATGTTACCGTCTTTTAAGAAGCAAAACCAAAAGTAAAAAAAAAAAAAAAAAAAAAAAAAAAAAAAAAAAAAAAAAAGGCAGCAGATAACTTCTTTAAATTAGTTTCTTCTTCGATTTTCAGGAAGAAGAACTGGTACCAAAACCAGAAAGTGTATTAAAAACTATTCATGCCACATTGTTCTGTGTCCAGGTCTCTATCTGGTCATCTGGTTCAGATTCATACCACTTCTTACATTATTGCAGCCTTCTGGAATCAGGGAACTCACATTTCTCTGTCAGGTTTAATGGTGAGAACATTGTCACTGTCTCGCTGATGTGCCATTTAGAAGAGAGGTGAAAAATCGAGGATTATTCTATCAACATCACTTTTTGCACTGAAAAAGAAGAGTATAGGGCAGGTTCCCCATAAATGTCATCACTTATATCTGCCTATAGTCCAGTCTTCCACCTGAAAGCTCTCATGGTGTTTTTATCCATTAGCTCCTTCTTTATCAGGGCCATTTTATATTATCTTGGACACTTTATTGAACAGCAAACTATGAAAGCTAAGAGGCAGAGCAAAGGACAGGTGGCACAGAGGCTGCTGCAGGAGGTGACTCATTTGGCATTTCATTCTGATCAGATTACTACATTTAATTTGGGCATTGGAATCTGACGTTTTCTGCCACTTCTCATGGCATCCGGGAGGAGAGGTGGAGGGGGAGAAACTTTTGTACAAAGCACTGAAATGCAGCAGGGCACAAAAGATTTGTTGCCATTTTTTTTATATTGTTATACACTGGAAAGTATCAATTAATTGTTTTTTAATACAGACATAAGGTTTCTTGGCTGTGAGTAGAAGGCAGGTCACACCAAGCTTGGTGCATGTTTTTTCTGGTAGCAGAGATCAGGCCTGAAAACACCTACAGATTGTACAGCTGTCTTCCTGAGAGGCTTGGACAGTGACTGAGTTATCTGAGACCCTGGTGAACCTCAGTTCTTTCTCTCTCATACAGCAAGTAGAGGAGCCTGGTGAAACTCTGGTCTGACCCGGTGTGCAGCCACATGCCCTAAAGTCCTGTTATCTGTTTCTTCATAGCCTGAAAGTGAGTCAGGCAGTTCTTCAACAAGGCAGAAATGGATTTTGTGTGGTGCAACCTTGGATTCCTTATCCCAGTGCTACTGATGAGGGCATGAAAAGAGCTTGGATATGTTTTATGCCTTGATCTATGTCTAGGTAAACACACACACCTGATGCTCACCTGCCTCAGGGAGCTCACTTCATGCATCCTCCCCTTACCTTCACTCTCCTGCTGTCTTGTAAGAGGCAGGGAATCACAATCAGCAATTAACACTGTTGCACTGAAGTGCCTTTAGAAGGGGGTTTTTAGCTGAAGCCTCTGCAGAGATAATGGTTTCCAGCAGGGCTGACTCCCAGCAGGGCTGGTGATAACCTGAAGGATGGAGGGCTGCTCCCATCAGGGCAGCTCACTGAAGTACCTGCAGTCTGCACTTGGCGTGGGCACATTTTGGGGTTCCTTTTCACACCAGTCTCCTTTGGCATGGCAGGCTGGGAGCGAGCTGCACTGCTCAAGGCTGGCAGACATGGTAACAAGTGTTCCTGTGGCAGACAGGGATCTGCAGCAAAGCCCCTACTCTAACAAGGGGCTCTGTGCTCCACAGCTGCCAGTGCTGCCTGTGATTAGTCAGCCCTAATGCTGAGCTCTGCAGATTAATGTGCTCCTCTTCTCCCATTATATCCCTTCTCCACGAGCCAGCCCATCTCCTGCATCAGTAATGACCAGCTGCAGAGCCTCGGGGTTTTCTCTAGCTACTTTTAACGGATCTAGAACTTTTTATTTTTCCCACGCTCTGCCCTTTCCTTGATTGGTAAATTCCCTAAAGTCTTTAATCAAGCTGTGTTGAGCCTAGCAGCTCTGGCAAGTTTTCCTTTGTTTTAATAAAAGGTGAGTTTGTTCCCCAGGCAGGTTCTGCCAGCTCAATTTCAACTACTGCACATTGGTCTCTGAAAAAAAAAAAAAAAAAAAAAAAAAAGGGGCCTCCTATCTCAAAACCAGAGGCAATACAATGTCCTGGGTGAACTCCTGCAACCTGCCCCTTCCCCTTCAGAGGAAAAAGGGGCTTTGCCCTCCCATTTCACTGAGCTCAGTGTTTTGTCCACAGCCTCAGGCTAATGGACTCAAAGGGCTTGCTTCTGTGGCTGCTGTTCAGCCCATCCTTAGATCTCAGATGACCACTCGGGCTCTCCAGAAATGTCCTTGCTTAATATTACTTAAACCTGCAAAGCCAAAGCTAAGGCATTCTTGAGCTCGCCCTGCCTGTCTCAGTTCTCAGCCTCTCCCCTTTTTAGGCATTTTATAAAGCTGGGAGAAATGTTTCAAGAAAACAGACTTAGGAAAAAATTCACTGAAAAGGGAGACCAAAACTTGGTCTGAGTTTGGTCAGCACAGGTGAGTGGGTTTTGTTGGCAGATGTTTTTTTTATGAGTAATATTTCCACAACTTCTTGATCTGTTACCTTTGCAACAGCTGGTTATGGAACTGGAGAAGAGGTGAGAGGAATCCCAGATAACTCACAAAGACTGAGAAGCCATAACCCTGCAGCTTGTCCTGGTATTCCCTCTAGAATATGATGTTCCTTCTGAAAAGCTTGTTTCAGAAACCTTTTTCAGATTTTATACGGTTTGGTTTTTTAAAGCTTCCAGCTAACAGTAAGATGAGAATATTCAAAGGTAAGGCTAATTATCGGGAATAGCTCCAAAATTTAGATACTAGAAGTGTGAAAACTGCTATTAAAAGCATCTCTGTAATTCATCTAGCCCTGTATAAATTGAAGAAATAAGTCAAGATGAGTGCAAAGTTTCAGGCAGAAGAAATCAAAACTGAAATATTGAACCAAACAATTAGAGAAATCATCAAAATTTACAAAATGCAGTAATTTATGTAGTTTCATGCTTTCTGCATGGAGGAAGTGGACCTCAGTAAAAATTAAGTGGGTCTGCATGAAACTGTTGGGTCAAATGTTACAAAACCATCTACAGCTCTTCTGAGAGTCCTGGCTCAATGTTTTGTTTTTTCTCAGATGGAACCATCAGGAAATTTGACCTGAATTCAGGAATAGCTTCTGGACAAGAGAAAATGTATTTCTTAGTGAGGTTATTGTTGACTGAAAAAAAATGTTTTCCCTGTACCACAGCAATATAAATAGCTTTTATCTCCATTACAAACAGACTTCTTTTATCTATCAGTGATGTACTTTAAATCTCATATTTCCATTACAAACAGGTTTGTTTTACCAGCGACTTTACTTTAAATCTTGTAGTAGAGTTCTGACAACCTTAATTTTCTTTATGGGAAGATGCAGAACAAAGAAAAATAAGTGCTCTATACTCCACACTCATTCTCAGTGAAGCAGTGGGCTCAATAAGATCTCCTTCTGTGCCAGACTCTGTACATGTCTGAGATACTGGGGAGAGGGATGAGAGGGAGATATTGGGGTAATTCCTGAGGCTTTCTGGTCATGGAGGAGGGAGGCTTGGAATCAAGATGCATGTGAGTGAGGCAGAGAGGAGCCCTCAGCCACCGTGCAGGGCTCCAGCCGCTCTCAGGCTCCCTCTGCACGGGCCCCCAGTCACACAAATGTCATTAGCTTCAGGACTCAGCATGTCTGCACAAATAAACCTCCCAGGCCCAGATCAGGAAATTATTGCCCTGGCTTTCTGAGCAGAACAAAGCTTAGTGTGCAGTGATGAAGCTACACACTTAGCATTGAAGACATGAATGTATGGAGTCAATTATAAAAGGGAAGCTCTGTGGTGCGCAAATAATTGGTACAAGTGCAGTGGCTTTTCTGTGTGGAATACAGCCTTGGTGTGTTGCTGCAGCCTTCCAACATAACCAGAGCAAAGTAACTGATTGGGGAGAATAAACACACCTTAAAAAGTAAGGAGGGATGGACAAAGATAGGGGTTAGCAGTGGGATAGATATTAATTAAAATTTTGAAAGCCTCAACTATCAGTTTCCGTGCTTTGAGATATTTGAAGTTCTTTTAAGTACAGCCAGAACTCAGAACCCTCTGAGTCATTAATGGCAGTGGTGATCATTAGTGCAGGGCATCCAGTGAGTGCTAGAAACAAATAAAGACATTTTATGTTCAGAACTATTTACAATATTAATTGAAATAGAGCAGAGTGGGAATGATGGCCAAATAAAACACAAGAGAGAGGTTTTTAAGTCAGGATTTTGGTGGTGCTCCAGTGCTTCAGTGAGGCTACTGTAAGCATGCAGGATGCTGTGGTACTGCTGCATCATTTCTTCAGTGGCTGGAAAATGGCCCCAGCAAAAAAAGGACTTGGAGGTGCTGGTCAACAGCAGCTGAACATGAGCTCAGGTGTGTGCTCAGGTCGCCAAGGAGGCCAGTGGCTCCTGGTCTGTATCAGAAATAGTGTGGAAGCTGGACCAGGGAAGAGATTCTTCCCCTGTACTTGGCACTGCTGAGGCTGCACCTGGAATTCTGTGTCCAGTTTGGGCCCCTCAATTCATTTGGGTGCTGGAGAGAGTCCAGGGAAAGGCAAAAAAACTGGGGAAGGCTCTAACGAGTCAGTCATATAAGAGGTGGGTGAAGGGGCTGGAAGTGTTCACACTGGAGAAAAGGATGCTCAGGGGTGAGCTGATCACTCTCTACAACACCCTGAAAGGAGGTTGTAGAAATGTGGGGGTTGGTCTTCTCCCAGGCAACCAGTGACAGGACAAGAGGACACAGTCTCCAGCTGCACCAGGGGGGTTCAGTTGGGACACCAGGAAGAATTTCTTCAGTGAAAGTAAGGTTAAGCATTGGAATGGGCTGCCCGGGCAGGGGATGCAGTCACCATCCATGGACATTTTCAAGAAATAACTGGATATTGCATTAAGTGCTACAATTTTGTTGACACGGTAGTGTTCAGCCAAAGGTTGGACTCCATGATCTTGGAGGTCTTTTCCAACTTCAATGGTTGTATGACTCTGTAATTCTTCGATTTTATCCCTTCTTCACTATGCAGCTTTGTAAGAGGCAGATTTCTCCTCATAAAATTTCAAGGATACAAAATGCAGGAAAAGTCCCATAAACCACAATAACACCATGACCTCAAATCTTCAAGCTGGCTGATCTAATTTAATCTCTTAGGCCACAATGAATTCAGGGTATACACACCCTGTCAGAGAACAGGTTCCTTCAAAAGCCTTGTGTGGCTGATTCCCACCAAAAACTCTCCTCACCCACTCAGTCCTATGCACCCTGATCATCTTTTCATGTGTCTCTTGAGTGCCTGATTTCCTTCTCATCAGCCAGCATGTTAAGAGGGCTGCAGATAAGCAGGTCCTCGAGGGCACTTCAGATGGCTGAAATCTTCCTGGCAGGAATGCCTGTCAGGCAGCACCAGAACCGGCCATGGCAGTGCTCCAGCTCCTCTTGGGAGCCACTGTGGTGGATGTGGCTCTGCAGAGTTCCCTGCTGGCACAAGAGGAGGAGGAGGCTATCCTGAAAAACTGAACTGAGGGCTCTCCTAATGAGTGATTCATTTGGTTTAACATTTGGGATGGAGGATTTCAACAGATGAGATCCTGGGGCAGCTTTGGTGCTAAGCAGTGCTTGATCACAGCCACATACAGACAGTGTAAGTACTGCATCCTGTGCCTGCTCTGTGATTTGTCACAATAACAGGCTCATTTTAAAACTGTTTAAAGCCCACGAAGACTCTTGCTTCAAGCAGCAGAGGAACACAAGAAGTGGTTAACAGTGTTCAGTATCCAGTACTAAACTCAGTTAAAGAGAGTTCTGTGTCTAAATGCTAGGCAGCTTTTTCCACAGCCATTAAGGATAGAAGTGGGGCTAGCACAATGCAGACAAGAAATTAAGTCAATATTTAAAAATATTCAAATGGCATTTCAAAGGAACTCTAGCTGCTGATGTAGTCACTTGCACAGTGGATGCTCCATCTGGCAAGTCATTAAAAGTTGGAGAAAAATGGAAATGGGAACTGAATAACAAGATGTAGACATTTTTTAGAGTAGGAGAATTATCAGAACATTATCTGACTGGGTTTTCCTCTCTCCCTCCCTCCGTGTTTTTAGGGTTTATAATTTTGTCCACTGTCATAGCCTTGAGGGGATTTGTGGAGTCTTTGCTATGTCTTGGTTTTGGTTTTTTGGGTTTCATTCCATACCTCTCCTTCTTCCCTTTAGTGATGGGAGGGGGAAGTTCTGTCCTATTTAGGAAGCAGGTGCTGGAGGTTGAATGGCTGAAGTGACATTCCCCATGTAATTTTTGGCCATCTCCTCCTGAGTGGAGGATGATGACCATGAAGGAGCCCCTGGGTTAGACCCTATTACAGCTGATTTTTTCTCTTCAGGAGCAGAACCTGGGCACGCTGTGGAGCTCTGGCAAGGTCTCCTGGCTCGTAGGATTTCATGCACTTTTTATCTTCCTCTGGTGATCCTACAGTGTAAGAAAAATTATTCTCTGAGCTGCCCTGAATCAGTGGAGTTAAAAAGAGGTTACAAGCAAAAGTCTTAATTCCCTGTACAGCATGGAAGTAACACTCAACATCCAGTTGCCAGAGAACAAAGCTCTTCCTAAGGAATAATGGACAATGGGGAAGCCAAAAATACGATTAAAAATTATTTGGCAATATACCATATTTTTACTTTGTCTCAAGCCTTCATCTTATGATTGCCTTGATAGAGGTGTAGAGCACAGAATAGAATGATGGAATGAGAAAGGAACATAGATCATTTTTTCCCAGTTCTATGTCACTGCTTTGCAGAGAGGATGTTCCTGCCAGGGGACACGTTCATCATTTTTCAAGTTTTGTGTCAGTCTTCTAAAGAAGATATCTGTTGATCATGCTCAAATTTATCTAGGGAGTATATCTATCTCAGCAGAGAGAAAAATAATTCATTCTTTAGATCTGCCAGTCAGAGCAAACATCTGCCCTTACAGTGAGGAAAAGATAGAATCCATATCCATATCCTCTTTGACAAGTTATCCCCAAGGAAGGCATGAGTCTCACTGTTCGTGTGTTCTATGGGAGAAATAGTGATACGCAAGAGAAACAAGAATCAACCTTCCTAAACCAAAGAATATTTATCCCTACAGTTTCTAATTTACACTCTGCCTTACTGCTGGGAGAATTTTACATCACTCCCAGAAAACCCTCAACCCTTTTTTTTGTGCTCATTACTGTACAAGATTAAAGAAATTGTTTCTCAATGGAAGGTGCCTCATGAGCTGCATGAGAAGACAGTCTGCAAGGAGACACTTTCTGACTTTGAGTCCCAACCACAGACTTTGGACTTCCCAATCTTATCAAGATGTTCAGGACAATAGAGTCTCTAAAAGTTAAGTCAGGCCTTGAAGTGAGAGAACAAGCCTACCATGTCAAGTGGCAAAACACGGGAGCAAAGGAATAGTGGCTTAGGGGGAGGAGAAAAATAAAATGAACTATCATCAGGTTGTCAGGTTTACAGTTTTATGATCTGTACAAGCTTAATAGAGTTTAATAGAGTGGAAATCCATACCTTTGAAGATGCTGTTGGAATGCATACTGCCTGATGAGGTTAATTGAGGAAGGCCTGAATTCTGTGAAGTCTTAATAGTGCCACTTAAGTGAGTAAAATATGTATTCATTTTTATGTTGAGAAAACAATTAAAGCAGTAGCTCATGGCTGTACTCATGCACTATCTGCTGCATATTATCTTAGGCAACTTCAGTGTGTTTTCTTTATCCTCCCTGTGTGTTGGTGCTGTCAAACCATACCTCTCTCACTCTCGTGGTCCTTTTGTAACTGGAGACACAATTTTCATCTCCTTGCCCTCTCTCTCCCTTCAGCATTGCTTTCTGTTCCTCCCTGTCTCTCATCATAGGCTGTGGAGTGTGTTATGTTTTGGAGTCCTAGTTCTGAGAGACAAGCAACAACACCTGCTCATAAAGCTCTGGAAAGCTCTTTGCCAAAGATTTTGGGATGTCATATCTATCATTGGTGGCTTTGAAAGTTTACAGCAATTTGAGATAGAAGTATTGATGCAAAGCCTTTACTACAGGAGGAAATTCTAAACTTGAGGAACATGGGAACAACTATGGCTATAAGCTTTTGGGAGGAAGGGGGAAGCTTTTGTTATTTCTCTCAGCTGACAGTTTCAGTTTTGGCTTGTTTTCTCCTTGTTGGGTCAATTCTGTTAGTCCTTCCTTAGGATATACTATAATTCTTAAGGCTCCTTAGCTATGTAGTCATATTTAGACTTTTGAAAACAAGCAACACATCCTCAAGGGCTCTTAAGTACACTAGTGATAGTGTTAACTGAAGCAGCGAGAGATCTTTCCTTTCTTGGCTGAAATATTTCTGCAGGACAGTGCCACAGCCTTGGCTATATTCCACCAGTCTCATCTTCCCTGGCTCACTGTCATGGCTTGCTAGTCTGGAACAAAGCTCTCAGATATGTTGCAAGAAATAAAAAATCTTACAGAGAAAGAGAGTTAATGACCACAGTCAGAACTATTAATACCAGACAACTCCGAGTTAGAGGAACATGTGGCAGATCTTCACACTGGGCTCCCTTTGCGGCTCTTTGATCCTGCACAACTGTAGAACAATTCAGAGTAGTAACACCTGCTGTAAAACAGCTCAGCGACTCTGCTAATTGCTTAACTGAGGAAAAACAGCGTTGAATAACATGAGGGTGACCACACTGTTTCTGCCTTCAATCACTCAACAAGAGATCAAACACCAAGATCTGCTGCTGAAACACAGTGAGAAGGAACAGGAGAGCTGGCACTTGTGCTGCACTTAGAGCTCGAGTCTCAGCTAATCCCCTCAGGGGAAGAATTTGAACATAACTCAAAGGCATTTGGGGTGTTTGGGGGGCATCTCTCCTGTGTTCCTATCAGTGCATATTCTGATGGATGTGTCTGGGGGCTGGAAGGAAGCGTCTGCAAAACCCTGAATGCACATCAGCCAGCCCTAGGTTTCTGAGGAAAGAGTCAGTGAGGAGCTGTGAAATCAGCTTTTTACAGACAGGACAAAACTTCTGGCCAGCAGATTTCTGGGCAACAGTTTCCACCCTGCTGTAAGAAGCCTTTAGGCAAAGAGCAAACATTTTTGTCTGAGAAACAGAATGGTGGGTGCTGAACTGAACTACATTGAAAAGTGTAATGGACACCTGTCATGGATACGGATACTTATTGTCCAAAACACAGGCCATTTTTTATTATGAAATTAAAGTAGGTTTGAACTAATGGAGTGGGATGTTGCTATTTGCTATTTGCACATCTGAAGCAGGCAGCTTTTTGTCACCCTCAGACATTGCAGGTGTTTTCACTGTAAAGATCTGGGGGATGCAAGAATATGGAGACTAATTTGCAGGTCTTACCTAAAATAGTCATGTATTTTAGGCATTCCTTCCAGCGTGAGACAGTGATAAATTAGAAATCTCTGCCCTGGTAAGGCTTGTTAGTAAATCTGATATGCAGTTAGCTGACAACTCTGATGCATGGGGTTTCAAACCTGCTCTTTGGAAACCCTGCCTTCTGCCCACCTCCCACCTCACTGTGAGGAAGTATATCCATCAAATTTTACATGGGATAGCTCATATTGCTATCTGGATGATAGGAGCAACATTTTCTGCATTAGCAACTCTCAACAGATAATGTCTTGAGGATTGAGAGAGGGAGATTAAGTCTGAATAAATATCCTGTGTTATTCATATTTAATCATTTTACTTAGACATTGTCTAATCAGTCAAAGCAACAACTGCTACTGACATATAGGTCTCATAAAAATATATACTAAACTAAAGCACTAAGCCTTGTCCCTTTATATTCATGTCGAGCCTGTAAACAGATCTCAGAACAAACTGACTTAGAAACAGAAACTGATGGCTGTAATGAAAGACCCATGTTACCAAGGAATGACAAACAGGAAATTTGGACAGATCTACACTGCTGGAGGAGTGGGGAAGGAGAAATTGTCCTGTGAGTAGCTTGGTCTGGTAAGGATATCTTTGCCACCCTATTAGCTTCTGAGTTTGGGAGAGATTAAAGGTGTAAAACCTATCTGCCCAGGCATACCTGTTTTAATATCATCACCTTAGTGTCTTTCCCCCCCCTCCATTCATAAATCCCAATACGATGAAGGGAAAGGGGAAAGCAGCAGGGGGAGAGGGGATGGTTTTGGAGAGACTAAAATGTTTCTGCTTTTCCTGGTACAGAACTACAATACTCAGCAAAAGGCTGGGAAGCAGCATTTGAGGGAGAGAGGGAGGAAGGAAACGGCGAAGATGAGCTGAGAGGGGGACAGAGATGGTGATTTGAAAATTTCTAGAAGAGACAGAGCAGATATATTGCTGATGTGCTGTAAGTAAAGTGCACCATAACCAGTTCGGTTGAGGTGAGCTGGCATGTGCTTTCACAATGAAATCTGGCTCCTCCATCACATGAAATATTCTCTGGTTGCTGCCCCATCATTTAACTGCATGGCATTCTACTTAGGACACAGCAAGCTGTTCTCTACCTTTAGAGACAGCGAGTACGTGTAGCAATGTCTTGGATGTTTTCATTGCAGCAGAGAATAGGAAGCATGCTCTCCACTGCGAGCATTAGCAATGCAATTTCATAACTATCTGTTCAGACAGTGCACAGGAGCTTGAAAAACAGCTTGAGACACTTTGTTCCCCCTGGGAAATGCCATCCGAGAATATGTTAATCTGACGAATATGCAAAAGGCTGTCCCCTATTGGTGAACCATAAAGAAAACCACCTCCTTTTTTCCTGGCTTTGTGAGATGTGCTCCTCCCTGTCAAGAGTGGAGCAATCCTTACCCTCTCATCAAACCAGACAGTTGAAAAGTACGGAGACATTGTGCTGCCTCCTTCGACTTGCAATGTGAATATGATATTATCTGTACCACCTTTGACAATGCACTTAAATTAATCAGAGGAGAAATGTCTTATTTGATTATATTTGACCATGAACATTGATCAGTTGCGTGCAATTTTGACTTCAGATCTGCATGTCCAAAGTCCTTTCTAAAAAGGGCAAAATATTACCCAGAGATACACAGGAGCTTGTATTATCTGAGTCTCTGAAAAGATACTCCCAGGGGAAATGAATGTACATCTGGGAAATTAAAAATCATTTGCTATGAAACTCTCTGTGAGAGATGGACAGGATCAGAAGAGAGATCCCCAAGACATCAATCCTTCGCCCACTCTCTTCTCATTGCAGCTGTGTTAGCTCATCCTATTTTCATCTGCTTGTGTTCATTTCTGGCAGATGAGAAAGTCTGTCAGTCCTCTGAGGAGACTATGAGGAGACCTACTGTTCCTCAGGAGACATCTGACTTCCCTCTCTGTAGTCTGAAAAACCCATGGAGACTACATAGTCCTCTACAGAGCCTCTTTTTCAGGCTTCCTTTCTGCCACAGCGGAGCTGCTGTGGCCTTGGGTACAATGAGAATTTGGCAACCTTAGGGCAGATCAGTCAGAGGATTTATCAGGCGGAATCAGAGTCTGGTGAGCCAAGAGCTGTGCACAGTGAGCTGCTTGAGGGCTTTGCTCTGGATGTTTTCTGTGTCTCCTGGGTTGGAATTCCCACCAAGAATGTTGTTAAAAGCTCTCCATAGGTCTTGTTGTTGGTGCAGACCGTGGTCACATCCTCAGTGGTGGCCAGGTCTGGTCCATGACTGGACCAGAGCCTCAGGTTTAGCTGCCTCCAAAAGCTCTGGAGCTTCCATACACCAAAATTCTCCACAGACTGAAGCAGCACAGAACTGCCCTGCTGTACTGAACAAAGCATTTCTGTTAAGGAGTACTTTGTAGGATGCCACTGGAAAACTTTTTCCCGTTATTACTTGTATCTTAAATGAGTAGAAATCATCACTTGGCAGTTCTGGCCCTTCTTCCCTCTCTGTTTCTTGGGCTAGGGTAGATCTCCCAAATTTGCTCTATCCCATAATGCTCAGATAGTCCAGCACTTTTCACTGATGACAATAATTTAAATAAAGGTGAAGGAAAAAAAATAAAAAAGGAAAGCAGAGAAGAGACACTTACTGGCTGCATATACCAGTATGGTGCTCTGATATCTGCTCTAGTCTGGAGCTTGTGATAACTTAACTTCCAGCTGCATGGAATCTGTGAACTCAAACTGTACACAGGCTCAGGAAACTCCTCCCAGAAGACAGACAGGATTGCCATCGTCCCCACACCTGTCAGAGACTTCAATATACTGAGGCAGATTTGCATGTCCTGACAGATTTTTCTTGACTTCAGATTCATCATTCCTTTCCAAAGGGCAATAGCTTTTCCTACCTCTCACCTTGTAACTTTCCTGCTCTTCAGACACCCAAAGGGTCTTGGATGGCATTTCCTGGAGGGAGGAAAGTGTCTCAAGCTGTTTTTCAAGAAGTTGGGTTTTTTTGTTTTGGTTTGTTAGGTTTCCTTTTTTATTATTATTATTTTGGAACCTGAGAAGGAATTAATATTTCACAAAAGTGACTGGGTGGGTGGACGGGGGAGCCTGAATACAAAATTCACTTGTTGATTGGGATTCTGGGGTGGGAGTGAAGGAAGAAAGCATTGCAGGGAGTGTTTTCAAGCTCTTAAGAACATGTTTTTCCAAGTGCTGTTCTTAGGCATAAGACTTTTAATAATAAGAGCACAGTAGGGTAATATAAATGACACAAAAGGCACTCTCACTGCAAAGCTGAACAGTTTGTGGTTTAGTAGATTTTTATGATAAAAGAGACAAAAAGAATAAAAGTTTTTTCCTTCTCAAAAGCTACCATGCTTGGTAACATCTTTTGCTAAGAAAAAGAATTCAGCCTCCCCCCCCACCTCCGGAGATATGTTCTTACCCAATTAAAGTCCTCCTGCAGATCTGTAGGCCTATTGACAACTTGTTCCATGTCACTAAATTTGGTTTGCTGCCCTGTTACAGAAATTACAATGCAGTGCTTCTTAAATGGCCTCAGTGTTTATAAGTGGCAGAGGAGAGGGCGTTCTGCAGACCCTCAGCCTCCCACCTGGGATCTTCATTCTATCCTTCATCTTTCCCTTTGTTTTCCCTTCCATCTTGTTTGTCAGCAGCAGGGCTCAGCTACCAACAGGAAGAGATTCGGTTTTCTTTTGTATTGCAGCAAAGCAACTGTTGTTGTTGTTTGCCTTTTATTCTTTTTTGCCAATTTGCCCTAGGCAGGCTGGAGGTGAGGAGCTCTGAAGTGTGCAAATTTGCCACAAAAAGACACAGAAAGAGGTCGGTGCCTGTGAGGGCATGGAGAGGGGAATGAAAGTGTGGGAAACAGTAACCAGCATCCCTTAACATGAAATCGGCCTGTGAAGTCTTGATGGAAAGAAGGAAATCCTTTTCTGTGAAGAACACTAGGAGCCTGATGCCAGTCCAAATAATGAAATCCTCTCAAAATAGACCTGTAGATAAGCTGTGCAAGCAGTGTTAATGCCAACTATCATTTCAGCTGCAGCCCACCAGCTGGTGCAGGCTGTTTGTAAATCTGAGTGCACTGTTGGAAAGAGAGGCAGTGTCCCCCCATCAGCAGTTCAGTCACCTTCTCATACAGGAGCATGGAATCCAGATGAATGACTTCAAGCCTTTTTTGACAGAAACAGTAGGAGCAGAGGCTGCCACAAGTTCAAAAAGCTGAACAGTTTAGTTGTGTTGGCAACTAAAGCACGGCAAAATCTAAGGATGAAACCACAAGGCTGTAAGTGGACTATATGACCTTAATCCCACTAGAGGGCTTTGTAGTAATTTCCCCTCTCTCACAGACCACGTGAAAGGCTTGGGTGGGTATTTGGTGCAGTTTCTGTGAGCCACTCAGGTATGGAACTCCCAGTGAAATCAGGGGAGAGGCCTCAAACAACCATTTAGGAACTCAGTCATGATATATTTTTGATATATAGAAGAGAAATGATAAAACTTCCAGGGTTTTTTCCCTGTTTAGATCTATATGTTCCTTGTTGAATGAGCTTTTTCCAGCGCAAGGAGATCCCATCTTTTGGCACCACAGTAGTTTTAGGCACAGCTCTGGACAGAAAGGCCAAAGCAGTCTGTAGTCCTTGAGTCAGCAGGATCTCCCAGAGCACTGGCAGCAGAACATTTTCTGTCTGCCCAGCTGTTGGTTCCATTCCTGATCACACATCTGGTCCAATGGCCCTGGGTGGATCTCCCGTGGCTCTGTAAAAATGCCTGCAGGAAGGAAAGAGCTGCACCTTACTGTATGGCTCTAGGCCAACCCACTCTGCAGCACCAGACAAAATGCCTGATACAGAATTACCTCAGTATTTTTTTTTTCATTACTCTGATTAAAAGCAAACCTTTGTCCCTGCTGGTTGCATTTGTTGTCACTAGTTCATTGGCTAGTGCATATACAGCTGGTTTCAGCCTCCATTTAAAATGCAGGGAGTTTAAGCATTACGTGTAGAATACAGCAGGATAAATAAAGACATACTTGAGAAAACATACATTTAGTAATTTATTTTTCTACCAGCAGTTTTGGAGAGCTGTGGGGTTTGTGATTTTTTTTTTTTTTTAAACCTAATCCATTCAGTCAGTGGTCTCAAGAGTAAAAGCTTCTGCCTCAGCTTGGGGTTGATGCTTGGTCGAGCCTTAAAGCTTCATGGTTTTTTGACACTGCACTAAGTCTGAAGCTTTGATGTCTGAGGCTGCTGCCTGCACAGCGTAAATCATATTTTAAAGTTTATTGGTACAAAGGGTGCCTTTCCTCAGACATACACATGTGCATCCACACACAGCATCTTTCCACTTTTTTTCTTCTACAAGTTTCCATAGTATTAGAGGGTTCTTTCAGTTATAATTCCCACATGGATTTTGCCATCTTTAATTGAAAGCTCGCAGCATTTGTGCGCTAAGGTAATACATACTTGTGCTTGGCAGTGCTGATTGAGGGTCAAAAGAGAAATGAAAATGCTTTTCTCACTCCATTACTGTAGCTGCTGTACCTGGTTCTCTTTGGCTGTGTGTAAAATCTGTTGCTGAGGCCTGTGGGATTAAGTGTAGGCAGACCTGATGTACAGAGAACAACAGTGACCTTTGGTGTGTGGACACAAACTAGACCGTCTTTCATGGGTCTCCAAGGAGCTTGTTTATCTCTTGGCACAATGGCTGTGCAGGTCCTTTGCCTGTTGTGTTTACTGCTCCCATTTTGGCTGGGCCTGAGGAGATGTGTGAGCCACCTTTCTGAAGTGTGGAGTGCCACTAGTTTTGGAAGCCCAAGTCTGTCTTTCACAGGCTAATGGAACACACCAGGGCACGGGATTAGCAGGATGAGCAGGATCAGTGTCTGAGTTGTAGCTGTTCAAGGATTCCTCCAGTGTACAGATGACTGCTGGAAGGAAGGAGACTCCCTATGGGAAGAGCAAGACACTGACTAAGCACTCATTCTTCTGTTTCAGTCATTCTCTGCTCCCAAATGTGCTTGATGTGAGGAGCACAGAGAACAGTTTGCACGTGTGCCTTTGTGCCAGATGTAAACTTTCTAACGAGCTATTCAAGCCAGTGCCGCTGGTGATTGCCTTTGTGTGTCTCCTGCTTTCCATCCACGCAAGTGAGAGCACAAAGAGGCCGTGCAGGCTAAAACCTGTGCTGAATTTATTTACACAGAGTTGTAAATCAAAAGGCAGCACCCAACAAAATTCAGCACACTGAGTATTGAGGGTGACGTGTTGTTGTTCAGTTCAATGTCTTTGGAGATGACATTAGAGGGATGGTGACATCACAGAGAGAAAATACAGAAGAAGGCTGGAATTGTGACTTTCTTGTGACAGGACAGTTCAAGTCACAGCAACTTTTTTCAGAGCCCAAGAGCCCTCTGAAACACAAGGCCAGGACTCTGAAGAGGTGACTTTAAAAAAAATTAAATCTAATCCAGCATCACTTGCAGTTATGAAGGATAATGCAGAAAAATCTTCTGTTCCAGGTGTTATTTGGTGGTGTGGCATTTCAGGCAAAGCTAAGGAATGTAATACCTGTCATTGGGATTTATGCTCTTAAATCCCATTTGTGTTTTCAAAAAAAATCCTCATTGTCCCCCTCAACCATTGCAGTTACCACTCCCAATGTCACCTGGAATCTTTTGCACCTACAGGGAAATCCTTGAAGTTCTCAGGGCAAGAAATAAAGCAGAGGGTCTTTCTTCTGTTATTTTCAACAAAGCTCCTTATCAGTCATTCTTTAAAGAGCCGAGATACTCTCTCACACCTACTGTCTGCAGTTGTCACCTAGAGTAAAAAGCCAAGTATCCAGGCCTTTCCTCTCTTTCTTCAGAGTAACTGCAGAGAGCTCAGGGAGAAGTATATTGAAATACATTAGTAACACAGAAAACCTCCTCCATCTACTCTATCATCTTGGTATTTTTCCTCCAGCTTCTATTTATCATCTATGTATAGATTCCCTGAATGAACAAAAATCTTCAAGAATTCATGATTCAGGCTGTAGGGCCAGGAGGTAACTGGGGGGAAGGAAAGAAATGGCAGGTAAAACGTAATTAATTGCCTGTGCACTGCTTTCCCTCAGCCATCTGTACAGGTCTTTCCTTTGGAAGTGGAAATGCCTTGGTAAAAAGGTCAAGGTATTAGTGTGCTCTCCAGGATTCAGACAACCCTTTTTCAATTTCTGCTATTGACTCCCTGTATGACCTGAGGTAGGCCCCTCATTTCTCTCTGTCTTAGATCTCTATCTGTAAAAAAGGGTAAGTGTATTTCTTTTCCTTTTCCCAGTCTATTTGTCAGCTCTTTAAGCCTTGGCTTTAGGTGTGAATGCAAACACACCCACACCTATGGCTCTCAAAGCATAATGGCAGAAATGCAAATATATAAGACCATACCTGAGCTACAAAATCAGCACAGTGTATCTGCTGTCCATTACTGATTGTTTTTCCCATTTGTATCCTTCTTCCGTTAAAAACTGTAATTTTAAAAAAGCAAAGTAGCTATGAGCCCATTAGTATAGAGCAGGAATTTGTGATAATCTTAAACCACTTTCAGATCACTGAAGATGGGAAGAAACTTCCCAGCAGCAGATTCACTTGCAACTACAGCTTTGGGTAAGGAGTTTCTTTAGGAAAGTTTTGCTGGCCAGTGCTCGTCACCATCCCTGGATGTGTTTAAAAAAAGACTGGATGTGGCACTCGGTGCCATGGTTTAGTTGAGGTGTTAGGACATGGGTTGGACTCGATGATCTTGAAGGTCTCTTCCAACCTGGTGATTCTGTGTGAATTCTGTGCGAATTCTGTGTGTTTACAACAAGGCACTGGACTACAGGGATCACAGGCTGATCTGGCATTGCATTCCCTGTCATCCTCAAACGTACTGTAAGAAAATGTAGCAGAAAAGGGTATGCTATTTAAATTCACAGCAGTAACAGCAGTAAAAGGTTTAAAAGTCCCCACGAACCAGCTTCTTAATATCCTGTCAATGCCACTTCTCTCACACCCCTGCTGTAACCGAGAGGAGCAGTCAGAGAGACGCGGATTTCCACAGCACAGCTGGCCAAAGACGTGTTCTCCCCTGGCCAAATCCCACCTCCTTCTTGCAGTTCATCACCCCTCAGCTGTTCTATCACTAATAGTTTACCACTAACATTATTTTCAGATGGTTCACTGCAGGAATCCAGGCTAGGGCTCAGCCCCACAGTCTTGGAGGCACAAGTGAGGTGCGTCAGACACGGGTTTGGGATGGGATGTGCAGCTGGGAGCAGGGACTGGTGAGGATGGGCTTGCTGCTGTGCCAGGGTGCAGTGCAGTGACCCAGGTCTCACTGCCTGCAGCCTGGTGTCCTGTTCACTGCCTGGAAATGACTGTGAGTGCTTTCCTAAGGAGCTGGGTGTGTAGTGAACTCCTGAGGTTATTTGTGGCACAGCATTCCTTGGGAGAATGCGCTAATTCAAATGTTCATCTCACAGTATGTAGGAGTTGGAGTCAATGCTGGGAAATATAAAACCTGTGACACACTGTGATAATGGGGGCATTTAACACAGACCATTGAGAAATCATAGTCAGGGGAATCAAACAAGAACAGTTATATGAGGTGAATTTTCATGAGTTTTTATTTTCCTTTTGTTCTTCTTTATGGGACGAATGAATGGGGATGGTGGCTCAATTTCTGGCTTGCAAGATATAATTTTAGCAGTGATCTTACTAAAACATTGGTGAACCTCATTTTGCCCGAGTTACCAAAATTGACTTTAATTTGCATGCTTGTGCAGAAGCTTATGCTAGGTAGAAGCAGGGCATTTATGGTCTCCAGATGGCAGCTGTTTTGATGTATGAAGGTCACATCTTTTTAGATCAATTTGTTTTGTATCCATAGACAAACTGGTTGAGATCTGGGGCTGCTTGGAATCAGAATGAATGAGTAATGAATAATGGAACCTCAGTTTCCACACAGGAAAAGTAGTCTGTGAGCTACTAAGGATACATCTATTGATCAACAGATTGGCCAATGCCAGTAAGCACTTCTTTAATCAGGAAAAAAAAAAAAAGACATGCCTAGGGATACATGCCATGAAAATTGCCATCAGAGGGAGGAAGGAAGTAACTTCACAAGAGGAATACTGATAAATTTACTCTTCCAAATAAAAATTGTGGAGATAAGCCCATTAACAACCTTCTGTTTCTGCTTCTCTTCGTATTAATTTTCTCTTTCTTAGTCAAAAATTTAGGAGAACATTTAATCTCTTACAAATTATGTAGAATTTTATGCCTATTTGTCTGGTTCCTTTCATTTGCAAGGGTAGAAAGAACTTTTTGTCAGTTACGTCATTAATCCTGGGCTTCTAGGCTTGATTTGACTATTGTGAATAGAGTAACTTCTAGACCCTATTTGAAAATGAACGTAACCATGCTTTTTTTGAGCCGAAGAATTGCTCAGCTTTCTGAAAAACGGTGTGAGTAACATCCACCTTCAATCTCACAGGTGGAACATGGGGACTTAAAGTGACAGAATCAAAGCCCAGGAGGAAAGAGCAGAACAAGGCAGGATTCTCTGAACTGGCTAATGATAAGAGGGGCCTAGAAGAAGAGATGGCTTTCAGCTAGCTTTGAATGTCTAACCTCTGAAGGTTTAGAAGCATTTAAGATGCCTCAAACCTGAGCCAAAATTACCTCCAGTCTGAAGGTTGCTCACTGACTGTTCTCTTCTCTTTGGGCTGGTGACTTCATTGGTCCCACAGGTCCTTTAACAATGCATTTCCCTGTCGTGCCTGTGGTCCTTTCATCTCGCCTCATTTCCTGAGAGTGCGAAACTACTTGGAATTCCTTTCTTTTTTCCTAATTTGAGAGTTCAAAGTATGGATTTGTAGCAAATTATTCCTGATGAGTGGTTTCATTAAAAGAACAGAAGCGAAATTGTTCTAAAAGCTTTCTCTGTTGAAAAGGGGAGGGATAGTGAAATAAAGTACAGCCTCACACCACATTGAAAACTTCCCAGAACTTGCATTGTTTTGTAGAGAGTTAAGTGGATGGTTTGGACATGCTGCTACACCTCTTCTTTGCTGACATTAAGATGAACTCCACTACCAAGCACAGTGTCCTTCCCTGTTCACAGTGGTGATTTTCCAGTGTGGTAGCAACAGTTCACTGCAAATGGGGCAATTTCTCCACAAAGAGCATAGGCATGGAGCCAGAATTTAAGTGCACCTCAAGCCCAAGAGATTCATTAAGAAACTATTTTTACAAGAAAATGCAATGTTTTCATGCATTTTATTTGTTGAGCATCCAGTACAGTTCCTTCCAAGATCACTGGGGAACTGTAGCTGTACACCAAGCAATAAACACAGTGGGACTTCCTTAGCCTGTGATGCCATCAGCCATTGTCTTGAAGAAAGACATGTTCTCTTGTGAAGATGTTCAAATTATTATTTAGATAGGGTCAGATTAATTCTACTGTATCAGGAAGGTAAGACTAAACTGGGACAGCCTGGGGTGTATGAAGCTTAGAAGAAAGGAGAGAACGTATCTGTCACTGGGTCAGACTCTCAGAGGGCTGTTAATAATGGATTTTCATGAGCTAACCTTTTATCTTGTCCTTTTCAAGATGCTGTCATGTAACATGAGTTATGTGCTACCAGATAATTTTCCTAAAGTGGTTGCAGGGCGCACCAAAGATAGTTGTGCTTTGTCTGGACTATCATTTTAGAATACACTTTAACTACATCCTCTGTAGGATATAGCCACTCTGGGAATCTTTTAGAGACACAATTCACAGCAGAAAAACCATCTCTTATGTGTAGTCATGCAAAGTGAAATAAAACAAGGTTAGACTGAAGGCGTCGGTCGACTTTAAATGTATCCAAATTCTTTCTCCCAGGAGAAGGCAAAAAGGCAGTGGTTCTCATCTTGCTGTGGCTTGTACAACACTTACAACACTGATTACCAATTGTGCACGTTCTGCCTGATTTCAGTGGAAGTTCCCTGGGGCTTCTGGGAGTTCTGAAAGCCTGAGATGAGGAATTCGTGGAAGGTTACCCACGACAAGGAAAAGACAACTTGCTCAGGCAGCGTTGCTTCAGAACAGAAACACAACAGGGCCCAGCCTGGCTTTGGCTACAGCCCTGGGGTTTGTACTCCTCTGAAGGGCACAGTATGACTTCAAACCCTTTGGGGCCCAGCAGGGCCTGATCTCTGGGGTTCCCACATTTTGCAGGTGTCTTCAAGAAATGGAAATCAGTCAATGGAGGCAGCACCAGCTCAGCACCCCAGCCCAGCACTGTTTTCCGCCAAGAACCTGGGCAGAGCTGAGATGTTTTCCCATCTAACCCTGGAATGTGATACACTTCAGGTTGGAGACAGGAACCTTTCTGCTCCACCCAGGGAGATTTTCCAGCATGCAAAAGTGCTTAATGAGCTCTGGAGCCCAGGATGAAGGTGCTCACTGAATTAAATCATCTTTGGGACTACGCAGTGTGGAGAGTAAATACTGTACATCGCCATCTGAGAGGCTGGCTCCTAACTTCAATTTAATCCCTATTTAGACTGCTTGAATCTTTATGTTCTCATCCATAAAATGGATTTAACAGCATTTTCCTGCCTTTCAAGGCAGCTGGGTAAGCACACAAAGATATGTGCCTTAGCACTAATGAGTTCTTATGAGTACTGTAAATGAGAATCATCTAGATTAAAATGATACAGGGGCCCTTCTCTATTTTGCTGAAAATAACTCAATCTCTGAGGTCACTTATGAGGGTTTTTTTTTAGTGGAAACCTTAATATTTTGTGTAGTAACGAATGAGGCCAGAATCCATCAAATGTAAAGGTGCATATATAAATATGCATAGGGAAGTCAACATTTTCACCCTGGGGAACTAATGTATTATTTATTTTTTTTTAATATATTTTATTTTTTTTCACAGAGAAGAAGTGTCTAGTAGAGTCAGCTGCACTAGGGAGAGACCTGATGCCTCAGATTGCTGTCTTTGTGCTTTGGGTTCCAAAAGTGATGGAATAATTCCATAGAAAGAGAAGGTTGAATGAGAGAAGAAAAAAAAAAATAATCCACATTTCGTACACAAATTACTTAACCCAAACCTACCAATTATTACACTATGATATGTGCTTGTAGACTTTGACTGGTACAAAATATGGCCACATCTGCTTTTTGGACAGGATGTATTTGTTGTACAGAAGAAGGGGCAAGCATCAGTTTGAGGTAAGAGCAGAGGTTCAGAGGAGCCATTCCTCTCACACCTGCTTTGGTTTTTGCCCTTTACTCATGTGTATCCCTTGTGCCTGGTTAAAGGAATAAATTCCTCATTTGTAGCAGGATCAGAAAGCCCTAACTCCCAGAAAGTGAGTAGTATCATGGTGTAAAATGACTTGAATTTTAAATTGTTACTTAGGCTTAAATCCAATAGACTTCATTGCTGAAATTAGAAAATGAACATAGTACTCTTTTCTTGGGTTGGTTTCTGGTTTGGTTTCTTTTTGTTTTGTTTTGGGTTTTGTTGTTGTTTTGGGTTTTGCTTGTATTTTTCTCGGGTGTTTGAAATAAGATTTTTTGGAGCATCCTCTGCTATTTATCACAAAACCAGCTGCAGAGCTGAAACATGAGATGTACAAAGCAAAATGAATAGAGATTGTCATCCTTTCTGGTTTGTCTCTTCCCGTAGGATTCCTGAGGTTCCCTTGCAGAGACACCAATCCTGTGTGATTACAGTGAGTATGATTATGTCTGGATGCTTAGCACCAATTTCCAAGCTGAATACTATGATTTTATTGTGTATTATTTATAAAGTTCCTGCTAGGCCTAATGCTTGCTTCGGGAGAGATCACTGTTGAATATTTGAGCTGAACCTGTCTCGTTCCACTTAACAACACACTTTATCAGCACATTGTCCACAGTAATGCTGAACACACTTCCCAATAGGGTATATTTTGACTGTTGCATTACTTTATCAGGAGACTGGTCCTCCTTGTCGGTAAATACCTTCCTATACCTTGGGCTGAGTGCACCACCTGACAAGAGGGTGAGGGTTTCCTGCATGCAGTTGAATGTTATTTCACCTCCAGCATTTCGCTCTGAAAACTTTGGACTATTCTCAGTTTTCCAAGTCAGCAACTGGATCATATTTATTTAGAGCTGGCTGTGCAAATGTATTGATTTGTAGTCTGTTATTGTTTTGTGCCTTGTATTTATGTGGCTCTAATGGACTGAAAGTGTTTCAAAACTGAAGGGGATTAAAATATAGAGCTTTTTCTCTGGGTAAGTGTAAGGAATATTTTAACTTGAAATCTGTTCTAAAATGGGATTTTACAGCATTTATATGCTGTTATTTTAAAGCTAGAGATACTGTGCCATCAAGTAATTGAGTACAAAGCCATGAAAATAATAGAAAGAAATGAAGGTACAGAGAGGAAACAATGAAGCTGGCAACACAAACCCTTGTCAAATGTGAGGAATGAGCTTTGAAACAAGCTCTGACTTTGCCTCAGCACCACTTGCTTGGTCGAATAATCTCACCCCCCAGCCAGATGTCACCATATGGCCGGTGACAACTTTCAATTAAAGGCCCATGGTGTTTATCATCTCCTTTTACATATGGATGAAAAGGAGTCTTGTGACCTCCCCATCGCACCCAAGAGGTTTGTGCCCCTTCTTTAGAAGATGTGTGTGCCAAGACTCACTCCCATCCCTGGTGCTGCAAGTTTCCAGGCCCACTTTTAGTGTTCTGAACCTTTGTTCAGCCACTGCCAGCTCTGAAAACTGGATGGAGCCTGCATCTCCAGCAGCCCCTGGGTACTGAGGGTGGGTTTTGGAGAAGCTCTTGACAGTGCTGGAAATGTCACTGTGCAGTGGATTCAAGCCTCACAGCTGCTCTGGCTGCCCACTTCTGCAAGGGTCATCTTCAGAGCACGGTCAGACAAATGTGGATGTTGTGTCATGCATCTCAACCATGGAGCAAGGAACCCACTGCACTGTGACAGCACCAGGCACTCTTACCATGGAGTCCTGGCACCTTTCACAAATGAGGGACAAATGTTAACGTTCCAATCAGCTGCTCATCCTTGAGGATTGTGCAATGATTGTCCAGCAAATTTGATTATAGGAGCTACTATGTGTTTTAAGCTAACTTTTGTGCATGGCTAGGCTTTCCCAGTAATCCTATGCAAGGCAAGTAATCCAAGGCACCATTCAGTGGCTTCTTGCAAATCCCTGCAAAGCAATTACTGTCCTTCCTCCATATTCAGGAATTGTCAGTTTCAGGTGCAATTAAAGTGAAATTGCTTTCAGTAGGTACTTGGCTATGATGACTTTTGCTGGTCATAATTCTCTCTACACTATGTTGTTTCTTCAGATAAAAATTATATTTCTCTTGTGCCCTGGAATCTCAAGCTCATTTTTGACCCAAAGTATCCTCAGAGAGTTGTAAAACTAAGATGTTATAACTGCACATTACCTAGTAATGAACGTTGTGAGAGTCAGGCCAGGAAGATGAAGACAAGAGGTATGAATTAATGTTTTAATAATCTTCCTCAGATCAGTACAAGTCATACAGGCAAGGATCCCAGTAGCTGCTGGTGAGCAATGCAGCTGCTCCAGTATGGTCTGATATTGCTGTGTAACTCTCCAGGGAGAGATGGTGCTCAGTGTCTGCAGAGACAGATGGTCACTCAGCCACCAACAGAGCTTTAACCTTGTCCCAGCATGATGGTGCAACTGTGTACTTTGGACAGAATTGCTGTTTACAGTGCCACAGCTTTTGCTGGAGGCCTAGGAAGCTCATTAATTTATTTTTACTTCTGTTTAGTCCCAGGCTATGCAAGATATCCTTTTGTACTGATCCAGGACGCCCACCATTTTTATAATGGAAGGCAAAGGCCTGCTCCATTTCACTCTAAGACAGGATTTGAATTGAAACACAGCTGTGAGTCATGCCACTTGGTTCTACAGGGCCAGAACAGGAAACCTGTGGAAGCAGCATCTCTCCCTGCACTGTGCTGGTGTTCCTTCTCCAGTACAAGAGCCAACCAACACGAGATATTTTGCAGAGCTGCACAATGCCAGCCTTCCCACACATCCCTGTGTGCTGCCAGTCCAGATCTGCTGGGATCTGGTTATTTCGCCCATGGCTGAAATAACCAGAGCAGTGTCTTGTTCTTGCATTTTAGAATACAAAGGATCCCCAACAACAGTGCAAAGGCTGTATTTTAACATCTCAGAGCAGAAACCCCAAACACTACCGAACTATATCCTAGAGAAATAGGTTTAATAGATTAAGAGGCTGTCTTCTGGCACTGGGCAAGGTGTTGGACTGAATCATTCCTTGAACACAGCTTTTCTCTGGGAAAAACACCTTGTCTGGTTTTAAAGATTTTGTTCAGTGGTGGAGAACACAGTACAAATCTTGTTTACTTGTTCCTATGTTTACTTACATTCTCTGGTAAAAATACGACACTTTCCTATGCTGGACTGGTCTAGATTTAACAGCCAGCCAGCCTTGTTAAAGCTTTGTCTATGGATGGAAAACTTTCTATTTATTTCCTAATTTTCTGCTCCTTGTTAGGTTCCCACAGTCAGTGTTCATGACAGTACACAGTGAGTTTGTGATGAGATTGCACTGTGAGGGATGTACTATTAGCCATGCTTTTCACAGACACTTAGCATCACCCTTTTGGCTCTTCTTGGAACCATCTCCAATTTTTCAGCACCAGTTTGATAAGATTTACTGAAAAAGGACAGTACAGACCCAGATGGCTTCCCAGCCAGTGCATTCAAAAGTGGCAACGCTTCCATGTGTGCTACTATAAATACAGCAACAAACACTTAAAGTGATTTAATCTTATATTTTTAAGTACCTGACTGCCGTGAGATGGGTGCAGTGCCACAGAAGTAGTGCTCAGAAAAGCCAGTGTGCCTGAGTTGACCCTGTTCCTCCATTTGGTTGGTCCAGAAAATACGGTTCAGTACAAAAGGGAGTACATTTGCAGTGACTGCACCATTTACAGCTTTCTCAGATATCAGTTAACGAAAAAATTTGGAACAGTTGGTAGAGAAACTGTTATCACTGCAACCTCCTTTGTTTTCTTTAATACACCCTCCTGACCTGCTCTGTGTTCAGAGCTACCTTCCAGTTCATCAGTCACCACTAGTCCAGCTCCTGGCTGTTGGGTGTTTAAAAAAGTCAGTTAACCAATAAAAACCTGAGCCAAGCTCCCAACGAGCATCTGGCTGTGGTTGTTTGGATGTGTCTGTGAGTAATGCCAAGCTACAGGAAAGCCAAGCCAGTATTCAGACATCAGTTTTTAGAAATGGGATTTGTTGTGTTATTTATCTTCTGTATTAACAGAGAGGGCCTGGCTTTTGTTTTTTAACCTTGTTGTTTCAATGCCAGAACAGTAGAAATATAACCCAAGTTAAAACAATAGCTCTTAAAAGATGTGATATTTTCTTTCATCCCCTGTTTAGTAAGCAGCCTTGGCAGTGTCATTTCATATAAAGAACTGCAAAGTCACAAGGTCTAGAAATACAATAATTCCAGGAATGACAAAAAAAAATGACCTGCTTTGTCTTTTTATTGACTATAACTGTGGTGAAAAAGGCCATTCTGCATCCTCAGCCGTAACTAGCTAATTACTTTCTGTTGTTTTTTGTAGATGTTTCTAACCAACATTAAGTAAAATGTACATTGTGGAACAAACCATCCATACAGTATATGCCATAATTA